>NC_047084.1:218591864-219213293 GCF_902459505.1 Geotrypetes seraphini | reverse complement strand
CATGCGCGGTGCGGGCATCTCGAAACTTCTAAGTTTCTTCAAGCAAGACATGCTTTCAAGATGTCCGTATCGGGGCTCTGTCGGATGACATCACCCACTAGTGAGAATACCTGCCTGCTTGTCCTGGGATAAATAATAATCAACCAACATAACATACAAAAAACGGTTGGAGCTGCCTCTGCCTCTCATCCGAGGGTGCAGAAGCGACCAAAATCAGCCAAAGGGCACAGGCGTGAGATACAAGCAAACAGTCTAAGAGGTACTTAGCTTATCCGCAGTCAAAGAACACGAGGCAGCACGAAAGGCTTGTCCAGACTTGTCCAACGGGACTCCGTTTCGAGGGTACAAACCCCCTTCCTCAGGAACCAACTGCTGAATGCTGTGACCAGTAACTCTCAAAACCCGCCAGAGTGGAAGAGTTGAAAATGGCGCTGAACCCGGTAGAACGCCTCCGCTAATAAACTGCTAATAAATACTGTCCCATATTCAAATCAAATATATTGTACCCAAAGAAAAATAAACTCATAAATGAAGTACATACTACAACTAAAATCCCAATATTACATACAGTAAGTAAAAGTGTAAAAGTGTCACACTTAAAAAACATCAAAATATGTATAGGGACCAGACAATGCACATTATTTATCCTTGTGGTATTAGACATTCACTTCACCCAAGGTAATACTGCAATAAAGAAAAAAGCTCAGAGCTATGTATAGATATGAAGCCTAAATATCATTCAATAACAATTATGAAAGTCAGAGTAACCAGGACCTCTTGTCACTGGAGGACAGCAGAACAACTCCTTTTTTTAAATTATTATTATTTATTTATACAATTTCAAATTATTTTCCAAGCATAACGTCTTGCACAGAAAGTATGATCGATAAATAAATATTCGTTCAAATTATCAAACATATGAAAGTTTTAAACTTGATCCACTCAAGTCCACAAAAATTAGGTTCAAGACTTTAAAAAGAGTAGTTTTAACTTAACATAATCCTGCAGTAAAGAAAAATATAACTGTTGCTGTCAGAGAGCTAACTATTTACTAAGGTACAGATGTTAGAACAGCTCCTTTGAACAGCTGCTGAATCACATAACCTGCTTTCAGCATGATAATGCAATGACAAAATTTGAGTTAATTGAGTTAGATGCCATCAATTCGTGTTCGAGTCCACGAGATTTAATGAATTACAGATCTAAAAAGAGATTGGTTTTGTGCTAATCTGGTAAGGTCCTCCAGCATCATCCCCTGGTTGTTTTTAACATGTCCAGTCATCTGATTGCAGTTTGCCCTTTTCGCCTGGTTCCTTCAATCTTCCCAAATCTAATGTCCTTCTCCAATGATCTTTCTCTTCTGACAGTGTGACCAAAATAAGACAGTCATAACTTCATCATTTGGGCTTCAAGTGACATAGCTGGTTTGACCTCTTCCAGGATCAATTTGTTAGTTCTTATGGTGGTTCATGGCAAACATAAAATTCTTCTCCAGCACCAACGCTCAAAAGTGTCATTCTTCTTTCTGTCTTTGAGGAGGGGGAGGAAAAGTCCTGTAAGCTCAGGTGAAGACCCCCAAGAATTTCCCTGTCACAACAGTAGCAGGCCAAAGCACGGCCAGTACAGCTAAGAACTAAAATGGTTGCTGAAAAAGCAAATGGTCTCTCTGACTAGAAATTATCAACTCTGAAAGACGCTGTGAACTCTGAAAGACACTTCTGGTTTTTTTAGAAGCAAAGGCAACCAGAGAGCGTAGTTAGAGAGAAAAACAATTCTGATGAAAAATATAAGCAACATGATAATTTCATGACAACTTTATGAAAGTTTCACCAGAGGAAAGACGAACCACGGACAGAAGTATACAAGAAGGCTAACCACAGAGCTGGAAAACCATGAGGCCCAGGTGCTCGAGGGAGGTTCTTATATATTAAGAGAACACTTATGGGGAAAGGAGGGTAGAATTAGATGGGAAAAGGCGTGGCACAGAATCACTCAATTATATTAACCAATCCATAGATTAATATATGAAATAATGAATATGATTAACCAATGAAAGTGTGAAATGTAACATGCACCAACGTGGGCCAGAGCTGCCAGAATCATATAAAAGAAAGCTCCTTGAACCAAGGATTCAGAACTCATCGGAAGTTCTCCATCAGTCTGGCCAGCCTGGTGTATGCTCTATCACTCTGTATGCTGTGTGATTTGTTCTTGTAAGCTATTGCTATTTGATTATTAAAACTCATATTATTTGAATCAGCATAAGGAGAGTTGAATGGTCTGTCTGTGAAGGCCTAGGGTCTTCATCTTGTTTCCATAGTGTCCAGATTTCACATACATAATTGACCATTGAGAAAAACGAGTGCATGGACAAGTCTGATCTTCGTTTGGAGTGTTATTTCCTTGCCTTTAAATACTTTTTCAAGAGCCTTCGTTGAAGAGCAATCCAGTACTATTCTGCGGAGTATTTCTTCCCTGCTAGTTGCTTCTTTGTTTGTAAAAGAGCCCAGGAGATTGAAATCTTTTACAACTTCTATCACCTTCAAGCTCAAAATCTTCATCATTTTCCATGCTCATGATTTTTGTCTTGTTTATATTCAGTTCTAATCCCATGTTATGACTTTAGCTTTGACTTTTCTCAGTAGATATAGCATGTCTTTGTTGATGCTAGTGATGAGTATTATATCATCTGCATAGTACAGGTTTTTTATATTTTTATATCTATTCTTACAAATCTACTTTTCTGAAAATGGCTTTGCTATAAAGGTTTAACAGGTAAGGTGACAAGATGCATCCTTGCCTGATGCTACATTTTATTTTATGTTGCTATATTCTGTTCTCACTGCAGCTTCTTGATTTTCATAGAGGGTCTTTATCAACTGAGTTATATGTTTGGGTATTTCCATTTGTGCTATAATTCTCCATAGTTCTGTTAAAACTCTTAAAACTGCCCTGCTCATAAAGTATAGGCCTAAAACATAAGAAGACTGGATTTAAAGGTGTTGTCAATTCATAAGACTATGACAAATAGCTTGAAAATGTTTTCTTTATACTATATATTTAGCCCTCGATGGAGACTGCCCCAGCTTTGTTGGTTGGGCTGAGAACTTTTCAGCAACCCCTCATAAAACACTGTTGAGGTCAAAATTCAAAATTATTTAACCTGCCAGAAATGGCACCTGGCCAGTTAAATCATCTGTTTGAGTGGATATGCTTCTGAAAATGACCAGTAGAGCCAGCTCCACCTACAGACCAGTCCTGGCCCTGGGCACCTGTGAAAAAAGGCATCAAAATCCAAGTCCAGCATCTCCCCCTCTCTCTTGCCTCCCCTCTGTCGGTGGGGATGGAGAAATGCCAGACTGAGATTCAGGATTTTGGCACCTTTATCATCAGCATTAAAGGGGTGGGGGAGCTACTAGATCAATGAAGGGGGGCACTGATGCAAAAGTTGGCTCAGGATGCCACAATCCCAAGAGCTAGCTATTTTGGGGGCAGAATTGGCTTTTGGATAGTTAAGTGCCGATATTCAGCACAGAAGTGGTCAAGGTCACCACATAAATAAGACGGTATAAAAATCAGTCCTGTCTTTATACGGTGCCCCATAGCCAGTTAAGTGCTCAATATCAGAACTGTCTATGGTGTAACCAGCTCTGGAAACCCAGAAATTCAATGTCGAAGCATGGACATGACCCAGCACTGAATTTCCAGGCAAAATGACAGTGGCATTCAACAAAACGCTAAGCACTGTTGGCTAAATATCAACCTCCCCCCCCCCTCCAACACACACACACACCCCTTGTTTTACCTGCAGAAATACCTTCCCAAAATGCTTCCAGTCTGCCCTTCATGATTCTGTGAAATCAAATTCCACTCCCTGAAACTTATTGTTCCCATAGGGTTCAGTAATGCTCAGTTCCATTAAACTGCATTATACAATAACAAATCTGTCACAAAATGTTTTGACTTGAAAGGTTTAACATATGTCGATATGGCATATGCATATTGATAGTGTAATTTGAGAACTCCACATGTTTCTATCATTTTCTAAATTACCAATAAAATCTCAATCTGACTTTTTCTTATATTTCGGTTCTTTCATTTCATTGCTGGATTTATTAGAAGATAATGGTTTTGTCTTGTTTTATTATTTTTTTTTTAAATACAGAAAAATGGTTAAAACATAATGAAGGAGGATGGTAACTGGCACAGGCATAGTAAGAGGTGTGTGGACTGCCCCATGTGCCAAGTCGGTGGGGATGCTGGCACCTCTCCACACCGTCACCCCATGCCACACTCATGCCATCCCTCCCCCACCCCATACCTCTGTATTATCTTTCCTAGCGCAAACAACTTCTGCCTGTTGCTCATGCCAGCCAGGTTCCCACCTGAATCACTTCCGGGTCACGGAGTCAGGAAGTGACATAAGAGGGAAATCCAACACTGGCATGAGGAGCATGCTGCAGAAGCCACTCAAGCTGGTGAAAATTAAGAGGTACGGAGGGGGGGGGAGGGAGATCACAAGTATGGAATGGGGAGCGGGCGATGTGGAAGTTGTGAAGGTACAGAGAGGAGGGCACAAGGGGAGGGGCACCACCACCCCGGCTGCCTCCTACCCTTACTATGCCACTGGTAATTGGCTCCCTTTGTCTTATGAATGATCAAGCCTTTGCTCATTCCTGTTTAAAGAGGAAGGGTGAAGGGGTGGTATTAATTGTAAAAACAAAATTATTCCACCATCAGATTGATTGTTTGTAGCTAGCAGTCATGGAACACCTATCAGTCACATTCGGATGAGAAATAAGTTTTGCATTTGCATTGGTTTACCAACCACAGTGCTCTCAGAAAAATGCATTAGAAGATTTGTTAGGTCTTAGTGTAACAGCTCCGACTCTTAATTCCTATGAGGAGGTGGAATGTTAGGAAAGCATGGGGTATATGGACTTTAATCAAATGATTGAGATGCCTTTGCACTTAAGAGAGAATACTATGGGGCTCATAATAAAAAAAATAAAAAAAAATTCATAAAGTGTCCTAAATCGGTACTTGGATGATCAAAAAGACAGATCATCAAGTACAAATAATCAAAGCTGGTTTTAGACGTATCTAAAACCAGCTTAGGCCTTTACCCTGCCTCTGACGCCTAGAGCAAAAAGAGGCATCTTTAGAGGAGGGGAAAGGGCGGAGGTGGGAGGGAGGTGGGCCGACCTAGACTTAGTCATATTGCAAGTACAACCAAAAGTCTAGGGAGATGGCCCAGTCGGAACTTTTACGTTTTGACTTAGACCAAGGACTCCTTTTATCAAAGTGCAGTAGGCGGTTAATGTGCGGAATACCGCGCGTTCAACCGCCTGCCGCGCTAGTCGCTAATGCCTCCATTGACGAGGCGTTAGGTTTTTGACTTGCTGCGGGGGATAGCGCGTGATGAAATGTCCGGTATGAGCAGACTGTAGGCACCTGGGCCAATCAGGCCCTAGGCCCTGCCCCAGTGCATCCCACAATGCATCAGGAAGGGGCAGGCCCACCATTCTGAGGATTGCAGGCCAGCCGGTTGGACCCGGGACCCGTCCATCTGGCCAACCTTAAGGTTAGTGGGGGAGGGGGGGATCCGGGGTGGTGGGGAGGGGGTCTAGGATGAAGGGGGTTGTTCGGGGGATGTTTTGGGGGGGCTCACAAGGGGGGTGTTCGACTTCCAGCAGGAGGGTTTGGGCTCCCTCTTGCCAGTTCAGATTGTTCGGGAGGGTGGGGTTTGCCTTCCTGCAGGGCTTGGAGTTCCGCTGTCTTTGGCAGGAGGGCTTGGGCTCCCTCCTGCTGGTATTCGGGGGGTGGTTGGGGTGCCAGCAGGAGGCTTTGGGAACCCTTCTGACGGTAGTCACGGCGGGGGGGGGGGGTGTGCTGCAGCACGCCTTTGGCAGGAGAGATTGTGCATCTCTGCTGCCGTGATTTTTTCTGGGGGGGGGGGATTCTGTAACCGGTGTTGTTTTTGACAGACACTGGTTACAGAATCTAGCTTTTAGGCGAAAGACTGGCCCCTCCTTCACCTAAAAAGTCTGGGTTTGGGTGTTTGGGACTTGGGCAATTTTGTAGTCTGGAATGTGGTGTAGTGATAGACGTAGTGGTAGTCTGGGCCAGTAGATTGCTGAATGTGCAGGTAGGCCATTTTTTTAAACACATCTCAATTTGGACTTTTTTTTTTTTTTGAGAATGGACATTTCCCTGCTGCCAACTTCAGCATCTACTGACTTAGGCCAAAAGAAGACTTAGATGTTTTTTTTTTATTATGCCCCTCCACAGATTTAGAGCGCAATAATTTTAAAAAAACCCAAAACATTTAAGTCTGTTTTGGGCCTAGAGTACTAGTTGGCCAGAGTCGTCAGCGTCTAAAATCCATTCTCGAAAACTACATCCAAAATAATTTTTTTTTGAGAATTGTCTAAGTATACGTCCAGCTGTTTGATCGTCCATCTATCTTTATACCACATTCTTGGCCAAAAATTCATCCAAGTTCAAAATGCCTAGAACAAGACCTTTAGGACATGGAGGGGTCAGCAAAGTGATGGACTGGCCACCCAGACATGGCACATTACAGGGCACTGCTGTGAACGTCACAAAAAGGGTGCCGCATAAACATCTCACCACAACTCCCTTGCAGGTCATGGTGAGCCCCCCCCAAACACTCCCAAAACCTACTATACCCACCTGTCTACCACCCCAATAGCCCTTATGCCTGCAGGTGGCACCTATGCCTGCAGGTGGCACCATGGCCGGTGCTAAAAACTGCGCTACGGTTTTGTAAAATGGAGGGGGGGGGGGTTGGTGTATATATAAAACAAAATACATGATATTTCCTTAATGGGCTCATGAAATATGTTGCCATAATTTAAAATTGCCTTTTTGGAAAAATCAGTGAAGGAAAATTGAGATAAAATATTAATGAAAACAGATAGACAGGTTAAAATGCGGCAAATCACCGGGTCCGGACGGGATCCACCCGAGGGTTCTGAAGGAGCTAAGACAAGAAATAGCGGGCACAATCCAGCATGTTTGTAACCTATCCTTGAAAACTGGAGAGGTACCGGAGGACTGGAAATTGGCGAATGTCACACCTATCTTCAAAAAGGGATCGAGGGGTGACCCCGGGAACTACAGGCCGGTGAGCCTGACTTCAATTATAGGGAAGATGGTGGAAGCTATGATAAAGGACGGCATTTGCGAGCACATTGAGAGAAATGGCCTACTGAGAACAAGCCAGCACGGATTCTGTAAGGGAAGGTCATGCTTAACGAACCTTCTGTACTTCTTTGAGGGAATAAGCAGTCGGGTGGACAATGGGGAACCCATCGACATCATTTACCTCGATTTTCAAAAGGCTTTCGACAAGGTGCCACATGAAAGGCTGCTTAGGAAGCTGTGGAACCACGGGGTGGGAGGGGATGTGCACCGATGGATAGAGCACTGGTTGTCGGGTAGACTGCAGAGGGTCGGAGTGAAGGGCCAATATTCTGACTGGCGGGGAGTCACGAGCGGTGTGCCGCAGGGATCGGTGCTGGGGCCGTTACTCTTCAACATATTTATCAATGATCTGGAAAAGGAGGCAAAGTGCGAGGTCATAAAATTTGCAGACGATACCAAACTGTGCGGCAGGGTTAGCTCCAGGGAGGAGTGTGAGGACCTGCAAAGGGACCTAAACAAGCTGGAAGACTGGGCGAACAAATGGCAAATGCGCTTTAACGTGGAAAAATGCAAGGTCATGCATATAGGGAAAAAAAACCCGTTGTTCAACTACAAATTGGGGGGGGCATTGTTGGGAGAAAGCAGTCTTGAGAGAGACTTGGGAGTGCTGGTGGATGCATCACTGAAGCCATCTGCACAGTGCGCAGCGGCCTCAAAAAAAGCCAACAGGATGCTGGGCATCATAAAAAAGGGCATAACAACCAGGACGAGGGAAGTCATCTTGCCACTGTATCGAGCGATGGTGCGTCCGCATCTGGAATATTGCGTTCAATATTGGTCGCCGTACCTCAAGAAGGACATGGCGGTACTCGAGAGAGTCCAAAGGAGAGCAACGAAACTGGTAAGAGGGCTGGAACACTGCCCATATGCCGAGAGGTTGGATAGGCTGGGGCTCTTCTCTCTGGAAAAAAGGAGGCTCAGGGGTGATATGATAGAGACCTTCAAGATCATGAGGGGCATAGAGAGGGTGGATAGGGACAGATTCTTCAGGCTGAAGGGGACAACAGGTACGAGGGGGCATTCGGAGAAACTGAAGGGAGATAGGTTCAAAACGAATGCAAGGAAGTTTTTTTTCACCCAAAGGGTCGTGGACACTTGGAATGCGCTACCGGAGGACGTGATTGGGCAGAGTACAGTACAAGGATTCAAACAGAGACTGGACGGATTCCTGAGGGATAAAGGGATCGTGGGATACTGAGAAAGCTAACCAGAAAATAAGTATAGAAACCCGACCAGGTCGTGCATGTGCAAGACCAGAGGGCTAGGACTTTGATGGGAAGATAGGACGCAATAGGAAACCAAGGTGGCATGGGGGCCCCTTCTGGTGATTTGGACAGGTCGTGACCTGTTTGGGCCGCCGCGGGAGCGGACTGCTGGGCAGGATGGACCTATGGTCTGACCCGGCGGAGGCACTGCTTATGTTCTTATGTTCTTATAAGGCAAATTCCCTTCCTATTTTAAATTATTCCTTGATTTAATTAAAATTTCTTAACACCCACTTATTGCATATTATTAGTGAGATATTATTAGCAAGAAGCAAATTAAATATTACACATTAGCACATTGGCATAAAATGAGAACACAATGAACATTACACAAAACAGAGTTTAAAAAAAAAAAAGAAAGAATAAAAATGTTATCAGTAGCAGGTGATATTTTTGTCCAAACAGAAACTGTTTTGCCCCTTTCAAGAATTTCAACAGATGAGGCTGTTTGTGAAAAGAGGTTAAGAACATAGTCCATAACTAAGGTCCAGTAACCTATTAAGCACAAGTTCTGATAAGAGCCTTGCACATCACTCTCAGTGAAGCAACAGAGGAAGCTTGTTGATAGCAAGGCACTAGAAGGAGACTATGACCAAATACAGAGGGCTTCAAATTCAGGAGTGGGGTGTTTTAGCCATTATGTAGCCTTCCCCATTAAAACCCTCATTGAATTGGCACGAGATTTTGAGTCAGGCGACGAGCCATTGTAAGAAGCTGCTGTAGAGGTGCAGTGTTTAATTGGAGGTAAGGGGCGTGCGTGTTTTCTTTTTCCCTCTCCATTTTTTCTACTATATTCTCGAATATCAGCGCTGCCTGGTTTGGCGTTTGTTGAGATGAGTACCATGTGGTTAAAAAAAAAAAAAAAAAAAAAGGTGTGTGTCTGAGTGTTGATGTGTGATTGTGAGTATGTGAGAGTTTCATAGTGAATGGGTGGTTATGTGGGATGCTGCAGCCCCTTCAATTCAATTTAATTGCCGAGGGTGTTGTTGGCAGGGTTGAGCTGACAATGATATTGCTTTTATTTAGAATGCAACCTAAATAGGTGGATGCCTTAGTGCTGGCCCTGAAGCAGCGGATAAGAATAGACTCCGCGAAACGCTGGTTCGCGTCAGCATTTTTATGAACAAGCACTGCTTAAGATAAGTAGCTTTTTTGTCAATTCTTTTCAACATGTTGGATAAGTACATGCTAACAAATTGATGAAACTATGAACACGGTGGACACTGGTGAAGAGATTGAGTGGAGAAAATATTGTTGAAAAAAATATAAAAAATTGTTTTATTTGAGAAGTTAAAAACCTAATCATTTATATAAAGAAAAGTGAAAAAATGAAAAAAATGAGTAACAACATCAGGTCCTTTGGCTGTTCACTTCAGTTTGTGATATTACAACTGCACATAGGCTCCAATTCTGAGGCCTTTAAAAGAATACCTGTAAAACTAGCTGAAAGATGCTAGATGTACTTCTCTGAATGAGTGGTGGGTAATATTGTGCAATTTTATTTAGAATGCCCACTGAGTTTTCGAATCAGGTGATAAGTCACTGTAGCATAACGGTAGAAGTGTATTGCTCAACGGTTAGTAAATGGTATGTGGTTAGTTCTCTTTTTCTCCCTTCCTCTTTTTCTTTTTAAAATACAATTTTAAATGCTCGAGCTCATTGTATTTCTAATATTTGGTAGCTATTTAAATGGTATTTTAACTAAAGGAAATTTTGAGTGGTGTTACATATATTGAGTGTTTGATGTTGTATTTGCAGTATGACAGCGAAAAGCAGAGGTCTCCCCTAAAGAAGACCAACGTGATTGAAACGCTAACGTGCAAGTGAACGGTAGTGTTGGGAATAGCTTAAAACTCCATCAGCACTGAAATTGGTATCAATTTTCAAAGATAAGTGTTGCCATTATTTTTTTTTTAACTGAATTGGAATTTTGAAAATTATTAATAAGTGGCATATATATATATATATATATATATATATATATATATATATATATATATCTAATATAATAAAATGGTAGGACGCGCATGCGCACTAAAAAAAACGTGTTCCCTGATCCGTCGCGTTTTTTTTTAGTGCGCATGCGTGGGTTTACGTCACCAAACTCGGCAACTTGGACAACAATGGCGCTTATGCTCAAGCCGCCGCCACGAATCCTCTCTCAAACCGCACCAGGATCGAGAGAGGAGCTGCGGCGGGGGCTTGAGCATAAGCGCCATTGTTGTCCCCCTACCTAGCTGCGAGGCTGCGACGGCCTTCCTCACGGTTTCACGGTGCTTGGTCCGCCAAACAATTCCTGCCGTTGACCAAATTTGCCCCACCGTTCCTTCCCTTCCTCCATCAGGTACAGTTCAGCTCCGCCTATGTTAAAAGCAGCTGCTTTGAAATTGGAGCCCTGCCGCCACCGTAACAAGTTCCCTCTGCCGCGGTCCCATATGTCAGAGAAGGGGCAGGACCAAGGCAGAGGGGAAAGTGCTACGGCAGTGGCAGGGCTCCGATTTCGACGCGGCTGCTTTTGTATGGTATATTTTGTCCTTATTTCTATATTGACAGGTATATTGCATAGGGAGAGATATGGCCAGTTGGAAAAAGGAGGTATTGATGCCTGGTGAGACCTCATTAAGAATATTGTGTACAATTCTGGAGGCCGCACCTTCTAAAAGATATAAAAAGGATTGAGTCGGTCCAGAGGAAGACTACTAAAATGGTGTGTGATCTTCGTGATAAGGCATATGGGGATAGACTTAAAGATCTCAATCTGTATATTTTGGAGGAAAGGCGGGAGAGGGGAGATATGATAGAGACATGAGTTGAGTCTTTCATTGGAAAGGAAACTGCAATGGGCATAGGATGAAGTTAAGATATGATAGGCTCCAGAGTAATCTGAGGAAATACTTTTTTACAGAAAGGGAGGTAGATGCATGGAACAGTCTCCTGGAAGAGGTGGTGGAAACAGAGACTGTGTCTGAATTCAAGAGGGCCTGGGATAAGGACATAAGAATAGCCTTACTGGGCACATGGGATCTCTCAGAGAGAGAGAAAGAGATAATGGTTATTGCGGATGGGCAGACTAGATGGACCATTTGGCCTTTATCTGCCGTCATGTTTCTATGTTCTATGACACAGTAACCTTAGTGGATGACACCTTATTGAACCCATCTTTCTTGTTTCTAGGATTGAATACAAAGGTCAAACATACCAAGGTAATACCATTATATTTCTTAAAAAGTGACAATATCTTGATTTGGATATGAGCAGTGACCAGTAGCAAATGTAGAATGAGCATAGAGGCTATACATAAAGGTGGGGGGAATTCATTCAAAATTAGGCACGGGAAAGATCTGTGCAAAGCTAGTATTCTACAAAGGACACTGCGCATAGTCCCTTGTGCAGGATACTAGCTTAATATGGATCTTGCCCCTAACTTTGGGCATGAGCATTTACACCTGCTGAAACCTGGTGTAAATACTGGTCTTAGCTAATGGTGGTTGGGCACATAAATGATACTATTCTATGACATCATGCCTAAATTCCAGTACACCCCTAATCTGTCCATGACCATACCCCCTTTTGAGCTGTGTGCCATAAAATTTAGTCATTCATGTTATAGAATAGGCTCAGGATAGATCCATGCATTCACTCTGCAGCCCTTCAATATCTCTCCTCACTTATCTCCTCCTATGCTCCTCCCTATGAACCCCGTTCATTGGGTAAATCATGTTTCAAGTTTATTTAAAATTTCTTATACCGCCCAATCAGCCTTCTGGGCGGTGTACAAATTTGTAAAAACAGAAAACAAATTTTAGCTAAAATACAAGTTTGAGGTGACAATATGTCCCCAAACTGTAACTATAAAAACTTTTAAAAACTATTAAAAACAAAGACAAACAAGAACAAAAGGTAAAAGGCAAGAACTACATTAGGCAAAGTAAAAGAGAACAATTAGGGAAAAAACAATACCCTTTAACTCCACTGCCAACTTCAGATTCTGTCCCTTCTACCTTGCTTCACCATATGCCCTGGAACAAATTCCCTGAGTCAATACATCAAGTTCCGTTTCTAATAGTATTCAAATCCAACCTAAAAGCCTACTTTTTTGAGTCTGCTTTGAACTCCTAACTCTCACTTACTGTAAGATACCTACTGAATGTCCATCCTATCATTCTCTCTGCAAGAAACTACCCAATCCCTATCTTCTCCATTTGTTCTGTCTGTCTTAATTAGATTGTCAGCTCTTCTGAACAGGGACCGTCTATTACATGTCAAATGCACAGTGCTGTGTATGCCCTTCAGCACTATAGACATGATAAATAGTAGTAGTAGTAGCTCCAAATGAGTGCCAATTTGGGCAACTTATATAAAATCCAGGGAAATATGGTAAAAACTTGCATATCTTGTACAGACCTATAGTATTTTTTACTGACTGAAGTTCTGATAAGTGATGGAAGACAGCATTTCACTTGTTTTCTCTTGAACTTTGTAGATTGCAGTCTGATGGTTACAAAAAATCATCCATACTTGAGTAAAGTTAAACATATATATGTTCTTTTTCTTTTTTGATTGTTGCAATGTCAACTTTGATGGAATTTGTTCTCATGTTTAACTTCTTTCTGTACAAGTTAATATGCTTGATATAAGTTTGAAAATGATAAATAAAATTAAAAAAAAATCATCCATAACAATTTTTCTTGTCTATAGTTCTTATGATTAACTACATAGGGCTCTAGCCGCCACTGCCCCCTTTTAAGCAGGTGGTAATTTTTCGGCTAGTGCGTGCTATAGTGCGCGCTAATCTTGTGCGTGTGCTAAAAACGTTAGCGAACCTTTGTAAAAGGAGCCCTTAGTCATACTCTTCTCTTCCACTGCCAACTCCAGATTACATAAATGCATAATCATTGCCATACTGGGACAGACTCAAGATCCATCAAGCCCAGTATTCTGCTTCTAACATTGGTCAATCCAAGTCACATCATAGAAAATGACAAGAATTTGTCACCGTCCCTATCCTTGCGGATAACCTTGAGAAACCATCCCATGTCATTCTTTAGTGTCTATCTCAACCTCAGTCCTTCTACACCAGTATTCTTCAATGCAAGGCATGAGGGTCAGTGGCTGTGCCCATTCATACTCTGATTCTTATGTGAGCCAAGTATAGGACAATGAAGCCATTGTGACATCACTGATGAGGTTGGCTCTTAGGCATTGTTAGAATGAGCCATTATGACATCACAATATCTGTTCTGGATCCTAGAGACTGTCATTCTTTAGTGTCCATCTAAACCTCAGCCTTCTACACCAGCATTCTTCAATGCAAGTCATGAGGGTCAGTGGCTGTGCCTGGTCATACTCTGATTCTTCCCTCTCTCTTTAAAGAATGCCATGGGGATAGTTTCCCATGGTTATCCACAGGAACAGTAAGCAACTTCCTGAAAGAGTAAAAAAGATTTTATGCTGCCTGCCCAAGAAATAAGCAGCAAATTTTCTCCTCGTCTACCTTAATAACTGTTTGTTTGTTTTTTTTAAACTCTTTTTTTAATCACTTTTTACCACATTCTCTGGCAACAAATCCCAGAGCTTAATTATACATTGAGTGAAAAAAATATTTTTCTAATTTTTGTTTCAAATATATGACTTAGAGGGAAATTATCAATGTAGGCTACCATTAAGATAGATTATTTTACCACAACTTATGCTATTTAGCACAGGTCACATTTTATGAGGTGAGACCTAAAGGGGAATTTTTGAAAAAAAATTTCTAATCTGATTTGGGCATTGCCTGCAAAATGTCCAGAGTCAAAAAAACAATAATGGCCATTTTTGAAAACCTAACCAGTAGATGTTATATATAAATCGTCCACATTCGATTTATATGTATATATGTGTGTACATATATACATATAAATCATCCACTTGGACTTTTAGGTTGCCAGGACATCTTGGCCACTAGAACGCCCATCTTTATACCACATTTTCGACTACAGAAACGTCCAACTTAGAAATGTTTAAATATAGACCTTTTGGATTTGGGAGTGGCCAGCATTTTAATGGACTGCCCACACAGACATACCACCAAAGCACTGGGACACCTTAGAAGGCACAGCTGTAAACTTTACCTAAAGGGTGCCAGATGTACATCTAACCAGAATCAAACTATAATTTATGCTGATCCCTCCAAAGCTCCTCCAAAACCTACTATACCCACCTGTCTACCTCCCCTATAGCCCTTAGGCCTCATACTTTCTACCATAAATGTGGTTAGAGTGGCTTATGGGCCTGGCTCCTCCTCCGTATGCTTCACTAGCCCACCTTGCTGGCTCAGCTGATTGGGGATAACTTCCCCTGCCGCAATCAGCTTATGGCTGCTGTGGGTTGGCTTTAGGATCCCGTAGCGGCATATATAGGTAGCAGAAAAGTAGGCCAGGGTTTTCCGGGCCTCCTTTTCAGCCACCTATCTTGGCTGAATCAGGCGCGATTCTGCAACCGGCACTGTCGAGCGATTAACAAGTGATTGGCAGTCGCTTTTAAGGCAGCCGCCGACATAGGTACCGGTTACAGAATCTGGGCCTAAGCACCTTTTCATGAATTCTTTCCTTAGTTCATTATTATTATTATTGTATAATACAGCAACAGATTCTTTTTTAGCTTTTCTGATTAAGATGGAGGATGTGTTGGATCATTACATCGGCATTCAAGAGCAAGGACAGTGCATTGTGCAGCTGGTTCACAAGTTACCAAAGTAAACTTAAATTGTAGTTCATTATGAAAATACATAGTCTCAGTTCTACACTGCATTCAACAGCATGCTTATGTAGTTCAAAAATAATTAAGGAGGTATTTGGTACAAAGGAATATGCCATTATTATCACAGTGGGTTATATCCTGGCCTTTAAATTCAGCTCAGTTGGTGAGTTATCTTCTTGATAAACAATGAAATATTAATATCACAGTTGGACAGCAGTGCTACAAAAGTGCACAGCAGGTTTGAGGACCAACGCTGTTCCAGTTTTGTAGAATATGTCCTTATATTTTTTAATGGGAATTGTTGTCTTTAAACATTATAGAATAGAATGTGCTATAATAGTGTAATTAAACAACTTTATCAAATTTGCAGGTGTGAAAAAAAATTCACTGGGTGAAATTGCTAAGCTCTTTCTGCATAAGCTGTATAGATAAAAGAAACCAAACTTTGCATGCGGAATTGGTCCCATTTTTTCATACTTAGCTGACAGGCACTCTTTTAGATAACAATGTATCACAGAGCCTTTACAATTACAAAGAGGAACACAATACAATATTACAATAAAGTTCAGAGAGAAGAACAAAAAGCTGAGTTAATGGAGAAGATAAATCTAAAATACATCTGAAGTTTGTACTGCATATGTATGAGAATTCTGAAGAAATATATAAATCAAAAGCAATAAAAGAAAACATGAGTTTTCAAATAATATTGGAACTAAAAAATGAGTCAGTAAATAAGATGACTTTTGGGGAAAAATGAACACTCTACTCCTAATCTTGTGAAGAGAAAGAAGCAAAGAAGCATGAGAGACTCCTGGGGAGATTGAAAAGTGATGGGATAGGTGGCAGAGAATAAGGTTAAATGGTCAGTTTTCTTATTGGAGAAAGTGGAATGCTCCTGGGATCTGTATTGTAATTAATGCTTTCCATCATATCTAGAAATGTTCTGGAAATGTGAGCAATAAGTAAGGGGTCTATACTGATGACTCCATATAATTGTTCTAGTATTAGAAGAACTGCCATACTGGGACAGACAGAAGGTCCATCAAGCCCAGCATCCTGTTTCCAACAGTGGCCAACCCAGGTACCAAGGGCTCCTTTTCAAGTTTCAAGTTAAAGTTTATTGAAATTTTGATTTAAACGCAATATCAAGTATTTTCAATGCGTATAACAATGATAATTGGGGGGGGGGGACAAATAAAACCATTTAAAAACAATAAACATACAATCATGTCCATAGTGAATTGGAGATACATAAGGAAGGCAGGGCTAAATTACAATTGTTAAAAAAAAAGAAAAACATTGAGGGAAGAACAGCCTCAGGAAGGGTATTAAAAAAAATGTTTTAGGTAACATTTGATCTAAAAGTAAATGTATAAATAGGACCTGGTCTAAAAGTGAATAGGAAGATCAATGACCTATTTACAAATCTGGTTAGATTTAAGTATTTTGTCCTAAGTTTGTTGATAAAGGGAAAAGAAAGAAAGAAAAAAAAATTAACCAGTGTAAGATTCATATGCATCTTTGTATAGGTAGCTTTTTAGTCTGCTTTTAAATTTATCTGCATTAGTATTTTGAGCGCACACTGCAGATTAGCACGCACTAACCCCCGTGCTACACAGAAAACTAATGCCAGCTCAATGGAGGCGTTAGCGTCTAGCGTGTAGAGCATTGTAGCGCGCACTAAAACCGCTAGCGCAGCTTAGTAAAAGGAGCCTCAAGTATCTAGCAAGATCCCCAGTAGCAAAACAGATTTTATGCTGCTTATTTTAGGAATAAGCAGTGGATTTCTTCAAGTCATCTCAATAATGACCTTTGGACTTCTCTTTTAGGAAATTATCCAAACCTTTTTTAAACCCTGCTAAGAATAGTTAAGCTCTGGAACGTGTTGCCAGAGGATGTGGTAAGAGCTGATAGCATAGCTGGTTTTAAGAAAGGTTTGGACAAATTCCTGGAGGAAAAGTCCATAGTCTGTTATTGAGAAAGACATGGGGGAAGCCACTGCTTTCCCTGGATTGGTAGCATGGAATGTTGCTACTCTTTGGGTTTTGGCCAGGTACTGGTGACCTGGATTGGCCACTGTGGGAACGGGCTACTGGGTTTGATGGAACATTGGTCTGACCCAGTGAGGCTATTCTTATGTTCTTCAGTTCACCATTGATTTGTTCATCTGGCAACAAATTTCAGAGTTTAATCATATGTTGTATGAAGAAATATTTTCTCCTGTCTGTTTTAAATCTACTACTTAGAAGCTTCATCATATGCCACCTAGTCCTGGTATTTTTGGAAAGATTCACATTTACCTTTTCCATTCCACTCAGTATTTTATAAACCTTTATCATACCACCCCTGAGCTGTCTCTTTTCCAAGCTGAAGAGCCCTAGCCTCTTTAACCTTTCCTCATAGGATAGTCAACCCATCCTTTTTATCATTTGTGTTGCTCTTTACCTTTTCTAATTCTGTTACATCTTTTTTGAGATACAGCAACTAGAATTTCACACAGTATTCGAGATGTGTCCATTCCATAGAATAATCCAAGGGAATTTTAACATTTTCATCTTTGTCTTCCATTCCTTTCCTGATAATTCCTAACATTCTATTTGCTTTCTTAGCCGCCGCTGCAAATTGGGCTGATGGTTTCAATGTATATTCAATGATGACAACTAGATCCTTTTCCTGGGCAGTGATTCTTAACGTAGAACCCAGTTTCACATAGCCATAGTTTGGGTTCCTTTTCCCCCACATGCATCACTTTACACATGCTCACATTAAACATCATTGGCCATTTTTATGCCCAGTCTCCCAGCCTCACAAGGTCCTCTTGTAATTTTTCACAATCCTCTTCTGATTCAACAACTTTGTGTCATCAGCAAATTTAATTATCT
Organism: Geotrypetes seraphini; assembly: GCF_902459505.1. Lineage (NCBI taxonomy): Eukaryota > Metazoa > Chordata > Amphibia > Gymnophiona > Dermophiidae > Geotrypetes > Geotrypetes seraphini. The sequence goes on along the minus strand of NC_047084.1, from coordinate 219,195,175 downwards.
CACTAGTTATTTCCATCTCTAGATCACTGATAAATGTTTTTTAAAAAAAAAAAAAACAGCAGTCCCAGCACAGACCCCTGGGAAACCCCACTATTTACCCTTCTCCATTGAGAATACTGATCATTTATTTTAAACCTACTCTCTGTTTTGTGTCTTTCAACCAGTTCTTAATACATAATAGGACATTACCTCCTATCCCATTGCTCTCTAATTTCTTCAGAATTCTTTCATGAGGTACTTGGTCAAATGCCTTTTGAAAATCCAAATACACGATATCAACTGGCTCACCTTTATCCACATGTTCATTCACCCCTCGACCGTGCTATTTCTAGTTGTTATCCTTATGGTTCTCTTGAAAGAGAGTTTTACTCTAATTTAGGACCCCTGAGGAAGGAGGGTGTTTCAAAACACGGACCACGTTTTTCCACACAATTGGACCATATCAGGATACAAATTGTTTTATGTTTTAATGATTGCAATTAAAGTTTTGCTTCTTATCAAGAACTTGGTATCTTGTGCATTACCGTATTTTCACGCATATAACACGCGCGCTATACACAATTTTACAAACCGAGCATAACCATGTGCGTTATATGCGTGAGCACGTTTTACAATTTGTTTTTTACATTGCTGGTTCCCCCCGACGTCCGATTCATACCCCAGCCCCCCCCCCCCGCACCGTTTGCGGTGGAGAAGCAGCCTACCGTGGGTTCGCGATGCCAGTGAGCCCTGCGCTGCTTCCTCTGTCGCGGTCCTGCCCCTTCTCTGCTCTGCTTTCTCTGCCGCGGTCCCGCCCCTTCTCTGACACCAGAGAAGGGGCGGGACCGCGGCAAAGGAAGCAGCGCAGGGCTCACTGGCATCGCAAACCCACGGTAGGTTGCTTCTCCACCGCAAACGGTGCAGGGGGGCTGGGGGATGAATCAGACGTCGGGGGGTGCGAGCGGTCCTTCAGGGTGGGGGGCCAGTGGTCCTTCAGGGTGGGGGTGCGAGCGGTCCTTCAGGGTGGGGCGGCCAGCGGTCCTTCAGGGTGGGGCGGCCAGCGGTCCTTCAGGGTGGGGCATCAGACTTTCAGGGTGGGGTGGGCCTTCAAGGGGGGTACAGGACTTCAGGGGGGACAGGACTTCAGGTGGGGGGACAGGACTTCAAGGGCAGGGCGGTGAGAGGAGAGTCAGGGTGGCAAGCAGCATGCGCGGTATACACATGTGCGTGCTATATATAAATTTATTTACATAAATGTTGTTTTCCCGCGCGCTATACCCGAGTGCACGTTTTACACGGGTGCGCGTTATATGTGTGAAAATACAGTACTGCTGCAGTATCCCTTTTTAAAAAAAAAGTTTATGTATATGTTCTGTCATTATAATAGTCTCTACTATTTTGCCCAGCATTGACATCAGACTTACCAGTCTATAATTTCCCAGATCCCTTCTGTAACCCTTTTTAAAAACCAGCATCATGTTGGCCACCCTTTAGTCTTCCAGTACTATGCTGAATTATAGAGAAAAATTACAAATTACTAATAGTTCTGCAAGTTCATCTTTCAATTTTATCAGCACTCTGGGATGTATACCATCCAGTCTAGGTGATTTGCTACTGTTCAATTTGTTAAAATGACCCATTACATCTTCCACTGTTACAGAGATTTGTATGAGTTTCTCTGATTCAACAGAACTGAATACCATTTCTGGCATATTTTCAAGTTTCTATGTTGCTTCACAGTATCTAGCAGGGGAGGGATTTTGTGTTGCTTTTACAGAGGTGACACTAGAATTTGAATATATATATGAGATAGGCACATTCATACTGAACTTACAGTTACACAATTAAATACAAGATTCTCCACGAGAACCAGAAGGCTTTGAGCATGCACAGATGCTCAAGGCCCAGCCCAGTGGCAAGAGGCAGGATCTTCAGGCACCTGCACCGGCACGTCTTGTAGGTTGGTGCTGCATGCCGGTGCCAGATCGGGGTAAGGGTTTGGGCGGGCGATGCCAGTTCTCGGGGGGGGGGGCTCACAGGCAGGGGGAGCAATGCTGGTTCTCGGCAGGGCTCACAAGTGGGGGGATGCTGGTTGTTGGGAGTGGGGGATGCCGGTTGTCGGAGGTGGGAGCTCGCAAATCGAGTCAAAGCTCGGTTTGTGAGGCACTATTTGCTTGAGTGTTTTGCTCATCTTGCAAAACACTTGCAAACCATGATTTGACCAAGATTTGACTGTATTTTGTTGTCTTTTCATTGATGTTTAGTTGTGTTCCCTGAGAAAGGCATGCCGAAACTAGAATCCTTGTTGGGACTTGTGTTTTTAATATAGACAGTTGACTCCTCCCTTACCTCTTCTACTGTACTGTCTATTTCTTTATTGAAATTTGCCCAACAGCTGCTGTAACGTTAGGAAATCGATTCCTTCCAGCAGCCTCGGTGCCTTTCCTAGGCCAGCCCACCTCTAATGATGCAACTTCCTTTTACCTCAGAGGAAGGCCCCGAAGCTGCTGCAGGGAATCGATTTGCTAATGTTACGTCTCACTCATGCTGCCTTGTGCATATGGTCCTCTGTTCCCAACTCCCATACATTTGATTAGCGGCCAAGAGGATGGAGGGTTCATTTCTTGTCGGCCTGGAAGCTGCGCTTGCAATACTTCATCCCTCTGTCCAGCGCAAGGTAGCCCCTCATCTGGGCAAGATACTGAGGGATCTCAGGCATGCACAATGTTAGAACGAAATGAACCCAGACTGCAGGGCTCTAACACTGCTTGTGATGGCTTCCTTTCTCCTCCCTCCCCCTCATGATGTAACTTCCTGTTTCAGATGAGAAGATAAGCTGGCACACGCAGTGTTAGAGCTCCGCAGCCTGAGTTCAGTTTACTTACAGACGGCGGGCAAGAGGGCAGCGAGGGAGTGGGAGGGAGGGAAGCTGATCTCACCTTACCAGGCAGTCGGTGTATGTGTGTGTGTGTGGGGGGGGGGGGTATGCTGCTGCACCCAACTGAGGGAAGGAGGGAGAAAGAAGACCAGGTAAGGGAGAGGAGAAAAAAAGAGAGATACCAAAACCATGGGAGGGAGGGAGGGAGGAAAGGGAAAGAGACAGATGCCGGACCAGGGGCAAGGAAGGAGAGAAAATGGCAGATAATGGAGGGGGAGGGAGGGATAGAAGAGAAGGAGAGCAGAAAGATGCCAGGGCATGGGGGGGAGGAAAGGGAAACTAAGGAGACAGATACCAGATCTGAGGGGAAGAATGGAGGAGAGAGAGATGTTAAAGTCTGCTGGGGGGAGAGATGGAAGGGAAGAAGATGCCACACCATGAGGGGAAGTGGAGAGAAATAGATGGATGCCACACCAATGGGGGGGGGGGGATGTAGAGATGAAAGGGAGAGGCAGACAGTTTCTGGAAGAGGCATAGAAAGACAGCAGATGTCATAATGAAGAGGCAGAGAGAGGGCAGACAGTGTATGGAAGGAAGAGAATGATGAGAAGATGAGAAAAGCAGAAACCAGACAACAAAGGTAGAAAAAAAAATTATATTTTTTATTTATTTTTGCTTTAGGATAAAGTATTATTGTAGCTGTGTTATTATCGTTTATTAATAGAAAATGGAAATAAGGGGATTCTGTTTATTGGACTAATTTTAATACATTTTTTTACTAATTCAGAGACAGGGATACTGTAACAGCAGTATAGTTTACTGACCTAAAGAAAAAGGTTTTAACCTCTGAAAGCTAATTGAAAAATGTATTAGTCCAATAAAATGACAGGCACTAAATTTTCTTCCCGCCATGCCCCATGCCTCCTATCTAAATGCAAAATATAAATTGGTGGGCTTCCCAAAGCCCTGTCAGCTGAAGATCTCTTCCTCTAGGAAAGAAGGGGGAATTTGTTCAGAGATGTTTGGAGGTTAAATAGAAGAAAAACTGTACACTGGCACTGGTATGGTAATCTTTGTTGTTTGTTTTGAATTTTAAAATAAAAGAAAAAAAGAAATAAAGTGGAAAAAGTAAATAAGAAAATGGGTAAATAGATGTGGGCGGGGCAGGGGGCAGGGCATAGCAAGGTAGGGCAGGCAAGGTTGGGGCATGGTGGGGTGGGGCGGGGCAGGTGGCCCTGTGGACTTGTGTGCCTAGGAGCCCTCAACGAATTAATCCTGCCCTGGTTGGAACAATTACCTCACTGGCCCATGGTAGAAGCCTCTACCATGGCTTTGTAAAAGGAGGCCTAAGATTTTGTTTTGGGGTTTTTTCCAAAAGTTTGCTTATATTTCCCTTACAGAATATAAACCATGCATAATCAAAAACAGGAAAACCTGAATAAATAAATGCATGTAAACCGTTCTGAGCTCTCCTAGGAGAACGGTATAGAAAATTGAATAAATAATGATAGAGAATTTTACTACAGAATTATTTTTCCATAAATCTTCTAATTATATGCAGCCATGTGAAGTATCAATTTTGACCAGAATAAAAGATATATATTTCCATCGTACAAGTCATCTGTGCCTGTTGCCCTAACCACTAGGAGTAGCCATAACACAGTTGTATAAATAGTGGTCTTAGATTGTAAACTCTGTGTAGAAAGCAACATACTTATACTACATTTGAATGTAACTCACCTTGAGCTACCATTGGAAAGGTATGAGCTAACCCCCAAATAAATAAGTATATAAGAACATAAGAATAGCTTTACTGGGTCAGACCAATGGTCCATCAAGCCCAGTAGCCCGTTCTCATGGTGGCCAGTCCAGGTCCCTATTACCTGGCCAAAATCCAAGGAGTAGCAATATTCCATGCTACCAGTCCAGAGCACAGTGGCTTCCCCCATCTCTTTCTCAATAATAGACTATGGACTTTTCCTCCAGGAAATTGTCCAAACCTTTCTTAAAACCAGCTACGCTTTCTGCTCTTACCACAACCTCTGGCAATGTGTTCCAGAGCTTAACTATTCTCTGAGTTAAAAAAAAATTTCCTCCTGTTGGTTTTAAAAGCGTTTCCCTGTAACTTCATAGGGTATCCCCTAGTCTTTGTAATTTTTGACAGAGTGAAAAATTGGTCCACTTGTACCCCCTTCTACTCCACTCAGGATTTTATAGACTTCAATCATATCTCCTCAGCCATCTCTTTTCCAGGCTGAAGAGCCCTAACCTCTTTAGTCTTTCCTTATACAACTTATTTTTAGAGTAACATAGTTGAGATAGATGACAAAATAATATTCATGTGTTGGTTAGTCATTGAATCCAATAAAATTCATGCAATGAAGAGAGGATATCATGGGAAGAGTCAGTGAACCCTAATATGCAACGCTGGTCAGATACCCAATAAATAAAGAAAATGTTAAGAAAATTACAGAAATACAGTACTGCATGAAGGATAATTTTGCCTGTGTCAGAGAACATTAGACTTAAAGGCTCAGTGAACATAGAGACCTTTTATTTATTAATACTGCAGTTTTACAAACTCATAAATCTCAAGATTATGTTCTACAAATGGGGTTCATTTAGGACTATAGAAAAGGAAAAACAGCCACAAACAAAATAAACATTTCACTGCCAGACACTCGGAATATCATCAAACACAGAGCCTTTATTTAAATGCATATAATTGCAAAATGAGCACATGCATTGGTACCATTTATAACAGGAAGAGCCATTTTGCAAAATATTTAAAAAATAGTGTTATCACTAGGTTGACTGCGCTTGTGGGAATAGTACAACAGGTAACTTATAAGTGCCAGTTTTGTTCCATACATGTGTAAGTGGGCACGTACAAGGAGCAGATTTTGGTAAACAAGAAACTGATTAAGTTTCAAGTTTATTTAAAAGTTGATACAAACGCTTACAAAAATTTCTAAGCGGTGTACATAGGGGGGAAACAAGATTGTTTAAAATAGAAACAAGGACAAACATGGACAATAGACAAACCTGAGATGAGGGGAGAGGCAGCAGAACTACAATGTTTTGAGAAAAGAAAACAATGAGGGATGGAACACTAGGTTGGGGAACTTAGTAAAATAGCTAAGTCAAAAATCAGAGCAGTACTCTTTATAAACTCTGGTGTTCTCTGACCAATTCGACTCAAATTCTGATCAACCATCATCTCCTTCTGCCGACATTCTAGCCTACTTGTTTTCAAGATAAAATCGCTCTGACGTCAGAGGAGTGGCAGGACCGCGGCAGAGGGACAACTCGGGAGGCCTATGGCAACCTGCAAGGATCGCTGAAGTACCCGTGATCCTTTCTGCAGGTTGCTTTCTGCAGGAATCGGGTAAAGGGAGGCCAGAGGGGAACACACAGGCCTTCCCGGGGGGGGGGGGAGGTGGAGGGGGAGGGGGGACAGTCCTTCGGGGGGGAGAGGGGAGGTACAGGCCTTCAGGGGGGACAGACCTTTGGGGGGGAAAGGCCTTCAGGTGGGGGTGCAGGCCTTCAGAGGTTCAAGGGGGGGACAGGCCTTTGGGGGGGACAAGCCTTCAGCTGGGGGTGTAGGCCTTCAGAGGTTCAAGGGGGGGACAGGCCTTCAGTGGGGACAGGCCTTCAGGTGGGGGTACAGGCCTTCAGGGGGTGCAGGCCTTCAGGGGTGGACAGGCCTTCACGGGGGACAGACCTTCGGGGGGGAAGGTGCAGGCCTTCAGGGGTGGGGTGTAGGCCTTCTGGGGGAGGTGCAGTCCTTTGGTGGGGGGACAGGCCTTCAGGGGGGGGACAGACCTCCAGGGGAGGGGGTCCTGGTGTAGAAGTACACAGAGGGAGGGAAGGGGGGGTTCAAAGATACGTGCATATGCCGGACTTTGGGGGAAGAAATAATGGGTCTAAAAACAGAGGAGTGGGAGAAAGATGGTGGATAATGGGATTTAGGGAGGGAAGGAACAGAAAGGGAGAGAAGTTGGACACAAGGGATGGTGTGGAGGGGGGATAGAGATACTGGATAGGAGGATAGTTGGGAAGAGAAAGGGAGAGATGGTGGACCCTGGGATGGTGGGGAAGGAGGAAGAGATCTTGGATGAAAGGGTAGTTGAGAAAAGGTGAATCTGTGGATGGAGATGAAAAAAAAAGGAAAGATGCCAGACCTCCGGGGGAGGGAAGGAAAACGGAAGTGGAGGACAGAGATGGCAGATTGATGGTTAGCACGGAGAAATGTAATGTAATGTAATGTAATTTATTTCTTATATACCGCTACATCCGTTAGGTTCTAAGCGGTTTACAGAAAATATACATTAAGATTAGAAATAAGAAAGGTACTTGAAAAATTCCCTTACTGTCCCGAAGGCTCACAATCTAACTAAAGTACCTGGAGGGTAATAGAGAAGTGAAAAGTAGAGTTAGAGAAAGAAGAAAGGAGACCACGGTAAGCAAGACAACCAGAGCCTGGGACCAACAAGATTTGAATATTGACCAGACAACAAAAGGTAGAAAAAATAATTTTATTTTTTGTTTTGTGATTACAATATGTCAGATTTGAAAAGTGTATCCTGCCAGAGCTGGTGTTAGACCATAAACGTGAGCTATGATTTAACAGAGAGAGGAAAAGTCATTTTTGTTTCTTTATTTTGTTTACACCACTGGTTCCCAACCTTGTCCTGGAGGACCACCAGGCCAATCGGGTTTTCAGGCTAGCCCTAATGAATATGCATGAGAGAGATTTGCATATAATGGAAATGAGAGGCATGCAAATCTGCTCCATACATATTCATTAGGGCTATCCTGAAAACCTGATTGGCCTGGTGGTCCTCCAGGACAGGGTTGGGAACCACTGGTTTACACCACAGCGCCAGTGTGGTTAGGAGAAGCCAAAGGGGGTGAAAAAGCTATAAAATAAACCCAATTGGGCAGGAATATCGAATTGAAAAACCAATTCAATAGGCTGAATCGAATCAAAATTTTTTTCCTGAATATGGCAGCACTAGTTTGCACTACTGTCTTAGACTTTAGGACCTGGGATTGGGGAGAGATGGCATCCTCAGTACTTTATAATGCAAGTGAAACGAGGATTTGGTCAGACTTTTGAAGGGTCTGCAGAAGAAAAATATTGTATAGGCCGGGGGAAATGGGAACTTTTCTTCCATCTATTTTTGTGAATGGCAAGGCTGAGGATGTCAAAGAGTTCAGTTAAAATATGTGCTTTATAAGAAAATATAATAATGTGTTTTATAAAGTTTATAAGCACTGCTGGCCTACCCGGTGAGGTGTTCCTATTGGTGGTGGTTGTGGTGGTGGCAGCATGTCAATGTGTTGAGAGGAAGAGGTGGTCTGGGAAATTCTGCTGAGCAAACTCCGGACTCATTTCTACCCCCCAGTTAGTCCACTCCACTCAAATGGTTCACACACTGAGTGGGTCTTTGGGTGTTGTGCCTGGGTGGTTGTTTTGGGATATCTTCCAGTGGTTTGTCAGTATCTCCTTGTGGTTGAAGGAAGGAAACTTTGTTAACCTTAGCATTGACCTTCAGAATATGTTTGTAACAGCGCTGCTTGTGTGGCATTAGGCTATGTAGTGACTGAAAGAAAAAAAACAGACCTTTGCACATTTTTGCACTATATGGTGGGTGTATGAGGAAATTCACATTTCCTGCACAGCTAAGTCCGTGTGAAGTTACCTGGTGTTGTATTTAACATCTAGCAAGGTCTCTGTTTGGAAGGAAAGATCTCAGCTTAAAAATGAAGTGGCCAGAAGTTATGGTAAAAGCAGATAGCGTAGCTGGTTTTAAGAAAGATTTGGACAAATTTCTGGAGGAAAAGTCCATAGTCTGTTATTAAGACATGGGGGAAGCATCTGCTTGCCCTGGACCGGTAGCATGGAATGTTGCTACTCTTTGGGTTTTGACCAGGTACTTGTGACCTCTACCATGAGAATGGGTTACTGGGCATGATGGACCATTGATCTGACCCAGTTAGGCTATTCTTATGTTATGTTCTCATCTGTAGGGGCCTTTGTTTTCACTTCTTATTTTAATGTATTTTTTTTCTGGGAACTTATCAGTATTTATGAGAACAAAAATGGAAGATAATTAATGTGTGTGGAATGGGGGGGGGGTAACTAATTTCTTCAGCTAAATAATTTAATCCACCTCAACCAGACATAGGAGAACTCATGCACCATTCATACACCCTCCAACCAAAAACGTCAAAAGCAAAAAACAGTTCGACAACCTCCTAACACTCAACCCCCCAACTCTACAACCTATTGACCTCGACCACAGACTACAAAACCTTCAAAAAAGAAATAAAACCCTTCCATTCAAAAAACACATAAAACCGAACTAACACAATCCGAACTGTCCCAAGCATCACCTGCAACTACTTCATATGTACTTCTGATGTCATGACAATTCAGACATAATTTATGTTATGTTATGGTATATTTGGAATAATGGTTACATATTTGAGGTTCAATAAAATAAAATTTTCACTTCCTGTTTCTATTATGACCATTTATTCCATTTCATGGTTATTACAAAAAATATTTTTTTTACATGGGGGGTGTCAAAAAATTATGGGCCCCGGGTGCCATATACCCAAGGTACGCCACTGTGTGGGTGGATCTGGTAGTGTCAGGTCTTGAAGAATTCCAGGATAGTGGGATAGGGGAGGAAGAATGCCATGTAGGATCTTGAAAATTAGGCAGGTACATTTAAAGTGAATCCTAGAAATCACCGGAAGCCAGTGAAGTTTTGACAGAAGCGGGGAAACATGATCGAATTTGCTTTTTGCGAAGATCAACCTAGCCGCAATGTTCTGGATCCGCTGAAGTCTTACATTTTCATGCCTTTCCCCCTCATTTGCATGCGCAGATCAGATCAGGCGCGAATCAGATTGGGAGTAAGGTTAGTGAATCGGGTCACCCAGGGGAGGGGGGCTGAGTGTAACGTGTGTGCAGTTAATGATGCCTATGACCAAGCAGGCTATGGCCCAAAATTCCCAGTTTATATTTGAGTATATACAGTATATAAGATAAATTAAATAAGAATAAAAAGTGTTCCTTGGGGAAGAAGAGCCTGGACAGAAGCCTGGAGTCCTCCTCTGGAAAACTGGGCTGCCTCCTGCATGCCATTTTTATGTTAATAAACAGCCTAAAATTGCCATTCTAAAGACATCATGACACTAAAATGCAATTAAATCATAGACGCCATCAGGACATCTATGCAACACCTAAAAAACAATTCTGCAAAGTATGCACAAAATACCACTCAATTCTATAAAGGACATCTTACAATATAGACACACTTAGATTCAATAAGCACCACTAAGCGTGATTTTCTATTGTGCGTCTATGTATGATAGAATCACGCTAAGCATTGTACTGCTGGACGCCTAACTTTTAGGCATCATTTATAGAATTTGACCCTCTGTGTCTCCACCACTTCTACCGGGAGACTATTAAACACATTTACCACCTTTTCTTTAACAAAGTATTTTCTTAGATTACTCCAAAGCCTATCACCTCTTAACTTCACCCCATGTTCTCTCACTCTGGAGTTTTCTTGCCAATGAAGAATTCAAGAAAGCGTGGGACAGGAACGTGGGATCTCTTAAGGAGAGGATGAGATCGTGGATGCTGATGATGGGCAAACTGGATGGCCCATAAGGCCTTTATCTGCCATCATGTTTGTGTTTTTATGTCTAAATCTGGACACGTTATGGGATGCCCAAATGAATCATTATGTTATAGCAGCAGGATATGCATCCCTTAACACCCCTCATGTTATGCCTCCATCATGCCTAAGGAACACCCACTTTGCAGATGTTTTGATTTTTGGTGACTAGTTTTGTGTTACACTTTTTTATGTTTTTTGATTATATGCTTTGGACATTTTCCCAGCAGATATCTGTCCATCTCCCTGTTATGTCATTTTTTGGATGTCTTTCTTTTTTTTGAAAATGAGCCCTTAAGTTTCTAAGGACAGCTGCAAATAATGACTGAAAAGTAAGAGAAACTGTGCCAGAGTACATAGCTAATACAGTCTGAATGCTAACAATGGCCCCAGATAAGTTCAACAATTAAATAAAATTTTATTGTGTGCAGAGAGGAATCAAGATGGCGACGGGAGCGGACGCTTGAGAAGGAGGCTCCGTCATTTTGGGTTTGCCGGCATTTCAACAGCACTCCTCTTACCTAGTCATGAGTAAGAAGAAAGGAGCCCTTCACGGCAACCTTCCGGTGGCGAAAGCGGCACCACAATGGCTCGTGCAGATAACATTTAAAGGAGCCTTTGCCCGACTAGGTGAATCAGCAGCTTCTACTTCGGGGGTAAGCCCAAACTCATCAGGCGTTGTTAAGCCCGGAGCAAAGGCAGCCACCACTGCAACCCGGAAGCAGTTCAGTGTTGGGAGTGTCTGAGGAATCAATGACCCGAGAGGAGATTTTGAGCCTCAGTGAAGGAGGGTTGGTAGCTCCAATATCATTGGGATCTGGAGAGACTGGAGAACAGCAACAGTTACCCCACACTGAAGGAGATGGTGAGAGGAGCTTCTAGTGGGATTAAGATCTCATTTGGGATGTTGGAGAAGTCAGAAAAAATAGACATGGAGGCTTTATGGCAGGCTATTTCAGTTATGGAAGCAAACCTCAAATTGTCTTTTTCCACTTTAAGCACTGACTATGGGGCTATCCACTCCAAAGTGGAGCAACAGGGTTTGGCCCTTAAAGATATAAGTGAAAAGATAGAAAAATAGGAGATAAAAATTTGTGAAATGAAGGCTTTGGATTTGGAATTAGTCAAGGAAAGAACATTTATTGCCAGAAAACTTTGAAAACCAATTAAGGAAAAATAATTTGAGACTCCTTAATTTTCATAAATATCTCTTAATATCATCAATGGAGATGGCAAGGAAGTACTTTAAGGAAATTTTGCTTATTCCAACAGAAAGTTTGCCACCTATGGTTAGAGCTAATTATTTTCATATAAAGAAACCTGTGGAAGTCTCTACTCCAAATGAGATTCAAGGGGTAAATGAAGTGGATACTAAGGGCTCCTTTTATTAAGGTGTGCTAGCGGTTTTAGCGTGTGCTTAGCACGCGCTACAATGCCTTGTGCGCTAGACGCTAACACCTCTACAGAGCTGGCGTTAGTATTTTCCGTGTAGCGTGGAGTTAGCGCGCGCGGCATTGTTGCACGAGCTAAAAACGCTAGTGCACTTTTGTAAAAGGAGCCCTAATTTAACAACTTTTCTGGAAAACTCTTTAGAGGTTATAACAGAAAGGAAAACCTTGTTAATAACTCTTGCTTTGGAAATAATAGAGTATATGTATTAAGATTATATTTTCGTCATATAAATTATCAGTTTTTTTGGTTCCAATGTTCGAATATTTCCAGATATGTCTTTAAGGTCTCAGAGGCGGAGAAAGGAATTTTTGGCATTGAGGCCAAGAATCCTAGCCCTGGGAGCAAATTTTTTGTTGAAACTTCCTGCAAAATGTTTTGTTACCTATCAGAATATGAATTATCTATTTTTTGAGCCTAAACAACTGTTAGGATTTATAAAATCAAAAGAGCAAATAGTGCCCGTAGCTGAAAATGTATAACTTGTCATAACCGGCTGTAGGATCTGCAGATAAGTGCCGCTTTCTAGTTTGAATAAGATTTTTTCTACTAGTAATTTTTTCCTAAATCTCCCTCAATATGGTAGACTAAATCACTGGGTTAAGTGGAATTAGGTTTATAATTTTTCTGTTAATAACTTTCATAAATCTGTATGCAAGTATTTGATTTGCTTGTTTGAAATTTGAAAAATTGATAAATATAAAGTTTTTTTAAAAAAAATTTTATTGGATTCCAATCCACACTGAAGAGCACAAAGAAAATGCAATGCTTTATATTTTCCCAGCATACAAAAGAAGGTTGTCAGATTCATTGTGATAAAACCTAGTTCTCTGAAGCATTGCAATTGCTAACCAAGAATGGTTTTGACACTGCATTTCAAGATTTCAATTACATTAAGATATCTAAAGGGCTTACGTTGAGAATAAATATTTGTAAGCTTCAAAGGTATCTAGGGAATTGGAACAAAAATAAAGCATAATAGCTTTTCTCTCTCCAACGGGCAACATCCCTAGAGTCCACGGTAAGAATTATAAGCTGAAACATAATGGTAGACTTGCACATTTGGAATATTTAAGACAGGCTTATGTTCTGTTATTCAGGTTTTAAAACTAAATTCTATCTTGGAGAAGTTGAAGATGTGTTAGCTCATGACCTCAACAGAAAAAAAAATGTTTTTCATGTAATAATAGTCTTAATATGCATAACAAATGATCTTATTAACAATAATGGTTTAAAATCAATAATACAAGCTTAGATAGAAGGCACAGCTTTATATTAACATGGGAGATAGATATGGGCTACAGAAATGAGCTACAGTTTAATGGTAGCACAATACAATAATATCAAGATTATTTATTTAATTTTCTATACTGTTCTCCCAGGGGAGCTCAGAATGGTTTACATGAATTTATTCAGGTACTCATGCATTTTTCCCTGTCTTTACTGGTGGGCTCTGAATCTATCTAATGTACCTGGGGCAATGGGGGGGATTAAGTGATTTGCCCAGGTTCACAAGGAGCAGCGCGGGATTTGAACCCACGACCTCAGGGTGCTGAGGCTGTAGCTCTAACTACTAGTATATATGCACTAGTTCTAAATGGGGTACAATAAAAGAACATGCACAGTAAAAGGAATAAAGTACAGAATAAACAGACACAAATACACTAATAACTTTACACAGTCATCAAATAGCTTTTGTTGCAAAATTACAATCTCAAACCTTCTATTAAAGTGCTTCTTATAATCACAGATAAACTTGCACAAATAAAATTGTCTTCAAATGCTTCCTAAATTGCAGTAAACCTGGTAAGGTCCATAATCCAACAGATAATTCATTCCACAATCGTGCCACTTCAATGTACAACATGGACTCCCTATAAGTGACTAATCTCACATGTTTAAAAGATGATACATCCAATAAAAATGTATCTACTGAATGCAAATTACGTAAAGGAGTATAAAAGCAAAATGTGGTAGCTAATGTGACAGGATCCTCTTTATTCAAGATTTTATAAATTAAACACACATAAGAACATAAGCAATGCCTCCGCTGGGTCAGACCTGAGGTCCATCATGCCCAGCAGGCCGCTCATGCGGTGGCCCAACAGGTCCAGGACCTGTGCAGTAATCCTCTATCTATACCCTTCTATCCCCTTTTCCAGCAGGAAATTGTTCAATCCTTTCTTAAACCCCAGTACTGTACTCTGCCCTATTACGTCCTCTGGAAGCGCATTCCAGGTGTCCACCACACGTTGGGTAAAGAAGAACTTCCTAGCATTCGTTTTGAATCTGTCCCCTTTCAACTTTTCCGAATGCCCTCTTGTTCTTTTATTTTTTGAAAGTTTGAAGAATCTGTTCCTCTCCACTCTCTCTATGCCCTTCATGATCTTATAAGACTCTATCATATCCCCTCTAAGTCTCCTCTTCTCCAGGGAAAAGAGACCCAGTTTCTCAAATCTCTCAGCGTATGAAAGGTTTTCCATCCCTTTTATCAGATGTGACGCTCTCCTCTGAATTCTCTCTAGTAACGCCTTCTTAAGGTACGGCAACCAATATCCTTGACTCAATTGGTAGCCAGTGTAAAATCTTCAAAACAGATGAATAAATATCACAAATGACATCAAGAATATAAACAAAATAATGGAAACTAAAACATGTTGATCTAGCAGTTAGAGCAGCGAGATGTGACCAACCAACTGTGACATCCTTATAATCGTGAAAGTTGAAAGATTGAGGATCAGATAAGCCAAGGTTTAAAGAATTCATAAATTCTATTAAATGATCAAAATCAAAAAAGACAAATTGTTGTCCCAAATATGATACTAAACATTTCCAAGGCTTCTATGGATGACACTTTGGGCTCCTTTTACTAAGGTGCACTAGTGTTTTTAGTGCACGCAGGAAATTTACGTGCGCTACACCACACACTATGCTTCTAGAACTAATGCCAGCTCTATGCTGGCATTAAGGTCTAGCGCACGTGGCATGTAGCGTGCGCCATTCCACGCGTTAAAACCCTAGCGCACCTTAGCAAAAGGAGCCCTTTATACTGAAGTTCCGAGAACTTTTAATTTTTGATTTGAGTAAATCTACTCAGAGCACAATAAACTTGATGCCAGGAATTTGGGGGTTTGATGTCAGGGGATAATCAAGGAACTGAGCAATTCAGCCTCTTACAGGTAGTAAAATTTCACACAAAACTTTACTACCATTCATCTTGTCCCCTTCTACAGTAAAAACTGCACTTGGTCCCTCAGCTATAAGATAAGCTGTGTTTTAGAAAAGCATTATGGTCATATCTATCTCCCCCTCCCCCCCTTTTATCAAGCTGTGCTAGAGATTTTTAGCATGGGCCTGCAACATAAGGGCTCCAATGCTTATAGGAAATTTTATGTTGAATTGTACTTGCTGTACACCACCATGGGTGAACCTCTTCCTAAAGGTGGATAAAAAAATCCAAATCAATAAATACTAAAATTATGAATTAGTGAGTTGCTGCGATGCAATATCATGCAAAACATTTGATTAACAAAGAATTCAGTGCAAATCACAGATAATGGTCTCCTGCTTGCCAGAGATTCAGGCAAGCCACTGAAATCTGTTTGTTTGGGGGGTTTTCCCAACATGGATAGTGTAAACTGAATTTATGTAGGGTTAGTTTAGAAGCAGGATAGAGCCATGATAGACATAGTTCTAAACTGTCTCAGCAGCAGACTGCTATTATTACAAATGGATTTAGCTGCATTATTTATTTTATTTATTTCTTCCATTTGTGCATCGCACATACCTATACAAGCTCTAGGCGACATTACAGAGGAAGGGGTTAGAAGAGGGTAGGGAGGACTATGGAGGGCAGGAAGGAGTGGAGAGTAGAGAAGCATGTAGAATATTTCATAGAAATTCCTAACTTTACAGATAGGGGCATCTAAATGAATTAAAGGAATATGTAAAAAGGAATAGAAGAGAGGAACCATTAAACAATAAAATTCAGTTAATATAATAAAAACAATAGGAGTAAAAACAATGGAATAAAATTTTAAAAAATTCATAAACTGGAAGAAAAAGTTGAAAAACAAAATCAAATAAGTGGTAGAAGTCCAATTTCCTGAAGCAGCTCTGCTGCCTCAGCATATTTTAAATAATCCCAACGGCAAAAGTCCAGACAGGACAGATATCACTCGGGCTTTCCAGCTGCTGCAACCCTGACTCATCGCTTCCAGGCAGAAGATGCACAGAGCATTATGCAAAGATACAAGGATCAACAAGAGTTTAAAGAAGCCCAGGAAACCTCTTCTCTATCTGTACCTCCATTTCCACTCCCAGTCTTTTGGCTGAGTAGCTCACTTGTGCAGATGGCGCAACTTAGTCACCATGTCTATGTCTATAGGGCCCTGCAGCCATCAGGTGAATTGGTTGTTGCTCTCTGCCTTTATCGATGGTGCAATCTGGAGGAGGTCGGGATGGTAGCACTGCTCTGAGATCGAGCCAAAGCAGAGATCCAGGCAAACTGGCCTCGTTGGGTGCAGTTGACCGTTGACTGTCAGAGGACTCAGCTACTGTCTGCTGTCGAACTAGGCCATGTTCTGTTTTTCATTTATCTTTACTGACTTATTATTTTGCTGATCTTTAATTCCCTTTTTAATAAATTTTCTTTTTCACCTTTTGGAACTCTATTATCTCTCTTCCTTTCTCACATAGTGCTAATTACTGCATTTTAGGCACTCTAGCTCAAATTGTGATCTCAGTTCGGGACAGTTTGAAAAATTCAATGTGCATACTACTTCACATAAATTGTTCAACTACTTATTGTTAAATTTTTTCTTCTCCCTGTTGTTCTCACATTTATGTAACCACATAGAACCGAGAGGCATTTTGGGTTATATAAATAAAGGCTTATGTTATGTTATGTTACTAATGCCACTAAGAAAGAAAATTGACCTGTAAAGCAAAAATGACCTCACCCAGTTACTTAGAAAACTGTGGCCGGGAGGATATGTTCATACAGGAATTATTTTATATGGCAATCTCATGAAATAATTTTCCTGCTTGAACTTTGTAATCCCTGAATCAAGTTTTCAGTATCTTTGTTGCTACATAATGGAAATAGTTTATCAAGGAGCCAGGCTCTAAATAATCAGATTATTTTAAGAACTTAAGAACATAAAAGCTGCCCTCTTAGGTTAGACCAAGGGTCCTTCTAGCCTAATATCCTGTTTCGAACAGTAGCCCGTCCAGGTCACAAGTACCTCATAGAGTCCCTAAAGTATTAAGATTCCATGCTACTTTACCTCAGGGATAATCAGTGGCTTTCCCCAGGTCTGCTTTAATAACCATTTATGGACTTTTCCTCCAGGAATTTGCTCAAACCTTTTTTAAACCCAGCTACATTAACTAAACATTACATATTTTATGTAAGCCTGTGGACATTAAAGAACATAGTCACATTTTAAATACAGTCTCATTCCATTTTATTTTATGTCTGTCATTAAACTTAATAGTCCTAGTAGCTACATACAAAAACTAATAATATGCTTTACTGCTAGGCATAAGCAAGGTGTGATTAACTAAAGTTATACCATAGGGTGAAATATTTTACTGTTAAAACCAGATCTGAAAATTCTGACAATATGCTACTCTTGGGCCATTAAAATGTATATAGATTGCATTGGGAACCACTCTGGCAAAATGACATGCATTGTGTAAGAAAAACACAATCATTCAGTATTCAAAGAAACTTACATGTTTACTGGCTGCTGCTAAACATATAAATGCCCTGTCTGTGGTTTTCCATCAGCACTATCTAGATACAAAGCAATCTATTACAGCAGGGGTGCCAATAGGTCGATCGTGATCGACGGGTAGCTCGCCAAGGCAAAGTGAGTCGATCACCCAGTACTCACTTTGCCTTGGCGATCTATTGGGCCGATCAGTCTTCCTCTCCCCGACGTCAATTCTGCCGTTGGAGAGGAAGTTCGGGCCAGCCAATGACTACCTGGCTGGGCGGAACTTCCTCTCCGATGGCAGAATTGACGTCGGGGAGAGGAATGCTGGTCAGCCCGAAGCAGGGAGAGAATGGGGCGGCGGCGGCTTTGGGGCCTGTTATCCATTGGTGGCAGTTTGGGTCCTGTTCCCCGATGGCAGCGGCAGTGGCAGTGGCTTGGGGAAGGGCAGGGAGAAAGAAAGAAAGGGGGCAGGCAGGGAGACAGAAGGAAAGAAGAGAAACAGAAAAAAAAAAAAGGGGGCATGAAGAGAGAAAGAAAGAAAGGTCAGGGAGAGAGGAAGAAAAAGTTGGGGGAGGGAATGAGGTGTGGAGGAGAGGAAGCATACAGGCTGAAAGAAAGATTGGATGCACAGTCAGAAGAAGAAAGTGCAACCAGAGACTCATGAAAGCACCAAACAAGGTAGGAAAAATGATTTTATTTTAAATGTAGTGATCAAAATGTGTCTGAATTTATATCTGCTGTCTATATTTTACAATATGGTCCCCTTTTACTAAACCGCAATAGTGGTTTTTAGCGCAGGGAGCCTATGAGCGTCGAGAGCAGCGCTGGGCATTCAGCGCAGCTCCCTGCGCTTAAAACTGCTATTGTGGTTTAGTAAAAAGGGAGGGGGGTGGGTATTTGTCTATTTTTGTATGGTTGTTACTGAGGTGACAGTGCATAGAGTCATCTGCTTTGACCTCTTTGAAAAAACCCCGGAATAGGAATGATAATTAACAATTCTATGCGTACAGTGTGCGTTGTTTTTTTAAAAAATTTTATTGTTGGTAGATCATTTTGACTTGGTCATTTTAAAAGTAGCTCGCGAGTCAAAAAAGTGTGGGCACCCCTGTATTACAGGGTGTTTCCATTTAGGCAGCCTAATAGCACAGGCAGTAAGCCTATTCTCATGTAGGGGGTCCTTATAGAATACTAGAGTAAACCTATTATCAGTAAACCTAAATGTAGGTGAGAATAAATGTGAGAGGAATAAGCATTAACTTACAGTATTCTGTCATTTTCTCACATTAAAGCACCTCACCCATGCTCTTCCCCTGTGAATATCCCTCTATTAGCTACATGCTATGCCATTTGAGTGTGTAATTATACTGTAGAATAACAATTAGGCGCTATATTGACAGAGAGGGGAAACTAGAACTTTCAGGGATGCGTGTAAATAAATTATATTTAGTTGAAATGGCCAACCTCCTTAGGAGATGTGTAAATATACCCCCTCTTCTACAAAGCCGCGCAGCAACCCCGAAGCCCTTTAAATCTCTATGGGCTTCGGGGCTGTTACCACGCGGCAGCTGCTAGCACGGCTTTGTAGAAGAGGGGGATAGAGTATTTATTTGCAATAGTAAACCTAGTATTATATTTGTATACAGTATATGTAGGACAATGATTAGACATCAATTGTGCATATAAGCAGGATGATTAATGTGCCAGTAATATAACTTTTTTTGTGGCAGCATGTCTCACTACAGCCCTGTTGGCAAACACACTCATAGTCCTCATTTCCTGCCAGAACGACTTCAAATGTAAGCTGACTCTATGGTTACATTTTCTTAGAATCTGCAAAGCACGTTTCTTAGTCACACTATCTGTAAGTTGTAAGTTATTGATTCTGTAGCTTTGTATCTTTGATCATGAACTTTATTGCTTAGACTGTGAGCATTTGTGGTCATCACTTTCCAGCTATTTTTTAGTGGTGATCTTTTTTGTATAGTTTTTTGTTTCGTTTCACTTCCCGTTGCAACGCTAAGAAGTGAGTTGCTAATATTGTTTGTGTTGCAGTCTTTACTACCATCACATCTTGTCTTTTGCCGGTGGTGGTCTCTATAATTGTCCTTCATACATACGCCAACTCCACCTTCTAGTTTAAATGCCTAGAAACATATTGTCTAAATTTCTCCACAAGGATTCTTTTTCCTGCTGTAGTAATATGTAGCCCATCAGTACAATATAGCTTCTTGTCCTTACATGTATTTTCCCATCCTCCTATGTACCTAAAGCCTTCTTGATGACACCAGGCTTTGAGCCATCTACTGAAGTCCTCTGTGTTTTTAACTCTTTGCTCTCCCTTTCCATATGCTGGCAGTACATCGGAAAAAGCTACAGTCTTTATAAAAGGTTTCAAGCCCTCACCAAGCTCCCGAAAGGCTTTCTGAGCTGCAAGTGTGGAGTTGTTGGCTAGGTCATTTGTTCCCAGATAGATAACAACATCAGCTTTAGACTTTTTAGTTTCTTCCTTAATTATAGATAGTATTTGTTGGGTACTCCTAGTAGCCGAGGATCCTGGGAGACACTTCATTATTTTAGGTCCTTGTCTTGCATTTCAATGTTAATGCCTCTGACGATAGAATCCCCTAAAAGCAATAATTTATTGGCTTGAGGTTTCTTACTCTTCCTTTGTAAGTGCTTTTCTTCATAAGTTACCTTCACTGGTTCCAGTTCGATCTGTGTACAGTATTTCAGTATAGAGCCCATGTATTTTAACATCTCACAGAAGCTCCTTTGTACGGTAACATCTCTACAGAAGCTCATGTAAACCACTCTGAATTTACTCCCCAGTCATTAGTAGTGGTATAGAAGCTCTCAATAAACAAACACGAATAAACAAACATAATACAGGTAAGTGTATACTTACCTTCATATATGGCATTATTCTATAAATTTATATGTGCAATCAGTATGTAAATTTAAGTAACCTTTTATAAAATGAGGGGATGATAACAAGGCGGAGTTAGGGTAAAAAAAAAGGATGAGTTTCCAGCTGTACATAGAGCAGCGAGATAATGAACATTTTGAACAGGAGTGATGGTAGCAAATCTAGATCAGATCCAACAGTCAACAATCTTATCTCAATTCAGAAAGAGAAAATGGTGAGAGAGCCATTCGGCTGTGGACAGTAAGTACTTTTGTAACAGCCTAATATCTGGATTATCTAAGTCAGTATGGTGGAGAAGCAGGATGTCATCAGCATAAATGATGCACATCTCTTACTGTTTTGCCCCATTTCATGTGTGCAGTTTCTTGTATAAGGTAAGTATACAGAGTGTTTAATCTTAGACATGTAATCAGTGTTTGTTCTGTGGATTCAAATTCCCAGAGTGCTTTGCTTCTCTCAGAGAGCCAAGCTGTAGCCAGAGGGCTTTAGCCCACCCTCCTTTAACTTCTGTTAGAGATCAGTTGCCATTTTGTGAGACCACATGACTGCATGAAAACTTAGGACAAGCATTGTCTCTTCACCAAGTTTTCATCCTTTATTTCTGTTAACCTAATACAGCTTAGGCCCTGTATTTAAGTCTGGAGCACAGTGTTATTCTCCACAAGGTATGCAAGTACACTCCTAGCTTTTCTCTGGTTAAGTGTGAAGATTCTGTAAGAACTGAACTGAACTGTTTTGACATCATCAAACTGTGTTTGTTCTTTAAGTTAATAAAGAAAGCGTTTTTTAAAAGAACTATAGAGTCTTTCGCCTGATAACACTAGGGTTACAGAAGTAGGGGTTGAATTAACTGTGATCCTCTGGGAAATTGCTAGCCTAACACAGTGAGATTCTGTCAGCAGTTTCTGGCCATTAAGAGGGTGCCCAGCTTTAACAGTGACAACTTGTCAGTAAAGACCGCTCACTTACAGAGCTTGTCAATGTAAGAAGGCATACACATTGGCGGAGAATGGATGGGCCTCTCAGTTACATGGGTAATTTATAGGATACTAAAAATTACACACACCCCAGCTGAATTCTATGGCTGGTGTAACTGCAGGCACATAAAAATGTTAAATGTGCCAATAGTGTGTTTCACTAGTATTCTATAACAGAAACTGGGTGTCTGGATGCCATTATAAAATAGTCTCCATCCATGCATCCTTGGGGTGCTTAAATGAAGGCACTCTGTTATACAATTTCCTCTTATATGTATATTCCTTGCTGCTATCTGGCTAGCATTCCAAACACTCAAGCATTCAATGGCTTCTTGAGATGCTGTTGAACTCCTTGCAACAAGGCCTCATTGAGTGCAGCCTGAGGCCTTGTTTCAAGGAGTTAAACAGTATCCCAAGCTTTATCCTATCTCAAGAAGACATTGAATGCTTGAATGCTTGGAGCGCCATTGGTAGATGACTACACCAAAGTGTACGTGTTTAGCTATTAGGGAAGTATGTTAAATTTCTGTTATTTACCACAATAAAGTATAGCTATTAAAGGTTCATTTAATTAATTACTGCTAGATCTTTTTGTATCAAATGTCTTTTTATCATTATTTGATGACAGGTGAATGTTTTTCTATTCTTTTCTGGCTGTAACACTGTATTAGTGGGGTTCTAAGGAATCTGACCCCATTTGTTATAAAGAGCATATTGGAGACTCTAATGTTATTTCTGTACTGATTTATTGCTCTTTTTCAATAAAACAGACTTTGACATAAAGGCCCTGATTCTGCAAAGTGCTCCCGATTGTAGGCAGCTGTAGGCGTCCTACAGCTGTCTAATCAGCCAATCGGGAGGCACTTTTTCTTTAAAAAAAAATGCTCCCCAGGCAGGCCGCTTATATTGAAGGCGCCTCCAGGGAGCCTAGAGAGGCCCGCAAGCCCACCTAAGCTCGCCTAAGGCTAGGCGGTAGCCTTAAGCGAACCTAGGCGGCCCTATGCATCTCCCAAGCAAAACGGGAGACGCTTACAATGTATGCTAGCAAAATGCTGGCCTACATGGTAAGTAGACGTGGCCACAAGGATCTCCCTGCCGTGATTAGTATAGTGGCCGGCCACAAGTCTCCCCTCCCCCTAGCGATCGCAGCAGGAGGGTGCCCAACCCCTCTTGCCAACCCCTCCAATGGCCCTCCCAACAATCGTGGCAGGAGGGTACCCAACCCCTCCTGCTGACCCCCCCAATGGCCCTCCCGACAATCGCGGCAGGAGGATAACCAACCCCTCCTGGCCCCCCCAACGGCCCGCTCCTAAGATCACCGGCAGGAAGGTGCCCAACCCCTCCTGCCGGCCCCAACAGCTCCCCCCTAAGATCGCTGGCAGGAAGTTGCCCAACCATTCCTGATGGACCCCCAACGAACCCCCCCCACCCCAGAACTCCCCCTTAGTCTTACTTTCAAGTTGGATTGGACGGCTCCTCGCACGTCCAGCCAGCTGGCCCGCCTCCGTCCAAATGAGGGCCCGCCCCTCCCCTGCCCTTCTGCAAAGGAAGATCGTGCCAAACAAATTTACTGCACTTCTTTGAGGGGGTGAACAGCCAGTTGGACAAAGGGGAACCCGTAGACATCATTTACCTCGACTTCCAAAAGGCCTTTGACAAGGTACCCCATGAGCAGCTACTTAGGAAGCTGTGGAACCACGGGGTGGAAGGGGACGTACACAGATGGGTCAAACACTGGTTGGCAGGCAGAAGACAGAGGGTTGGAGTGAAGGGTCACTACTCGGGCTGGAGGAAGATCACGAGCGGAGTTCTGCAGGGGTCTGTACTGGGACCGCTGCTGTTTAATGTATTTATTAATGACCTGGAAACGGAGACGAAATGTGAAGTTATAAAATTTGCAGATGACACTAAACTCTGTAGAAGGGTTAGAACTACGGAAGAGTGTGAGGACCTACAAAGGGACCTAAACAAACTGGAGGAGTGGACGAATAAATGGCAGGTGAAATTCAATGTAGGGAAATGCAAGGTCATGCATATAGGGAGAAAGAACCCGATGTTCAGCTACCAAATGGGGGGATTAGTATTAGAGAGAAGTAACCTTGAAAGAGATTTGGGTGTACTGGTTGATACAACAATGAAGTCAACGGCACAATGTGCAGCAGCCGCGAAGAAGGCAAACAGAATGTTGGGTATTATTAAGAAGGGTATTATGACCAGAACAAAAGAAGTCATCCTGACGTTATATCGGGCAATGGTGCGCCCGCACCTGGAGTACTGTGTTCAGTATTGGTCACCGTACCTTAAGAAGGATATGGCAACACTTGAGAGGGTCCAGAGGAGAGCGACACGAATGATTAAGGGCATGGAAAACCTCTCATACACTGAAAGATTGGAGAGACTGGGGCTCTTCTCCCTGGAAAAGCGGAGACTCAGAGGAGATATGATAGAGACCTACAAGATCATGAAGGGCAAAGAGAAAGTAGAGAGGGACAGATTCTTCAAACTTTCAAAACATATAAGAACAAGAGGGCATTTGGAAAAATTGGAAGAGGACAGATTCAAAACAAATGCTAGGAAGTTTTTCTTTACCCAGCGTGTGGTGGACATCTGGAATGCACTTCTAGAGGACGTAATAGGGCAGAGTACGGTACTGGATTTCAAGAAAGGATTGGACGATTTCCTGCTGGAAAAAGGGATAGAGGGGTATAGATAGGGAGCTACTGCGCAGGTCCTGGACCTGTTGGGCCGCCGCTTGAGCGGACTGCTGGGCACGATGGACCTCGGGTCTGACCCAGTGGAGGCATTGCTTATGTTCTTATGTTCTTATGCCCAACCCACAGGATCCTAGGGCCTGATTGGTCCAGGCGCCTAAGGCCCCTCCCGCTATAGGAGAAAGGTTTGGAAAGGTTTGGACAAATTCCTGGAAAAAAGTCCATAGTCTGTTAAGACATGGGGGAAGCCTCTGCTTTCCCTGGTTCGGTAGCATGGAATGTTGCTACTTTTTTTGGGTTTTTGCCAGATACTAGTGACCTGAATTAGCCACCATGAGAACGGGCTACTGGGCTTGATGGACCATTGGTTTGACCCAGTACGGCTATTCTTATGTTCTTATGTACTGAGTTTCTCAGCAATAACTAATTCACATTTATAATGATATAATATTGATTGCCACCATAACTGCACAGAAAGGAGTTTAGAAGATTTCCATTTAGATAATATGATTTTCTGTGCAATTGTCATTACAATATCAAAAGGTTTTATGCATGACTCATCTATGAAAACATTTGGAGAATGAGACTTGAAAACAACTATGGAGCAGGAAATCTCGGATTGAATATGAAAAATCTTTTATTTTCCAAACCTCTCTCCAAAACGCTATAGTATATTTACATTCAGGGCAGGAATAATTTGTCGAGGGCCCCTAGGCACACAAGTACACTGGGCCCCCCTGCCCCACCCCACCCCACCATGCGCCCAGGCGGAAACAGGAAGCTGCGAAAGAGGGAAGCTTTGGGCAAGCAGTACCGCTTGCACAATTACAGTTCCTACTGTCTTTCTTACCCGCATTGCTTGCTTGTCTTACTTTCCGTCGATGGGGGAGGGCTGCGTTGCCGATTGTGGTGGGGCCCACATTGCCGATCAGGGGGGGGCACGTTGCCGATCGATGCTGGAGGGGCCCATCCCTTTTGGAAAAAACAATGTTGATGCCCTCCTTCATCGGGCCCCCCTGACCATTTCGAGCCCTAGGCACGTGCATACTTGACCTATTGGTTAATTCTGTCCTGTTTACATTCATAAATCATATGCATTAGTGTTCCAACAATTTTTGTTCACAATTTCAGCATTTGTTGGTTGGTAGCAAACCAGTGAGAGAGAGTTTATGAGGAGTCCATGCAATCTTATGATATAAAAAGAACAGATTTAATGTATTTGCTGATGAAAGAGGTCTCATTATTTTAGTCAAAAAAGTAGACCAAAGTAGCTTGGCATCCAGTGCATGGCCATAATCAGCTTCCCATACTTTCTGAAGATTGTCAACAGTACTTACACAGTGAGATGAACAATTTATACAAGGCAGAGGTGGTGTGACCAGAATGCAATAAAAGAGAGGCCGTTTGAAATTTGGAAGGAACATGCTCATGAAGATCTTGAATAACATCGTCTTGTTCAATTCACTGGTACAATTGAAGCCATTTATAATAGACAAGGAAAAATGTCTTTGTATATTTTGGAATGACATTAACCCCCCTTTTTACAAAGCCATAGTGCAGTTTTTAGTGCCAACCGTAGCAGTAACAGCTCCAATGCTCATAGGAATTTTAAAGGGGAGAGTGTGGCACAATGGTTAAAGCTACAGCCTCAGCACCCTGAGGTTGTAGGTTCAAACCCGCACTGCTCCTTGTGACCTTGGGCAAGTCACTTAATCCCCCCATTGCTCTAGGTACATTAGATTGTGAGCCCTCTGGGACAGACAGGGAAAAATGCTCTTAAGTACCTGAATAAATCCATGTAAACCTTTCTGAGCTCCCTTGGGAAAACAGTATAGAAAACTGAATAAATAAATAAAGCACCCATGCCTGTTTTATCATTCGCTCTCTGAGAAACACCTTAACCCCCTCCCTACTTGTCCTATTTACTTGCTTAATTAGATAGTAAACCCTACTGGGTAGGAATTGTCTCTTCAGTGTTTAATGTACAGTGCTGTGTACGTCTAGTAACTCTATAGAAAAGAGAAGTAGTAATTGGTGCACTATTGATTACATTTTGAGTTGCTACAAAGGACTGCACATCCATAATAAAGATTAGTTTAACTTCCAAACTCATTAGCTAAGAAAACTGAGGGAGGACTGTACTGCTCCGATTTTTACTTGCAATAGTTTAGCAAACTGAACTGGAGATATAATCACGCTGAATCCCGGTAGCATAAAAAAACAGGCAAAATAATAGGAAAATAATATATGTTTCTTATTTGCCAGTTTTGCAATTCTAAAACTGACTCTGATAATTAGAATCTGTTAATTTATAGTTCTATTTCAATGCTGGAATACATAATACCCACAAAAATATAACATGAAGAATGGCTTTTCAATATTTGTTGACTATGGGCCAGCTTCTTTTAAACTATTTCTACGAGTGTGTTTTATATCTTTCAGAAACAGGCTACTTTTTTCTTAGTCTGTGAGTTTGCCTAATGCAAAAGGATCCTGAGCTTTTTGTTCCGATATCTAGGTTTAAAATAGGGAAGAATAAATCACAACTTTGTGTGTCAAGTAAGGTTGAACAAGACACCTGATGACCTGACACGAGGTACTGCAAATATACTATCTGCTGGCATCAATTAATTAAGAACAAATCTAAGGCAAAGGAATAAGGCCTGGAATTGCAACATTAAAACGTGTTTAAGTCTGTTTTACAAAGGCTACATATATTTCAAATTTCTCTCCTGTACCAGAAAAAAAAATCAGACAATGACAAAGTCTTAGGCCTCCTTTTACGAAACTGCGATAGCAGTTTCTAGCGCAGGGAGCCATGTTGAATTGCCCACGCTGCTCCCATTGCTCATTGAGTTCCTATGAGTGTTGGGAGCAGCGCAGGCCATTCAGCGCGGCTCACCACGCTAGAAACTGCTATCGCAGTTTCATAAAAGATGAGGTTAGCTATTAAAAGTTTTGGAAATGAATTTTTTTCTAAAGCAGTGGTATTTAACCCAGTCCTGGCCAGTCGGGTTTTCAGGATATCCACAATGAATATGGATGACAGAGACTTTGAAAACCCGACTGGCTAGGTGGTACCTGAGGACTGGGTTGAATACCACTGATCTAAAAGCTACTGGGTTTTTGAAAGGTAAATTTGGGATCCATGCTCCCTATCATATTAGTGGCAAGAGCAGTTGGCGTACAGTTTAAAAACAGAGCATATAGCTAGCTCCATGTCAAGCAGACAAGCTGTGCACTCCTGGTTTTCCCCACTGCAGTAGATTCAGCAAATAGCACCTAAAGTTAGGCACCAGGATGATGAGCACTAAGGCTTGGATTCGCTAAATGGAGCCTAAAATGGCACTAGTCGCATGTCAATCATGTTCAGGTGCTGTTAACAGAATCGTGGCTACCCTAAGAGAAAACTTAGGCACCAGTCATGTAGACCAGGGTTTTAAAGGTCTACATTTTTGGCACCTACATTTTATGGAGAATCATGCATAGTAATGCCCACGGTAATTTCTGCCCTGAATCACGCCTACTTTGACTTTAGGCGTTGCTAGACGCCATGCTGTAGGATGTATAAAATTAAAACCTAAATAACTCATTAACTGAAAGGATGCTAAAACATCCATTTAGTCAGCTATAGTCTGTCTGCAACAGGTCTACAAATAGAATGTAGGGACTGATCTAAATACTTGTCTTCAACAAAGAAGTCAATGCTATGGGGCTCATGATAATAGTAATAAAAAACATCCCCCCAAACTGGCCTAAGTTGGTACTTGGATGATCAAAAAGACAGGTCGTCCAAATACCGATAATCAAAACTGGTTTTAGGCCTTTACACTGCCTCTGTGCGCCCAGAGCGAAAAGGGGCATTTTGGGAGGAGTGGATAAGGCGGGATGTGGGCTGACCTAGACTTAGTTGTCCGGCAGCCATAACCCAAAAAGTTTGACAGGTTACCAGATGAAGCTTATACGCTTTGACTTAGATGAAGTCAAAACAGGCATAAGTTCCAGATTGGGTTGCTGAGCTGATCATGGCTGCCGTGATTAGCTCAGCAGCCCAGGCAACCCGTCCCCCTATACCTGTAACAATTGCAGCAGGAAAGATGCCCAGTCTTTCCTGCTGCCACCTGTCATGCCCACGACACATCACGGCAGGAGAGTTGCCCAATCTCTCCTGCCGAATCCCCCCCCAAACTGGCATGCTCTTCACTGGCAGGAGAGATGCCCAGTCCCTCCTGCCAGACCCCCCCCTGAACCGGCGCACTCTTCACCCCACCCCCTTGCCAGACCACCCAGCCCACCCCCAGACCTTCCCTCCACCCACACCCAGATCCCCCCGTACAAGGACCCCCCTAACCCCACCTGAATTTCCCCAGACCTCCCCAACCCCCCTCGACCCCCTCTAACCTTTACTTGATGGCTGACCAGATGGGTCCTCCCTCTGTTTGGTCAGCAGGCCCGCTTTCATCTGAATGGCAGACCTGCTCCTTCTTCTGGGATTGCACCAGGGAAGGGCCTAGGGCCTGATTGGCCCTGGTGCCTAAGGCTCCGCCCATAGGAGGGGCCTTAGGCACATGGGCCAACCTAAGCAGCAGCTGGAGATGACATTTTATGAAGGCATTTCCTGACCATTCCGCAGAAGATTATGGCTTATCGGGAGGAGTGTGAAAGAAGACCCACAAAAGCTGGAGTCTCCCACTTAAAGCAGGAGACTTGGCAAGTCTGGAAAAAAAATCAGGGAATACTTGGATTTTAAAAAGTTTATTGTTCAATACACATCATCAGTAGGTTATATGTTTTAAAGTGAAAAGAAAAATGGAGTGGAAACAATTCTGAGTCCTGATCTTCAAGGGTACTGGCTTTGTTAGAATGAGAAAGTACATAGAAAGATACTAGCAGCACACGAAAGTCTTTTTGAAATAGCAGAACAGCTGGCTGAACTGAAAGGAGCTATATAATAAGAGCAACAAATCTCTGCTAGGAAAGCAAATTAAAGACTTTAAAAAAGGTTACTAGTGGTTTTCAAAGAAGAAAGATGAAAAGGAAAGAAGAAAAAATATAAAATTCATAAAGTACAAATATTCTCAAAAAATGATAAGCAAGGAAGAACATGTAGAAAAGCAGAAAAGGTTATCAGAAGGACAGTAAAGGTGTGATATGACAAAAAGAAAAGGAGAGTGGAAAATTAACATATTAAAAAAAATCTTTCTTCAGGTATATCAGGGAAAGGAAGAGCTACAGAAGCTAGGATTATAATACATGAGAGCACTTTTGTTCCCTCTAAGCCAGTGTCTTGCAAAGTTTTGGATGCTGTGGCACATTAAACTCAGTGCCATGGCTGGAAGGCATCCGGAAGTGTGCAGATGTCACCACAAGCACATCACATGCATGTATGATGTCATCACATCAACGTCTGTGCATGTGCAGATAAGATTATAAGAACATAAGAAGTTGCCTCCGCTGGGTCAGACCAGGGGTCCATCGCACCCAGCAGTCCGCTACCGCAGCAGCCCATCAGGTCCATGACCTGTAAGTGATCCTTTGTCTAAAACCTTTCAATCCCCATTATT
Organism: Geotrypetes seraphini; assembly: GCF_902459505.1. Classification (NCBI taxonomy): domain Eukaryota; kingdom Metazoa; phylum Chordata; class Amphibia; order Gymnophiona; family Dermophiidae; genus Geotrypetes; species Geotrypetes seraphini. The sequence continues at coordinate 219,165,265 of NC_047084.1, read as the reverse complement.
CTTCTATCTATACCCTTCCATAATCCTATCTCTACCTCTATCTATATCCCTCAATCCCCGTATCCTTCAGGAACTTGTCCAATCCCTCTTTAAATCCCCTTAATGTACTATGACCTATCACATCCTCCGGAAGCGCATTCCAGTGGTCTACCACCCTCTGAGTGAAGAAAAATTTCCTAGCATTGGTTCTAAACCTGTCCCCTTTCAATTTCTCTGAGTGCCCCCTTGTTCTTGTAGTTCCCAATAGGCTGAAGAACCTGTCCCTTTCCACCTTCTCTATGCCCTTCATGATCTTGTAAGTCTCTATCATGTCTCCTCTGAGTCTCCGCTTCTCCAGGATGAAGAGCCCCAGCCTTTCTAGCCTGTCTGTGTATGAAAGGTTTTCCATACCTTTTATCATTTTTGTCACTCTTCTCTGAACCCTCTCAAGTATCTCCATGTCCTTCTTTAGGTACGGCGACCAATATTGGACACAGTATTCCAGATGCGGGCGCACCATGGTTTAAATACCACTGCTTTAGAAAAAAAATTAATTTCCAAAACTTTTAATAGCTAACCCCCTCTTTTACGAAACTGCGATAGCAGTTTCTAGTGTGGTGAGCCGCGCTGAATGGCCTGCGCTGCTTCCAACACTCATAGGAACTCAATGAGCATCGGGAGCAGCGCGGGCAATTCAACACGGCTCCCTGCGCTAGATACAGCGCCATGATGACTTCCTTCATTCTGGTTGTAATACCCTTCTTAATTATACCCAACATTCTGTTTGCTTTCTTTGAGGCTGCTGCACATTGTGCTGTTGACTTCATTGTTGTGTCCACCAGCACACCCAAGTCCTTTTCAAGGTTACTTGCCTCTAGTACTAATCCCCCCATTTGGTAGCTGAACATCGGGTTCTTTTTCCCTATATGCATGATCTTGCATTTCCCTACATTGAAGTTCATTTGCCATTTAATCGCCCACTCCTCCAGTTTGTTCAGGTTCCTTTGTAGGTCCTCACATTCTTCCACAGTTCTAACCCTGCTACAGAGTTTAGTGTCACCCGTTAATTTTATAACTTCTCAATTTCTCCTGTTTCTCTAGCTCTTTCTGTTTGTCCTTCTTATTGTTTGCCAGGTTCCCTTGTTCCTTAGACTCCTGTTGTTCGTCTTTTGCTTGTTCCCAGCATTCTTCCCGCTCAGTATCTTCTTTGCCCTCCAGCTGTGGCTCTGAGCCTTTTTCTATGCCTGTAGGGGTTACTGACAGAGGAGGGGTGCAGGGAGAAGAGGAGAGATGCCGGTGCTGGCTGACAATCTACAGTACATGCCTCTCACCATGAGAGGCACGTCTTATAAGCAGTCAGTTGGTGATGCGCCTCTCCTCTTCGCCGTGGCACACAGTTTGCGATACACTACTCTAAGCTGAGCAGGAGTCCTCTACCTACAGTCCTGCAGTGAGAAATGCTATTTCACTATCACATTTTCTATAGTGAGGAATAGGCAATAACTAGGGAACCTGCATGTCCCTAGTTACTGAAAACACAACACTGAAGCACCATCCCTACTGGTAGCAATGCAGTTGGAGGAATCCTGATCAGCTTAGAGGGAACACTGCATGAGAGGAGAAGAGAAATTTCTGACAAGAGGGCAAGATAAAAACTGAACAAATAGTATTATTCAGTGGCCATGGAAGAAGAAACTGTGGGGGAGCAAAAAATAGAAGGAAAGGGTTCATATGGTAGTGGAACAGATGCCACATGATTTACACAATAAAGGGTTTCTATGGAATTAACAAAAATGAAGGATGAAGAAAGCTACGGGACCAGATGGCTTACTGAGAAATGAGTTAAGAGAAATTCTTGCAAGTCGCCTCTGACTGGCCCAGAACTTCCTCTCCGACATCAGAATTGATGTTGGGGAGAGGAATGCTGGTTGGCCCAACGCTTCTGCGTCGGGAAACAGGGAGAGCTTGGGGTGGCGGTGACTTGGGGGCCTGTTTACCGATGGAAGAGGCAGTGGTTTGGGGAAGGGCAGGGAGAAATAAAGAAAGGGGGCAGGCAGAGAGGCAGGGAGAAAGAAAGAAAGAAGGGAGCAGGAAGAAAGAAAGAAAGAAAGGGGAGGGGACAGGGAGAGAGGAAGAAAAAGTTGGGGGAGGGAATGAAGTCTGGAGGAGAGGAAGCATATAGTGGGCTGAAAGAAGGGAAGAAATATTGGATGCACAGTCAGAAGAAGAAAGTGCAACCAGAGACTCATGAAATCACGAGACAACAAAGGTAGGAAAAATGATTTTATTTTCAATTCAGTGATCAAAATGTATCTGTTTTGAGAATTTATATCTGCTGTCTACATTTTGCACTATGGCCCCCTTTTACTAAACTGCAATAGCGTTTTTTAGTGCTTGGAGCCTATCAGCGTCGAGAGCAGCGCGGAGCATTCAGTGCAGCTCCCTGCGCTAATAACTGCAATCGCAGTTTAGTAAAAGGTTTAGTTGTTACTGAGGTGACATTGCATAGAGTCATCTGCCTTGACCTCTTTGAAAAAAACCCGGAATATAAATGATAATTAACATTTTCTCTGCATATAGTGTGCTTTGTGTTTTTATAAAATTTTATTGTTGGTAGATCATTTTGACTTGGTCATTTTTAAAGTAGCTCGCAAGTCCAAAAAGTGTGGGCACCCCTGCTCTAGATGGAGTCAAGCATTCAATGAGAAGCACCTGAATTTACTATGGGCAGCTGACAACAACATATGGTAAAGTCACTGACATGTACCTCAAACACACAGCAAGCTTTAGGCCAAAAGGCAAAAAAAATAAAAAACAAATCTCATTTTGCCCTTTTTTAAAGATATAATTCAGCTCTGTGAATAGCCATAGCAGAAATACGAGCACGTAGCCCTGTTAAATAGATTTTCAGCTCAGTTCTTGTACACATGCTATACAGTATAAAATGCAGGAATCATGTGGTTGATGTAGATGTTAGCAGTTAAGGACTATTTAAACCAGACAATCTGCCGGTTCTTTCATCAATGTAGCTCTATGACTGAGGGAGCTTTCCCCCAACTGACCCTGCAGTCGGCAGCGTCCAGCGGTGATCGGGCCGGCTCCTGTACGGAGCCTCATTTCCAGGCTGCCTCCAGCGCCAGGCATGCGAGCCTGCTCCGCCCATCCTAACCTGCGGGAACTTTAAAATTCGACCAAGGGAACGGTGCAGAGCCGTGCCTTAGCGCGTGCCTTTGCGAAGCGACTGAGCAGAGCAGAAGCACCTTCCCTGCATTACAGCATCATAACTGCTCCACTCCTACCGCCTCTACCTTCCTATCAGCACTGGGATAGCCAACAGGAAGAACTTCCCCTCCCTGTTGGGGGGGCATTTCAAGATGGCGCTGAGATCTCTCCGAGTTTGCTTCTCTCTGATAATAATTATACCTCGTCTAGATGCCCCATACAAAGAGGAAAGGGGTGGTTAGGGGTTCTTCCTCGCCGGCCTTGGCGTCCACCCCGCTGCAGCAAACTATGGACTGCTTCTTTTCTGCTCTTCCGGCACCTGTATTTTCCAGAGTGGAGAGCCTGGCTTTGGGCGGCGAGGTGAGGGAGTCGCTTGCCCTCTCGGGCATTGAAACATCCTTGTCTCCTCCGGTTGCCCTCACACCTCCAAGTCCAGCGACCGCCGAGACGCTGAAGCGAGAGACATGCGATCCTGGAAGTGGAGGTGTGGGGTCACCCGATGAGGGCACAGCTTGGTCAGCTGATGGAAGCAACCAAGAGTGGGGAGAATTTGTCTTCACTGACGAAGGTTTCCTTGCACAATATCTGGTCTTTGCTTCAGTGGATAGAGACAAAAATGGAAAAATCGTCTGAAGAGGTAACTAAAATAGTGGAGAATCTGGACTCATTGACTAAAACTGTGGAAACAATGAAATTGAACTCTGTTGCTCAAACTAAGCAGATGCAGGAGGAGATACTGCATTTACAACAGTTTAACGTGGCTTCTATTAAAGATAGTATTTCTATACATAAAAAATTAGAGCAATTTGAAAACTTTAATAGACGCTTGAACCTCCGTATTTTAAATTTTCCCCAAATTCCAGGTATATTGTTTTTTGACTTATTGAAAAGATATTTGATTGAAAATTTAAAGATTTCCTCAAATTGTATTCCTCCAATAAATAAAATTTACTATTTATCAAATAAGAAGATACCTGGAAGAGAAGGAGGAGAGAATGAGATTGAGAAAGAAAAAAAAAATAATGAAATACAATTTGCTAACTTGACTGCTCTTCTTGAACAAACAATAACTGTTGACACTGATAGAGCTATGCTCTTAGTATCATTTGTTTTTGAGCAAGATGTGAATATGATTATGAAATTGTTCTTAAAAAACTCACAAAAGTTATTTGGTTAACAGAAAATATGGATATACCCTGACGTCGCAAAGACTACGCAAGAACGGAGGGAAGAATTTCTTTCTATGCGTCAAGATACTATTAATTTGGGAGCAACGTTTCTTCTAGCATACCCCTGCAAATGCTTGGTTAGGTATTTGGGAGTCAAATACACTTTTTTCTCTCCAAACCATCTGAAGGAATTCTTGGATGTGAAGAAGATCATCAAGGACAGAGGGATAATGAAATTTTAATAGCTGGCGCTTAGATACATTAAGCCTATTTGTTAATTAAATTCTTCTTTAATTTTTCTCTCATATATTTTCTTGATTGACCATCCCCCTAAAATTGTGGTCTAAGAAGGGGATAAAGAAATACTTTTTTATTTCTATAAGTATGAGTTTATAATACTTCTGTGTTGTTTATGCCTCCCTGTGTTTATTGTAGCAAGATGTATTCTTGTAAATTTTGTTGAATAAGAAATAAATAACAATAAAAAAAAAAAACTTCCCCTGCGCCACCATACTTTCTCTTCTGCAACCGATGCCTACTTCGAGTGGTCTCATATCCTGTCTTGGAAGACACCACCCCCCCCAGACCCACTCACTGACTGGAAAAACTGATAAGTATTTGCATATTTAGCCAATTACCTTTACTCCGGTTACTCTCTGTGGTAAATCTCTTAACAAGATGGCTGTTGTAAATCATTATTTAATATTGTTCCTCATGTTTTACTGGTTAGCCGATGCTCTATATTCTACACCTATCCCAATCCAGACAAGACACCATTTCACCAACTTAAAACCTCACAAGTCTGCCCACCAATTTATACATGACTGTTCCGAAGGGGACCCTTTTCAAATCCTGGTCTTACCCCCCTCACGTAAGCCTAACAGACCTTTCTGTAAAAACCAGAAGAGGCTGAGGAAAGTCACCTACGCAGTAACAACTGACTCTCCCCACCATCAAAAGGTTCAAGGTTTCTACCTAAATATTAGATCTATTAGGAATAAGTCGCAGTTGGTTAAAGACTGGCTTGAGGAGACCAACCCAGACTTTGTTCTTTTAACTAAAACATGGCTGATCCCGGATAATGACATCATTATACGTGAGTGCCTTCCACCTGGGTTCAAAATCATTTCTCAGCCCAGAAGCAGGGGAAGAGGGGGAGGATTAGCCATCATTGTAAGAAACTCATTTGAATCCACCATCTTAGTTCAAAATCCTCAATGGATCTCAAATTCCTCTCTTGTAAACTCTGGTCAGATCAATTAGAAGAGGGCTTAATTATCACACTATTTTACATTCCCCCCAAGAAATGTTCCACTGCTAAGGATACCTTCTTTGAATTCTTCCTTACTAACTCAATAGCAGGTCTCTACAACCTACTGACTGGTGATCTGAACATTCACCTAGAATAGGTAGAGCAGGATGATGCCAAAGAATTACTATCTTTTATCGCTTCTCTAGACTTCCTTGTGCCACCCCCAGAAAAGACCCATCAAAAAGGACATCAACTAGATCCAGTAACTTTTTCCTCCAAAGAACTAGTCTGTCCCAAAATGCTCTGGCACCAAACCACTTGGACTGATTCTTTATGGTCGGACCACCGATTATGTAATTTCCAATTTAGCTGGCAAGCCAGACATTCCCCAAACAAGCCCAAGGAGGCAAAAAGGAATAGGAAAATGACAGCCACAAGAGGTTTGGTAAATCCAGTGGAACTCTGGTCACATTATGATATTACTTCTATCTCAGACTCAGATTCCCTCTCGGTAGACTCCTGGATCAATACGAGCATGCAGATATTAAACAAAATGGCCCCCAAGAAACAAAAACCTGGATGGTTGGTTTGATGCCGAGCTAGGAACAGTGAAACAGGAGTTACAAAAACTTGAAAAACAATGGCTGAAATCAGGAGACAGCAAAGGGAGCAAACTGGAGACTAAAATTAAAAGAATATAAAAAAGCTAATAACTATAAAACACACTAATTTTTATGCACAAAAAATTGAGTCTCCCAACACTAACATTAGAAACCTTTTTAAATTAGTCAACAATCTTTACGATATACAGGCCTTTTCCCGCCCCACCACAGACTCCCCACCATCGACCGATGCTCTGGCTGAATTTTTTTACAACAAAATCAATATCCTAAGATCCAACCTATCGGTCGCTACATCCAACCATTTGAACCAGTTGCTCAACACATAGTCGAACCTAGGGTAGACATGTCCTAGAATAATTTTTCTATTCCCACCTGGCAACAGTTCTGCAAATTCTACTTGAAATATGTTGATTCTTACTGCAGATTAGACTGTTGCCCACCAAACATCATGAAAGCCACCCCAGTCACCTTCAAAGCCAAGTTACACAATTGGCTCTCTTCTCTATTACTGTCGGGTATTTTTCTCGAGGAGTTAGGTCAGATCTTGATCACACCGATTACAAAAAATCCCATAGAATCTATTTAGTTGACATCGAATTACAGACCCATTTCAAGCATTCCCTTATTTGTAAAGCTGATGGAAGGTTTGGTAAACCAGGACTTAGTAACGTACCTGGATAAACACAACATACTACATGATAACCAATCAGGTTTTCGTTCTGGGTTTAGCACGGAAACAGTTATTGCCTCATTGCTAAATTCCCTCCTGAATTTATTTAGCCAGGGTACAAGTGCACTAATCCTGCAGTTAGATTTGAGTAGTGCCTTCAGTTTAGTCGATTATCCTAATTGACTGTTTGGAGACAATTGGACTCTCTGGTAATGTGTTAAAATTTCTTGACTAAATGTTAAAGTTTCTAAATGTTAAAGTTTCTTGACTAAATGTTCTTACCGAGTCTATAGCGATAATAAACAATCCTCCAGCTGGGAAAACCGATGCGGAGTCCCGCATGGTTCTCCCCTATCCCCCACTCTGTTTAACATTTACTTAGCCCCATTGGGGAATCTACTGCAAAATTTAAAAATCAAATTTTATATCTATGTTGATGACATCACCATAGTTCTTCCTCTAACAATCCTGACTTCTGAGACGAAGAATCATCTGGTATAAACTTTAAAGCAAATCGAATCATGGATGGCCGAATTCAAACTCAAACTTAACTCAAAAAAACCCCAAATTCTTCCTGGCGAGTCCGAATAACAAAATCAAAGATACTTCAATTTCCTTGAACAGTCAGAACTTTCCTATTGTCGATTCCATAAAAATTCTTGGAGTGATGGTGGACCGCTACCTCACTCTAGATGTTCACACAGAGTTACTGGTTGAAAAGGCTTCTCGACATTATGGAAACTAAGAACCTTCAGAAAGTACTTTGATGCAGCATCATTCTGTTTACTGGTGCAATCTTTCATTTTAAGCCTGCTCGACTATTGTAACATCATTTATCTGGGGTCTTTCAAGAAAACTATTCAAAGACTGATTTTTGGTATAAAAAAATGGGAACATATAACCCCCTACTATCAAAAACTTCATTGGCTGCCCCTAGAAGCAAGAGTGTTGTTCAAATTTGCCTGTCTCTGTTTCAAATTCAAGGTTTGGCCCCCATATACCTGGTTTCCCATTTTAACCTGTACTGTTCCACCAGGCCTAACGCAGAGTACATATGTTTAACCACCTAACAATAAAGGCCTGCCGATTCAAGAGATACCTGGACAGAACTCTTGCTTTCCAGGAAGGTCAACAGAACGGTTGGCTGGGTAACATCATTAAGCACTCCTCATCCTACCTTAGCTTTAGAAAACTAGTTAAAACAAACCTTTTCGACCAATTTGTAACCAAGAACTCTTAATGCCTTATCCCTGTTTTCTACTTACATGTACTTGATGTCCCTACACTGTCTCTATTACTCTGACTTTCTCCCTCTCTACCTGTATTCTCCCCCCTCTACTTGTATTTGACGACTTCATTGTAATTATTTTCGTTGATTGTCCAGCTCTTCTTGTTGTAAACCGCCTCAAACTACTATGGCTTTGGCGGTATACAAGAATAAAATAATTATTATTATTATTATTTCTGGCTGTGCAAACTTGACTGACATGACAGTGCTGTTCCTTGTTTCTCCTGGATGTGTGCTGGGAACAGGGTTCCAAGGACTATTTGAGCAGAGTGACCACAAAGAGTGCAAGGGAGGCAGGGATTCCAAAACTGTTCCCCAATCATTGTGTCATCCTCTTAGCCATGGCACAGTGGAAAGGGCAGGGATGCTAGGGAGCATGTTGCATAGAGTACAATTCCAGGTTAGTATAGATTCTGTACAATTTTATAGTGCTATTTACTCTGTTTTGTTTGGCAATATTCTCTCCTTACTGTGGAAAGTTTTTCATTCATTGAGGACTGCCCATCTGCATGGCTTTGAGGGTTTGTGCCTATCACGTTTGCCATTCTAATATATAGTATCAAACCTTGTGAGTAGCAAAAGCTCCAACGCATGCATGTTGGACTATATTCCATAAGCCTGTTCTTTTTTATGTAAGTGCATCACAATTTATTTGCCACTAATCTGCCCATCCTCCTCCAATATTTAAAGCCCTTGTAGAAAGACTCCTTAAGGGCTTTAACAACCCAGCACTGATTAGCATCATCAGCAAATTGGCTATTTTGCTATAACTGTCATCTCTCAGATTATTGATGAATGGACTGAATATAAGAGGTTTAATAACAATCCTAGAGATGAACCACTGTTAAACTTGCTCTCTGAAATAGCATCCTTTTTTTCCACTTGCTTGAATATTCCATCTAGCTCTTACTTTTATTTTATTGTTATAGGCTGATAACTGTTCATATATCAAGAACAACTTGACAGCAATGTAGAAATAAAGTTTGAAAACACAATCAGGAATAATCTCAATAAAGAAAAAAAAAAACCCTCTATATTTTTCTAACGTAGGTCACAAATAAAGTACCAGAGGCAACAAAACATGAAAATGAGGAACAAATAATAAAGCAGAGCACATTATCAATTACAGTCTTTGCTTAGGAGTCTATCCACGGCTTCCATCTTGGTTAGTCAGGAAAAAGAGGTCCTTTTATTAAGGTGCACTAACCAATTTAGCACGCACTAAATGCTAAGTTGCCCATAGGATATAATTGATGCCTTAGCATTTAGCGTGCGCTCAATCAGTTAGATCACCTTAATAAAAGGACCCATAGTAACATAGTAAATGATGGCAGATAAAGACCTGAACGGTCCATCAAGTCTGCCCATTAGAAATTCTCATTAAAAATACATGATTAAATTAACTTGTCTCTTCTTTGATATTTTTGGGCCATAGACTAAAGTCCACCTGGTATTTTCCTAGGTTCCAACTGCTGAAGTTGCCATCTAAGCTCACTCCAGCCTATCCAACCATCCCGTTGTTTGCAAGATATCTACTGTAAAGTCTGGCCAGTAATGTCTTCATGTTCCAAGTTAGTGGACTTCCCATTGATGCCCTCCTCAGGCCATCCTACATCGAATCATATATGGGACACAAAGGCCCTGATTCTGCAAAGTGCGTCCCGATTTTAGGCAGCTGTAGGCGTCCTACAGCTGTCTAATCAGCCAATTGGGAAGCATGTTGTTTTTTTTTTTTAAATGCTCCTCAGGCAGGCTGCCTATATTGAAGGCATCTCCGAGAGCCTAGGGAGGCCTGCAAGACGGCCTAAGCTTGCCTAAGGGCCTTAGGCGAACCTAGATGGCCCTACGCATCTCCCTAATAGAGGGAGAGATGCTTACAATGTAGGCCAGCAAAATGCTGGCCTACATTGTAAGTAGACACGGCCGCTATACTTATCGTGGCAAGAGATCTCCCTGCCGCAATAAATATAGCGGCCGTGGCCGACTGTCCTCCCCCCAATCGCCAGCAGGAAGGTGCCCAACCCCTCCTGCTGGAACTCCGCCTATCCAACACCCCTAATCGTCAGCAGGAAGGTGCCCAACTCCTCCTGCCATAAGGCTGCCCACCTGACACCCCTGATTGCCGGCAGGAGGGTGCCCAACCCCTCCTGCCTGAAGGCCACTCACCCAACACCCTCGATAGCCGGCAGGAGGATGCGCAACCCCTCCTGCCGGAGGATGCCCCCCCTCCGGACCCCCCAAGCTAACACCCCCCAATGACCCCCCTAACCTCCCCCCAACTAACCTTCCCCCAACCAACCTATAATTGTTGGCCGGCCGGGTCCTGCTACCATCCGGCTGGCAGGCCCGCCTCTTTGAAATGAGGCGGGCCTGCCCCTTCCCAGCCCATCCCCGCTAAGTTTAAGGCCTGATTGGCCCAGACTCTAAAAGCCTGGACCAATCAGGCCTTAGGCATAGCGGGTCCACCCATCCTCACTAAGCCTAATTCCAGACCAAACATCAAAATTGACAAAAATGCACCACTTATCTTGTCAAAAAAGAATCCCAATAGAACTCATTTCACTCCTCAATGGCTTACGTCATAGGATAATTTTCTGATCAACTTGTAAAAACATAAACAGTATGGCCCCAGATCCTATATATGGTGCCATCATTACAGCCACCTTAAAAAGAGCCACCAAATGCATGTCAATCGTACCTTCAGGAAAGATAGACGCTGGAAATGTAGACCAAGGTTTTCAAGGTCTACGTATGAATCATGCCTACAGAAGCACTTTATGATGTCTAACATCACTCCTGGTGTTAGCCATTGCCTACAGTGGCATTAGGCATCATAAAATGCTTCTGTAGGCGCGATTCCGGTGCTGGGTATTTTTGGGTACTGGTAGGCGACTATATTTTTAAAAAATTGCTTTCAATCGGTTTCAAATGGCATTTTCATCTTGGCCCTACTGAAGACGACTGTGAATCCAAGGTTAGTCGATACTGGCAAAAAGACCTTTTGTTGTGCAGGAGTTAAGATTTGGAACTCCCTGGTAGGACAGATACGGAACTGTTGTGAGAGGGGTATGTTTAGAAAATTACTTAAAACATAGTTATTTGTTGATGCTTTCTTTTAGACATATCTTTTTTGTAAACCTGATAAACTGTTTATGATCTGTATCTATGATATGCTATTAATTTTTACCCATGTCTCTTAAGCTCTGTTTTTATGCAAAGTTATGCTAGTATTTTTTAGCTATAAATTTTAAGGCTTGTTTGTTTGTTTATTTTATTATGTTTTAAAACTATGTATGTACATTCTGTTAACCGTTTAGCTGTAAACAGTAGAGAAATTTTCAAAATTAATTAATTAATTAATTAAAGCACTGTATATAGAATCCAGACTTATGTGTCTGAAATCAGCAGGACACTGGATAGAATGGAGAGAAAACCAAAAGAGGCCTCTGTGAAGAAGACAATAATCCAAGGAAGAAAGTTGTGAGGAAAAGATGTTGATCACTCAGCACAGTAGCGGACTGCCCAAAATGTACTTTATTAAATAGCAGCACCATATGAACTTTTCAGACTCGACACTGACGGTGTTTCGGCAAGTATGCCTTTGTCACGAGTCTAATGAATCATAAAAATACATACAATGTTAAAACAACATTTTGCTTGTGATACATAAAGAAAAAGAATGCACATAAATTGACATATTTAAAATGGCAATTGCTTAAATCAAATGAATCAACATAAATAGTTAAAACCAAAAGACCGAGAACCATGTGCATACATCAATTAAAACCATCAATTGAAAAACAAAAATCAGTTAAAATAGATCAATTAAAAATGAACATCAGAAGACAAATAATACTTAAAGTTAGGCATAGAACCAAGACTACCAAATCCCAGTTTAATATATATTTTAGTAAAGATTTTAGTTAATGCAGGCCTACCTCCAAACACAGTTCTATATTCATAAAATGCTGTGGCGTTAGCTGCAATAATTAACAGAAGAGAAAATTTGAAAAAAAGATTACCAGACTATTTTAACACAAATAAATAAGATATTAAAAACATGTAAAACGAATTGAAAAACTAATGCTAAAGGAAAGTAAACATTAGCAAACTAAAAACAATAAATGAACCCCCCATTTTACTAAACCAAGATAGCGGTTATTAGCACAGGAAGCTGCGCTGAATGCTCCGTGCTGCTCCCGACACTCATAGAGTGCCTATGAGTGTTAGGAGCAGCGCAGATCATTCAGCTTGGCTCCCTGCGCTAATAACCGCTATCGCGGTTTAGGAAAAGAAGGGTAAGAAACTTAAAGGAGTCCTGAGGTTGCATGGTAAAAAAGGAAAGTGAAACTATCTCAGCATATCATGTGCATATTATATGTGAAGAGCCAACAACTAGAGTGAAGAATAGCTAAACATGGCATCTTAACATAGTAACATAGTAGATGACAGTAGGTAAAGACCCGAATGGTCCATCCAGTCTGCCCAACCTGATTCAATTTAAATTTTTTAATTTTGTTCTTAGCTATTTCTGGGCAAGAATCCAAAGCTCTACCCGGTACTGTGCTTGGGTTCCAACTGCCGAAATCTCTGTTAAAATCTACTCCAGCCCATCTACACCCTCCCAGCCACTGAAGTCCTCCCCAGCCCATCCCCCACCAAACGGCCATACACAGACACAGACCGTGCAAGTCTGCCCAGTACTGGCCTTAGTTCAATATTTAATATTATTTTTTTATTCTAGATCCTCTATGTTCATCCCACGCTTCTTTGAACTCAATCACAGTTTTACTCTCCACCACCTCTCTCGGGAGCGCATTCCAGGCATCCACTACCCTCTCCGTAAAGTAGAATATCTTTATGTAAACTTATTCTGGAGCTGCATCTTTCAACTCAAGTTTCAAGTTTTATTTTAGTTTGATGAATCGCTTATTTAGTTTTACTAAGCGAGATACAACATTAATTAAAAAATATATAAGCATATATTTACACAGAAACATAGAAACATAGAACATGAATGACAGCAGAAAAGGACCACGGCCCATCTAGTCTGCCCACACTAACTACCTCCATGAAGAGATCCCACATGCCAATCCCATCTTTTCTTAAAATCTGCCATGCTGCTGGCCTCAATTACCTGTTGTGGAAGATTAACCACCCTTTCGGTGAAGAAATATTTTCTGGTGTCGCCATGAAATTTCCCACCCCTGATTTTCAACGGATGCCCTCTTGTTGCTGTGGGTCCTTTAAGGAAAAAGAGATCCTCTTCCACCTCGATACGGCCTGTGACATATTTGAACGTCTCGATCATGTCTCCCCTCTCTCTGCGTTAGACCAACAGACTTACAGACTAATCAATACACAAGGTAAAAAGGGACAGAACTACAATTCAATGCTTTAAAGTACAGAGAAGAACCATAAATGGAAAGAACATTAAGGAGGGAAAACTGACATCTTTTGGTTACTGAGGTCCTTTTTTCTCATCAGAAAGCAGTATTATACAGTATTTATGTAATTAAGGGGTCCTTTTATTGAGGTGCGCTAACCAATTTAGGGCACACTAAATGCTAAGACATCCATTATAGTCCTATGGGCATCTTAGCATTTAGCATGCGCTCTTTACTGCGTGCTAAATCAGTTAGCGCACCTTAATAAAAGGACTCCTAAATGTATTTATTTATTTATTTACCTAGCGCACCTTAATAAAAGGACTCCTAAATGTATTTATTTATTTATTTACCTAGCGCACCTTAATAAAAGGACCCCTAAATGTATTTATTTATTTATTTATTTACCTACCCCCACCCCTTTTTTTTCACAAAACCATAGCGCAGTTTTTAGCACCGGCCGCGGCGGTAACAGTTCTGACACTCATAGGATCCCTATGAGCATCAGAACTGTTACCGCAGTGGCTGGCGCTAAAACCCATGCTACGGTTTTGTAAAAGGGGGGAGTTCATTTGTTTTCTATCCCGTTCTACCCAACAAGCTCAAAACAGGTTAAAAGTTAACCTACGTAAATATACAGTGTTCCCCTGTGAATTCGCGGTCTGCTTCAACTGCCTTTTCCTGTAGTAAAGTTGGGCTACACCAATCAGGAGCTGCTTGTCAAAGTAGCTCCTGATTGGTGTAGCCCGACTTTACTACAGAAAGAGGTGGTCGGAGAAGACCGTGAGTGATTTTCTTCACCCGCTGGCACTCCAGCTGCCCTCTCCTGCCTCCCTTGCCTTTTGACAGGTGAAAAACCTCATTTGCAGTTTTTCAAAATTTGCAGGGGTTTCTAGAATGGAACCCCTGCAAATTTCAGGGAAGCCCTGTACAGTAAGTGTAGATTTATTGTTGAGGACACTTGGATCATACAGTAATTTTCCAATTAGTGTGTAGCCAGTAGCACGTGAGCCTCTACCAATCACCCTTTATGTGGGTGGTAATGGCTTACACACAATCGGTTAGCATTTGGCAATGTAGCCATGCTAACTAAGTAGTGCAGAACATACCCATTCTCAGCCCCCAGACTCACCTCAAAGCTAAAAAATACATTTTGGGCTCCTTTTACTAAAGGGAACTAGAGGTTTTTAGTGCGTGCTAGCGAGATAAATGCTCCGATGCTCATAGAATTCCTATGAGCTTCTGAACATTTACCTCACCGCCCCGTGCTAAAAACCTCTTAGTAAAACCCAGCATTTATTTTTTAGCCCGTGGGTAGCTCACCCACATGCAAAAATTAGGGTGGGATGCCTGAGCACACCCCACAGTAAGCCCACTTTTGTTGCAGTAAGCATGGGTTGTAATCCTTTTCTGTTTATATATTTGAGTATATAATTTTTTTTTTAACTCTAACAAAACAAAAAAAAATCCTGATCATGTTCTTAACCTGGGCAATAAAGAATAATTTAGAATCAGATATAAGACCCCAAAATTTTACTTCCACATAAGATCATAAGAATAGCCTTACTGGGTCAGACCAACGATCCATCAAGCCTAGTAGCCCGTTCTCATGGTGGCCTAGTATCTGGCCAAAACCCAAGGAGTAGCAACATTCCATGCAACCAATCCAGGACAAGCAGTGGCTTCCCCCATGTTTTTCTCAATAACAGACTATGGACTTTTCCTCCAATAAACTGTCCAAACTTTTCTTAAAACCAGCCACCCTATCTACTCTTACCACAACCTCTGGCAATGCGTTCCAGAGCTTAAATATTTCCTCCTATTGGTTTTAAAAGTATTTTCCTGTAACTTCATTGAGTGTCCTGTAATCTTTGTAATTTTTGATGGAGTGAAAAATCGATCCACTTGTACCTGTTCTACTCCACTCAGGATTTTGAAGCCTTCAATCATATCTCCCCTCAGTTGTCTCTTTTCCAAGCTGAAGAGCCCTAACCTTTTTTTAAGTCTTTCCTCATACAAGGGTTCCATCCCCTTTATTATCTTGGTCGCTCTTCTTTGAACCTTTTCCAGCATCACTATTGGGACTATACTGTATATCAACTCATATGCAATCAGAAACTTGTACTTAGCTTTTGTGTAAATTCAATTTTAGCTTTTTTCAAGCTTTCATTCACTTATCTCTTTTACACTGTCAGTGTCCTGAACTAACCATCAATAGCTACATATATTGGGAGAAATATCATAACCTTGCAAGCATGCGCAAAAAGGAAGAACACTCCTACTTTTACGAGGCCATGGGTTCACACTACTTAGGCAGCTCTTTATCCTTGAAACCAGTATTGATCCAAATAAATATTTCTGTTTTAAGCAGCCCTGGACATTTTAACAATTAAATTGACTACACTCTAGATAATAAAGCTATACTTTTTAAGATATCAAATATCAAGATTTAAAATAGTAGTACCGACTTACAAATATGAGTTTTAAAGAAAGCAAACAGTTACAGTAAAATGCAAAAAACAAACCACTGAGCATTACAAACTGTATATTTAGGGCAATCAATTTGGCTGAATTATAGTGCATTAACACGGTGTCAGGTCAAAAGCGCGCCGCGACAAAGGCGCACCCAGACAATTGAGCGCAGCGTGGAGGCGTGCGCCGCTCTAAATTACTGTTTTTAGGGCTCTGACGGGGGAGGCGTTGTGGGGGGTGTGGGGGGTTGTAACCCCCCCACACATTTTACTGAAAACTTAACTTTTTCCCTGTTTTTAGGGAAAAAGTTCAGTTTACAGTAAAATGTGGAGGGTTACAACCCCCCAAACCCCCCATAACGCCGGCGCGATGTCTATTAAGTAAACTGGGGGGGGTCCCCAACAAAACCCCCCATCGGAGCCCCTAAAAACTGTAATTTTGTGAGGCGCGCACCTCCGCACTGTGCTCAATTGTCAGCGCGCGCTTTTGTCTTTCGCGCCGTTGTCTATGAACCCATTAACTCATTAACGAATGCACTGTTGCACCAGTTTAATAGTTAAGCATGTTCACATTGACTGCTTTTTTGAAAAACATCGAGGAGCATTCCCAGGAGAGACACGTTTTAAGATTTTAGTTGCAACAATTTCAACTGAGCAGGTTATGTATCAGCAGTTTTAAAGCCATGACCAAGGTAACAGTGTCTTCCCAAACAAAGCAAAGCTCAACTGCCTATAACAACCTTGCCCTGATCAGCGATCTTTGCTCTACTGCACTTCACTTCTTTAAATATGAACAGTTAATTGAAGACTGTGTGCAAACAACAGTGACACGAGGAACAGTCCCGGTAAAAGAACAAATTATAGAGTGATACACCAACATCAGTGGCAGGGAAGTTCCATTAGAATATAAATTAAAGATATTTCAGAAAGGCTAAATTAGCTTAAATGCTTCTTCTGAGTCAGACTGTGAGCTGTCATGAAATATTCATGCTCCCCCCAAAATGATACTTATTCTCTAGGAGAATCAAAATTAAAGAGATGGAGAAACAGATGCCCCAGCAGTAACATTTGGATACATAATGGATTTATTTACCATTTGTTTTTGTTTTCACGAATGTACAGTCATCCTTTACTTCTGTTGGCATACACAGGTTTTCTGTGGAGTACAATGAAGTTCCAATACAGACAGGATACATACTGGATAATTTTTGAGTTAATTAAATTTTAAGGACACAGGCACATTTTGTGGGAAGTTCTTGGTGGGGAGCAACAGACCTCAGCTTCCTTCACAAATCATTCTGTCAATGGTGCCTACATCAAAGGTGGCTAGAAAATGAAGGCATCTGTAACGTAAGCCAGGGTTTTTCTAGTCTACAATACAGGCACCTACATCTGCCTAAGGCCCTCCTTTAGAAAGCCGTGATAACATTTTTAGCGCCAAGCACGGCAGTAAGAACTCAGATGCTCATAGAACATAAGAACATAAGCAATGCCTCCACTGGGTCAGACCCCAGGTCCATCGTGCCCAGCAGTCCGCTCACGCGGCGGCCCAACAGGTCCAGGACCTGTGCAGTAGCTCTCTATCTATACCCCTCTATCCCTTTTTCCAGCAGGAAATTGTCCAATCCTTTCTTGAACTCCAGTACCATGCTCTGCCCTATTACGCCCTCTGGAAGCGCATTCCAGGTGTCCACCACACGTTGGGTAAAGAAAAACTTCCTAGCATTCATTTTGAATCTGTCCCCTTCCAACTTTTCCAAATGCCCTCTTGTTCTTTTATGTTTTGAAAGTTTGAAGAATCTGTCCCTCTCTACTCTCTCTATGCCCTTCATGATCTTGTAGGTCTCTATCATGTCTCCTCTGAGTCTCTGCTTTTCCAGGGAGAAGAGCCCCTGTCTCTCCAATCTTTCAGTGTATGAAAGTTTTCCATGCCCTTAAACTTTCGTGTCGCTCTCCTCTGGACCCTCTTAAGTATTGTTATATCCTTCTTAAGGTACGGTGACCAATACTGAACACAGTACTCCAGGTGCGGGCGCACCATTGCCCGATACAACGGCAGGATGACTTATTTCGTTCTGTTCATAATACCCTTCTTAATAATACCTAACACTAGCACTGCTTTGTAAAGGAGGGGGTAAGTTAGGTTTCTAGCAGCGCCTAACTCAAATGACGTCTATACTCTGCCTCCTAACCACGCCTACATTTCAGTTAGGCGTTGTTAGGCACCAAGAGCCCTACTGATATTCATGTGAAAATTTAATTAATGGTTTTTAAATGTTTTTTTAATTGCATTTTAATGGTGTTTTCAATTAAAATTCCAATTAAGCTCAATTTTAAAAAAATTAACTCCCCGTTTTACAAAGCCGTGGTAAAGGTTTCTACTGCAGCCCAGAGTGCTAAATGCTCCAATGCTGCTCTGACGCTCATAGAATTCCTATAAGTGTCAGAGCAGTGTCAGAACATTTAGGCCCGGATTTTATAAATGGTATCCCGATTGTAGGCGGCCAACTGCTGCCTAACCAGCCAATCAGGACACATGTTTCCTAAAAAAAAAAAAAAAAAAAAAACCCTCCAGAGGCAGGCCGCCTACATTGGAATGGGCTAGGAATGGGCATGGTTTGGCCCAGAAGTAGCCTTAGCCGGCTGTACACATCTCTCTAGGGCAGCAGGAGATGCGTACAATGTAGGCCAGCAAAATGCTGGTCTACATTGTAAGTAGACATGGCCATTGAGCTTATCGCAACAAGCGATCTCTATGACACAATAAGTTTAGTGGCCGTGGCCACCCATCCCCACAAATGATCGCAGCAGGAGGGATGCCTGGTCCCTCCTGTCCAGAACCCCCCCCCCCCCCCCGAATGATCACGGCAGGAGGGGTGCCCAATCCCTCTTGCCGGAACCCCTCCCCCCATAGATCATGTGGCAGGAGGGATACCCAGTCCGTCCTGATGGACCACCCCCTCTCCCCCCCCCATAGATTGTGTGGCAGGAGGGATGCCCAATCCCTCTTGCTGGAACCCCCCAAAGGTTCTACCAACCCCCCCCCCCACCCCACCCCTAACCCTCCCCCCAGACCCCATTTCCACCAGGATCCCCCCGGTCCCCCCCCAACTTCTGTCATTGGCCGGCTGGATGGCTACTGCCTGCGTCCAGCCGGCAAACCCACCTCTGTTGCAATTTGGGCCTGTCCCTTCCTGGTGCATCATGGTTGATTAGGCAGAGAATTTTTCAGCAACCTCTTGTATTAACAATACCAGCAAACCCAGAACAATCTCCCTCACTGTACTTAGTCCCTGCCATGATTTGTTGGAAAAGAAAAGTTTTCAACCTTTTTAAACTGACTTAGTGTTTGTAATTGTTGGACCTCTCAATATAAAGCATTCCACAGTTTTGGTCCTGCCACAAAAAATGTGGATGTTCTAAATTCATCCAACCTTATTAACTGCACTGACTGTACTTCTAACAGACATTTACTTGTCAATCTCAAGGCTCTAGAACTGGGGTAGGCATTTCTGGTCCTCGAGATCCACAGGCAGGTCAGATTTTCAGGAAATCCACAATGAATATGTATGAGATGGATTTGCATGCACTGCCTCCTTGAGGCAGATGAAAATCTATCTCATGCATATTTATTGTAGATATCCTGAAAACCGGACCTGCCTGTGACTCTCAAGGACCAGAATTGCCTACCCCTGCTCTATTAGATTGAATAACCTAAAGTTTGAAGAAACAATGACTGACAAGCTCTGTGTCGCTTGTAATGCTTATATCAAATTCCTTGATATTCCCACCAACAGACTATTATAAAAGTTAAAACTAGGACACACTGTACTTTGGACAACAGGAAGCAGGTGATAGGTCCAAATTAACCCCATGATTTTATGGATCATTGCAGTGGTGGTAATTAAATGCATCTACTCATAAGTCAGGTCAGAGTTCACTGATTTTCATTTACAACCTTTTTCATTAAAGTCTGCACTTTTTTGAAAGGGTGTGCAAGCCAGAATAGTGACATCCAAATAAGAACATCTCAAATGTATTTTCAATCAGGAAATCCAGCAATATTTCCTGTTTGAAAATATATGAGATGAGTGTCCATACGCTGAAAACATTCAGCATGAACATCCATTTTACAAACTGGGATGACCAAATTATGAATGGGAGAGAAGAAAAAGCAAGGGAAATGGACAACTGCAAGGCAGCATTCTTTGACAAATGGTCATGCAGACATCCATTCAGAGCAGAGGGATATGGTACCTGTAGATGTAGGGTACCATGAATCAAAGGACTCAGGTTCAAATCCCACACTAATTCTTTTACTTTATAATTATATCTACTGGCTTGAATAAACACCACTTCTATGTGTTCAAATATAAAAAATTCTTCATAAACTGCCAAATATATTGGGAGATCTGCACTAACACCCAAAAAAAGGAAACTAGAAATGAATTAAACAAATTTTATATTGTGCAAGGTCCTCAGTTAAACACAACTCAATTTTTCAGGACAAGCCCAGCAGGGTTAAGTGTGTTACATCCCCGGACCTTTGTGCTCATGTGTTCAAAATTTAAGCTACTAAAACACACACAACAATTAAAAAGGTGCTGTGATCTCTCCAATATGTTAATTGTGCAATAAAAATTGCTACATTATTTTCTTAGTTTGGGAGTCAGTTTCCCACAGTGTTCTCCCCTCCACAATGTTTTTTTCGAAGATAAAAGACAAACTTTAAAGTAGAAAAGCTGTGTACTTATCTCGCAAAATAACAGCAAGTAATAATAGATGAACAGTCCACGGTTCGTGCAATGATGGTAAGGCTCAACAGAGCTCCGTTTCGGAACTTCCTCAAGAGCAGTAGCACTGAACTTCTCAAAATTTGAACCCTGATTAATTTATTCTTCAACAAGTCTTAGTTTTGACCTTATTCAAGTGTTTGGAACACTACTTCTATGTCACATAATCCTCCGTTGCCCCTGTTACATTAGATAGACTGCGAGTCCATTAGGACAAATAGGGAACATGCTTGAATACCTGATTTGCAACCTGTTCTGAGCTCCTTTGGGAAGACAGGCTATAAAAAAAAATCAAATAAATATATTTAGGTATAGTAAATATTTTTCTGGTTCTGAAGGGCTTAAAATTACAAAAATGAAATAAGATTTGAACCTAGGTCCCTTGGTTTATGGTCCACTGTGCTAACCAGTAAGCTACTCTTCACACTTGCTTCCTACTTAAGAATGCCTATGCCTGATGCTCTTGACCTTTAGAATTCAGGGGTTCCAAAACATGCTCACAACAAACCCCTAACTATTTGAACATGCTTCAGTGTTGCGTATCACTTTTCTGCCTTTGCAAAATTGGTACCAGACGTTAACAGCGGGATCTGGACACGTCCACTGTTGCCCTATAACCCCAACACCTTGACTCTCCCTCCCCATACTCCCCAAGCATTACCCCAAAAACACTCTGACTACAATTGTTGGTAATTAGCCGCAGCTCAATTTATTAATCATAACACTTAACATAATATAATTTCAATTATAACATTAGTTAACATAAACTCCCAGAGCTCCTCCCGAGCTACCCATAGACTTCAGTGCCCTTGACCCTGCTACCCCAGCAAGGGTCAGAGGGGTGGCATGTCCCTTATGCCCCATTATCCGGGTCACCTGACCCACCAGGCATGGCACCCCGCCGGCCCACCGCTCATCACCGGATGAGCCCCAATGACCCAGTAGCTCGGGAGATCCGCCCCCGAGCTACTCCCAACTACCGGAAAAAACATGGGGTGGGTGGGAGGGAAAAACCGGCTCAGGAGGACCCACGACGGTTGAGTCCTCCACAGTCTCCCCTTTTATCAATTCACCCCCCCCCCCACCGCGCGCTCCTACTACCTCCAATCAATTTTAAATTCTCCTGCCTACCCAGCCAATCGTACCGCCCCTCCGACCGCCCCAGCCGATGGGCAACACGCAGGCCTGCCAGCCCCGTGTTATCTTATGCCCATCGACACGGGGGTCTCGGGCTATTCTTTCAAGCACATGGATGTCCATTTCAGCCTTTTGAGATATGCTTTGAAAATAAGCACCAAGGTGTCTTAGATTTATATAATGGTCACACTTAAAGCTGGTGTAATAGACTAAACAGGCTGTATCACAAGAGCAAGGCTCATGGTAGAAGACAGCTAGGAAAAATGAATAAACATTGGCAAAAGAGGCAGAGAGACAGAGGCATCAATGTCTGATTTAGAAAAAAAAAGAGTGAGGGAAGACCAAGACAGGGATCAAGTCCTATGCCAGATGCTCCCATTCCATTCTTGGATCTAAGAACAGAGATCATCTATTTATCATTTCTTATGTTTGTAGCTATTTACCTAGAACTGTGTCTCGCAAACTTCCGGAAGCCATAGCACTCAAAACACTGTGCTGCGGCTGGAGGGCATCTGGAAATGCGTGGACGTCAGCACGATGATGTTATGCACATATGTGATGTCATCACATCGACGTCTGTGCATGCCCAAAGGCCCTCCAGGTGGAGCCCTGAGCTACCAGTGTGTGTTTGTGGGGGAGGGGAGGGGGCTACAAAAAGAGAGGTGCAAGGAGAAGGAGAGACGCTGACAAGGAGGAGAGGTGCCGGTGCCAGCTGACTGCCTACAGAATGTGCCTCTCACCACAAGAGACATGTCCTGTACGCAGTCAGCCGGCACCAGCACCTCTCTTCCTCCCTGGTGTCTCGCGGCCCACCTGGAATCTGCCAAGGCACACTAGTAGCTACTTCCCTATCTGAAACTTCTAACAAGGCTGATAAATTCAATGGATCTTGAATCACTTCTTGCTGATTATTTTGCTCTTTACTTGGGAAGTAATAAACCTGGGTTTTTTTGTATTTTTATCCCCCTTTTTTAAATATTTTGTATAATCGCTTAGAACTTTGATAGACGATCAATCAAATTCTCATTAAACTTGAAACTTTTTAATATTGGATGCACCCAAAAAAAAAAATAGTGTGTTTATTAGAAATAAAGATTAGAGAATGACACGGGGACAAATTTTTCCCATCCCCGTGGGAACTCATTTTCCCATCCCCACAAGTTCTTTTCCTGTCCCTTCCCCATTCCTGCAAACTCCACCTTCATCTGCACAAGCCTCAAACACTTTAAAATCATAAATGTTCAAGGGTTGTGCAGTTAAGGCAGAGCTTACAGGAATGATGCAGGGACAGCGACCGTGACAAAACTCACGGGGACGGGATGGGGAAATTGAGTTCCTGTGGGGACAAATTTGTCCACGTGTCATTCTCTAATAAAATTCTCAACTATTTATTATATTTTAGAAACCAAATTAATCTAACAGTTTGATGACTAAAGTTTTCAATGGTGCTGTTTTACTGCAAGGAGTAATCAAAGCAAGGAATGCATTGCACATACTGGATGCTTCAGATATAAAGGAGCTCACACAATTCAGCTATGTGAATGATAACATTGGCTGAGCTGGCCACCTGCAGGGGTTGGGAAAATGAAGGGTTATGGATGTGAAATGTGATAGGAATAGGGAATGGAGGATAACTGGGAAGAGAAAGTGGACACCTGTGGGTGGCATCGCCATGAGTGGAGGCATGACTCAATGTCACTGTGGATCATGCTAATAGATGTTTTTTGCAAAGGTTGGTATAGCCCTGGGTAACATTATGCACTAAAAGAAAAGGAGTAAGGCATGCATACATGCCCCATAACTGTTAAGAGGAGAAGTTTTAAAATCATCAGTGCTGTGCATGTTCTTACAGGTAGATGTGTGCAGTCCCTAGGCTCTAGGGCTGCCTGCTATTGTTTGAAGATGTGACTATTGGCTATCCTATCTGTAGTTTCCATGGGCATAGGAGAGTCAACAGGGGGTTCACTGAGGAAGTAGACTTGGCTCCAGGAGAACCTTGGAAACCCAGCAGATGGGTTTCAGGAGTTTCTGGAAGCCATGAGAGTGAAAAGCCAGCCTCAGGATTTAAATCTCTGAAGGGGGAGAGTTATTTGAAAGTAGCCCTACCTCCTGAAGAAATTTAAGGGCCAAAAAGGGCAGCAAATTTGTGTTTTGGTCAGATTGCACCAACTGACCAGTGCAACCCGAGTGTGAAGAATTTGGGTCTCTGGTGAAATCCCATCTACTGACCCTGGAAAATAAAAGGGTTATAACATCATCCTCTTGGAGACAAGAGAAGTGCATATAGTTGGACTATGTCCTCCAAGAAACTGTTCACTGTTAAAGGGAATGCCTCTGCCTATTTTACTAAAGAGACATAAAGCTAGATTGTTTTGGACTTTGCATCCTGGTGTGATCTTCCTTATTCAAAGAGAGAGTGGAAGACTGGTGCATGCTTGCTGTGGGATCCCATCCTACGAGGGGGTCCCAACTCTGGAATAAACAAAGAAATAACTTTGTGTCTCCCTTGCCAGCATCTGGGAGAAACAGGGGGTTACATTGGAATTATAAGGGAGAGCTAGTTTTGATACCAAATAGCTCTATGGAATGGTGAAAATGCATTGGGGCTCTAGTACACTAATTTTGAGTGGTTGCTGAATTGTTGAAAAGGAAATAAAGCTGCAGCCAAAAATGTTGTTCCACTTAAATTGGATGATGGGTATCATTTGAATGTGGTGGTTCCAGAGTGGTACGAGGGTCACAGGTGATTAGTGCGAATGCCAATGTTATGGAGCCCACACAGTTCAGCTGTGTGGGTGATGACATTGGCTGAGCCGGCCACCTCTAGAGGCTGGGAAAATGAAGGGTTAAAGGTGTTAAGTGTGATAGGAATAGGGAATGGAAGAAATTCTCCCTTCCACCCACCCTGTGGAATTTATGGAAGAGGGAGGAGATTTTAGGGATTGCCCTGGTTTTGCTTGTGGGGGAGCTCTGAAGGTCATTGTGGTTATGGTTAGTTTGTTGAGAGGTCGCAGCTTGAGTGGAGGGGAGCAGTATAGCAGAATATGGGCCCCAGATGCATTTATGCGACTGGAACTTAAGGAGATAACTGGGAAAAGAAAAACAAGACTTGTGGGTGGCACCGCCCCGAGTGGATGCATGAGTGTTACAGATGTTTAGTGTGGATGGCAATGTTATAGTCATTGTTAGTGGGATCCAGTTTTATCAGTATGCTTGCAGGGGTCTCAAAGTCCCTCCTTGATGGCCACAATCCAGTCGGATTTTCAGGATTTCCCCAATGAATATGTATGAGATCTATGTGCATGCAGTGCTTTCAATGCATATTCATTGGGGAAATCCTGAAAACCCAACTGGATTGCGGCCCTCAAGGAGGGACTTTGAGATCCCTTAAGGCATCCACCTCTGCACTTTCTGACTTTATAAAGGCATTTGTAAGGACTAGCTCACAAGTGTATGATTCACTATTGAGCTGACTCTTAGAACTACAATAAAACACTGCTTTACAAAGTGAGAAGCTAAATTTATCTTCCAATGTAAGACAACCCCATGTGACAGAGGTTGCATAAAAGGAAACTAATTTCCATAACAACAAAGTGAGCCATGTACATTAAAGTAATATAGCTGCTGAGTACATTATATAATTAGATATATGATTACAACCAAATTAGGAAGGGCTTCAGTCACGTATAAAATTCAGTCACGCACAAACATAAAAATTTCACCTATCCTATCTGATTACAATCTTCATCACATCAGTCCATCAAAGGTTTATTTCTGTATCTAAAATTTCAAAATAGCCATGTATTTAAGACTCCTGTAAATGATTCTTTTTAAACTCTATTAATTTTCCATTCAAAAACAGTGCATTAAAATGTACATACAATTGACTTCAAGACAGCACTTACAATCGATCAAAGAAATACTACAAAACATTTCCCCCCCCACCCTAATTCAAGAACAAAAACAAAATGGATACACACAGTAAAAATCATAAACAGCACAAATATAAACAACATAAACAATACAAATATAATACCCCTCTCCCTCCCACTCACCCTCCCTGGATGTGTAAATCAAATAGGAAATAAGGGGATAATCCAGTAAACGATCTGATATGAGACATTAAAATGAAGTTATCATTGCTGTTCTCCATTTTAAGTATATATTGGTAAACAGAAAAGAAAAATAAATAAATCAGTACCTCGAACTACACTGGCTCCACTTTGAAGCAAGGTGTATTTTTAAACTACATACATACAGTGGTACCTTGGATTACGAGCATAATCCATTCCAGGAGCATGCTCGTAATCCAAAATGCTCGTTTATCAAAGCGAGTTTCCCCATAGGAAATAATGGAAACTCGTTTTGATACGTTCCCCCCCCCCCCGAAGCCAGGGCGCTGCTCCCCCCGCTCGCAAAGTCCCCCCCCCCCCCGTGTGATCTGGCACCCCCCGCCCGACCAACTTTAACTCACCCCCCCCCCCCGTCTGGCACCGGCACGAGAACCGCTCCCCCCTCTCGCAAAGGGCCCCCTCCCGCTCGAATCGGCACCCCTCCCCCTTGTGAGAACAGGAACCCCCTGCCCGACCAACTTTAACTCACCCCCCCCCCCTTTGGCACCGGCACGCAGCCCACAAGTGCCGGTGCCGCTTGAAGATCTTCTTCCCAGTCTCTGCCGGCTTTGAGCATGCATCTACGCCGATTCGAGCGGGGGTGGGCCTTTGCGAGCGGGGAGGAGCGATTCTGGTTATCGGGGGATGCTCGCAAATCGAGTCAACACTCGGTTTGCGAGACACGTTTTGCGAGAATGTTTTGCTCATCTTGCAAAACACTCGCAAACCGGGTTACTCGCAAACCGAGGTTTGACTGTAGTTTCAAGTTTATTAGGATTTTATATACCGCCTATCAAGGTTATCTAAGCGGTTTTTACAATCAGGTACTCAAGCATTTTCCCTATCTGTCCCGGTGGGCTCACAATCTATCTAACGTACCTGGGGCTACAGAGGACTGAGTGACTTGCCCAGGGTCACAAGGAGCAGCGCAGGGTTTGAATCCAAGACCCCAGGTGCTGAGGCTGTAGATTCAACCACTGCGCCACACACTCCTCATACACTGATCTTTTTAATCTTCCTTGGCGAAACACCAGACTACACATTGAATAGAATTGACATACCACCCAAATACAAATATAACCTGATCAGCAACCAAAAGAGTATAAGATTCCCAAATCTTATAAGAATCAAATACAAAAAACTACAGTCTTTCCATACCTGGCAGCAAAATGGTAGAATCCTTTATCTGCACAATTAAGGAACACCCCCTCCTACCAAAACTTTCGTAAAGGCCTAAAAAACTACCTATTTGAAATATACCTCCCCCCAACAACAACAACAAGCTACAATCAATAGAAAAAAACAAGACAGAAGCCATCTCTCCCATCTTGATAGATGGTCAAGCTCTCTACATATCCATCAACCCTTAAACCAGGAAAGTTACACTCATACCGGTACCCATAATGTCAAGATTATAACAACAGATATGGCAAATCTTCTCTCCAAACTATATACCATAATCTACGCTTACACAAACACAAACCAAGTTATCTGTGTCATGAACCCTAATGAAATAATGCAATCCCTGGATATGGTGAGGCTCTTCTAAATTGTAAATTGCATTAAACTCCTTCTTAGGCATATTAGCAATCCATAAACACTATTGTAATATAACATTATAAATACTAAGAGGTCCACGTCTATAGATCTGTTGAATGGAAAGAAAACTGACTAATTTTTAGATGCCACTAGATTTTCAACCCTACATCTTGCAAAATGTATATTCCTATTCACTAAAGCATGGTAATCTGCATTAAATTAAAGTGCATCACCATAACTTTAATGTGGAATAATGTCTGATTTTATTGCCATGGCCCCATTAGTTTTAGAAGAGCCAACTCCCTAACTCACATGAGTTAAACCTTGTTGAGGTTAACCAAACCTGGGCTACTTTAGAGGGCACAGGATGAAGTTAAGAGATGATAGATAACTCAGGAATAATCTAAGGAAATACTTTTTTTTACAGAAAGGGTGGTAGATGCGTGGAACAGTCTCCTGGAAGAGGTAGTGGAGACAGAGCCTGTGTCTGAATTCAAGAAAGCCTGGGATAGGCACATAGGATCTCTGAGAGAGGAAGAAATAATGGTTACTGCAGATGGGCAGACAGAATGGGCCATTTGGCCTCTATCTGCCTTCATGTTTCTATGTTTCTACATTAGCATGAATAGAATTACTAGTACAACTGGATTCCCCCAGCTAAACTTAGGGCTCCTTTTTCTAAATGGTGCTAGAGGTTTATAGCGTTGGCGGGCAAGATAAATGCTTCAACATTCATAGAATTCCTATGAGCACTGGAGCATTTACATCGCCAGCCCACACTAAAAACTTCTAGTGCCATTTAGTAAAACCCTGTAAAAGGACAATAACTGGGTTGTTATATCAATATAGGAATAGGCTTAATCGAAATACCTCAGCCCCACCACTCCACCGCAATAATAATTTCTAAAGCGGGAGGTTTACGTGGTGCTTCATCACTGGTAAATCGTCTCTAGCGCCGTGGTTATATTTAGGTTTTATTTTTTCGTTTTTTTATATATTTTAGTTTTTCTACTTATCAGTAAATAAAGAGTTGTAAAAGTGTGTAAGATTATATACTTAACGTCTATACACAGCTAGACCTGGGAGTCCGACCCGACATGTTTCGCACTAGTTGTGCTGTCTCAAGGGTCTCCCGAGGTAGCCGCAGTCATCCGACTCTCAAGTGTACTGTCTGTGAAAGATTTAGTAAAACCCAGCATTAAGTAGATAATATTGAAAAGTCCTTTAGAAAAGAAAAACATTAAAACAAATAACTGACATCCCTCCCTATGTTCAACATCGAGGGCTCCTTTTACAAAGCCGCACTAGCGGTTTTAGCACACGCACCAGATTAGCATGCGCAAGCTGAAAATCTACCGCCTGCTCAAAAGGAGGCAGTAGTGGTTAGTGCCTGCGGCAATTTAGCGCGTGCTATTCCGCGCATTAAGGCCCTAGCGCGGCTTTGTAAAAGGAGCCCCTAAGTTCATAAATCAAAAGACCCCCATCACAAATTCTCTCCACACTACTCATATTTAAAAGAAAAGCTATCACTTCACTGATTATGAAAAAAAAATATTTAAAATGGAATTTCATTAAGATTTCTTAGAAGGGTCTTTAAAAAATCAGTGTTACCAAAATAGTTTCCTCAATTCAGCAGGTCCCTAGAAGCATATTAATTTTGAGAAGGGTTGTATACCTGTCTTGTAGTATATATATGATCTACCTGAGGACTTTTTCATAGACCGATATTGTTAGATTCTTTTTTTTTCCATTTCTTATTGCATATTTTCCATTGAATCCCCCACTGGATTATATTTCCATGGGATTGTTATTTTATCTTTTCTGTTTTCTTGTGCACCAGTGTATTCTTGCACATAAACTAAACTTTTGTATTCATACTTTGAAGATTATTAAAAATAATATCACAAAATTGCAAAATTCAGCTCTTGGTATGATAAAAGCTGTTTTGTTACTTTCACAGTGGTGACGCAGTCAGCATTTTTCCATTATTGATTAAGCAGTATAGAAACTGGTATTGTCCCTGCTTGCATTTTACTGATCCACAGGGTGCTTAGTAATGATAGCAAGAGCTGCAATTCTGTTCTTCCCATTGATGTCATCTTGAAAATCAATCAACTGAAGTATTAGTTTCACTCTTGAAAAAGGTTATGAGAGACAAAATGTAGAGTTTAAAGACAAATGCCAGGGAGACTGGATTTCACTGTTTTCTCCCCCCTTCAGTCCTCCCTTATAGACAGAACAGGCTAGACCAAGGATCTCAAAGTCCCTCCTTGAGGGCCGCAATCCAGTCGGGTTTTCAGGATTTCCCCAATGAATATGCATTGAAAGTAGTGCATGCACATAGATCTCATGCATATTCATTAGGGAAATCCTGAAAACCTGACTGGATTGCGGCCCTCAAGGAGGGACTTTGAGACCCCTGGGCTAGACGGAAGTGTGAGGGAAATGGAAGGATGCATCATTTTCAAGCTCACTGGTCCTGTAGTGGGAAATGCGCAGAGCATAGAGAGCCCACCCCCACCCCCGACAACCACCACCACCACCATCACAGAAAATTCTTCACTCTCAAGGTCTGAAACGTCAGACAACATCAGTGTCAATTAAGAGTATGTCTTCATGGTTGATACCCCAGATACTTTTATATTTAGGGAAGGTTTCATGTCAGGTTTTAATATATTTTATGAGAGTCCCTAGACTCCTGTCAAGACGCACAATGCAAAATCTGCAATAACCAAAACTTAAATATATACAGTAATTAGAGTTAGGCAGAATTGAAGGCTTTCCCCATCATTCTAATCAACAATCTTAGAATTACATTGCTGCATCTGATTTTCCTTCTCTATTGATTAGAGCAGTGTCTCTCAAACTGTGTGCCATGGCGCAGTGGTGTGCCTTGAAGAGATTACGGGTGTGCCACAAGAAATTTCAGAATTTTACTTTATTTTGAAAAATTCCCTTCAATAAGTATACACTAGAATAGATGATACGTACATCGCGTACACATGCGTCTGTCAATGTTATGAGTGTCTGTGTGCGTAAAGATACAATGTCCAGGCAAGCATCATTATTTGACGTGATTGCTCCTTGAAAACTAATGACAATAAATTTTTTTTTTTTAATTACAGTTGTTATCCTAACTTGAGCAACAAAACAATCAAGGCTTTGTTACTGTTTGGATCTTCTTATCTTTGCGAACTTGGATTTTCAGCTTTGACAGAAATTAAATCAAAAAAGATAGAATGACTGCAGAAGGCGGATGATGAAATACGTGTTTGCTTGTCGATTATCTAGCCGCATTTTGAGTTAGTTTCCACTCAAAAACAAGAACATTCTTCGCATTGATTAGCAATTATATTCTATCTGCTTTAGTTTCACCATTGTTACAATTACCCATCCGTAGCTTAAAGAACTTTAAATAAATAACTCTCCAGTTTAAGTTTTTGTTGGTTTTGCAATTTTATAATTTCAATTATAATGTGTTGCGAAAAACATTTAGGGCTTCTTTTACGACAACGCGTTAGTGGTTTTAGCGCATGCAGCTTTTTAGCGCGCACTAAATCCACGCTACGCAGATAGAACTAATGCCAGCTCAATGCTGGCATTAGCGTCTAGCGCGGCTGTCAGTTTAGTTCATGCTATTACGCGCGTTAAACCACTAACATGGCTTCGTAAAAGGAGCCCTTAGTGTGCCGGAGCTAAAAAAAAGTTTGAGAGACACTGCATTAGAGTAAAAAATGCATGCCACCTTCAATTGTGCAGTATGGGCCCAATTCTATATATGGTGCCTAGAAAATCATCGCTGACTAGTGTGACGCTAAGTGCGGTTCTATAAAAGTTATGCGCATCTTATTGAATCACTCTTAAAAATCACCTAAGTGCCACTATGCGACAGAACTTTTACGAGGAGCCACGGAAAAGTTCTCAGCCCAACTTACAATGTTAGGGCAGTCTCCATCGAGGGCTGTGCACGTAGTCCAGTGGTTTTCCACTTTTATCGTTCCATCAGAGAAATATTTTTTTTTTAAAAAATGTGGAAAATCGTTGGACTAAGTGCACAGCCCTCAATGGAGACTGCCACAACATTGTCGGATAGGCTGAGAACTTTTCAGCGGACCCTCGTCATTGTACCCTTTTAAATCGTGATTTTCGTAGCCTAAATGCCTGCACCTAAGTTGTATGCACATCGGCCTATGTGTAAAAAACTTGTGCATAACTTAAAAGAAAGCCCACGATCCAGCACTAACCACATCCCCTTTCCAGATTTGTGCACTTGCTCCGACACATAACATTTTGGGCAGTGCACCTATCAACTTGTGCATGTAAGTTTAATTAACTCCAATTAGCCTCAATTATTAGGTGTTAATTGCCAACTATTGGTGCCAATTAGATCTATTTACCAATTAAGTTATGTGCATACATCAGCTACATGCACTGATTTATGCATACAACTTTAGGCACCATATATAGAATGAGTATACATTTATATTGTTAAGTATGTAGCAGTCTAACAGACAGCCATCGTGGTCAATTGATATGGAAAGGTGATTTCAATAGCACATTAGTAACATCTCTCCTTTGACCTCAAAGCAAGACATTAAGCATAGAAAATAGACTTCGGAATAGGACAAGATTTAGAGATAGTTAACTGGAATTCATCCAAAGCTTTGTGGTCATAAAAAAAATTGGCCACTAATTGCTTAATTCATGAACTTCTAAACAAGGCTCCTTTACTACTGGCTGCATAATTGCTCTTTCTAACAATGGGCACAATTATAATGATGGAAAACCATTCAAAATAGCTCTTTATCTCTTATTGGAGCAAAATCTGTGCACAACACTTCATAGATTCATTAACTGAAGAGGAGCTAAGTAGTTAGAACAGTGAACTAAGGGCTAGATTCAATAACGCCACAGATCGGATCCAATCTGTGGCCTGGAGGCTGAGTCACGAATCGCCCTCATGCAAATGAGGGCAATTGGAATCACGCCCCCCCCCCCCCCTCAACCGACTGCATGGATCACTCTCCAATGATCCCGACATATGCGCAGATCATCTGTAGATGGTCTGCGCATGTGCTGGCTCTCCGTGCTCAAAAGAGCTGCTGGAAAGAAAAATTTTTACTTTTGTTTTTTTACACTATTTCGCAAGTTGTTTTTTTAGTTTTTCATGAGCCCATGGTTTTAACCTGTGGGTTAAAACCATGGGCTCACACTGCGGGGAAAGCAAGGAGAGTTGGGGCAGAAGCAGGGCGGCAAGTCGGGGCAGAAGCAGGTCGGCGATCAGGGCAGAGAGCAGGAAAGTTGGGGGCAGAGAGCAGGACAGAAGCAGGGCGTTAATCGGGGCAGAGAACAGGAAAGTCGGGGCAAAGAGCAGGAGAATTGGGGCAGAAGCAGGGCGGCGATCGGGAAAGAAGAACACTTCAGAAAAGGACATTAAACTTTAGAAGCATCCGACAAAGAAGACAAGCTCTGAGGAGAGGCAGGATTTCAGGACAGCAGAGAGCAGGAAAGGACAGTCGGGGAGAGAGCAGGGTGGCAGAGAGCAGGGCAGTCGGAAAGGGCCTGAGCGAATGGTCCTCAGCAGTCACTTATTTTTTGATCGGCCATCCCAGTTGGTATCCCTCATTTTTTTTAGTGAATCGCTGCATGCCTATATTTGCATGCCGTTCCCCCTCATTTGCATGCACGGATCGGATCAGGCGCAGATCAGATCTGGAGTAAGGTTAGCAAATTGGGTCAGGGTTGCAAAGGGGTCACTAAGTAGTCAGGACTTGATCGGTGGGCTTAGTGAATCTAGCCCAGGGGTGGACAACTCCGGTCCTCGAGAGCCGTAGTCCAGTCGGGTTTTCAGGATTTCCCCAATGAATATGCATGAGATCTATTTGCATGCACTGCTTTCAATGCATATTCATTGGGGAAATCCTGAAAACCCGACTGGATTCTGGCCCTCAAGGACCAGAGTTGCACACACCCCTGATCTAACCCTTAGGGTGGAGAAGCCAGGTTTTACATCCTATTTGTTCTTTCTGTAACTTTAGCAAGTCAGTTTGTCCTCCATTGCCTTAGGTACCAACATAGACTACAAGCTTTTCTTGGATAGAGACTTATACAGTACATAACAACAAAGCTGCAGTAATATATGAAATTTTGTGAAAGGGTTAAGCTCAGGACTTTTGGAGTTGTGCTTTTATTTTGTTATCAGTCTGTGCAGCCACCTCTGGTGAACTCAGCACATAAAAGCTATTTATAAGATACAGTAGGATTTGAACCCCTGTACGAAGGGGATGACCTTAAAACTCCTATGAGATTGTCAAGGCTGTAATCAGTTACTAGAGTATACAGATTGAATTAGACATCTACGGAGGACATTAGCTTATCCCTAGATAAGGTGAAGGTGGAAAAAAGTGTCATCTCTGAAATATAGGAGTCCCATTTCATTACCTCTGAAGCGAATAAGAAGATATAAACTGCCACACTGTCAGACCAAAAGGTTCCTCAAGCACAATATCCTGTTTCCATTAGTGACCAAGCCAGGCCATAAGTACCTGCCAGGATCCCAAAAATTAGCTAGACTCCATGTTATATACTGTACACTCAGGGATAACCAATGCCTTTTCCCCAGGCCTTTACAGTATTATCAACAACAATGTATGGACCTTTCCTCCATGAACTTGTCCAAAATTTTAAAACCAGTTATTCTAAACACTTTTATTCTAAACATTCTCCTGCAACAAATTCCAGAGCCCAATTTTTTGTTGCTTGATCTGATTTTTCAAATATGCTATTTAATAATTTTGTGACGTGTTCCCTGGTCTTTTTACTTTTGATAAATAATCAATCTGCATTTATTTGTTCCTCTATAATGCCTCCCTTCACCCATCTCTTCTCCTAGTTGAAAAGCTTTAGTCTCATATCCTTTCCTCATAATAGAATCATTATATCCCTTTATCATTTTGGTTGCCTTTCTCTGTACCTTTTCAAAATCTGCTTTATCTCCTTTTTGAGATGTGGCACCCACAGTATTGAAGGTGTGGTAACACCTTGGACTCATCCAGATGCATTATGATGTTCTCTGTTTTTATATTCCTTTCCTAATAATTCCCAATACTCTGTTTACTTCTTTGGCTACCACCACACATTGAGCTGAGGGTTGTAATATATTATTCATGATGACACCTAAGTTCTTTTCCTGGGTGGTTGCTCCTAATGTGGGCTCTAGCATCATGTAACTACAATTTTTAATTCTTCTTCTTTATATCCATCAGTTTATACTTGTCCTCATTCCATTTCCTCTGTCAGCTGGATATTCAGTGCCCTAGTCTTGCAAGATCCCCCTGCATTACCTCATAATCTAGAAGAGCTGTGGCTCCCTGGTTGAGCTGCTGCCTCTGCACCCAGAGGTTGTGAGATGAAATTCCGGTGCTGTTCCTTGTGACCTTGAGCAAGTCACTTAATCCTCCAGTGCCCACCACTTTGAATGTCAGCTTTGGAATGCTAAAGCAACAAAACGGCAGTACTGTATACAAGTCCCCATTCCCGTTCCCTTGTGATCAAACAATTTTGTGCCATCTGAAAAACTATGATCACCTCATTTATGTCGTTTTTATGTTCTAGATCATTTATTAATATATTGACATGTAGAGAAAACATGAAGAGCATGACTCATGGAATTCATTCCCACCTGTTTACTTATGTGAGTATGGAAATGTGCAGCTGTGTTGTTTCTGTGTGTGTCTTTGACTTGGCGGAGAGAAGAGAGGTGGCTGCTTGAACAGTGTGAAACCCAAATGTTATAGTGGGTTGGAAAGAAATATTAAACTAAGTGTGACAAAAACAAACCGTGAGATGTTACTGAAAACAGAATTGAAAAGAGGTATTATACTCTAACCATAGGGTGTTACTGCTCCAGCCAACACCATTCTAACACTATATTGGACTCTAGGCAAACATAGTGCCCCACACACACCCACTCAGCTGCACATTTCCATGTCTTCTTTTCAGTTCCCCACCACCAGGATCTTTGCTCATAGCTTTTCTTCACCCTCTCCCCTCCATTCAAACATCAATCCAAAAGTAGTGTTAGAAAAATTCCAAGGCCTAGTTCTGGTTATGGTAGCAGCTGCAAGTTGCAAGTGAGCATAGAGATTGTTAAAACCTAGTGATTAGAGTACTGGGCTGGAATCCAAGGAAGCTGGGCAAGTCACTTTCACCTCCTCCCCGCCTCCCCCTCCCCACCATTCCATTGCCTATAGTATAAACTAGAAAGATGACAAGGGTAGACAACCCCAGAGAGTAAGATCAATAGGAACAAAGAGTGAAATTTATAGGCAATGTGTCAAAAGTATAAGTATGACTCTACTGCTCTTGTTTGGAATCTTACAAATAGAAGAAACAACAGAAAATTATATTTAAGCTTTTTGATTTCTCTAAAAGGATATAGGCAAAGTGGAGGCAACATTAGGACATTTTTTAATGGATTCACACTCAGAAATTTTTAATTTCTTTTATTTTTCCTGTATACCCCCCCCCCCAATCCAATGGAAGCAACACAAGACTATTCCTAGAAGTATCATTTTGACAAATCCAGAAAGGCAGGAGTGATTGGGGATCACGCCTGCCTTGGGACCATTAGACCATCAGGCAAGACAGGTAAGGGTATAGGGGTGGGGTGGAGTGGAGTGAGGGGAATTATGAAAGTTTGGAGTTTCTACTGAGGGGCTAGGGAGTAGATCAATGGGGAAAATGGATTGCACTGGGGTGGGAGACTAGCATGGGGGGAGGGGCAGCAAAATTTGCACAGTGGCCCATTCAAGCTCCAGACAGTTTTAGACTTAATGCTCCCAACATGGCAAAATAACCCCAGCTTTTGGGGTTATTTAACTGTCATTTGCTGCCCATAACGTGGCTTGTGTTATATTACCACAAAACGGTAATTAGTAAGATACCAAGTAATTAACTTAGTAATGAGATCCAAAACATGCATGTTTTGCATCTAATTACTATTTAACTCACAGTAAGTTACCTTGTAGTAATAGGCTCTTTAAGTCATATTAAGAGGCAAATAATGTGACTTAAAGCCATAAGCAACTTGATAACTTACCTCCTAACTCAGGGGTCTCCAATCTTTTTCACTTTGAGAGCCACAAAGTGGTAACAAGAAATTTCCAAGGGCTGCAAACATCCCCCATCCACCTCCCGCGGTTGGCATTCTCCCAGTCTCACCTCCTTCCACCCACCCGCTTCAGCACTCCAAACCTTCCACAAATTTAGAAATGCTGCTTCTCTAACCCTTCCCCCATGCCCTCTCCTTACTTCTTCTTTAGCCCTTTATGCTCCCTAGACCTGACTGACCTTTATTGTAGTGCTGCCCGACTCACAATTCAAATCGATTCACCGAATTCGAATCAGGTGAATCGATTCGAATCGATTCAATTTTTAAAAAAATTGGCCTCCCGATTCAATGGCCGACCCTACAGCGCTGCCTTTTGCTGGCCATCCGCTGCTGCTCCTGCTTGAGGGGGGAGGGTCGATCAGAAAGACCTCCCCCAGCTTGCCCGCTCTTACCTCCTTTATGCTAATAGGGCAGCTTGCAGGCTCGCTGGTGTTATAGCGATCCCTGCAGCTGCCCGTGGTCCACAGTGGCACGTTCTTTCTGCTACGTCCTGCCCCTGCTCTGACATCAGGGGCAGGATCACGGCAGAGAGAACATGCCGCTGCAGACCACGGGCAGCTGCAGGGATCACTATAACACCAGCGAGCCTGCAAGCTGCCCTATTAGCGTTACGGAGGTAAAAGCGGAGAAGGTGCAGGAAGGTGCAGGCTGCGGAGGGAGCAGGCATTCGTTCGCGGTGGGGGGAGGAGAAAATGGATCTGTGGATGGTGGGGGTCCATCGCTGCAGCTGCGGGGGGATGGAAATGAAAAAAAGGAAAGATGCAAGACCTCCGGGGGAGGAAAAGGAAACAGAAGGGGAGGACAGACATGGAAGATGGATGGTTAGCACGGAGAAAGAAGAAGAACCTGATCAGAAGGCAACCAGACCAACATGGGACCAAGAAGATTTGAAAAATGACCAGACAACAAAAGGTAGGAAAAATTATTTTATTTTCTGTTTTGTGATTACAATATGTCAGATTTGAAATGTGTATCCTTCCAGAGCTGGTGTTGGACCGCAAACTTGAGCTAGGATTTAATAGAGAGAGGAAAAGTATTTTTTGTTTGTTTATTTTGTTTACACCACAGGACCAGTGTGGGTAGGAGAGGGCAAAGAGGGTGAAGAGGCTATAAAATAAACCCACCAGGATGTTTGGAAAAACCACCCAATTGGGCAGGAAAATCAAATCGAAAAATCGATTTAATAGGCTGAATATTTATTTATTGAGCTAGAGTCAGCGGGAGAAGAAAGGGTGCAGTCCTGAGCAGTCCCACAGCAGCAGCTGTTAATTACAACAGCACTAGTGCAAGCCTCAACAAATTTTCAGCCTCCATCCACTCTCTCTTTCTATCTCAAACTACTCCTAGCCTTCACCCATTTTCTCTCAACACCCTCCCCCCCCCACACACACACACACTGACACACCTTCAGACTTCACCCATTCACTGTTCCTCTTCAAAAGCAATGAACTAGCATAGAGCTTCTCTACTGAGATTCGGTTCTCCATGTAATCTTGAGCCGTGCAGTGCAGGAAGCTCAGGAGTTTCACAGGGATTGAAGCAGTGGAAAAGCTCTGTGCTAATACACAGCTTCTAAAGAGGGGGAGTCCTGGGCAGTCCATAGCAGCAGCAGGTATGTGAGGACCACAATGCAGCCCAGGGACCATGTGTTTTGAGAGGTTTGTGTAACTTGGCATTTTATTGTTAAATGGTTATTATTGTACATTTAATTTATGATTTTCATCCTTTCAGTCACATTTCACCAAAGTGATAGTACATATTGAGGAGGCTTCACTCATTTTTGTTTTAGACAATTAGGCAAACCTTTTTTAAACCCTGCTAAGCTAACCACTTTCACTATATTCTCCGGCAACAAATTCCATAGTTTAATTACACGTTGTGTGAAGAAATATTTTCTTCAGTTTATTTTAAATCTACCACTTAGTAGCTTTAGCGCATGCCCCCTAGTCCTAGTATTTTTGGAAAGAATAAACAATCGATTCACATCTACCCATTCCACTCCACTCAGTATTTTATAGACCTCTATCATATCTCTCCTGAGCCTTTTCATCTCCAAGCTGAAGAGCCCTAGCCACTTTAACCTTTCCTCACAGGGAATAGAGAGCTGCACGGGAATGACGGGGATCCCGCGGGTTCCCCCTTTGGGTCACAGGGATCCCGTGGGGATGCCCCCTAGGGTCACGGGGATCCCGTGGGGACGCCCCCTAGGGTCGCGGGGATCCCGTGGGGACGCCTCCGAGGGTCGCGGGGTTCCTGCGGGGTTGGATCGCAGTGCACTCAAACCGCGAGGGTAGTCTCCTTCTCCTTGCCTGCCCTGTCGCAGCACACAGCTGAACGGAAGTCTTCCCGATGTCAGCGCTGACGTTGAAGGGAGGGCTTAAGCAAAGCCCTCCCTTCCTCCGACGTCAGCGCTGACATCAGAAAGACTTCCGGTCGGCTGTGTGCGGCAGGGCAGGTAGGGAGAAAACAATGGCGTACAAAAGAGGGGGGAGGGGGGCGGGGGCGGTCTGCCCCACCCCGCCCCGGGGAATGTGCACAGCCGGTCAGGTCCCCCGATCGACCAACAGGCCCGGCCGACAAACCTCCCTGCCCTGTAGCCGCGAATCTAAATTGCCTCTTACAGCAGCTTCACTACTCCAGCTGCTGTAAGAAGGTAATTTAGATTCGCGGCTACAGGACAGGGAGATTTGTCCGACCGGGCCTGTTCTGTTGTCGGTCGGGTGGGGAAGCACCACAAAGGTAAGGGGCACAGAGGGAGAAAGGGAGGAAAGGTGGAGTGGAGAAGAAAAGACGCTTAAGGGAAATGGGTAAAATTGAGGGGGGAGAAGGCCGCTGAAAGCACATGGGGAAGACAGAGGGGGGAGAAGGACGCTGAAAGCACATGGGGAAGACGGGGGGGAAGAAGGACCCTGAAAGGACATGGGGAAGACAGAAGGGGGAGAAGGACGCTGAAAAGACATGGGGAAGACAGAAGGGGGAGAAGGACGCTTAAAAGACATGGGGAAGACAGGGGGGAGAAGGACGCTGAAAGGACATGGGGAAAACAGGGGGGGAGAAGGCCGCTGAAAGGACATGGGGAAGACAGAGGGGGAGAAGGACACTGAAAGCACATGGGGAAGACAAAGGGGTGGGGAAGGACGCTGAAAGGACATGGGAAGACGGGGGGGGGGAGAAGGACACTGAAAGGCCATGGGGAAGACAGAGGGGGGAGAAGGATGCTGAAAGGCCATGGGGAAGGCAGAGGGGGGAGAAGGATGCTGAAAGGCCATGGGGAAGGCAGAGGGGGGGGAGAAGGATGCTGAAAGGCCATGGGGAAGGCAGAGGGGGGAGAAGAATGCTGCCTGACAGGACATGGGGAAGATGGGGGGAGAAGGACGCTGAAAGGAAATGGGGAAGAGAGAGTGGGGAGAAGACGCTGGCAGGGAAGAAGACAGAGATGCCAGACTATGGGAGGAGCGGAGGGAAGAAGATGGGTGCCAGACCAATTTGGGAGGGGGGAGAAAGGGAGAGTCACAGTAACAGAGCAAATGGAAGACACAGAGAGAAGAGAGACAGTGGATGGAAGGAATTGAATGAGAACATGAAGAAAGCAGAAACCAGGCAACAAAGGTAGGAAAAAAAATTCTTTTTTTTTTTTTTGCTTCAGGATAAAGTAGTATATTAGTTGTGTTGATAAAAATTTATAAACATTAGAGGCTCTGGTAGAAACCCGTTTACAAAGTATGTATTCTTCCCAATTAATATTTCCAAATTAATAAAGTCTTTTTGCTTATTTTTAAATGGGTTTCTACCAGAGCCTTTAATTCAGTAGCATAATTAAATGAAATAACTATTTCTGTAGTTTATAGGGACGGGCGGGGACATAGGGGATTCCTTGCGGGGACGTAGGGGATTCCTCGCGGGGATGGGTGGGGACGGAGGGATTCCTCGCGGGGACGGGTGGGGACTGGTGGGAGTCCTCACAGGGATGGGTGGAGACGGGTGGGACTTTGGCGGGGACGGGTGGGATTTCTGTCCCCGCGCAACTTTATAACAGGGAAGTCATCCCTTCTGTTTGATCATTTTTGTCGCCCTTCTCTGTACCTTTTCTAATTCCACTATATCTTTGTGAGATGCAATGACCAGAATTGCACACAGTATTTGAGGTGTAACAACACCATGGAGCGATACAAAGGCATTATAACATTGCCATCTTTGTTTTCCATTCCTTTCCTGATAATTCCTAACATTCTATTTGCTCTCTTAGCTGCCTTCACACTCTGAGCTAAGGGTTTTATCATATCCTCAACAATGACACCTAGATTATTTTCCATTATTCGTCCTATAATAAAAGATAAAAATGCTAGTTTTGAAGACTTATCCAATTACAGACCAATAGCCAATATTCCTTTCCTGGCAAAACTGACAGAAAAAATAGTCTTTAATCAAATTTCAGATTTTGTAGAAAAAAACAATGTGCTGCATCCTAATCAGACGGGATTTAGACATCACCATAGTACAGAACTTTCACTGATTGGTATGACTACTTCCATTCAATACTTTCTAGATCATCACCAATCAACTCTGTTAATTTCTATTGATCTCTCTGCAGCTTTCGATACGATCGATCATCAGCTTCTCCTTGGCAGACTTCACTCTATTGGCATTTCAGACCAAGTTCTTTCCTGGTTTACATCCTATTTATCAGAT
This sequence comes from Geotrypetes seraphini, assembly GCF_902459505.1. NCBI lineage: Eukaryota > Metazoa > Chordata > Amphibia > Gymnophiona > Dermophiidae > Geotrypetes > Geotrypetes seraphini. Next base: position 219,123,762 of record NC_047084.1, on the reverse strand, counting down.
CGTACTTCTGCTGTTTTCTTTAAAGACTCAACCTCAAACTTTTCTTTAACTACTCACGGTGTTCCTCAAGGATCTATCCTTTCTCCTTTATTATTCAATATCTTTCTTGCTCCGTTAATTACTTTGTGTCAATCCGTGGGTTTTCAAGTTTATGCATATGCAGACGATATCCAGCTTCTGCACTCAATTGATACCAATAAAATGTCTGATATCCAAGAGATCAGTGAAAAACTTGACCTAGTTTATCATTGGTTAAATGTGAACAAATTGGCACTCAATATCAACAAATCTAATGTTATGTTATTCCCATGGAAAGAAAGTTCCACTCTCATTGCTCCTATTACTATAAAAAAATACCCCATTGCAATTAGTAAACAATATAAAAATCTTAGGGGTTACTTTTGACACCAAACTTAATTTTCATGATCACATCAGTACTATTGTTAAAACCACTTTTTATAGACTACGTAAGATTTGAGCAATTTCAAAATTTCTATGCCCCAAATCATTAAATATTCTTATTCATTCGTTGGTAATTTCTAAATTGGACTACTGCAACGCACTCTTTAAAGGAATAGCATTGAATGAGATCAAACGTCTCCAAATTATTCAAAACGTTTCTATTAAACTTATAACTAACACTAGAAAGTTTGATCATGTTACTCCTCTTTTAATAGAAGCACATTGGCTCCCAGTCACTCATCGAATAACATATAAACTCTGTCTGCTCACTTTTAAGTCTTTACTCAATAAAACTCCAGCTTTTATATATAAATTATTAATCCCATACAATCCAAGTAGAACATTAAGGTCTAATGAGCAAAATCTACTAACCATTCCCTCACTTAAGATCATTAATACAAGATTTATCTTTTCAGTAACTGCTCCACAGATCTGGAACGCCCTCCCAATCTTTCTACAAAATGAGCATGATCTGAGAAAATTTAAAAGTAATCTAAAAACATTTCTTTTTAAAGATGCCTTTGGCATTTGATCTATTAATTTTTAGACTGTTGTTTTAAATATTATATTTTACTGTTACATACCTTCCCAATGTTTTTTTCCTTTTTTGTTTTACTTTCCTATCATGAATTGTATTTCACATCCCCTTTTTTACCTTATGTTACGAATATGTTGAACCATTTTTAATATTATGTCATTATTTAAAGTTTGATTTGTATTGTATGTTGAACCATTTTTAAAATTATGTCATTATTTAAAGTTTGTATTGTATTGTTTCTCACTGAATGTATTTTAAATTGTACATCGCTTTGAATTATGATTAAGCGATTAATCAAAAAATCATTAAACTTGAAACTTGACTTGTGTCTTCTAACATGGAAAGGTAATCTCAACATAAGAGAATCACAAATATACATTATTCAAATAGAGCATTATAGAGTAGAGGTAAACAAATAAGTTTTAAGAGTTTTATGAAAACACACATTCATTTATCTTTCTAAGAAACAAAGAGAGCTGAAGGGAAAATCTAGTTTTAATATATCAGTACAGCATGCAGTTAAAAACTGGACTGGAAATCTTAAGCAATGAACTGACTTTTCTGATGGATTTACATTTAATTCTTGGTCTTATCAGTAACCAATGCAATTGAGTCAGCAATGGAGAACTTTTCTCAAATTCCTCTTACAAAAAATTAATCCTGCAGAGTATTCTATATAACAACTGCAATCTTATCAATCAATTTTGTGATACTACTATAGCATTAATTACAATATTCCAAGGGAGTATAGCAGATTGAACAATTGTTTGAAAATATTTAGACTTAGAATGCATATAATAAAATTGTCTCAATTTAAACAAATCTCGGAGTTAATATTCAAAGGTGAGATTAGAACCAAGTATTACCCCCAAGTATCCTTTATCTTCCTTTCTTGTATATTTTTTGACATTTCTATTTTACTGTCACACGTTTAAAGGGTGGGGGTATATGACGGGATGCTGGAAAGTTCTCAGCCCAACCAACCAACCAACTTCCAAAATTCTGTGCATTATTTTGCCACTGTAGCTGAAAAGAGTGTTATCTTATTTTGTTAAGTGCCAATTTGCAGAAATTAAATTCTGTTTTGACATTTTTCCGATAACTGATTGAATATATCCACATCATATATATCAGCCTTGGTTAGGCTGAGAACTTTTCAGCATCCCCTCGTATTATTATTATAAACCTATTTTATACTTAGGTGCAAGGCAATATAACAACTACAATACATTAAATCAAATTAAATAAAGTGGTTGAGATGTCTCTGATTAGAGGTCCATTACATCTGTGGCATCACAGGGATCTATCTGTTCTTTCATAAATATTGTGTAATGGATGTTTTCAGTTTATTCTGCCTTGGTGAGCTGCAATTACTGTAGATAGATTATATGAAGATGACATTCAGTCTGTCCTTCCTATTTTGGATTCTATTTGTGAAAAAAAAGCCTTAGACCGTATAAAAAAGCTGCTTGGATGACCTCCAATAGGCTGACTTGGAACATAATTAAGATGTCAATTAATTAAAGTTCTGACACAGAGTCTCCTTTGGCATTGCATATGGCTATTGAAATGTTACCCAAATTTCATACTTTAGAAAAAAAAAAAATGTCATTAACAGTAATTGGTCATTTATAAAATCCCACTTAAAAATTGAGGTTAGGAATGTTTTTGATAAGCTACAGATATTACATAGGTAAAAGACTTTATTAAACATGACAATTTTACCCTGCTCCCCCCCCCCCCCTTTGTTTTACAAAACTGCAAAAGTGTTCAGGCCAGCAAGCTGAATGTTCTGCACTGCTCCAGACACTCATAGGAACTTTATGAGTGTCGGGAGCAGCGCAGAGCATTCAGTGCGCCGGCCTGTTCTATCGCTTTTGTGGTTTTGTAAAAAGGGGGTTAGAAAGTTTATTCAAATAATGTCCTCTTTTGACTGTTCTAATTCACTTTATTTGAATTTGCCAAATTCTTTATTAAAAACTTTACAACTGTTCTAAAATGCCAATTGCCAGATACGACGGGGTGCAGAAAAGTTCTCAATCCAACTTCCTAAATTCTGAGCCACTGTAGCTGAAAAGAGTGTTATCATATTTCATTAAGTGCCAATTTACAGAAATGAAATTTTGGGCCTCTTCTATTAAACTGTGCTAGCTGTTTCTAGTGGGGGAAGACGTGCTGAATGGCTCGCGCTGCACCCGACACTCATAAAGTTCTCCCCCCCACCACCACATATCGGCACATCTTGAATTGTTCGCCCCCTCTCTCTGGAACTCAGCACAGGCCTATTTATGAGACATTAATACACTGGACAATTTTAAGTCTAGCCTAAAAACTATGGGGCTCATAATAATAATTTTTTTTAAAAAAACTTCCAAAAAGGGGCCTAAATAAGTACTTAGACGATCAAAAAGCCAGATCGTCCAAGTACCGATAATCAAAGCTGGTTTTAGACGTATCTAAAACCAGGTTAGGCCTTTCCCCTGCCTCTAAATGCCTAGAGTGAAAAGAGGTGTTTTTAGAGGAGGGGAAAGGGTGGGATGTGGGCAGGAGGTGGGCCGACCTAGACTTAGTCGTATAGCAAGTATAATCAAAATCTTAAACAGGTTACCTAGTCAGAACTTATACATTTTGACTTAGATCAAAAGTCAAAACAGGTATAAGTTCCGAAAGGGGGCCGCTGAGCTGATCACAGCTGCCGCGATCAGCTCAGCGGCCCCGGCAACCTTCCCACCCCCCACCACAACGATTGTGGCAGGAGAAATGCCGCATCTCCCCTGCCATGATAATGATCCCTGAAGTGCAGCGAACCGCAACACTTCGGGGTGAGGATCGTGGCAGGAGAGATGCCTCATCTCCCCTGCTGCGATCTTCACCCCGAAGTGCTGCGGTTCCTCCTGCCCGTATCTTAGTTGGGGGTGGGGGTTCGTTGTGGGCAGGGGGGGTGGATCGCAGCAGGAGAGATTGGACATCTCTCCTGCCGTGGCAGTTTGGGGGGGTGATTGCGGCAGTTCATGGGGCATCGATTGCGGCAGTTCTGGGGGGGGCGATCACGGCAGGGGAGCTGAGCCATTTCTCCTGCCGTGATCATTGCTGGGGGGGGGGTTTGGATTCTGTAACTGGGGTTGTATTTGACAGACACCGGTTACAGAATCCAGCTTTTAGCGAAGGACTGGCCCCTCCTTCACCTAAAAGCTCTTGTTTTGGGCGTTTGGGACCTAGACTTTTTTTGGGTTGATTATGTGTTGTAAGTTTAGACATAGTGGTGGTCTGGCCGTTTAAACTGCTGAACATAGAGGCAGGCCATTCTCAAAAAACACCTCATTTTGGACAGTTTTTTTTTAGAATGAACATTTTCCCTGCTGTTACTTTCAGCGTTTAGGGCCTTAGGCCAAAAAAGGGACTTATACATTTGCTTTGATTATGCCCCTCCAAGCTTTTTAAAGATGCTTTTGCAGTATGACTGTCCTTTTAAGGATGTTTTAATCCTTCACTAGTCCAGCTCCCATGGCTAGTGCAGCCATTCAGGCTGAACCCTCTGTGCCTCCTCCCTCCTTTTTTTTCCCTTATTTGTTCTTTTCTCTCAAACAATTGTAGTTCTTCCCCTTCCTTTCGTACCAGCCTAGTTAAGTCTGCTATTTTGTCTTTTGATATTTCTTTGATGTTAAGTCCTAAGTATATTGAATTCCCCTACTTATGCTTATTTTTTTATGTAAAGCCGCCTTGATATTTGAAAAGGCAGGATAACAAAAATTTAAATAAATTTGGAAACTTGACCAGAACATGACGGCAGATAAAGACCCGAATGGTCCATCCAGTCTGCCCAACCTGATTCAACTTAAATTTTTTTTTTTTTTTTTCTTCTTAGCTATTTCTGGGTGAGAATCCAAAGCTTTACCCGGTACTATGCTTGGGTTCCAACTGCCGAAATCTCTGTTAAGACTTACTCCAGCCCATCTACACCCTCCCAGCCATTGAAGCCCTCCCCTGCCCATCCTCCTCCAAACGGCCATACACAGACACAGACCGTACAAGTCTGCCCAGTAACTGGCCTAGTTCAATCTTTAATATTATTTTCTGATTCTAAATCTTCTGTGTTCATCCCACGCTTCTTTGAACTCAGTCACAGTTTTACTCTCCACCACCTCTCTCGGGAGCGCATTCCAGGCATCCACCACCCTCTCCGTAAAGTAGAATTTCCTAACATTGCCCCTGAATCTACCACCCTTCAACCTCAAATTATGTCCTCTGGTTTTACCATTTTTCTTTCTCTGGAAAAGATTTTGTTCTACGTTAATACCCTTTAAGTATTTGAACGTCTGAATCATATCTCCCCTGTCTCTCCTTTCCTCTTCTAGGGTATACATATTCAGGGCTTCCAGTCTCTCCTCATACGTCTTCTGGCGCAAGCCTCCTATCATTTTCGTCGCCCTCCTCTGGACCACCTCAAGTCTTCCTACGTCTTTCGCCAGATACGGTCTCCAAAACTGAACACAATACTCCAAGTGGGGCCTCACCAATGACCTGTACAGGGGCATCAACACCTTCTTCCTTCTACTGACTACGCCTCTCTTTCTACAGCCCAGAATCCTTCTGGCAGCAGCCACTGCCTTGTCACACTGTTTTTTCGCCTCCAGATCCTCGGACACCATCACCCCAAGGTCCCTCTCCCCGTCCGTGCACATCAGCTTCTCTCCTCCCAGCATATACGGTTCCTTCCTATTATTAATCCCCAAATGCATTACTCTGCATTTCTTTGCATTGAATTTTAGTTGCCAGGCATTAGACCATTCCTCTAACTTTTGCAGATCCTTTTTCATATTTTCCACTCCCTCTTCGGTGTCTACTCTGTTACAAATCTTGGTATCATCTGCAAAAAGGCACACTTTTCCTTCTAACCCTTCAGCAACGTCACTTACATACATATTGAACAGGATTGGCCCCAGCACCGAACCCTGAGGGACTCCACTAGTCACCTTTCCTTCCTTCGAGCGATTTCCATTAACCACCACCCTCTGGCGTCTGTCCGACAGCCAGTTTCTGACCCAGTTCACCACTTTGGGTCCTAACTTCAGCCCTTCAAGTTTGTTCAACAGCCTCCTATGAGGAACTGTATCAAAGGCTTTGCTGAAATCCAAGTAAATTACATCTAGCATATATCCTCGATCCAGCTCTCTGGTCACCCAATCAAAAAATTCAATCAGGTTCGTTTGGCACGATTTACCTTTTGTAAAGCCATGTTGCCTCGGATCCTGTAACCCATTAGATTCAAGGAAATACACTATCCTTTCTTTCAGCAACACTTCCATTATTTTTCCAACAACTGAAGTGAGGCTCACCGGCCTGTAGTTTCCTGCTTCATCCCTGTGACCACTTTTATGAATAGGGACCACATCCGCTCTCCTCCAATCCCCAGGAATCACTCCCGTCTCCAGAGATTTGTTGAACAAGTCTTTAATAGGACTCGCCAGAACTTCTCTGAGCTCCCTTAGTATCCTGGGATGGATCCCGTCTGGTCCCATCGCTTTGTCCACCTTCAGTTTTTCAAGTTGCTCATAAACACCCTCCTCCGTGAACGGCGCAGAATCTACTCCATTTTCTCGTGTAACTTTGCCAGACAATCTCGGTCCTTCTCCAGGATTTTCTTCTGTGAACACAGAACAGAAGTATTTGTTTAGCACATTTGCTTTCTCCTCATCACTCTCCACATATTTGTTCCCAGCATCTTTTAGCCTAGCAATTCCATTTTTTATCTTCCTCCTTTCACTAATATATCTGAAAAAATTTTTATCTCTCTTTTTTACATTTTTAGCCATTTGTTCTTCCGCCTGTGCCTTCGCCAAACGTATCTCTCTCTTGGCTTCTTTTAGTTTCACCCTGTAGTCCTTTCTGCCCTCCTCTTCTTGGGTTTTTCTATATTTCATGAACGCCAACTCTTTCGCCTTTATTTTCTCAGCCACTAGGTTGGAGAACCATATTGGCTTCCTTTTTCTCTTGTTTTTATTGATTTTCTTCACATAAAGGTCCGTAGCCATTTTTATCGCTCCTTTCAGCTTAGACCACTGTCTTTCCACTTCTCTTATGTCCTCCCATCCTAACAGCTCTTTCTTCAGGTACTTTCCCATTGCATTAAAGTCCGTACGTTTGAAATCTAGGACTTTAAGTATCGTGCGGCCGCTCTCCACTTTAGCTGTTATATCAAACCAAACCGTTTGATGATCGCTACTACCCAGGTGAGCACCCACTCGAACATTAGAGATACTCTCTCCATTTGTGAGAACCAGATCCAATATCGCTTTTTCCCTTGTGGGTTCCGTCACCATTTGTCTGAGCAGAGCCTCTTGAAAGGCATCCACAATCTCCCTACTTCTTTCCGATTCCGCAGACGGAACATTCCAGTCCGCATCCGGCAGGTTGAAATCTCCCAACAGCAGAACCTCCTCTTTCCTTCCAAACTTTTGGATATCCACAATCAGATCCTTATCAATTTGCTGCGATTGAGTCGGAGGTCTGTAGACTACACCCACGTAGATAGAAGTTCCATCTTCTCTTTTCAGAGCAACCCATATCGCTTCTTCCTCTCCCCAGGTCCCTTGCATTTCGGTCGCTTGGATATTGATCTTTACATAGAGAGCTACTCCTCCACCTTTATGACCATCTCTGTCCTTCCTAAAAAGATTATATCCCGGTATGTTTGCATCCCATCCATGTGATTCACTGAACCATGTCTCTGTGATAGCAACAATATCTAGATCTGCCTCTAATATCAGGGCTTGCAGATCATGAACTTTGTTGCTTAGACTGCGAGCATTTGTGGTCATCGCTTTCCAGCTATTTTTCAGCGATAATCTCCTTTTTCGTATGGATTTTTGTGTCGTTTCACTTTCCGTTGCAATACTAAGAAATGAGTTGCTGATATTGCTTATGTTGCAGCCTTTACTACTATCACATCTTTTCTTTTGCTGGGGGTGGTCTCTATAATTGTCCTTCGTACATACACCACCCCCACCTTCTAGTTTAAATGCCTAGAAAAATATTGTCTAAATTTCTCTGCAAGGTTTCTTTTTCCTGCTGTAGTAATATGTAGCCCATCAGTGCAATATAGCTTCTTGTCCTTCCATGTATTTCCCCATCCTCCTATGTACCTGAAGCCTTCTTGATGACACCAGGCTCTGAGCCATCTATTAAAGTCCTCTGTGTTTTTCACTCTTTGCTCTCCTTTTCCATATGCAGGCAGTATTTCAGAAAAAGCTAAAGTCTTTACAAAAGGTTTCACGCCCTCACCAAGCTCCCGAAAAGCTTTCTGTGCTGCAAGTGTGGAGTTGTTGGCCAGGTCATTTGTTCCCAGATGGATAACAACATCAGTGTTAAAATCCTTAGTTTCTTCCTTAATTATAGTCAGTATTTGCCTGGAACTCCTGGTAGCTGAGGATCCTGGAAGACATTTCACTATTTTGGTCTCCTCGCCCTGTGTTCCAAGGTTAATGCCTCTGATGATGGAATCCCCCAACAGTAATAGTTTTCTGTTTTTGGCTTTTTTATTTGTACTTAGGGTGCGCTTGTTCTCTTGAGTTACCTTCATTGGTTCCAGTCCCACCTCCCTTCTGTTTTCCTGAGTATCGCAGTGCACTAGTGGAGCGAAGGAATTCTGTAGAGGTAATATTAGTGAAGGTGGATGTTTCTGTGTTACATGTCGCAGTCTTCCTGAGCCTACTGTGACCCATTTATTCCTGGGCTGTTTTATTCTTTGAGGTAGAGGTGGTAAGTTGGTATGATTTTGTGGAGTGATGGAAGCTGCTTTAATTGTATTCAATTCCTGTTTAAGTTTGCAGAGCTCCTCCTTAATACTGGCAAGTTGAAGACAGATGGGGCAACCTTAAGCCTCCAAATAGTATGTCTTGGAATTAAAGCACCACAGTGATTGCATAGAATAAAGGTCATCTTGATTGGTTGTGAAGTGACCAGAAATATAGGCTCTATACCACCTAAAACACAGTATTTTAAACAAAAATGCAGGTTCTATCAGTGCTACCCTAAAACACAGGATTTATAACAGGATTTTCCCTACTTTAGTCACCCTGAGCCACAGGCACCAGAAATATAGGCTCTATACCACCTAAAACACAGTATTTTAAACAAAAATGCAGGAAGAGGAAATAAGATTTAACAGAGGAAAGAGAAGGATTTATTTTTTTGTGCTTTTTTATATTTTTTTAGTAAGAAACAGGGAGGAGAAGAGAAATTAAGTAGATATAATGCTGAAAACCAGTGAAAAGAGCAGAATATGAAATGCTGAGTAACTTAGCTTTTAGAAGTTCACAGGGCAGAAGGGAGATGAAGCTAGCACCAGCATGAGGTGGAAAATGGTGCTCACACCGGCAAACATTTCAAGAGGTACGCGGGGGAGGGGAGTACTCAAGTGGGGCAGGGAAGAGTAAAGGGCACACACTGTGGTGATGCTGGGCACCTCCCTCCCTTGCTATACCACTGCCACACACACCTAGATGTAGCCAAGTGAGATGTGGCCACTAAGTCTAAATGGTTTTCAATGTTTTGTGGAAGAAGGGAGAGGACCTTTGCTTTTTTCCCAACTCCCAGAAGCAGACTGGCAGGGTGAACTCTGAGCTTAGTAAAATGGAGTACAATTGATTCTTATCACCTTTCTGGTGCATAAGATAGAGTGGGGTAGTAACTACCTCTTCCTACCTTCCTTGGTCAATAGGAACATCCAGTTGCCAAATTCTCCCTCTTTCACTATATCACACCCACTTACAGAGACAATATTGAAACCCTAAAATCATTACAAAAATCAATGGATCACTTCATGACTTCGGTCACATAATACTATCAAACATTTTCTGAAAAAAATTTTGAAGAACTAGTTACATGAAGCTTATTGTTAGATAAACAGGAATGAAAAAAAAAAAAAAAGTCTTGTGAATTGTGTTCAAAATCATTAAGGCAGAAAAACAAAGAGAGCTGGCAGTTTAATTTCCGTTAGTTTACTTAAACAGCATGGCAAATACATAGGGGAGTTACCAGAGCAAAGCACACAGCAGGCTACTGAAATGTTCAGCCTAACCCATGCATACAACTTCTGACCTGAGCTGAACCCACCCTTCAAATATATAAGCAGATGTTTTATACCCAGAAAGGAAATCCTCAAATTACTTCAGATAGGTTCCTATATGAATCACAATAATTTGGTGGAAATTAGGATACCCTTCCATGGACATTTGCAGAATATAAGAAAATATGGTATTGTATGGTATTTTGTGCAAAGGATCTGCTCAAAGAAACAAGACTTCAAAATATAATACATTATACTGTAAACTGGTAACAACTTAGAAGTACTATTCATGTTTTAGATATGGCATTTAGACATTCATAGTGCATGACTGTTTAAATTCCAAATTTATAATGCTGGGATATAAAACAATTAGATCATGCAAAGGAGTGAAGTCTAGGTGTGCTGTTAGTGGAACTAGGGTGGGCTCAAGACATAAGCATTGCCATACTGGTACAGACCAAAGATCCATCAAACCAAGTATCCTGTTTCCAGCAGAGGCCAAGCCAAGTCCCAAGTACCAGCAATATACCAAAAGAGTATAACAGATATTATGCTGATTATCCTAGAAAAAAGTACTGGATTTTCCCAAGTTCATCTTAATAATGGCTCAAGGAGTTTTCTTTTGGGAAATTATCCAAACCTTTTTTAAACCCTGCTAAGCTAACTGTTTTTACCACGTTCTCTGGCTATGAATTCCAGAGTTTAATTACACATTGAGTGAAGAATATTTCTTCAATTTTTTTTTCTAAATCTACTACTTACCCCCTCTTCTACAAAGCTGTTCTAGCGGCTGCCTCACGTCAAAAGCCCCGAAGCCCTTTAAATCTCTATGGGCTTCGGGGCCGTTACCACGTGGCTTTGTAAAAGAGGGGTTTAGTAGCTTCATTGCATGCCCCCTATTCCTTGTATTTTTTGAAAGAGTAAACAAGCAATTCATGTCTACCCATTCCACTCAGTATTTTACAGAGATCTATCACATCTCCTCACAGCTGTCTCTTTTCCCAAGCTGAAGTTCCCTTGCCTTTTTAAATTTTCCTCATCCCATTCCCTTTATCATTTTCATCAGTCTTCTCTGTACCTTTTCTAATTCTGCTATATCTTTTGTGAAAAGTGGTGACCAAAATTGTACACAATTTTCGAGGTGAGGTTGCACCATGAAGAGATACAAAGGCATTATAATATTCTCAGTTTTGTTCTCCATTAATTTCCTAATAATTCTTAACAGAAGATTTCATAGGTATTTATAACCCATTTCAAAAGTGAAATGAATGTCTATGTAAAAAAAGATGGATGTTGGGATTTAGACCTACTACCTGGGATGTCCTATTCAGCAGTGCTCCACTGAAGGGATTGGGTGAGGTCACCTCTTTATTCTCCAGTGGTTGATGACATCCCCAAAAGCAAAACTGGCGAAAGATGCCATGCTCTGTGACAGCTTCGAGAAACTTAAACATTCGCGTTTCTAAAATGACTGGCACAAATATTTATGTTCCAGCACAAAAACTTTTATGTTTCCATTTCATAACAACAGCACAAAAGAAAATCCAATGAAGTCTGCAGTAAATAGGCAACAAGCAAAAACCAAAACACAAACTGCAGGTTATGTACAAGATGAAGGCAATGTTTATTAAACCAAAGGAATTGCAGTGAATATACAACCTTATTACCAACCTAGGGACCCAACACAGTCCGTGTTTCGGACAACACGCCTTCCTCAGGGGTCCATGGTAAATAAGGATTAGGACAAACTGCAATGAAAATTATCAAACAAATGCCTTCCTCAACCAAAATCTCAGAATGAAGGTGCGCCTACTGCTGCCTACAGCACACTATCAAGAATTTGGGCCTTAGGGCTGGAAGAATATGTATGATCCACAGTTTGTAGCACCGGTCCAAAGTCATACCCTGGACTGTTTCTTATTTTAATCTTTCATATATTGTTCTTACATGATGGAGTATATTCCAAAGTTTTCATCACTAACATATCTGCTGATTGAAATTGGAATATCAGATTTGTTATAAATTGTTGTTAATCGTGTACTTTTGTATACACAATCAGGCCCCGAAGTCCATAGTTGACAGCATTCTGCCATACGTTTCACAGCGTGAATTGCTTTCAGAAGTTTGGGCTGATCTTTTCATCCCTACAGTGAAGCAGCTGAGATTGAAAGTGTCTAGAGTCAGTATGTTTACTTGAATAGGTCCCCTCTATAAATACGACAGCAGAAAAAATTTATGCAGTTTTAAAAGATTGTTAGAAAAGACATCTTTTCTGTAAGATGAAAAATGGGAATTGAAAATATATAATGTAATTTGTTCGGGCACTGGTCGCTATTTGATATTTTTATAATTTTTGATAATGTTGTTCTGTTTGTGTATGTATTTTGCTGCGTCCCGCTTTGGGTAAGGTGGGAGACAAATAAATACAATTATAAACCATAAGGGCCCCTTTTACAAAGCCCGGTAGCAAAGCTGCTGTGGTAAATGCACCTATGCCCGTTCAATTTCTATAGGCTTTGGTGCGTTTACCATGGCAGCATCACTACAGCAGCTTTATAAAAGGGGCCTTAAAATTCTTGAGTAGAATCATTAATGAAATTTGGAATTATTATGTTGTTCCATGTTGCATGCCATTTATTTTCACCATTATAACCATTCGTAATAACAGTACCGGTCAAAGCGGCTTCTTAGATTTTAATCTTATGCTAGAGAAGACTTCTTCAAATGATCACGTAAAGGAACTCCGATGTTCTGATTCACCTTCATAAGAGTGCAATAAATTCCCTTTCCTAGTAGAGACGTCAGAGTTAACAGACTCTGCTGGCAGTGATTGACTGGGAGACAGATGTTCTGATGACACTGTCCAGAGGGAGAGATTTCTATAGTAGGGTTTTTCATTGCATTGCGTTTATTTATAGCTTGCCCATCTTGCGCATATTAAGGAGGTCTTTTACAAAGCCGCAGTAGTGATGCTGCTACGGTAAATGCACCGAAGCCCATTCAGTTCCTATGGCTTTGTGAAAGGGGCCCTAAATGAGCTATAACAAACACAAGCACCAATAAAAATGAAAATAAAGATTTAGATATATAATACCTGATTTAGATAAAGTCAGCAAGAGTCCTAAACACGTGGAAAGATTCATGAAAAACTGTGGGATCTTTTTACTAAGGCGCGCTAACGGATTTAGCGCACACTAAATGCTATGACGCCTATTATAGTTAGCGTGCGCTAAATTGGTTAGCGCGCCTTAGTAAAAGGACCCCTAAGTTTTCAGTCACATATGAAAGGCCAAAATAAAGCAGGTTCTAATAGAGTCTCTAAAAGCAATTTATTGCTTGCTGGTACTCCTGAAATGGAAAAAGCTCAGTATCGTGTTGAAACTTAACATTCAACCTTGAAGGCTAATGCCATATCATCACTAATAATAAAACCCTAGAGCGTGCATGCGCTCTTGAAAATTCGTGATTCTTGGCACCGTGAGGTGTGCTTCTGTGGCAGTATTCTATTTCACACCTCACGGCGCTTGCAGGGGCTGGAGGCGCGTGCGCGGTGGCTTAAGGCGCGCAACTGTGCTCTCTCCAAACCTCCCGGCTCCAGCGGCATAGGCAGCACCAGTGGTGGACAGCAGCCCCACTTCAGCCGTTGACCCTCCACAAACCTCCCGGCTCCAGCGGCGTAGGCAGCACTATAAACGCGCTGCTTCGCGTCCTTCTACTGCCGATTTCCTCTGCCGCGTCTCTGATGACATCATCGGAGACAGACGCGGGAGAGGAAATCGGCAGTAGACGGCCGCGAAGCAGCGTGTTTAAAGTGCTGCCTACGCGGCTGGAGCCCGGAGGTTTGTCGGCGGTGGGAGGGTCAGGAGCAGGCCAGATCGAGCAGGACAACGGCAGTAAAAGAAGGGGGAGGGGCCGAAAGGAGCAGGGAAGGGTAAGGGAAGAGAAAATAAGAGAAGGGAAAGGGGGGTGGGGAAAATACTGCTACTGCTTCTGCACAGGAAAGGGGGGGATAGGAGGGAAATGCTGTTGCTGCTGCATAGGGAAGTGGGATGGAAATGCTGCTGCACAGGGAAATGGGGAAAAATGACAGACAGACAGCGGGAGGGAGGGAGACAGAAAGAAAGAAAGACACAGGGGCAGGGAGAGGGACAGAAGACAGACAAAGGGGGCCAGAGAGAGAGAGAATCAGCGGTAGAGAGAAAGGGGGCTGCTTTGGGGGGAGGGATGTGCTTGGGGCAAACAGCTTTACTCTGGGGGGGAAGACAGAAGGGGCCATGGAGAGACAGGGAGACGGAAAGGGGGCTGCTTTGGGGGGAGGGGTGTGCTGGGGGGGAGATAGAAGGGGCCATGGAGAGATAAGAAGAGGGAAAGGGGGCTGCTTTGGGGGGAGGTGTGCTGTGGACAGACAGCTTTGCTCTGGGGGGGAAGACAGAAGAGGGCCATGGAGAGACATTTGGGGGGGAGGTATGTGCTGGGAGCAGACAGCTTTGCTCGGGGGGGAAGGGGAGACAGAAGGATACAGACAGCGGCCAAGGAGAGAGAGATAAAGAAACACAGACAGACAGACACATCTATTCTAGCACCCGTTAATGTAAAGGGCTTAAAGACTAGTAAAAAAAATAATTCTGTCACACCATTCTTCGCTGCACTAACCATTAGGCTATTCTAAGTCCTCATTATAGAAAGATACAGTCATGTGAAAAAATTAGGACACCCCATGAAATATTCAGTTCTTTCTCACAAAATGTTCACAAATCGATATCAAATCTTTTTTTTATTATTTATCTCTGGAAAAGAAAGTGATGTAATTGCAGGTAAACAACAAAGATTTTCCTTGATCGACTCATTAAACAAAAGATGTCCTAATTTTTTCACATGACTGTAGATAGATAGTAAAGACAAAATACATTTAACAGATTTAATAGAAGTAACTGTGAGCAAGTCAATAAATCACTTTTCCACATATTCCCCATGCAAGATGATGCATTTGTTGTACCATTCAAATAGCTTTTGCAGAGAAGAAGTTTTTTGGCTGCTCCTGAAGCCAGGTGAGCATCACTTCCTTTACTTCATCATGCATTGTCTTTTGCTCTCCGGGTGGCATTGATGTACCCATGTCTCTTAGCCAGTGACAACTCTCTCCAGAATATTTGGATCTTCTTCATACCCTCTCAGGAACTGGGTTGCAACCTCCATACACTGTTGCTTGTGTAGATCAGTAAGCTGTTTGGGAACCCATCGTGTGCAGACTTTCCTATATCCCAAGTCAAATGACAAATGCAGATCCATAGCTGATATCCAAATTTACACTCAATTGAGACACTGTTATCCATCAGTCTTCTCTAATCAAGGCATCTGTCCTGACAAAGTGCTCTGGTGTGCACGATGTTGATGGGTGACCAGAATGACCTTCATCATTTACACCTATTCTTCACACTTTAAACCTTTTTACCCACTCATAAACTTTTTGTTGATTCATGGTGCTATGTCCATACTAAGTCAATATTCAATGGTGAAATTCCACAGGTTTCACTCCCTCTGCCCAAAGAAAGTGCACTACTGCACGTTGTTATTCAATGCAATCTTGCAATGGAACGTCCATGTTTCTGACTTCATGGCTGCCGCATGACTAAAAGCCGAGCGTTGCACTGTGCATGGACGAACTATCCAAACAGGCAATGTACGAGTACATACGAGTGTTGCATTTTACTAGCTCTGTTCCAGTAATGTGCAGTGGGCTGTGAACCTTGGGAACTGGATTCAATTATAACTCAAATACTTCCACTCAAAAAATGTATGTGGACTTATACACCTATTTCTAGACTGTATAATACCAAAAATACTGAATAAGAGAATGGGAGGAAAAGCCTCAGACCATAGTCTTGAACTATTATGTTCCCACAGACTTAATGAATGCTACCTTATAGGCATGAAAACCGCTCAGTCAGTCAGGGCCTTAGGCCCCTCCCACTGTATCCCAAGATGCATTGGGAGGGGGAAGGCACTTCATTGTGAGCACATAGCCCAACAGGCAGGAAGGAGTAGGCTTCCCTCCTTCCGATTTGTCATTCAAAGTTAAGGGAGTGTCGAGGGATGTCAGGGGGGGTCCAGGAATGTTGGGGGATGTCAGAGGGGTTCGGGGATGTCAGAGGGGTTAGGGCTTGGCAGCTCTTTTTTGAGGGGTTAGTTTGGAGGTGCACTGGACAGGATCAGTACCTGTGAGGGAGGGAGGGAGGAAGAGAGGAATCTCCCTGCCAGTTCAGCTGATCCTGGTAGGGGGGATTCCCATCAGCTAAGCCAGCAGGAATCCCCAAAACTGGCTCCGCTGATAGGGATTCCACTGCCACAATCAGCCGATGACAAGCCCTCAATGTACAGTTTTCCCCTCATCTTTGGGTGGTGGGAGAGGGTCTGTGACCACTGGGGGAGTAAGGTGGGATCATGCCTTAATCCCTCCAGTGGTCATTTGATCAGTTTGGGCAGCTTTGGGGCACTTTGATGCAACTAAAACAGGTCTAACTATCAGTATCTAAGTTCCATCTAGGATGTCCTGGGAAAACTTTGATTATCACTAGAGGACATCCAGGTCTAAGCCTGTCTGACGTTCACCCATAATGCACCTCCCAACCCGCCCCTTTGAGCTTTAGATGCACAGCGGCCTAAAAGTGCTGCTGAACATACAGAGTGTCAGTTTCAATTATTGGCACTTGGACATCCTGGCTATTAGCACGTCCAAGTGCCGACTTTGGCTGGTTTTTGGACATTTCAAAGTTTTGATTATGAGCCTCTTAAACTAGAGAAAGGAATTTATCTTAATTTTCAGTGATGACTTCTCTTAATTTTCCAATCTGGTATCTTAAATTTTATAAGAACATAAGAATATAAGAAGTTGCCTCCGCTGAGGCAGACCAGAGGTCCATCTCGCCCAGCGGTCCACTCCCGCGGCAGCCCATCAGGCCTATTGCCTGAGCAGTGGTCCCTGACTATTTCTATAACTACCTCTTGCTCCTATCCCTATAACCTACCTCTACTCCTATCTGTACCCCTCAATCCCTTTGTCCTCTAGGAACCTATCCAAACCTTCTTTGAAGCCCTGTAACGTGCTCCTGCCTATCACAGCCTCCGGAAGCGCGTTCCATGTATCCACCACCCTCTGGGTAAAAAAGAACTTCCTAGCGTTTGTTCTAAACCTGTCCCCTTTCAATTTCTCCGAGTGCCCTCTTCTACTTGTGGTTCCCCATAATTTGAAAAATCTGTCCCTGTCTACTTTTTCTATGCCCTTCAGGATCTTGAAGGTTTCTATCATGTCTCCTCTAAGTCTCCGCTTCTCCAGGGAGAACAGCCCCAACTTTTTCAGTCTGTCAGTATATGAGAGGTTTTCCATACCCTTTACTAGCTTAGTTGCTCTTCTCTGTACTCCCTCAAGTACTGCCATGTCCTTCTTGAGGTGCGGCGACCAGTACTGGACACAGTACTCCAGATGCGGGCGCACCATTGCACGATACAGTGGCAGGATGACTTCCTTCGTCCTGGTTGTGATACCCTTCTTAATGATACACAACATTTTGTTTGCTTTCCTTGAGGCTGCGGCGCACTGCGCCGATGCCTTCAATGTTGTGTCCACCATCACTCCCAGGTCTCTTTCCAGTTTACTTACCCCTAGCGGTAATCCCTTTTCCTTTGGTCAGAGCAGTTGTTAAACATGCAGTCCCACCAAGGGTGGTCAGCATTTCACAAGAAAAGCTGTTTCAGGGCATTTGAGACCCCATAAAACTAGAAACACACAAATCAATTATTAGTGTTCAGTACTCACAACAAGTTTTTACAATGGACTTGAGATTTGTACAAAGTGTTGTGAGTACTGAACAGAGCTTAATAATTGATTTGTGTGTTTCTAGTTTTATGGGGTCCCAAATGCCCTGAAATAGCTTTTCTTGTGAAATGCTGACCACCCTTGGTGGGACCGCTTGAAACCTCATACTGCTACTGTTCCTCAAATATGGCTGATATCAGCCACAGCGTCGTTTTTAAGCTCAGCGTGTGACATCATTTCACCTACATGTCAGCTGGCTAATGCACTGGAACCTTAAAGGAAACTGATCAATAAATTAATAAAAATGTTGACACTTGATAACTGAATAGATTTGACTGAGAGGTTTGTATGACTATGCGGTAGCATTTGTTAAGACGGGGGGGAACATGATAGCTCCAGACTGTGCTCTTTGGCTTTTCAGTATTATACACCTATTTTAAGACTGTTTAACTCCACATATATTTTGGGGGGATATGGTTTAATGGTATTTCCACGAGTTTCTGTTTTACATATGACTGAAATGGATTCAATTTCCACTGCAGTGCCTTATGACCCTGGGTACAAAATTTGGATTGAAAGCCACAAGGGACAGAGGAAATACTTGCAAATAATAAATATAAACCACTTTGGTTGTACCACAGAAAGATGGTATATTAAATTCATGACCCATTATCTTATAATAGGAAGCCAGTGCAATTTGCATAGACTCAGGCCCTGTTTTACTAAGGTGCGCTAAGCATTTTAGCACATGCTAAATCAACGCGTGCGCTAACCGCTAACACGTCCATAGGATAACATGCACGCATTAGCGTTTAGTGCATGTTATCCTAATATTTATCACGCATCTTAGTAAAAGAGTGGGTAAGTGTGATGTATTCAGTTGATACAGAGGTGGTAATCAAGAGTTCAGCAGTTTTTTGAGCCAAATGTAAACTTAGTGCGCCTTTTATCAAGGTGCGCCACGGGGGTTAGCGCGTCGGACATTTCATCACGGGCTAAACCCGCGGCAAGCCAAAATACTAACGCCTCGTCAATGGAAGCATTAGCGGCTAGCGCGGCAGGTGGTTTAACGCACGGTATTCCACGCGTTAAACCCTCCTACCGCGCCTTGATAAAAGGACCCCTTACTTTCCAGTAGCCTCTGGGAGTGAGCCTTTAATGCTGAGACAGTAAGGAACAACAACACTGGAGGAGTAACCTATGAACTAGGGGAGCTGTGTTCAATTCCCACTGCAACTACTTGTAATCCTAGACAAGTCATTCAATTGTCCATTGTCCCAGGTAAAAAAAAAAAAAAAAAAACACCTTTACATTACATCTTGCATTTACCCACTTCCCCCCCACCCTATTTTTTTTTTTTTTTTTACAAAAGCATATTCTCCTTGAACTTAGGGATATTGCAGAAAATAATGCTTCAACAAAATAATCACAAAAGCTGAAATTGTCATACAGCAAAAATTCTTCAAAGAGCCGGACTCAAGAGTGGCCCTGGTTTTGTTCGCATTAAAAACTAAATAAAACTAAAATAAAGTTTAAAAAAAGAGTGGCCCTATTTCACTTTAGGCTATTTTAAGAGTCCCGGCAAAATATTCTAATTACCAACCAAATTAAACACAAAAGAAAAAAAGGCCAGCTTGTGGGTGAGTCAGTACGAGACATTTGCTCCTTTTTCCTTTTGTGTTTAAGTTGGTTGGTAACTAGAATAGTATTTTGCCTAAATAGCCTATATAGGTCATTGGTGAGACCGCATTTGGAGTATTGTGTTCAGTTTTGGAGGCCGTATCTGGTGAAGGATATAAATATTATAAATATAACAACATACATAGTAACATAGTAGATGACGGCAGATAAAGACCAGAATGGTCCATCCAGTCTGCCCTTCCTGATGCAATTTAAATTTTTTCTTCTTAGCTATTTCTGGGCAAGAATCCAAAGCTCTACCCGGTACTCTGCTTGGGTTCCAACTGTCGAAATCTCCGTCAAAACTCACTCCAGCCCATCTACACTCTCCCAGCCATTGAAGCCCTCTCCAGCCCATCCTCCCCCAAACAGCCATTTACTGACACAGACCGTGCAAGTCTGGCCTTAGTTCAATATTTACTATTATTTTCTGATTCTAGATCTTCTGTGTTCATCCCACACTTCATTGAACTCCATCACCATTTTCTTCTCCACCAAGCATCCACCACCCTCTCCGTAAAGTAGAATTTCCTAACATTGCCTTTGAATCTACCACCCCTCAACCTCAAATGATGTCCTCTGGTTTTACCATTTTCATTTCTTTGGAAAAGATTTTGTTCTATGTTAATACCCTTCAAGTTTTTGAACGTCTGAATCATATCTTCCCTGTCCCTCCTTTCCTCAGGGCTTCCAGTCTCTCCTCATATGTCTTCTGGCACAAGCCTTCTATCATTTTAGTCGCCTTTCTCTGGACCGCTTCAAGTCTTCTTACATCCTTTGCCAGATATGGTCTCCAATACTCCAAGTGGGGCCTCACCAACAACCTGTACAGGGGCATCAACACCTTCTTCCTTCTACTGGCTACGCCTCTATTTATACAGCCCAGCATCCTTCTGGCAGCAGCCTCCGCCTTGTCACACTGTTTTTTCGCCTTTAGATCTTCGGACACTATCACCCCAAGGTCCTTCTCCCTGTCCATTCATATCAGCTTTTCGGAGCCGCTACTGGAGCAGTGGAAGATGGGGCAGGCTTCCCCGCAGCCACCTAAGCTTACCCGGTGGAGAGTATTTAACCAGCTGTGAGCCGCGAGAGATTGGAGCTGCTACTGGAGCAGTGGGAGATCGGGCAGGCTTCCCCGCAGTCACCTAAGCTTACCCGGTGGAGAGTATTTAACCAGCTGTGAGCCACGGTACACAGCCCGCGGTCAAGTGGCCAAAAGGGCGTGGCCAAAGGGGCAGGACATGCCCCTTATGAGTCCCTTCAGAGCCACGAGGAGATTATCGTTGTTCTTCACTATGGGGAAGAGGAAAGCTAAAATTGTACCATCTCAGCTGACCTCAGGACCAATGGACAGACATCTTCAACCCCTATTTTCACCATTGATTGAAGACAAGGTAATCAATCTCAAACTGTGTCTCTCTCCTCTGGGGAACCGTCACCGCCTCTTCAACCAATACCTAATTCCTCTGGGAGTTTACAAATTCCTCATCCAACTGATATTATGGATTTATCTCAAGAGGGCGCTAAGTCCTTGGGAGCACAGCCTTTGACTCCAGTTCAAATAGTACCGGCGTCTCATAAGGAAGTCCTTCCTAAAGATAAAGTCATTACTTTGAATGATGTCTGGCTGGTGGTCAATAGGATTGAGTCCTCATTACAGGCTACTGTATCCAATTTATGTCAATTTTTCTCAGATATAACTGTTAAAGTTAATGAGCAACAATCTCAGATAAAGTCTTTGGAAAATAGAGTAGAAAAACTGGAAGGTATAGCTAATCTTTACAGCAAACAGATGTTGCTAATATTAAGGATAATACCTTTCTTCATATACAAATGGAGAAAACAGAGAACTTAATGAGACAAAGGAACCTTAGATTCCTTAACTTCCCTCTTACAAATTATTTTGCACCATTGGAACTCCTAAGAATGTACCTGAAGGATATTTTACAATACCCTCGTGTGGATTATTTTGTACCAGATAATTTATATTATATTCCTAGGAGTTCCAAAGAAATAAGGGAAGAAGGGGAAAATGATAGGCTGGTCTTACCAGACAGCTTGAACATCTCCCAATTTCTGGAATCTTCTAAAGATTTGATAATTAAACATGCTATATTATTGCTAACTTTTAAATCTGAGATGGAAAAACAACATATTCTTAAATAAGAAAGCACTGTTTTGTAGACAACAATTGAAAATTTTTCCGGATGTGTCCAGACAGACACAGTTTAGGAGAAGGCAATTTCTACAGCTTACAAATCGTGCACTCAGCACTTGGTGCTCTACCCCTTGGTCCGGAGAACAAAGACACTACACAAGCGTTTTCAACTAGTGTGGAATTTATTAGGCCGCAGCCATAACAGCACTATTACATCACAACTGTCATCCATTGAGCAGAATAACCAATCAGGTATGACCACCACATGATCAGGTGCACAGCATATGCCTCTTCATCCTCTCCGAATCTGAGTTGCCGTAACAGCTTCCCCTGCTCGCTGGACCTATCCCGTTCAAGGATGTGTCCTCTCATCAGCAGTACGTTGCTGTGAAGATCAGGGCCTGGCCTCCCTGCCGTCCAAGCAAGGTGACATGCCCAATTTCCTAAGCAATGTAAAGGTGTATGTCGTTGACTCATATGCTGTGCTTACCCTCCTTTCCAGTCTGGCTGCGACAGAAGTAGAGGGTGGGCGGGAGGGAAGCCGCGTCCGCCTCATGTGAAGCCGGATCGAAAGGGGCGACCTCCCCTCCGCTCACCCTAATCTATCCTACCCCCCTTCCCCCCCCCCCTGCGCCTAGCCGATTGGCCCCCAAGGCTTCGGCCGATTTGTCATCGCTCCTCCCTAGGTGGTTCGGAGCTTGTTCTCAAATCGTGCACTCAGCACTTGGTGCTCTACCCCTTGGTCCGGAGAACAAAGACACTACACAAGCGTTTTCAACTAGTGTGGAATTTATTAGGCCGCAGCCATAACAGCACTATTACATCACAACTGTCATCCATTGAGCAGAATAACCAATCAGGTATGACCACCACATGATCAGGTGCACAGCATATGCCTCTTCATCCTCTCCGAATCTGAGTTGCCGTAACAGCTTCCCCTGCTCGCTGGACCTATCCCGTTCAAGGATGTGTCCTCTCATCAGCAGTACGTTGCTGTGAAGATCAGGGCCTGGCCTCCCTGCCGTCCAAGCAAGGTGACATGCCCAATTTCCTAAGCAATGTAAAGGTGTATGTCGTTGACTCATATGCTGTGCTTACCCTCCACTACCCGGGATAGCGAAACCTCGCTTATCGCGGGTTCCCCCCAAGTGCTGTAGCTGCGGCCTATATGCTACCCACTGCATGGGTATGCAAAGGTACTGATAACTTTTCGTACTGAATCGCCTCAGTGTAATGAAATATACTCAACCCACTGCACGGGTTTCATCAACTGATATTTGCAAAACTTCATCAACTGATATAACTTCATTGTCTCCGCTTACTCAAGTTATGTATGCAACCCACCATATATATATGGCCCTGTACTGATGAGCCTAGCCAATGTAGGAGCCTAGCAAATGTACCGAGGAGGACATGCTATGTACTGATAAGCCTAGCCAATGTAGAGCACATGCGATGTGCTGATAAGCGTTGCCAATGTACCGAGGAGCACATGCAATGTGCTGATAAGCATTGCCAATGTACCGAAGAGCACATGCAATGTGCTGATAAGCGTTGCCAATGTACCGGTGGCCGTGGAAGCCCCTGCTGTTAGAGCCGCTGATGTTGTATATTGCTGATATTGTGCTGCCGTAGAAGCTGCCGCTGCAGTTGAGGCCGTGGAAGCCTCTGCTGTAATAAGCCAATGTAGAGCATTTGCGATATGCTGATAAGCGTTGATAAGCGTTGCCACTGTACAGCGGAGCACATGCAATGTGCTGATGTACCGAGCATGCAATGTGCTGATAAGCGTTGCTGATGTACCAAGGAGCACATGCGATGTGCTGATAAGCGTTGCCAATGTACCGGTGGCCGTGGAAGCCCCTGCTGTTAGAGCCGCTGATGTTGTATTGCTGATATTGTGCTGCCGTAGAAGCTGGCGCTGCAGTTGCTGATATTGTGCTGCCGTAGAAGCTGCCGCTGCAGTTGAGGCCGTGGAAGCCTCTGCTGTAATAAGCCAATGTAGAGCATTTGCGATATGCTGATAAGCGTTGATAAGCGTTGCCACTGTACAGCGGAGCACATGCAATGTGCTGATGTACCGAGCATGCAATGTGCTGATAAGCGTTGCTGATGTACCAAGGAGCACATGCAATGTGCTGATAAGCGTTGCCAATGTACCGGTGGCCGTGGAAGCCCCTGCTGTTAGAGCCGCTGATGTTGTATTGCTGATATTGTGCTGCCGTAGAAGCTGGCGCTGCAGTTGAGGCCGTGGAAGCCTCTGCTGTTGTATATTGCTGATATTGTGCTGCCGTAGAAGCTGCCGCTGCAGTTGAGGCCGTGGAAGCCTCTGCTGTTGTATATTGCTGATATTGTGCTGCCGTAGAAGCTGCCGCTGCAGTTGAGGCCGTGGAAGCCTCTGCTGTTGTATATTGCTGATATTGTGCTGCCGTAGAAGCTGCCGCTGCAGTTGAGGCCGTGGAAGCCTCTGCTGTTGTATATTGCTGATATTGTGCTGCCGTAGAAGCTGCCGCTGCAGTTGAGGCCGTGGAAGCCTCTGCTGTAATAAGCCAATGTAGAGCATTTGCGATGTGCTGATAAGCGTTGCCAATGTACCGAGGAGCACATGCCATGTGCTGATAAGCGTTGCCACTGTACAGCGGAGCACATGCAATGTGCTGATGTACCGAGGAGCACGTGCAATGTGCTGATAAGCGTTGCCAATGTACCAAGGAGCACATGCCATGTGCTGATAAGCATTGCTACTGTACAGAGGAGCACATGCAATGTGCTGATGTACCGAGGAGCACATGCAATGTGCTGATAAGCGTTGCCGATGTACCGCGGAGCACATGCAATGTGCTGATAAGCGTTGCCAATGTACCGAGGAGCACATGCCATGTGCTGATAAATGTGCTGATGTACCGAGGAGCACATGCAATGTGCTGATAAGCGTTGCCAATGTACCGAGGAGCACATGCAATGTGCTGATAAGCCTAGCCAATGTACAGAGGAGCGTATCCAATGCACAGAGGAGCCTATTCGATGTACTGATAAGCCTAGCACATGCAATGCGCTGATAAGCCTAGCCAATGTACAGAGGAGCGTATCCAATGTACTGATAAGCCTAGCCAATGTACAGAGGAGTATATCTAGTGTACCGATACAGAGGAGCACATCCCATGTACTGATAAGCTTAGCCAATGTACAGAGGAGCACCTGCAATGCGCTGATAAGCCTAGGCAATGTACAGAGGAGCATATCCAATGTACCGATACAGAGGAGCACCTCCAATGTACTGATAAGCTTAGCCAATGTACAGAGGAGCATATCCAATGTACTGATAGAGGAGCATATACCGAGGAGTATATCCAATGTACTGATACCGAGGAGCACATGCAATGTGGCCTAGCCAATGTACAGAGGAGGATATCCAATGTACTGATAGAGGAGCATATCCAATGTACTGATAAGCCTAGCCAATGTACGGGGGAGCGTATCCAATGTGCTGCCTACCTAATGTACAGGGGAGCCTAGCAAATGTACAGAGGAGTATATCTAATGTACTGATGAGCCTAGCGATGTACAGAGGATCCAGAGTACAATGTACTGATAAGCCTAGCCAATGTACCGAGGAGCATATCCCCTGTACTGATAAGCCTAGCCAATGTACCGAGGAGCATATCCCATGTACTGATGAGCCTAGCCAATGTACAGAGGAGCATACCCGATGTCCTGATACAGAGGAGCATATCCAATGTACTGACGAACCTAGCCAATGTACAGAGGAGCATATCCAATGTACTGATGAACCTAGAGGAGCATATCCCATATACTGATGAACTTAGACGATGTATAGAGGAGCATTCAATGTACGGATAAGTCTAGCAGCCTATCCAATGTACTGATAAGCCTAGGCAATGTACCGATGAGCATGTACTGATATCCCCTGTACTGATAAGCTTCGCCAATGCACAAGGGAGCATAACCAATGTACTGATGAGCCTAGCGATGTACAGGGGAGCATATCAGAGGAGCATATCCAATGTACTGATGAGCCTAGCTATGCACAGAGAATTACCGAGGAGCGTATCCAATGTACTGATGAGCCTAGCAATGCACAGAGGCTCAAATGTAAAATATCTGGATCAGTGTGTAGATATCAAACTATGCTGTTGAGGTAACGTAAACCTTCTTAATGAAGGTCTTATGTAAGTCGTTAAATGGATAAAGCGATAGTAGGCCCTTTAAGGTAAATTAAAATGATTTGTGAATTTATATTAATTTATTGTTGTGTTGTACACCCCAATGTAAGGGCCGATAAAGCCATGTCCCTTCATGTATCGGACTTACCTCCTAGATGCTGATTATCGCATTGCCGCTGCTTGTACAGGATTCCAGAGGTCAGCTGATGTGGTCTCTGTGCTCTCGAATGAAGCCAGTGTTGTACAGTAGTATACATCGGATCCATGAATCGAAGTCTAAGGGCAGGACCTGTGAATCGAAGTTCCCGCCGAGTGGATGCTGCCCCAATCTCGGGAGATCCTATCCTAGGCTAAGCAATTGGACTATCTCATTTGCCCTCTAGCTTAGTGGGGTTAAAATTGCGGGCGGTGCTGAGCTCCAGCTGAGATGTGCGGCCGTAGAAGCCGCGGTGGTAGCGCCTCTTTGGTGCTGGTGGCTTCTTCGGCACGGCGGCATGGATCGTGACTTGTGCTGTCGAGAAATACTTATAGAATGATACAGTAAGTACCGGCATAAGGAGAGTGGAACATGATTGTATATCAGCATGTCATGTCAAAGGAAAACAGAGCGGCCTCCAACTAGTGTCTTCCTTGTTTTATGAGGTAAAGTTATATAGCAGAAATTAATAAGGAAAAAACAGTACATTTGTAGGTTGTCGGCAGTCAAATCCAGTTGCCACAGCTATTCCCTATTGCAAGTTCTAGTTAAATTCTCGGAAATAAGAAATTTATCACTAAAGATAATTCCCGGAAATAAGAAATTTATAGTTAAAGAAAATTCATTGAATGAAGAAATGTGATGAGTCCAGTGTCATCGCTGTCTCATTAATTGGAATAACTGGAAAGATAAATGCTTTTAATATTTCTCATCCCAAGGATAAGAATTATCGGATCATTAAAATTAGCTGATTGGATAGATGGGAAGACTCGAAATAACCCGTGAAGCATAACTTCCTCATCTAGCACAGCCCTGAAGGCAAGGTCTTATATTTTGCCCAGCACATTGCAGCCGAGAAGTAGACTCAGGTAGCAATAAGGAAAGCACAGAATGCAGAGAATTACACTCAGATAGCAATAGGGGAATCCGAATGCAGGGAATTGTCAAGATAATTAAATTTGTCGATCCCTCCCTGCAGAAACCGCAGCGATGGCCGTGCCGAGACATGTGGCCGTGGCTGGCAGCCTCCCGGGTGCCCGGAGCGGTCACCCGCCATCTGCCTCGTCGGACCCAGGTAGAAATGCAAATGCACTTTTCTATAGTTAAAAGAAAATTAGGACAAGTTCCTGGAGGAACAGCTCATGGCTGCCACTGAGACCCTGGGCGGGTGCCCAAAGCGGTCAACCGTCATCTGCCTCGTCGGACACAGGTAGATTCCTGGTGTTACGTCCAGACTGAGTCAATATCCAATGGTGCATTTCCACAGGTTTTACTCCCTCTGTCCAAAGAAAAGCGCACTACTGTACGCTGTTCTTCGATGGTGTAATCTTGCAAAGGAGCGCCTATGTTTCTGACCTCGCGGCTGCCACATGACTAAACTCCGAGTGCTACCCCGAGCGTGGATAAACAATCCGACAGGCAACGTGCGAGTACATATGTTCCGGTTCTTGCGTAATTTAACAATTGCCTTTAATTTTTGATTCGCCCTCGTATTAGTTTGTAGGAAGTAATCAGGGTAAGGATGAACTGAAATTAGTTCAATTGAAGCTCTGTCCCTTTCTGAGGAAGTTTCAAGCCACACGGTGGCTGTAACAGTTTCAGTTTAATAACATTAGTCATGTTTGGGTTAATTAGCATTTTTGTTAAATCTGATTAATGATTAGATTATACGTTCTTTATTTGGGGTAATTAAGACACTGGAGCTCTGTTAAGAAGTATGATTCCTGCATAGTTTATACTGAAGAAGAGAACACAGAAAGAGAAATGAAGAAAATTAAACATTTGAACATAGAAACATTATTTTTCTCCTAATTCTGTTCAGTTCATCATGGAGAAAAAATTTTTTTTTTTTTGAAAATGGTACTATGCTATAATCAGCACGAGTAACTAAGAAATACTGATGCACCAAATAAAAGGACCCCTCTTCCAATTGCTTTTAAGCTCCGAACCACACCCGATCCGCAATGGGCCCCCGTCGGGACATACCGCCGCGTACAACGCCCCAGCCATGGGCCCAGGGCACGGACAGCAACCGTTAGCGGCCGGCCGTAGTCGGGATGCCACGCGGCCCAGTGCGGCCGCAGGCTGCCATGATGCCTGGTTCGGGGTGGGAGCATGGCAGCTGGGAGGCAGCGACCCCAATCCCCTTCCCCCACCGCCGGAGTGCTTAGGGAGGGGAAGGACGCTGCTGCAATGGGCCCCGCGTGGCAGGAGACCCCTATCCCCCCTTTCCCCACCGCCGGATTGTTCAGGGAGGGGAAGGAAGATAGCCACGCATCGCGGGAGGGATGGCGCCAGGGACCGCCGCCTCGCCGCAGCAGGAGATGGGCCGCGCAGCTAAAACCGGCCGCGTCGGGACGAGCAGTTGGCTGCCGCTCCCGGCGCCCCCGGCAACAGAGGCAAATCCCCCCCTCGCGGCACAGACGGGCCCGCAACGCTGCCCGTGCAGCAGCCCCCAGCGCTCACACCCGCAGGTCCCCTCACAGCGCCCGGGCCGCTGGGACCCCGAAGCCGCGGCCGTCCCCCCGCCCACCGCAAGGCACAGAGCCAGAGAGGGCAACAAACGAGGTGAGGAACCCAATGCCTTATTTTTTTTTTTTTTTTTTTTTTTTTGAGAGTGAGCGGGAAGGAAGTCGCGTCCGCCCCGTGCGCGCACCCGGACGGAGAGAGCGCACGCAGCAAGAGAGGACACTCGGCGAAAAGGAGCCGCAGACGGGAGCTCCCGGCCACGCGCCCAGGCTGCCCGTGCAGCGGCCCATCCCCGCCGAGGCCCCCAGCGCCCCCACCCGCCGGTCCACTGGCAACGCCTGGGCCGTCGGGGCCACCAAGACACGGCCGCACTCCGCCCACCCCAATGCACAGAGCCAGAGAGAGAACCTCCCTCCGTGGCGACCAGCCACCCAAATCCCTGCAAGCGAAGACGACGGCAAAGCCCGTTGCTGCCGGCCTGTGCAGTCGAGGGTGAGCGGGAGGGAAGCCGCGTCCGCCTCATGTGAAGCCGGATCGAAAGGGGCGACCTCCCCTCCGCTCACCCTAATCTATCCTACCCCCCTTCCCCCCCCCCCTGCGCCTAGCCGATTGGCCCCCAAGGCTTCGGCCGATTTGTCATCGCTCCTCCCTAGGTGGTTCGGAGCTTGTTCTAACCTCAAGTTTTGGCTGTAGGAGCTGCATTTTTCCTAAAATTTCCTTGCAAGTGCCTTGTAACATATAGGAATGATAAATTTATCTTTGTAGATCCATTACAGTTAGAAAACTTCTTGAAAGATAAACATGTGCAGAAAGTTTCAGATACTAATTTGGTTGAAGATAAAAAGTGACATATTTGATTGAGACCTATTTTGCCTGCCAGGAATACTCTATTTTGTTTTAATTTGTTTCTCATTATATAACTAAAATGTAGTAGTATTTGGCTCCATTAATGTGGATTGATGTTATTTTTACCTGATTAGATCTGTTTTATGTGTGACATTGTTTATTTTCCTGTATTTTGTTATCTTTTAGTAACAAAAATCAATAAAGATTGAAAAACATATCAGCTTTTCACCTCCCAGCATATACAGTTCCTTTTGATTATTAATCCCCAAATGCATTACTCTGCATTTCTTTGCATTGAATTTTAGTTGCCAGGCATTAGACCATTCCTCTAACTTTTGCAAATCCTTTTTCATATTTTCCATTCCCTCTTCGGTGTCTACTCTGTTACAAATCTTGGTATCATTCGCAAAAAGGCAAACTTTTCCTTCTAACCCTTCAGCAATGTCACTCACAAACATATTGAACAGGATCAGCCCCAGCACCGAATTCTGAGGGACTCCACTACTCACCTTTCCTTCCTCCAAGCAATATCCATAAAGAGACTTGAAGCGATCCAGAGGAAGACGATGAAAATGATAAGGGGTTTGAACCAAAAGAATTATGAGAAGAAGACCTAAATATGTATAATCTGGATGAGAGGAGAGACAGGGGAGATATGATACAGACGATTAAATGCTTGAAAGGTATTAATATAGAACCAAATCTATTTCAGAGAAAATGATAAAACTAGGGGGCATAATTTGAGGTTGCAGGGAGAAAGACTCAGGAGCGATGTTAGGAAATTCTTTTTCATGGAGAAGGTGGTAGGTGCCTGGAATGTCCTCCCGAGGGAAGTGGTGGAGAGGAAAACGGTGATGGAATTTTTAAAAAGTGTGGGATAAACATAGAGGATCTCTAATTAGAAAAACATGGATGTAAATTAAATAACTAAGGCTAGTACTGAACAGACTTACACGGTCTGTGTCCCATATGTGGTGATTTGGTGTAGGATGGGCTGGAGAGAGCATCAATGGGAATTCCAGTAACTTGGAACATGAGGATGTTATTGGCCAGACTTTATGGTAGATGTCCTGTAAACAAGATGTTTGGATAGGCTGGAGTGAGCTGGGACAGTAACTTCAGCATTTGGAACCTAAGACAATACCAGGTGGACTTTACAGTCTATGACCCAGAAATATCAAAGAAGAGACAAGTTAATTTAATCATGTATTTGTAATGGGTATAGCTAATGGGCAGACTGGATGGACCGTTCATTTACAATGTTACTATGGAAAGCAAAACAAGACCACTGTTGAATCCGGTTCTTTGAACCATTTGAATAAATTTTTGCTTTGTACCAATTTCAGCTTTTGTGATTATTTTGTTGAAGCATTATCCCTAAGTTCAAGGGGACTGTGACTATTGATGCCTTTGGTAATGCGTGGAGTTTTTTAAGAGACCAGTGACTGTGCGAATGCCCATCACTCCACACATCACCAAAGGCATCAATAGTCACAGTCCCCTTCAACTTAGGGATATTGCAGAACACAATGCACAATATAGTTGTGCTGATACAGGAATGTAAAATATGAGGTTTCTTTTTCTCCACATTTTTTTTTTTAATGGTGCCTTGTCAAAGGGATTTATACTGTTTAAGAATCTTTTGTGGTTTGCTGATTTATATACAGTATAGTTCTTACGAATTTCTTCTTTGATTCGGTCTTTACCTGGTGACATTTATTATGTTACTAAATAGCGGTACCCAGTTATAGAATTGCCACCCAAGTATCTGATGTGGTAAAATAGCCAAAAGGGGAAACAAATCAAGGAAAAATGATTAGCACTATGCCTAGATAAATAGCTAACAACAAATCAACCAATATCTAGTGCATACAGTAAAACTATGATATCTATAGTAACAATATGTGTCTTTAAAAACCCCTTCATTGAAGATAAGAGTGATGAAAACTAAAATAACATACTGAGCCATCCCAACCACAGGACAAGACTAGGCGGTTGCCAAGGGCTGCAGCTTCTTGGGAGCAGCAAAGTGCAATTACATTCAAAGCAATACAATAGATCCTGACAGCCCTAGGAACTTAAAGAATCATTGGCATATACTTTGAACAGCATTTTTGTAGGATGTCTGTATGATGACCATGATTGTTAAGTTTAAGCAACATCTTAAAGGGGCTGTAGTCTGCTTGAACGTTAATGGAGGGGATCTAAGCCTGATGGTTAGCTTATGGCATCAGTCCTGATAACATCAGTAGTGTTTTTACTACTACGGTAGTCACAGAGAGCATGAACAGAAATAAAAATGAAAAGGCTACTGTAATGACAGTAAAACTGAACCCTATGATTAATGATCATATCTTATTGTTCTTATGTAGCATGGAAGGTAAAGGGTCATGACCTTATACACCGCCTTCCCGTAATACAACCAAAGTGGTTTACAGATCCTATGCAGGTACTTTTCTCTGTCCCTATTGGGCTCATACTCTGTTTGTGTACTTGGGGAGATGGAGGGTTAGGTGACTTGACCAGGGTCACAAGGAGTTGTGGTGGCAAATGAACCCAGATCCCCAGGTTCTCAACCCACTGAGAGGGGATATGATCGAAACATTCAAGGTACTGAAGGGAATAGACTCAGTTGATAAGGACAGGTTGTTCACCCTCTCCAAGGTAGGGAGAACGAGAGGGCACTCTCTAAAGTTAAAAGGGGATAGATTCTGTACGAACATAAGGAAGTTCTTCTTCACCCAGAGAGTGGTAGAGAACTGGAATGCTCTCCCGGAGTCTGTTTTAGGGGAAATCACCCTCCATGGATTCAAGACCAAGTTAGACAAGTTCCTGCTGAACCGGAATGTACTTAGGTAGGGCTGGTCTCAGTTAGGGCGCTGGTCTTTGACTAGAGGGCCGCCGCGTGAGCGCACTGCTGGGCACGATGGACCACTGGTCTGACCCAGCAGCGGCAATTCTTATGTTCTTAACCATTAGGCTACTCCTCCACTAACAGTGCCAAGGTCTGGTTTCTGAGTCGTAAGTGCAAGGCTATAAACAGACTTGCTTCTGAATTGGGAACATGTTTCTTAGGAGCTGATGACAGGCACCACGGCTGAGTACAGACTGAACTACTGCCCTGCTAGAAGACATTTGGCTACTGTAGTTTGTTTTATAAATATATATATTTTTTAATGTCAAACTTAATATAATGAGGAAAATAACCCGTAAACTTTATTCCTCCTCAAGCCTAAAGTTGCTAATTGCTTACAGCTATTTACAGTTCTGGCACAATAACCATAGCAAAGAAACTGGCAGGCTTTGCAATATCATATTTCTCAGGCTTAATGGATGATTATATTTCAATAATCACTGCACAACATGCTACAAGAAAGCACTTTATAGTTTTCTACAAATCTGTCAGACTGAAATCCCAATGAAAAGACATATGAACAGATTATTCACTATCTAATTAAAATATAATGATCAGCTAGTTCAGATCAGTAGTTCAAGTCTAATGTTTGCAACAATTCTTTCGTGATTTAAAATATATGATCTTCAAAATACCTATAATGAAAGAGGAGGGCAAAAAGCTAATAAAAAAGAATGTTTCAACAGGCTACTTTCAAAGCTATTCTCACGTGCCCACATTCGCATATCCAGTTCATTTGAAATCCAACTAAGGACTCCTTTTACAAAGCTGCGCTAGCGGTTTTAGCGCACGCTTAGCACATGCTAAATTGCCACGTGCGCCAGACGCTAATGCCAGCATTGAGCTGGCGTTAGTTCTAGCCGCGTAGCGCGGGTTTAGCGCATGCTAAAATTCTGCGTGCACTAAAAACGCTATCACAGCTTTGTAAAAGGAGCCCTAAGTTTTTTCATGCAGCACTACTTCAGTTTTAAGCAAACTGAGTCTAAGGTGACACAAACTACTAACATTATGTACACTAACATAGTAAGACTGAGAAAAAAAGACCACATTAGCCCCTATTACAAGAAATTACACTGGCTACCTGTGGAGGCGCGAATACTGTTCAAATTTGCTTGTATCTGCTTCAAACAAGTATTGGGCCTAGCACCTTCCTACCTGCAAACACACTTCACTCTACACAACCCCACACGTACAACCAGAAACAAAAACATCTTTGCATACCCAAAGATCACAGGCTGCAAATACAAATCCTTCCTTGACAGAACCTTCATGTTCCAAGCAAACAGACAGCAATCCTGGCAGGAGGAGTGTGTGGTGCAGTGGTTGAAGCTACAGCCTCAGCACCCTGGGGTTGTGGGTTCAAACCCCGTGCTGCTCCTTGTGACCCTGGGCAAGTCACTTAGTCCTCTGTAGCCCCAGGTAAGTTAGATAGATTGTGAGCCCACCGGGACAGATAGGGAAAATGCTTGAGTATCTGATTGTAAAACCGCTTAGATAACCTTGATAGGCGGTATATAAAATCCTAATAAAACTTGAAAAACTTGATAAATAAAGCCAGACAAACCTACAACACATTCCAAAAATCAATTTAAACCGTTCTATTTGGCAAATTCCTTGCTTAATCAAATCACCTCTCTCAGGTATTTTTTTTTTCTTCCTCTTATAACCCCATTGTATTATGTAACATCTTTCTTCTCTCACGTATTCTTTCCTCATGCTTCTCCAATTCATGATGTAACTTCCTTCTTCTTGCATTTTGTAATTCGCTGATTGTCCAGCTTTCTTTCTATGTGAACCGCCTAAAAGTCAGTTTGACTATGGCGGTATAGAAAAATAAAGTTATTATTATTATTATTATTATTAATGGAAAAAAATTGCGGGAACCAGGTCACCTGAAAAGCCTAAAATTCAAAACAAATAAGCAAACTAACAAAACTACAAATAGAAATAAAAAGAATAAGCAAAGCATATAACTCCTGGACCAGAAAATAAGGTGTTTCAAACATTATAATCTCATCTCATTTTCAATACACCCCCACCCCCTCCATTAGGGTTACCATATTTTTAAAGGTTAAAAAAAGAGGGCACTTAGCCCCGCCCCAATCTACCCCAGCCCTGCCCCCACACAAATCTCATCTCCTCCTCTGAGATGAGCTCGGGGCTGCGTCTGGAAGGCCTCTGAGCATGCACAGACGTGACATGATGACATCACATAAGAACATAAGAATTGCCACCGCTGCTGGGTCAGACCCGTGGTCCATTGTGCCCAGCAGTCTGCTCACATGGCGGCCCTTAGGTCAAAAATCAGTGCCCTATTTGAATGTAGCCTTACCTGCATACGTTCTGGTTCAACAGGAACTTATCTAACCTTTTCTTGAATCCCTGGAGGGTGCTTTCCCCTAAAACAGCCTCTGGAAGAGCATTCCAGATTTCTACCACTCTCTGGGTGAAGAACTTCTTTACGTTTGTACAGGATCTATCTCCTTTTAACTTTAGAGAGTGCCATCTCATACTCTACACCTTGGAGAGGGTGAACAATCTCTCTTTCTCTACTAAGTCAATTCCCTTCAATATCTTGAATGTTTCGATCATGTCCCCTCTCAGTCTCCTCTTTTCAAGGGAGAAGAGGCCCAATTTCTCTAGCCTCTCATTGTATGGCAACTCCTCCAGTCCCTTAACCATTTTTGTCGCTCTTCTCTGGACACTTTTGAGTAGTACTATATCCTTTTTCATGTACGGCAACCAGTACTGGATGCAGTATTCCAGGTGGGGGTGCACCAAGGCCCGGTACAGCAGCATGATAACCTTCTCAGATCTGTTTGTGATCTCCTTCTTGATCATTCCTAGCATTCTGTTTGCCCTTTTTGCCGCCGCTGCACATTCCACGAATGGCTTCATTAACTTGTCTACAAGTACTCCTAAGTCCCTTTTCCCTAGGGCTATCTCCGAGTACAGCATATTCGTGCATATGATTTTTGTTACTGACATGCATCACCTTGCACTTATCCACATTGAACCTCTTTTGCCATTTTGCGGCCCATTCCTCGAGTGTGTTTATGTCTTGTTGTAGGTCTTTGCAATCCTTCTGTGTCCTCAATACTCTGAATAACTTTGTATCATCCACAAATTTAATCCCCTCACTCACCGTACCAATTTCTAGGTCATTTATAAATATGTAGAAGAGCACGGGTCCGAGCACCGAACCCTGCGACACTCCATTCGTGATGCTTTTCCAGTCCGAGTATTGTCCATTTACCCCCACGCTCTGTTTCCTATCCGCCAAACAGTTTTTAATCCATGTGAGTATATCACCCTCAATTCCACGACTCACAATTTTTCAAAGTACACGTTCATGCGTGACCTTGTCAAACGCCTTCTGAAAATCAATGTCATCTAGGTCATCCTTGTCTACCTGCCTGTTTACTCCCTCAAAGAAGTGCAGTAAATTTGTCAAGTAAGATCTTCCGTTGCTGAAGCCTTCCATTCAACAAATATTTAATAGTCCATAATAATTCTCCCAGCTTGCGCTGAGCATCCTTAATATATTCCTGAAAATACTCATTCCGTTTGTTATCACATATGGCGCAGTGGTTAAAGCTACAGCCTCAGCACCCTGAGGTTGGGGTTCAAACCTACGCTGCTCCTTGTGACCCTGAGCAAGTCATTTAATCCCCCCATTGCCCCAGGTACATTAGACAGATTGTGATTCCGCTGGGACAGACATGGAAAAATGCTCAGGTACCTGAATAAATTCATGTAAACTGTTCTGAGCTCCCCTAGGAGAATGGTATAAAAAAATTTGAATAAATAAAATACTACTCTCTATTCCAACAACCTCATGCAATACCCATCCTTATTGTCCAAATCCTCCATTTCCTCTCAGCCATCCATACCTCCCTTCTCACTCCCACTAGAACAGGGAACTCAAAGTCCCTCCTTGAGGGCCGCAATCCAATCAGGTTTTCAGGATTTCCCATTGAATATACATTGAAAGCAGTGCATGCACATAGATCTCATGCATATTCATTGGGGAAATCCTGAAAACCCGACTGGATTGCAGCCCTCAAGGAGGGACTTTGAGACCCCTTGCACTAGAACATCAGTCCTCCAGGGGTATGGTATAAAACATCTATGTTGGGTAATCAATTCTTCAGGAGCCACCACATCCAATGTAGCCTCAAGGGAAGAATGCCATAGAATAGATCAACATCATTGTCCACAGATCACTCATCTACTACCAAATTCTGCTTCCATGCCTCCACTAAAAATTTGCATCTATATGCTTATAACTTTCCGTAAATTAAACTACGGTATTTCCCCCTTCTCTCTCTCTGCTTAATCTCCCTGTATTCAATTCTCTCTAAAAACTATAAATCCAACCACTAAACCTGTTGTACTACTTATATGTCTTGTTACTCCGCACTGTGTATGTTCATTTGTAAACCGTTCTGAGCTATTGGGAGGACGGGATAAAAATCTAAATAAATAAATAAAAATAAATAAATAAAATAAATAAATAAATCTTTTACCTCAAACCTTGATCTTATCTTTCTCTCTGCTATAACTTCATGTTTCCACTGGGATGGGCCGCAGTGGAGAGAAGGCACTGGGGCCAGCGGCAAGATGCTGCTTTCACAAGTGTTCCGCCTGAGGCCGCCATGTCAGTTGGCCTCATTATAGGGCCACCCCTGCTGCATTGTGAGACAATGAATGGCATAGTAGCAGGTATCCATAGAAATACTCCCTCACTGATGTGGCAGTTAAGCTATCTTCCAGCAGGTGGCACTAACTTGAGGAAGCAG
The DNA here is from genome assembly GCF_902459505.1 of Geotrypetes seraphini. Lineage (NCBI taxonomy): Eukaryota > Metazoa > Chordata > Amphibia > Gymnophiona > Dermophiidae > Geotrypetes > Geotrypetes seraphini. The sequence continues at coordinate 219,086,633 of NC_047084.1, read as the reverse complement.
AGGCTGAAGCAGAGCCAGTGTAAGAAAAGGAATATTGAGCAGTCTGACAAGAGCAAGGGTGTCAAAAATCCCTCCTCGAGGGCCGCAATCCAGTCGGGTTTTCAGGATTTCCCCAATTAATATACATGAGATCTATTTGCATGCACTGCTTTCATTGCATGCTAATAGATCTCATGCATATTTATTGGGGAAATCCTGGAAACCCGTCTGGATTGCGGCCCTCGAGGAGGGTCGACACCCCTGGATTAGAGTCTGGGCTCAACAAGGAGCAGGAAGTAAAAGCCCTGTGGGAGGACAGAACAAAGAGGCCCTCAAAGGAAAAGGTTTCCAGGAGAGAAACTCTAAGATAAGAGGTCTCTAGGAGTGAACCTGAGGCAGAGGCTCTGGAAAGAGGGAAGTAGCCTGGGAGCTTGAGTTGCCCTTATTTATTTATTTTTAGTATTTTCAGTCCTCCAGGTACCCAAGCATTTTTCCCTATCTGTCCTGGTGGCTCACACTCTGCCTAATGTACCTTGGATAATGGGGAATGAAGTGACTTACCTAGGGTCATGAACTCACAACCTCAATGTGGGCCACAAAGAACAGCATGAGTTTTAACCCCACAACCTCATGGTGCTGAGGCTGTAGTTCAAACCACTATACCACACACTCCCCACAGTCATGAGAAGCCAGCTAAGCTTTAACTTTGGCTAGGTATGAATGTTTAGGAGGTCTGGAGGGAGCTAAAACTGTGTTTGTGAACCCTGCAAGAAGTTGTCTCTGAACTTAAGAAACATTCTTTATTTACTATGCCACTATGCCAGAGAAGTAACAAGGTTCAGTACTGATTAATAAAGGGCTTTTGTTTCACTTTATATCCTTGTCTGACTGTGTTTTATGAAGGTCTTGCTCTCACACATTACCACATTATCGCAAGGAGCAGCCCGGACAGCATACCTGAAGACTTCAGGGCCCTGGGGGAGAAGCTGAGGAGGATGGATGCGCAGGTAGTCTTCTCCTCGATTCTCCCAGTGAGGGGCAAGGGCAGAGCCAGAGAGGATCGAATACAAAGGGCGAACGATTGGCTGCGAGGATGGTGCAAGGAGATGAACTTCGGGTTTCTGCACCATGGAGAAGCATTGCAAGGACTACAGGGACACGACGGGTTACACCTAACCAGAAGAGGGAAGAATGTCCTTGGACACCGCCTAGCCCGCCTACTCCACAGGGCTTTAAACTAGGTAAGTCGGGGGAGGGTACAGGCACAAACAACATACCAGGCGAACTAAAATGCCAATACATTTATGAGGCTGAGGAAAGTAGACACCGAAATTCTGGGTCAGGGGTGAGTGCACACACTTTTGAGTCGGGAGTAGGGTCACATCATATTTATGGGTCACATTGTAATTCCGGGTCTAGGGGGAGTACACACTGTAGTTCTGGGTATATGGGGAGTACACATTGTGGTTCTGAGCCTCAGGAAAGCACAAATAACACAAACAATGCTAAAGGTGTTCAAATAGCTCAAACAGGAATATCCCCACTGAGACATAACAAAAATATAACATGGAGGGCTATGTACGTCAACGCACACAGTTTAGGAAACAAGATCCTGGAATTGGAAACAGAAATAAGGAATGCCGACCTGGATGTGGTGGCGATATCCAAAACCTGGCTCACAGACTCCCACAGGTGGGACATGGTCATACCGGGTTACAACTTGCTTCGCCGGGACAGAGAGGGTAGGGAGGGGGTGTAGCATTATATACTAAAGATGGCATTAAGGTCACGAGAATCTCAGATGTCCAGTATACTGGGGAATCCCTTTGGGTTAATTTGGCCAGAGGGAAGGACAAATGCTTGTATCTTGGCGTAATTTACAGACCCCCAAGACAACAGGATGACCTGGATATGGAAATAATCGAAGATATAGAAAATATCACCTTGCGTGGGGACACAGTATTGCTAGGTGACTTCAACATGCCTGATGTGGATTGGGTTACACTTACCTCTGCTTCCGGCAGCAGCAGGAGGCTATTAAACTCTATGAAAGGAGCAAGCCTCAGGCAACTGGTGTTGGAACCGACAAGGGATCAGGCAATACTGGACCTGATACTTACCAATGGAGAAAGTGTCACAGAGGTCTCGGTGGGCGACACATTGGCCTCCAGTGACCACAACATGGTATGGTTCAATATCAGGAAAGGTTTCACTAAATCTACTACACTAACCAAAGTCCTCAAATTCAAGGACACAAATTTCAAAGAAATGGGAGACTTCGTTCACCAGGCGCTACAAAGCCAAGAAGAAACCGATAACGTGGAAGACATGTGGTCGACTTTGAAAGCAACCATACAAGAAGCAACAAACCGCTATGTAAAATCAGTAAGTAAATGGCGAAGGAACAATAAGCCACAGTGGTTTACTGCGGAGATCTCAGACCTGATCAAGGAGAAGAAAAAAGCATTCATCTCTTACAAACAATCAGGGAAGCAGGACTCTAGAGCAGACTACCTGGCCAAATCAAAAGCCGTCAAAACAGCAGTCAGGGAGGCTAAATTCCTCATGGAGGAGTCTCTAGCAAAGAACATCCAGAAGGGAGATAAATCCTTCTTCAGGTATATCAGTGATAGAAGAAAAAACTCAGGCGGGATTGTACGTCTTAGGAAACCAGACGGAGACTATGTGGAAAAGGATTCAGAAAATGCCCAACTATTAAATGAATACTTCTGCTCAGTCTTCACCCGAGAAGCGCCAGGGCTCGACCCTCAGCTACATACAAGGATTGGCTCAGTTGACCCGTTTAGTAACTTTGAGTTTACGCCCAGCAGTTTCTACGGTGAGCTGTCAAAGCTCAAGGTTAACAAAGCAATGGGGCCGGACAACCTGCACCCCAGGGTGCTTAGGGAGCTGAGTGATGTCTTGGCGGAGCCACTGTCTGCGCTCTTCAACCTCTCCCTTAGTACAGGCAGTGTCCCGTTGGACTGGAGGACGGCTAACGTCATTCCACTCCACAAGAAAGGCTCAAAGATGGAGACAGCAAACTACAGACCAGTGAGTCTAACATCGATAGTGAGCAAACTAATGGAAACTCTAATCAAACACCAATTAGATAAGATCCTGGATGAGGAGAATCTACGGGATCCCCGACAACATGGATTTACTAAGGGGAGATCCTGCCAATCCAACCTGATCAGCTTCTTTGACTGGGTAACGGGGAAGCTGGATATTGGGGAGTCCCTGGACATCGTGTACCTGGACTTTAGCAAAGCATTCGATAGCGTACCACACCGCAGGTTACTGAGCAAGATGAGTTCTATAGGATTAGGTAACACATTGACGAAATGGGTTGGGAGCTGGCTTGGAGGTAGGCTCCAAAGGGTGGTGGTGAACGGCACCCCCTCCGAAATGACGGAGGTGATTAGTGGAGTACCACAGGGCTCAGTCTTGGGCCCAATCCTATTCAACATCTTTATAAGAGACTTGGCAGAAGGGCTTCGAGGTAAAATAACATTATTCGCCGATGACGCCAAACTGAGTAATGTAGTGGGCAAATGCACAACAGACGAAGATTCAGTGCCCGACAACATGATGCACGACCTACTCCTACTGGAGCGATGGTCTAGGACATGGCAACTTAACTTCAATGCCAAAAAATGCAAAGTTATGCACCAGGGCAGCCAGAATCCATGCAAGTCTTATACCCTTAATGGCGAGATCCTAGCAAAAACGGTAGCAGAACGAGACTTGGGGGTAATCGTCAGTGAGGACATGAAGTCTGCCAATCAAGTGGAGCAGGCTTCGTCCAAGGCAAGACAAATCATGGGCTGCATACTAAGGGGTTTCGTCAGTCGTAAGGCGGAAGTCATTATGCCATTGTATAGATCCATGGTGAGGCCCCACCTGGAATACTGTGTGCAATTCTGGAGGCTGCATTATCGCAAGGATGTGCTGAGACTGGAGTCGGTGCAAAGAATGGCCACCCGGATGGTCTCGGGACTCAAGGATCTACCATACGAAAAACGGCTTGACAAAATACAGCTATACTCACTCGAGGAGCGCAGAGAGAGGGGGGGACATGATCGAGACGTTCAAGTATCTTACGGGCCGCATCGAGGCGGAGGAAGATATCTTCTTTTTCAAGGGTCCCACAACAACAAGAGGGCATCCGTTGAAAATCAGGGGCGGGAAACTACGAGGTGACACCAGGAAATTCTTTTTCACTGAAAGAGTGGTTGATCGCTGGAATAGTCTTCCACTACAGGTGATTGAGGCCAGCAGTGTGCCTGATTTTAAGGCCAAATGGGATCGGCACATGGGATCTATTCACAGGGCAAAGGTAGGGGAGGGACATTAAGGTGGGCAGACTAGATGGGCCGTGGGCCCTTATCTGCCGTCTATTTCTATGTATCTATGCATATAAATACTTTTTTATTGTTTGACTGAACACAAAGTTCCCAATATAGGAATACAGCTCTTACCCAGATTTATCTAATATTTTGGAAGTACAGTACAATCTTGTGGAGGGAGGATGAAGTTTAAGAATTAGTAAAAAAAATGTGACTATTTTAACTTCCTGTGCTACACTTGTTGTTTATTTTTATTGATCGTAGGGAACTCAAGATAATGTGTATGTAATTTGTATATAAATATTTAAATAAATAAATTATCTGATGCAAATGGGTCCAACCCATTGTTGGATAAGCAAAAAGTCAGATAACCCCTCAAACAATGCTCCTTAATGTAATGTGACCATTTTTTTTTTTTCATCAAAACGGGACATCTATTAATATTCAGTCCTGCCCCCAAACCTGCTCTAGCCCCACCCCCAATTTCTTTCATTCATTTTCATGTACACACAATATCTTATTAATTCATAATGGTAAATATAAAATATTAAAAAACCCACAAAGCACACTGTACGCAGAGAAAATGTTAATTATCATTTACGAGTTTCAGGGTTTTTTCAAGGTAGATTACTTTAAAATATACAATGTCACATCAGCAACTATAGAAAAATAGACAAATATAGTGCAAAATATAGTCAGCAGATATAAATTCTCAAAACAGACACATTTTGATCACTAAATTGATAATAAAATCATTTTTCCTACCTTTGTTGTCTGGTGATTTCATGAGTCTCTGGTTGCATTTCCTTCTGACTGTGCATCCAATCTTTCTTTCTTTTGCATTCAACATTTCTTTCACAATCCAGCCCCATCCCCTTTGGGTCCAGGTCTCTCTCTCTTTTCCCTCTGTTACCTTCCCCAGAATCAGTGTCAGTTCTCTGCCTCTTTCTTTCCTTCTTTCCTTCCTCCCTCCTTCCCTTCCAGGAGATTTTAGCATATCTCTCTCCTCCTTTTTTCCCCTTAGATCTAATATCTGTCTCCTTCCTTTTTTCCTCCTCCCAGGTCTGATATCTGTCTCCTCTCCTTCCCCCCTGCTCTGGCATCTCTCTTTCCACTCCCTTCCTCCTGTTCTTCCCTGGTCTTCCTTCTCAATTTAATTTCTGCCTCTGTCTAAATTCTTTTTTACTATTCAGTCCTCAATTTCCCTCTTTCACTGTGTCTACCTATAGCTTGCCACCTCTTTCCCTCACCCCTTCCAGTAACTAACTCTATCCTCTTCCCTCAATCCTGCATGTGCCCTTTTTTTCTTTCTCCTCCCCACTTCCTTCCAGCATCTGCTCCCCCTTTCCCTCACACTTCCATTCAGCAGCTGTCCCTCCTCTCCCCCACACTTCCATTCAGTGTCTGTTTCCCTCTCTCTACCCCTTCCATCTACTGTTCACCCTCTATCTCGCCCCTTCCATTTACTGACCTCTGTGCTCTTTCCATCCAGTGTCCACCCTCTCTCTTCCATATGGCATCTTCCCTCTTTCTATGCTCTATCCCGTGCCCCTTCTCTCCTTTGTACATGATTGATTTCAACTCTGTCACCTCTCCGTTTTTCTCTCTCTGTCACCACCCCCTCCCCTATGCTCTGGCATCTCTCTCTTCTCCTTTCTTTCCTTCCCACCCCACGGTCTGGCATCATCCCTTCCCTGATTCCCGGCATCTCTCTCCTTTCCTTTTCTTCCATCTCTCCCTCCCCCTCCATGCTCTGACATCTCCTCCTTCCTTTCCCTCTTACTTTTCCCTTAGTCTGCCATACCTTCCTCCTTCCCTCCATGCCCTGGTGTCTCTTCTTCCCTACAAGTCCTGGTATCTCCTTTCATTCCCTCCCTCATCTTCCTTTTCCCTACAGCAACACTCTCCCCAATTCTCTCCCCGTCTGCTCCCTTTCCTCCTTCTGTCACCCAAGGCCTGGTGTCCTAAACTTCATCGGGCAGCAGCAGCATTCACAATTCACTGCTGTTGCTGGCTTCAGGCCTTTCTCTCTGGCATGTCCTGTCTTCATGAAAGGAAGGCCTGAAGACGGCAACAGCAGTGAATTGGAAACGCTGCTGCTGCCCGAAGGTAATGGCACCAGGCCTTGTAGCACCAAGGCAGACCGCTTCTCCTCCCTCCCAGCCAAACCCCCGCTGACCCTCCTATCTCTCCTCCCCAAGGGAACCCTTCCAACCCTTCCAGCGAGATGCCCAAGCAGCAAATCTCCCTCCAATAGCGTCGGCAGCCGCAGCACGCTAAACAGGCTGCTTCGAGGCTTTCTCCTGCCGGTGAGTCCCTTTGCCGCATCACTGATGATGTCATCAGTGACGCTTCACCAGCAGGAGAAAGCCGCAAAGCAGCCTGTTTAGCGTGCTGCGGCTGCCGACGCTATTGGAGAGAGATTTGCTGCTTGGTCATCTCGCTGGGAGGGTCGGAAGGGTTCGCATGGGAGGGAGAGATAGGAGGGTCAGCGGGGCCCGAGCGATGATGCTGCCGCTGCCGAATCCAGGCTGCGATCCCCTGTACCGTTGTCCCCACTCACAGCTTCAGGACGCCCTCTCTGAAAATGGGACATTTCGGCATCCCGAAGCTGTGAGTGAGGACAACGGGACAGGAGATCTAAAAAAGAGACTGTCCCGTTCAAAACGGAACGTATGGTCACCTTATCTTAATGGCTATGACATCACCGGGGAGTCTGTCGGATATGCTGGATGGTCAGATTAGCAAAGGTCAGATCAAGACTGTACTGTAACAATAGAAACATAGAAACATAGAAATAGACGGCAGATAAGGGCCACGGCCCATCTAGTCTGCCCACCCTAATGTCCCTCCCCTACCTTTGCCCTGTGAATAGATCCCATGTGCCGATCCCATTTGGCCTTAAATTTGTATCTTCAAGTGGAACAGTACTGTTTAAAAATCCTATGAAACCACATCAAAAGGTTTTGCACAAGCTATTTCAAGAAGGAATTATGGTATTAATATGAGTTTATTTATTTATGATATTTTATTTTCTTAAACTATGGAGCTCATAATAATAATAAAAAAACTTCCAAAAAAGGACCTAAATCGGTACTTGGACGATCAAAAACCCAGATCATCCAAGTACCGATAACCAAAGCTGGTTTTAGACGTATCTAAAACCAGCTTAGGCCTTTCCACTGCCTCTAAACACCTAGAGCGAAAAGAGACATTTTTAGAGGAGGGGAAAGACGGGAGGTGGGCCGACCTAGACTTAGTCGTACATCAAGTATAACCAAAAACTTGAGCAGGTTGCCAAGTTGGAACATAAACCAAGTCAAAACAGGTATAAGTTCCGAAAAAGGTCCACAGAGCTGATCGCGGCTGCCGTGATCAGCTCAGCAGCCCCGGCAACCTGCCCACCCCCAAAGCAATGATCGCGGCAGGAGAGATGCCTCATCTCCCCTGCCGCTGTCGCGATCGCCCCACCCCCGAACTGCCAACTCATATGCCTAAGGCCCCACCCACAGGAGAGGCCTAAGGCAACTGGGCCAATTCCGGTTGGGTGGGGCTTTAGGCACCTGGCCCAATCAGGCCCTAAAGTCCACCATTCGGAGGATGGCTGGCCTGGCAGGCGGACAGGCTTAGGATCCATCTGTCTGGCCAACTGACTGCAAGTAAGGGGGGATGAGGGGGATGTTGCAGGGGTCGCGGGGTGAGGGGGAGAAATTTGGGGGGCTGATCAGGGGTTCAGGGGTGGTCATGGGGGAGGTACGTAGTGGGCCGGAGGGCCTGGGATTCCTCCTGCCAGTATTTTAAGGGGGGTGGAGGGTGCACCGTGGGCAGGAGGGGTTTGGCTTCCTCCTGCCCGTATTTTAAGGGGGATGCGTCATGGGCAGGATGGGTTGGGCTCCCTCCTGCCTGTATTTTAAGGGGGGTGAGGGGTGCATCGTGGGCAGGATGGGTTAGGCTCCCTCCTGCCTGTATTTTAAGGAGGGGTACATCATGGGCAGGAGAGGTTGGGATCCTGCACCCCAATCTCTAACTAGATACTTCCTTTTGATTCAAACCATCTTGGTTCTCTTCCATTTGCAATTTGTATCCCAGAAAGTACTTTTTCTGTTCCCCTTACATCTCATACACTCATTGTATGTATCTCATTGTAAACATCTCTTACTTCTTGTTGTAAACATCTCTTACTCTCATTGTATGTAACTTGTTGTAAACCGCTTTGAACTTATGGCATAGCGGTATATAAGAAATAAAATTATTATTATTATATTTTAAAGGTGGTGGGGTTGCGGGGCTCATGCCTCTGCAGGAGGGGTAGGGCTCCCTCCTACCAGTATTGGTTTGGGGGTGGGGGGTGGATCGTGGCAGGGAAGATTGGGCATCTCTCCTGCCGTGATTGCGATCACCCCTCCCCCCGAACTGGTACGAATTGTGGCAGGAGAGATTAGGTATCTCTCCTGCCGCAGGTCTTGACAGTTCAGGATGGGATGGGAGCGATTGTGGCAGGGGAGATGAGCCATCTCTCCTGCTATGATCGTTGCGGGGGGGGGGGATTCTGTAACCGCTGTTGTTTTTGACAGACGCCGGTTTCAGAATCCAGATTTTAGGCAAAGAACTGGCCCCTCCACCTAAAAGTTCTTGTTTTGGGCGTTTGGGACTTAGGCTATTTTTGGGTTGATAATGTAAGTTGATGTTGTAAGTTTAGACGTAGTGGTGGTCTGGGCGTTTAAACAAAACTCATTTTGGACGAGGTTTTTTTTTGATAATGGACATTTTCCCTGCTGCTACTTTCAGCATTTAGGGCCTTAGGCCAAAAGGGGACTTAGACATATTTTTTTTATTATGTCCCTCCACGCATTTAGGGGGTCTTTTACTAAGGTGCGCTAGCCGATTTAATGCACGCTAAATATTAGCACGTGCTAAATGCTAACGCGCCCATTATATTCTATGGATGTGTTTGCATTTAGCACGTGCTAAATCGGCTAGCGCACCTTAATAAAACACCCCCTTAATTCCTTTGCAGATCACTTAGACTTGCAGATAGTGTAAGTTACAAAATTTTAAAATAAATCATTAATGCATTAGCTCTTTCAAAAGATTTCACCATGCATAAGAGCTGTCTAAATGCACCACCATGGTGAACGGGAAAAGTAATAGAGAGAAAAATGTTTTTCAGAAGTCTCATTTGATGATTCTAGCATGAGATAAAGTTGCCTTACCGGTACACTATTGAGATCCAACTTCATTATCTACCAGTGAAGCCAGTGTAGTGGAAAGAGTACTCATGAGCTCAAAAACAGATATTATTCAGTTGCATTTTGTGACTGCAGAACTGAAGAGGAACACAGAGATGTGGTTCACTGACAGATTCTTCCACTTGTTAAACAGGATGAAAGAAAGAAATGAAAACCAAGACAGGGTCACGCACGGCAATGGCAACATGGTCTCCTCTATTACAAATCGGGACTCAAAATGAATTTTTAAGTTCCTGCTGCCTGGCAAAGTGAGCTGCTCCAGTTTGCCTTCCAGCTAGGATTTCATTAAGCCAAATGACTCTCTTGTCACCATCCTGCATGGTACACTTGGTGAGAATTAAAATGTGCAGCCTCAGTCAGAACACTGCCCATATGATTGTCCCTATTTAAATGTCATAGAGACTGCTGTGTCCACTGCTGTGGCAAACAGCAGATCCTTTGCAAGCCATGTACTCCTTCTCTGCCTTAAACCATGCTGGACAAGATAAAACCTGAGGACTTAATAGGAATTTTTCCTTTATTTTCTCACTTTATTTTGTTTGTTTGATTATTTATTTATCTTGTTTTTCTATTCCTTCCTCCCCAAAGACGGGTTATAGGTTAAAATAAATAATGTACAGTTAACAGGTTGCAATTTGCTATAGTTACATTACTTGGTTTTTTTTCTGGTACAAGCTTTTATAAGACACAATAACTGAATGACATACATGTAGACATGCAGACTATAAAAATATATTAAACAAATAATATATGAAAAAATATAAGATAATCATCTAAGCTATAATGTAAATTTAAACAAACATCATAATATGGTATAAAAATTAAAAATAAAGGAGTATGCATAAAATGGATACAGTGCAAAAAAGACACCCAAATATGCATCTAGCAAATACACAGGACATATTACTTATAATATGTAATAAAAACATATGAAATCAAAAAAGAAAATTATAACAGCAAGGTGAAAATAAAGGCTTAATAATTTATATGCACACACACATACTCCTGCAATAGCGGTTTTTAGTGCAGGCCGGCACACTGAATGTTCTGAGCTGCTCCCAACGCTCATAGGAACTCTATGAGTGTCAAGAGCAGCAGAGCATTCAGCATGCCAGCCTGCTAAAAAACGCTATCGCGGTTTTGTAAAAGGAGGGGTTAGCCCATATGATGTTCAAGCTGGCTAGGACATTTTTAGAATGCAGATTTAGCATCCCCTTTTCCCCAAAGAGCTTACAATCTAATTTGAAACGTGGCAACACAAGACAACTTATCCAAGGCCACAAGGAATGTCAGCCATGGAGCTGGGGTTTGAAACCTGACTTCCCTGGTTCACAAATCACTGCTGCAGTCATTAGACCAGCCTTTGTTTAAAGTGGACTATTCAATAGGGACGGGGCTGTCATTTGATCTAAATGTCATGGGCTGATAAAAGTGCGTACTATTTGAATATAGTGTGAACTTTTCTTAGTGTGTACTATATGCACATAGAGGGGAAATCGTTATATAGTGTTTAAACCTCCCCCCCTTTTACTAAACCGCGATAGCGGTTATTAGCGCAGGGAGCTGCACTGAATGCTCTGCGCTGCTCCCAACGTTCATGGGTTAGGCAGTGAAAAGATCTGTGTTGAACCCCTATTGTATAAAGGGCACCTGACCTGTATAGAATACTGGCAAAGTGCAAAGGTCACGCCTAACTTTAGGCACCAGACGTATGCCTGATATAAGCAGGTGTAAGTCCAGCACCCAAAATTTAGGGCTGATTGACACCATTCTATTTTGCTTGTTGCAGTTTTCCCATTCTTGCCGCATATGGTCAGGTAGAACCGACACTTCAGCCATCATGCTGTGGCTTTTTCAGGGTAATCTGTCATGCCTGAAGTTTGTCTTTATATATAGTGGGTCCTCAAACCTTATTGGTTGAGGCTTGAGGTGAATGAGGCATGAATGTCCGTTGGTCACCAATTTAATTTTGGTGGGAAAATCAGTTGGTCTCTTTTTCCTATAGAAAGGACAATTCTCTGGTGCATTTAAAGATGTTCTTCCCGTGAAGTTGGGTTATATGCTCTCTTAGGCTTCCATGGCTGACATCATGCTTGTTGCAGTTTTCCGGGTTTAACCTGTGGCTTTCTTCAAGAGAATGGTGAAGACCCTCCTCTTCAACTAAAAGTCCAGCCGCAATCAATCCCTCTGATCCCACTCTTATCAACAACCACTAATTGCTGACTCTTAGGTCCAATTCTCTGTTACTCCCCCCATGAATTTCCTTTAAATTACCACCCCCCCTCCAAAGCGGACCGTAAGTCGCTGCTCTTCCAAGCTTGTTCTTAAGTTACTGCATTGTCAATTGTTCTGTCCAATGTAATCCACTGTGCATGTTAACTTGTAACCCGTTCTGAGTTACTGGGAGGACAGGATAGATATTGAATTAAATAAATAAATTATGCAAGCTGCAGAAGCCTAAGAAGGCACCATTCTTTTACTTGGCATCTAACCTTTGAAAACACCCATGACTCGCATATGCCTCTCCCATGACCATGCCCCCTTTTGGGTTGTGCACAGGAAAGGTTAGGTGCCAAGTTACACATAGAATAGCATTCAAAGGAGATCTGCATGCAACTTCAAGCACCAATCAAGTAGCTAATTGGGGCCTGACTCTAGAAACGGCATCCTGATTGTAGGCTGCAGTAGGCGTCCTACCCCCGTCAGACCAATTGATGTGCACTTTTGTTTTTTAAAATAGATGGGGGCGAACGATGCCTACAATGTAGGCATCGTTCACACAGGTACAGAGGTGTCCAGGCATGCCTACGGATGTCTAAGGTCAGCATAGACATGGTTTACGCCAGAAGTGGCCTTAGGTGTCCATAGGCATGCCTAGGTGCTGGCCTACATTTAAGGTGTCTATAGCAGAAAATAGACACAATTCTGGATGCAGCGCCAACCAGTGATTGACAAGCAACAGGTGCTGTTTCCAGAATCAGGTGCTTGGTGCCCATTAAGTTGTGCACAAATTCTGGTTCCCAACTTTGGGTGCCCTATATTGGATCTGGGAGATACTGCATACCTTTTCCTGACAGTGTACACATGAACATAAGAGTTGCAATACTGAGACAGACCAAAGGTCCATAAAGCTCAGTGTCCTGTTTTTAACAATAGCCAATTCAGGTCATAAGCATCTGGCAAGATCCCAAAAGAGAAAAAACAGATTTTATGCTGCTTAACCTAGAAATAAGCAGTGGATTTTCCCAAAACCATCTTAATAATGTCTTATGGATTTCTGTTTTAAGAAATTATCTAAACCTTTTTTAAACCCTGCTAAGCTAACTGCTTTCACCACATTCTCTGACAATTAATTCCAGAGTTTAATTGCACGTTGATTGAAGAAATATTTTGTGCAGTTTATTTTAAATCTACTGCTTAGTTTCATTGTATGCCCCCTAGTCTTAGTATTCTATAGACCTCTTATCACATCTTGACTGAGCCGCCTCTTCTCCAAGCTGAAGAGCCCTAGTGTGATGGTTTGTTTATGTGCACACTCTTGGGAAAGAATGTGCACTATGGCCCTGATTCTATAAATGATGCCTTGTGGGGCGTAACTGCTAGGCACTATTCATTGTGGTTGTCAATCAACCGCTAGGCATTTTTTTATAGAATTGCACCTAGCAGTGCCAAACTCAACCTAGCCTAATTTATCGGCAACTAAAACAGATGCCTACCAACACCTAAGTCATTCCTTACCGAAACCCCATCCCTAAGCACACCTACTTTTCGCATAGGTTTGCGTAGGCATCTCATTTTAGGCATCGGTAGGCATCAGTTTCCATGTGGAACTTTAATTAATGTTTTTTAAAGTTTATTTTATTTATAACCGTTTAAAACTAAACAGTTTTCATAATTTACATACATAATTTTGTAAAAACATAATAAAACAGACATACAAACAATCATCAGAAATCATATCTACAAACTAATACCATAGCTTATATAATAAAAATTATGAATAATTCATCAACTGTGCAGAGAGGAAAATCATTGGCTAAAAAAAGGCATCTACAAATAATTGCGTCGTGAGTCATTTTCTAAACATGCCCTTTTCACTAAAGTGTTTTTAATTGGCATTTAATGGCATTTAAGCCAATTAAAAAATTTAGGTTCCGTGTGGAAAATTGGCTAGACATCACTAGGCACCAGCTATATATGGCACCTACCACTTATAGAATCACTTTTAGGTGCCACTTATAAAGTCAGGGCCTATGTGCATATAGGGGTAAATTCTATAAATAGTACTGAAAAATAGACACAATCAAAATTGGCATTCAATATTATTATATAAAGGGTGCATGGTATCATTGAGTGCCAAATTCCATGCTCAGCTTTACCATGAGGACTTAAGCCAGATGAAACCTGATATAAATCCTGCTAAATAAGTTGTGTGCATCTTTCGTAAATGCTGCTAACCAGCCCATGCTCCGTCCATGGCCCTACCCCATGTAAGCAACCAAATGCAGGTGCCCATAGTTAGTTAGTTAGCATTTACTGTGTCACATAAACTGACTTGCAGGACCAAGCAGCTTACAATCAAAACAGGAAAAGGAACTCCCTAAGCAACAGGAAAACAGAATAGCATGCAACCAGATCGGCACCCAAATCATAATTACTGCCAATTAAGAACAAAAGAATAGCCTCACTGGGTCAGACCAATGGTCCACCAAGCCCAGTAGCTCGTTTTCACAGTGCCCAATCCAGGTCACTAGTACCTGGCCAAAACCCAAGGAGTCGCAATATTCCATGCTACCGATACAGGGCAAGCAGTGGCTTCCCCATGTCTTTCTCAATAACAGACTATGGACTTTTCCTCCAGGAACTTGTTCAAACCCTTTTTTAAAACCAGCTACGCTATCCACTTTTACCACATCCTCTGGCAACGCTTTCCAGAGCTTTAAGAACAGGCTGAACTATATGAATAGTATGCATTATGAACTACATTTATTTTTAAAAGAAAAGTAAAACACATTTTCTATCTGCCCATCCCTACTATTCAATACTCTTTTTATCCTTTCTTATCACTGCTCAGTTCCTTGCTTCATAGGGTTACCATATGGCTCCAGAAAAAGAGAGGACGGACTGGGATATCTGATTTTACTTCCATTAAGCAATGGAAGTATGGAGGACCGTTCGAGACATCTGGGTTTTATTTCCATTGAAAGCAATGGAAGTAAAACTTGGATGTCTAAATCCGTCCTCCTTTTTCTGGAGCCATATGGTGACCCTATTGCTATATTCATAGGAGTTCAGTCTGTGTGAAACACCTCTATGCATTGTGTGACCATAAAAATTGTGTGCAGGTGCCTCGTGGACCACACTTTCCTCCCAAGGTAGCTTTCTACATCATCCCCCCTCCACCCCACCACCTGTTTTATAATTTAAGACCAGCATATCCTTTCACCGCAACCCAAATAAGCTGGAGGGGATTGGTTAGTAAACTGCAGGGGAAAAAAAAACATTTATTTATTTTCATATATACTGTCTGCAAAGTAGAAAACAATCAAACCACAGCTGTTTTTCTGTCCTTTGAGACCTCGCAACCTGTTTGTGTCTGAGGTAATAAGAGGGGCTGCTGAAAGGTTCTCAGCTCAACCAACAAAACTGGGGCAGTCTCCATCGAGGGCTATACACTTACCGCCTCTTTTACGAAGGTGCGCTAATCAAATTAGTGCACGCTAAACACTAATGCGTCCATACACTAACATGCACAGGTTAGTAAAAGAGGGCCTTAGTCCAGTGATTTTCCACTTTTTTTGTTCCATATTTTTCCAGTGGAACGAGAAATGTAGAAAATCACTGGACTAAGTACAGTGATGTAGAAAGGGGGAGGGACCACTCCAGGCACCATCTTGGTGGAGGCACCAGCACCTCTCCACTCTCTGGTCCTTCCCCTCCGCATGCGTGCCTTGCCTTCTCCCCATGCCTCTAATTCAGTGGTTCCCAACCCTGTCCTGGAGGACCCCCAAGCCAGTCGGGTTTTCAAGAGAGCCCGAATGAATATTGATGCAGCAGATTTGCATGCCTGGCACCTCCATTACAAGCAGATCTCTCTCAAGCATATTCATTTAGGGCTATCCTGCTCTAATTCTTCATTGGCGCGAGCAGCAGCTCCATCCTGCTGTTCGTGCCGGCCTCAGCTCTTCCTTTGAAGTCATTTCCTGGTTACAGCACCAGGAAGTGACATCAGAGGGATAGCCGAGGCCGGCGCTGGGCAGCAAGTTGAGATGCTGCTCATGCCGGTGAAGTTAAAGAGGTGTAGGAGAAGGGAATAGACAGATGTGCACGGCAAGGAGGCGGAAAAGGAGCGGGGCAGAGAACGAGGGGGGGGGTGTAATATCACCCTGGGTTCCTCCCACCCTAGCTATGACACTAAGGCCTCTTTTATTAAGGCGTCCTAAATGCTAACACATCCATAGGATAACATGCATGCATTAGTGTTTAGCGTGTGCTAAAAAGCATAGCGCATCTTATTAAAAGAGGGAGTAAGTATATAGACCTCAGTGGAGCCTGCCCTGGTTATCAGCCATTAGGCTCCTGAAAGCTCTGAGTAGGAATAATGAAAATTAAAGTGAAAGAAAGAATACAAGGTATAGTCAGTTCTCTATGCCATGCTCAACCAGTTCAGTTAAGTGGTCAGAATCAGTTATTGCTTTACAGAGGAAACAGAATGCAAAGCTAATTTCATCAGCATGTAGACAAGTCCCCCGTACTACTGGATAATTTTAGAATGGGCAAAATTACACATCCTGAGCCTCAGATTCCACCATCTCTAGGCAGCAACCGTGTGCACAGCTGTGATTTTGATTCGCAGACAAAGCAGACATCACAAGGCAGAAAAATCGATCAGGGATCTCAAAGTCCCTCCTTGAGGGCCGCACTCCAGTCGGGTTTTCAGGATTTCCATAATGAATACGCATTGAAAGCAGTGCATGCACATAGATCTCTTGCATATTCATTGGGGAAATCCTGAAAATCCGACTGGATTGCGGCCCTCAAGGAGGGACTTTGAGACCCCTGAGGGAAGGGGTAAAACGCGGACCTCACGGATCTAAAACCGCACGTCCTTAAAAATCCGAGGTCCGTGCATTGACAAGTCTGCCTTCGCATTCCCTGCAGCTCACTCATTTCAGGCCCCCAGCTCCCTCGCGGACCTCACGGATCTGAACTGCACGTCATATCCTTAAAAATCCGAGGTCCGCAACACTTTTGAGGTCAGTGCCACTTTTAGTCTCTGGCTCTGACTGAGCTCTATGACAATTTAATTCTGACAGATCCTAATGCTTTTCCCTCCCTATGCTAGGATCCGTCAGAGTTAAATTGTCATAGAGCTCTGTCAGAGCCAGAGACTAAAAGTGGCACAGACCTCGGATTTTTAAGGATGTGCGGTTTTAGATCCACGAGGTCCGTAAGGTCCGTGTTTTACCCCTTCCCGACCCCCGATTCTAGCTCTAACATCACAGAACACCTCTTGCACAAAGAGCATTGAAACGCTGAGTGGAGCATTAGAGCAGTGGTCTCCTATTACAGTATTACATTCTCTTTTTCATCGAGAGAGACAGGGACTCTGGAGGACATGTAACATCTGCCACTACACAAGACATTGTCACGCCTAAAATTCCAAAACCTTCCTGATCGGGATGTGCTGTATCGTTTATGTTGGAATTCAGAATATACTGCTAGAAAGACTGTTTGCAGAACTAATTAAGTTACAAGCAGCGCTCAAACGGATGTCCCCTTCCCTTGTTAATATGGCATTGTTGGTCAGTTTTAAGTGAACCCTGTCTATATGATGCATGCTATTCAAAATAATATGCGAGGTATGAGACTGAATGAACTACTAAGGAATAATTTCCATTCTTAGAAAGCATTGGGAAATAGAAACATAATCAGTGGTCTTATGCATAGAAGGGCACTTTCCAGGAATATATTCCTTCTAATACAATGTTGTTCAGTTCCTGCCAAACTAGAGGTGACAAAAAAAAAAAAAAGGTTGGAAAATATTTCTCAGCTTGGCAAAGTAGATCCACACTTGCTATATTTAATTCATTCTGCCTCTTTGAATGGAACTGCTCGCAAGACCTAACAATAATATCAATGGAAAGCTTAATGGTAGCTTGAAATGCACCGCTCTTGGTAAATATTAAAGGAAGCAAACTTACTGAAAAAGATATATTCGGTATAGTTGCTCCAGATTTTGTCGTCCCTGTACTGGTTGATGAAGGCAGCGGTTCCGGTCGAGTTGCAAGCCACCATGTGGAATCCAGCCTCGGAGAGCCTGTCAAAAGCTTGCTCCAGGTAGGTGAATTTCAGGTAAAACCTGGACGTGTACTTTTCAGGCGGGCGGTCGGGGTCTCTGCTCTCGTTCAAAGTTTCCCCAAAAACTTCTTTGGCCAGGGCGATCCTGCCGCAGACCATGATCCTGGCCACCCTCCGGAACTTGGCGTCCGCTTGACTATCCCTGACCATGGTGTAGGAGCCTCGGTAGCCGATGGTGATGAAGCCCGACTTCTTGTCCAGCGCCGCGGTCCTGGCCAGGTCGCTGCCCTGCGAGCTCTCCTCGATGTCGCTCGGGCAGCCCTCGTCGTTCATGGAGCTCTGCTTGACGATGGCGGGGCTCAGCAGCTTCACCAGCTCGGCCAGCTGAAAGTGCTCGGCTTCCCTCAAGAGCCTCTCCTTCTCGGGGAAGTGCTCGGGCAGGGACAGCTGCCGGTCCCGCAGGTAATCCAGGACGTACCTGAAGAGGAAGCCGTCGCGGTCGATGAAGAAGCGCGCCCGGTTGTCCCTGGGCAGCTCCCTGGCGTTGCTCTTGGAGAACATGTGGCACAGAGTGCTCTCCGGGATGCTGAGCAGGGTGGAATGCTTGGTAACGTAGACCTGCCCTCCCACATTCAGCTCCACCACGTCCGGGAAGGGAGAGGACATCTCGCTGATCGGAAGGATGCTCTCCTTCAGAGCCATGCCGCTCGGAAACGAAGCCACCAGCCTGAGGAAAGCGGCGAGGAAGCGAGCTCGAGCCGAAGCGCAGAATCAGTCTCTGCTCCTCCTAGGCGTCAGCATAGCAGATGCGCCGTGGCTGATTGAGCTGGCCGGAGCGCGCGCCCCAGCGGCTGAGCTGCGAGAGTCTGAAGCTGAGGAACTCCTGGAGCCCGGCAAAAGGCACGGTGACGTCACTGAGACGCTGCGGGGGAGGGCCGGAGGTTGTGCTCTAGCCGCCGCTTTGACTTATCTCCCCCCCCCCCCCCCTTATTTATTTGTTTTGGTAATGCTAGTGGAGTCGATTTCCGGATTGGTTAACAAATCTCAGCTGTCTGATTGGCTGTTTCCTGACTTTTTGCCTCGAAAATTTCCCTGACAGGTGGTTTTACACTTAAGGCAGGGGTGTCCAATGTCGGTCCTCGAGGGCCGCAGTCCAGTCGGATTTTCAGGATTTTCCCAATGAATATACATGAGGTCTATTTGCATGCACTGCTTTCATTGTATGCTAATAGATCTCATGCATATTCATTGGGGAAATCCTGAAAACCCGACTGGATTGCGGCCCTCGAGGACCGACATTGGACACCCCTGAAAGGCTTCTTTTCCATTTCAGGAGTTAGGGGTTTGTTTCTTGGACCAGTGGTTCTCAATCCTGTCCTGGGGGACCTCCAGCCAGTCAGGTTTTCAAGATATCCCCAATGAATATGCATGAAAGAGATTTGCATATAATGGAAGTGACAGGCATGCAAATCTTTCTCATGCATATTCATTAGGGATATCTTGAAAACCCGACTGGCTGGAGGTCCCCCAGGACAGGGTTGAGAACCACTGTCTTGGACAATCAGATGCTTTTGGAAGGCTACGAAAAATGGGGATTCATCAGCCTGTTATGCCTCAAAATGAAATTGGAGGAACACTTTTAGATGGATTCAGTTTCCAGCAGTTTGTTGTTGCTGTTGTTTTTTGTTTTAGGAGAATTTCCTGAGAGCCTGTCTAAGGGAGCTTTTCTGCATATATGTCCCTCAGAGACTCTCTCTCAACTTCTACACAGTTCCCCCGGAATTTCGTTCTCTCTCTCTCTCTCTCCCCCTCCCCCTCTCACTCTCAATGAAGATAACGCAACTGCAGGAGACCACTGCTGTAATGCTCCAGTATTATCATTTTTTAATGCTTTCTGGTGGAAAAAAAAGTCATTGCGCAAGAGAGATGTTTTGGGGTGCTTGGTGGGGTTAGAGCAAGATAGTTTCCTGTCATGTTGATGCCTGCTTTGTTTATAAATTGAAATCCCAGTTGGGCACACAGATGTTTTTGCCCATTCTTAAATTATCCAGTAGTATGGGAGACTTGTCTACATGCTAATTACATTACATTACATTACTGATTTCTATTCCGCCTTTACCTTGTGGTTCAAGGCGGATTACATTAGAATTGAATAAGGTATTAAGAAGTACATATTGTTAAGGTAGTAAGAAATATTTAGGGAATAGTTTGAACATTTTCTGGTTTGCTGATGAGTAGTTGGTATTGCAAGGAGGAGTTTAGAGTATGTTTGGTTGTATTATATTGGTTTTATGTATTTTTTGAAGAGTAGGGTTTTTGTTTCTTTTTTGAAGGTTTTGTAGTTTGCGGTCGAAGTCAGCAAATTGGTGAGTTGTCGGTCTATTTTTGCTGCTCTGGTGGCCAGTAGGTTGTCATACATTTTTCTTCATTTGACCTTTTTGGTTGGCGGGTGTGTGAATGTTGTGTGGGTTTTCCTGTGTCTGGTTGAGGTGGATTGAGTTAGTCTATTGTTCCAGTAGGTAGGGCTGTCTTCATTTCCAGCTTTGAATAATAAGCAGTGGAATTTGAAGTGCACTCTGGCATGTATTGGGAGCCAGTGTGAGTCATGGTACGCCTCTGTGATATGGTCGTGTTTTTTCAGTGAGTAGATAAGTCTAAGAGCTGTGTTTTGTATTGTTTGAAGTTGTTTTATTGAGGTAGCTGGGCAGGGGAAATATAGTATGTTGCAGTAGTCAATTAGGCCAAGGATCAGAGATTGCACCATGAGTTGGAATTGTTTTCTGTTGAAGAATTTTCGTACTTGTCTTAGGTTTCTCATAGTAGCGAATGATGTTTTTATTATTTTGTTGATTTGTGGTTGCATGGTACATCTCCTGTCTAATATCACTCCGAGGAGCTTTAGCGTGGGTTGAATGGGGTATGAGATCGAGTTTATCATTAGGTTGGTCAAGGTAGGGGCTCTGCTGTTTTCTAGGAGGATGAAGTTTGTTTTGTCAGGGTTAAGTTTTAGTTTGTGTGCTTTCATCCATGTTGCTACTGTTTCAAGTGTTCTGTGTATTGTTTCTACCATGGAGGGCTCAAGTTGGTCGAAGGGGAGTAGTATGGTGATGTCATCTGCATAGCTGTAGAAGGCAATGCCTAGTTTGTCTAGGTATGAACTTATGGAGGCAATGTATAGGTTGAAGAGTGTGGGAGATAGGGGAGATCCTTGGGGAACTCCACATGGGTTGGACCATGGTTCTGATTTTCTTTTGTTTATTTTCACTCTATAAGTTCTGGTTTGTAGGAATCCTTTGAACCAAGTTAATACCTTTCCAGTAATTCCTATTGAGTCTAGAGTTTGTAGAAGGATGTCATGGTCAACTAGGTCAAAGGCTGCTGAGAGGTCTAGTTGTATGATCAGCATTTTTTTGCCTGTGCTGAGGTGTTGTCTCGCGATGTCCATGAGTGTTCCTAGTAGGGTCTCAGTGCTATAGTTGGTTCTGAAACCAGACTGTATGGGATGGAGTAGGTTGTGGTTTTCTAGGTAGAAGTTTAGGGCTTTAGTTACGAGTCCTTCCATCAGCTTGACGTAAAGTGGGATTGAGGCAATGGGTCTGTAGTTTGAAAGTTGGTCCGTAGCTCCTTTGGGGTCCTTTAGGATCAGAGTAATGATGATTTTGCTGAGGTCTTGTGGGAACTGTCCATTTGTGAGTCAAATTTGTATCCATTGTAGGAGCAGGGTGCGGAATAGTGTACTGGAGGTTTTCAGTAGGTATGATGGGCAATGGTTAAGGTCACAGGCTGCGCGACTGTATTTGTTGTATAGTTTGTTGAAGTCTGACCATTGTATAGGTGAGAAGTGAGACCAGGTTCTGTCTGCTGCTATTGATTCTTTTTCTGTGGGGGGGGAGTTGAGATCTCTGCTAGGTGAGTAGGTGTTCCATTAAATGTGGCTGTAATATTTGTGATCTTATTTTTGAAGAATGTGACTAATAAGGTGGCTGGGGGAGGAGAGGAGTTGTTATTGGTTAGATATGGTATGGTGTTTGTGAGTTCTTTTAGTAACTGGAATAGCTTTTTTGTGTCTTGGGATCCTTCTCCTATTTGTTTTGTGTAATATGTTTTTCTTTTTTCTTTCAGCTTTTGTTTGCATTTTTGGTGTAGTGCTCTCCATGCTTTTTTCGTGGAATCTTGGTTACTTTTTCTCCATTTTCTTTCTAGTTGTCTGCATTGCCTTTTGAGTTGGAGTAGTTCATTGTCGAACCATTTGTCTGATTTTCTGTGGATTCTGGTTTTGGGTTGTTCTGGGGCTAGCTCATCTAAGGTTGCTGTACTTAGCTGGCTCCATTGTGAGATGAAGTCTTTGGGGGTTGTAATTTTGGATTGTGGTATTTGTTTTTGTCCAGAATTTGGTGGGTTCAATGTGTTGGCATGAGTTGTAGGTTATTTTTTGCGTAATTGGTTTGTTTTTGTTTGTGTTCCAGTTGATTTTGAAAGAGTACGTATAGTGGTCAGACCAGATGGAGCGGTACCAGTATCCGTTTGATGTGTGAATTTCTGGTGAGAGGGCTGTTGGGACAGGTAGGCTGCTATGTCGAGTTGGTGTCCTTTTTCATGTGTGGCTTGAGGGTCTAATATCTAGTATGTGCCTCTAGGTATGATAGTAGATTTTCAACTTGTTTGTTGGCTTGGTTTTCGAGGTGTAGGTTTAGGTCTCCTAGAATTAAGTTGTAGGTTGTTGTTAATGAGTTTCGGAATATGAAATCTTCAAATTTTGGTTTTGCTATGTTCCAATTTCCTGGAGTTATGTAGCAGAGCATGCATGCTAGTGTTCCTTTGAGTGATGTGCTTGAGATTTGACAAGCTAGAAGATCCATGTATGGGGTGGTTGTTTTGTCTTGTATTTTCAGGTCTAAAGTGGTTTTGGCTATGATGGCAATTCCTCCTCCTCTTTTGTTCTCTCTGCAAACCACTATTATTTTGTATCTTTTAGGGCAGACCTCCGTTATTCTGGGGTCTGAATCTGAGGTAAGCCAAGTTTCTGTAAGGAAGAGGCAATCTATGTTTTCTTCTTCTATCCAATTTTTATGTGTTCTGTCTTGGGGCCTATGGCTCTGATGTTTACGTATGCACAAGTGAGAGTGGTGTAGTCTGTTTGTGAGATTTGAGTAATTTTCGGGTAGATGAGAGATCTTTGGTGAGGTTGCGTTTTAGTTTTGTAAGGGTTTGTCGGTCTTCTACTTGAAGTTTGTGTGGTGAGTTGGTAAGTATAGTTCTGATGGTTTGTGATTCTGTCTGTTGTGAGTCGTCTGGTTGTGTGGGTGATTCCCTTGTGGTTTGATATAGTAGGTATTGGGAAGATGTTGTTTTCTGTTACCTTCCAGTTGGTTAGGATTAGGGTGATCAGTAGGATAGCAATTAGTTTTAGCTCTGTATTCAGGGGAGGGGGTTCTGTAAAAGCAATAACTGATTCTGACCTCTTAACTGAACTGGTTGAAAATGTCACAGAAAATTGACTAAACCTGCACTAACCATTAGGGTTTCTCCACCACATAAAAAGCTGACATATTTCAGCCACTGAGTGAAAAATAAAATATCTTTCATTTGTTGTCCGGGCATATTATTTTACTAATCTGCTTGGTTTCAGCATCTGTTTTCATCTTTTTTAAATGTCATCTTCAACAAAAATCTTTTTCAAGTTCTCATTTTTCTTTCTTCTCATGTCTCCTTTCCTCTCTACATCTTTCTCGGACACTAATTGCTTCCATTCATTGCTTTTCCCTATTTCTCTCGTCTGTGCATCTCCACTCAGCAGCTAGATTTCACCCCTCATTCTCCTCTTTTCTCACTCTGTAATCCGCAGCTTTTCTTGTTTTGCATCTCACCTAGCTAAGAGTTTTCTATCTTTCTATTTTACCCCTCCCCAGCCTTCATTTATTTCCATCTCATTCCCTCACTACCTCAGCTTGTTACCATCCTGGTATCCAGCCCCTTTCTTCTATCTCTTATCTGCTACCCACTTTCCTCATTCCCTTCTTAGATTTGTTCCTTTAATCTTTTACTTTCCATTTTCTCACACGCTTTTCTATTCCTCCGGATCCTTCATCCCTTCCCCACCTTCTCCTTCCCGCCAGTGTTTTACTTCTTAACCTCTTTTCCTCCATGTTGATCCCTTTTTACCATTTCTTTCCAAGTTTCCAAGTATATTAAAGTTTATTAAATAGTTTGATTAATCACCTAATCTACATTCTAGGCGATGTACAAAATAGTACAAATGTTTAAAAACATAGAAAATTACATATACAAACAATATTTCGAAAACAAACCACAACCAAAATAAAATATTAATTTCTAAGTACGATATGGGAACAATAGGAGAGTTCTTTAAAGGGTACAATCTATATCAAATTCAAAATACAAAGGTAAAAACATTAGGTGGGAAAAGGGACTTAAAAATAAGGCAATAAAAAGTAAAAGGGATCATTTATTCGCTAAAAGCATCGATAAAAAGGAAACTTTTAAGTTGAGTCTTGAATTTGTCTAGGTTCTTTTCTTCTCTTAAGTAAAGTGGGAGATCATTCCAAGACTGGGGAGCAGTCACTGAGAAAATAGTGAGGCGTCTCGTATTGATGACTCTTAATGAGGGAATGGCCAATAAATGTTGGTCCTGAGATCTCAGTGTTCTTGAAGTAGTGTATGGAATTAAAACTCTAAAAATAAAAGCGGGAGTTTGAAATATTAGAGTTTTAAAAGTTAGTAAGCAAATTTTATATAAAATGCGGTGTGCAATAGGGAGCCATACATAAACATAAGGGAAAAAAAAGGGAGGAACTGCAATCTTAAGAGAAAAAGAACATAAAAGGGGAAAAAACAAGAGGAAGGGGAAAAAAGAATCAGCTCTTCCATTTGTCCAAATGCGTCGTTAAACAGGAAGGTTTTTAATTTGGACTTACAGTGATTCGTAAATGACTTGGTAAGGAATTCCAGAGAGGGGGCAGAAACTGAAAAGATATTGGAATGCATAGGGCTCCTTTTACAAAGCTGCGCTAGTGGTTTTAGCGCATGCTTAGCATGTGCTAAATTGCCGCCTGCGCTAGACGCTAATGCCAGCATTGAGCTGGCGTTAGTTCTAGCTGTGTAGCGTGGGTTTAGCGCACGCTAAAATTCTGCGTGCGCTAAAAACGCTATCGCAGCTTAGTAAAAGAAGCCCCTAGTGTTGATGTGCCTAAGGGATGGAGTAACTAGAAGGTTCTGAGTGACCGAGCGGAGGGACCTGAGGGGAGAATAAAGAATGAGAATTCTATTAATAAATTCTGGTAAGTTACTAGATTGGGTTTTGAATGTTAGCAAAAGAATCTTGTAGGTAATTCTACGTTCAATTGGCAACCAGTGAGCTTTTTTCAATAGGGGTGGAACGTGGTCTAACTTTTTTGCTTTGAAGATTATTTTAACTGAAGATTATTTGTAAACATCTGATTTCTTTTTGTGTTATACACTTGTAAAGGGCATTACAGTAGTCAAGACAGGAAATAACAAGAGGATGGATTAATGTGTTTATGGATGGTGTGTCGAGGACTTTAAAAAGAGAACAAATCATGTGCAGATGATAGAAGCATTTTTGCACGATGCCACTGATTTGATTTTGGAAGGAAAATTTGCTGTCAAAAATTACACCAAGCAGTTTTAGTGTAGGAACAATTTGAACCGTGGAGGATTCAAATTTGATAGGGCTGAGCAGTGATAGTCCATCTTTAGTAGGGAAGATCATTAATTTTGTTTTATTGATGTTTAGAGATAGCATGTTAATGTTGAACCAGGCCCTGATTTTTTTCCAATTTCTGATTCATAATAACAATTTCTTCTGGATTATTAAGATCAATAGGATGTATTAGCTGTATGTCGTCTGCGTAAGCGAACATGGTGAAACCAATTTGACTGTCCTAAGGTTAAAAGGGAGGGCCAGAAAAATATTGAATAGCAATGGGGATAAGACTTATCCTTGTGGGATGCCATAGTTATTAGGGAAGGTGTCTGAGGAGCTAGAGTTGAAGATCACTTTAGAAGTGCATTCAGAGAAGTAAGAGTTAAACCATTGTAGGACTTGTCCAGAAATACTGATGTCGCTGTAATAAAAGTCAATGATCAATTGTGTCAAATGCTGTGGACAGGTCTGGAGAAATACCCTCTGATCCATTCCACTCTGTCCCCAAGCCCATTCTCACCTTTTGCCTTCTGCAATCACCCAGCCGCTAGCTCCCTCTCCCAGTCCTAGTATCAGACCCATCTTCAAGCCCAGACCCCCTACTCTCAACTGCTTTCCTGTCAGCCTCAGCTACCTAATCCTAGTCTCAATATTGGAACCCTTTCCCTACACCCATCCCTTAGTATCTGCCCTTTCTCCCATCCCAAGCCCTTGTGTTAGCTCCAAGCCCCCTTCTCCCATCCACAACATTTGACTTTTTTTTGTTCCAGTTTTAGTCTGAGTCCCCTTCTACCACTTCACCATCTGCCAACATCAGCCCTCTTCTGCCATCCCTAGCCATGTGTCAGTCCCAGCCCCCTCCCCCCCCCCCCTTTAGCTCCCATGTCATTCCTAAGTCCCAGCATCAGTTTCAGCCTCTTCTTCCTGCCCTACTCTCAGCATCAGCTTCTTTCCCCACCTCTCCAGAATCTTTAAATCAGCTGTAGGGCAGCTTCTTCCTTTGACTGTTCTGCCTGTCCTTTGTCAGCTCTGGCTACTGGGACCACACTGCAGTTAAAATCAGAAAACAAGTACTTCCTGTATGATACAAGAAGTACTTGTTCTCCAATTTCAACAGTCCTGTGACGGCAACAGCCAGAGCTGATAGAGGGGCAAGAAGAACAGTAAGAATGAAGAAGCAAACTCCCGTTCCTCTGCAACTGATTTAGAGAAAATGAAAATTTCAGAGACTCTAAGGGGAACCATTGCAGAGTGAGATTTAGTACACCAATGAGTGAGATTGAAGACCAATGAGTAAGGTTTTTCTCGCAGTACATTATAATGTATAAATTTGGCAAGGTAGTGGAAGGACTAAGGCTTGAGGAAGTGATGGTGGCAACTCTTATTGGTAGGTAATGCCTTCCTATGCACCTAAAAATGGATTTCAATATCATGGGCGATGTTATAAATTGTAAACTACAGTATTTAAAGCACTTACTAACAGTACACCACATATACATCTATGGAAATCATTCAACAGTATTTAAAGACCCCTCATAATTTAAACCTGATCAGACAAAAAGTCTGCTTTGAAGACCATCACCTCAACACACATCAGATCCTGCAAACTGTCATAAAATGCTGTCTGATGTTATGCCAATACTAAAATTATATTAGTTTTGAGGCATGGGGGTGCAGCCTAATGGCTTGTGCAACAGATTGAAATCCTAGATAACTGGGTTTAATTCCCACTATTGCTCCTTGTGACCCTGAGCAGTCCCAGGTACAAAACCATAGATTGTGAGCCCACTAGGGACAGAGAAAGTACTTGCATATGATGTGTACATTACTGCGTAGGTCTAGTAGCACTATAGAAATGATTAGTAGTAGTGGTATGTCACCTCAGCAAGACCAAAAAATGAAGGAGTGGGGATGGGACTATACACATCAACCAGGGATAAAATGAATATTTATTTAAAAGTCAATAAAAAGTTTATATCAAATATGAAGTTCAGTGTTGCAGACCCGACACGGTCCGTGTTTCAGCATTGGAGCCTGCCTCAGGAGTATAAAAAGCATCCAGTGGATGGCAGTCCTGTATTTATCGATAATCACTAATCTTTGTAAATGTTCAAATGATAGAAACCCTAGAGTTTTCATGCGACATTCCCCTGGAGGGTTTTTTTTTTTCTTTTCTTTTTAAATCTGGAGGTTGCTCCTGCCCCAACTATGCCCCTAGACTTCCAGGGATTATATGAGAGACCCAGGGGAACCTACGAGTGTGAGGTAAAACACTAAGGAGGATTCAGAAAGAGAAGCAATGAGTGGGGAAGGGAGAGGAAGGAAGACAAATAGGAAAAAATCTCAGAAAACACAGCTTCCACCAAAAACACATGGTCATTTTTGACTGAAACCAAAAAACATGGCTGAAAATTTGCATAACCTTTTTGCCAAAGCTAAAATTTGGCAGAAAATTAGGATTTTGGACTGGTTTTGACACCATAACTAAGACCAAAGCCAAAATTTAGTTAGCCTCTACATGGCAAGTTTGAGGATTGAAGGGGAAGCAGAGGGAGGAGAGAGAGAGATACCACACCCATATAAGGGCAGGAAGGGAAGAGAGAGAGAGAGAAATGCTGGACTCCAGAGGCAGAGAACAAAGACTAGGGAGTCAATGCATGAGAGGAAGGCACTTTGGTCCAACTACCACTACTATTTATAATTTCTATAGTGCTGAAAGGCATACACAGCACTGTACTGTACATTTAACAGCAAGTTGCTCCTATCAGTGGGTGGCCCCAGCCTTTTTTGACGGGCTTGCTCAATGATAGCTACATCCCCGATATTTGGTGCCTTCAAAATTTGATGCCCTAAGCAGTTGCCTATGGAGCTAATTTTCAAAAGAGAAAAATGTCCATAAAGAGGCAGATAGATTTATTTATTTATTTCGATTTCTAACCGGTCTTCCTGAAAACTCAGAATGGGTTAAAAAAAATAACATTCACAGTAAATTAAACATTCAACAGTAAGTCAAGGACATGACTGGACATGAGATGTGGAGGGCATAATCAAAACAAACGTCTAAGTCCATTTTGGGCCTAGGGTGCTAGTTGCCCAAAATCGGCAGCATCCAAAGTCCATTCTTGAAAGATATGTCTGAAATTTGATTTTTCTTTTTCAATAATCGTCTACTTCTATGTCCAGCCGTTTGATAGTCCAGACCGCTAGTACGTCTATCTTTATATTACATACTTGTCCAAAAAATCATCCATGTCCCAAACACCTAGAACAACACCTTTTCGATGTGAGAGGGGCCACCAAAGTGATGGACTGGCCACCCAGATATGGCAACAGAGTATTGGGGCATCTTACAGGGCACTGCTGTGAACTTCACAAAAAAGATGCCACATAAAAATCTCACCACAGTTCCCTTATAGGTCATGGTGAGCCCCCCATAACACCCCCAAAACCTACTATACCCACCTATCTACAACCCCAATAGTCCTTATAACTGCTGGTGCCACCTATATGGCAGTACAGTAGGGTTTAGGATTTTTTGGGTGGACTCACATTTTCCATCATGAATGCAGTGGTTAGAGTGGCTTATGGGCCTAGGTCCTCCTCTGTATGGTTCACTAACAACCCCCCCCCCCCCCCCCGGACTACTTAAGCAACCTCTGTGCAGCTCTACTAGGCTTTCCTGTGCCAGGTGCTGATGTTCTGGAAGCAGATATGTACGTTTTTATTCAGATTTTTATGGAGGTGAGGGGAGTCAGTGATCACTGGGGGAGTGTGTAGGGGTCTGTACTTTGTGTCTGCAGTGGTTATCTGGTCACTTTGGATAGCTCCTGGGCACTTAGACCTGCTTTTTGATCGCCCAAGTCACAACATATAAGTTCCGTCCAGGCAGCCTCATGAAACTTTTGATTATCCCTGCAGTACGACTAAGTCTAGGTCAGCCCACATCTTGCCCTAACCACTCCTCCAAAAACACCCCTCTCTTTTAGGTCGTCCAAGTGCTGATTTGGGTGGGTTTTTAGATGTATTTCTGTTTCAGTTATGAGCCCCATAGTGTACATAAGAAGAGTTATATAATGAGGTGTCTATCTACTTGCTTCCATTTAGTTGAAGAGGGGGATCTTCACTATTCTTCGGAATGCCATCAGTGAGTTCTGTGATCTTATCTGTTCAGGCAGCTGGTTCCATAGTCGAGGGATAAAGTGGCTGTAGGAGCTCTTACGAGCCGATTCCATTGGGAGGGACCTTCCCAGGGGGATGCATAGTTGTCTTTCTGCTTCAGAGCAGAATGGGCAGTTGGGGGTGTACTGGTATAGCTTGGATGTAATATAGGTGAGAGTTATGTTGTGGAATCTTTTGTGAGCTATCATCAGGGTCTTGAATATACAGTGTTTTTTGACAGGTAGCCAGTGATTCGCATAGAGTCAGTAGGATGGGGTTGCAGTTGTTGAGGCCATATAGGTAGTAGATCACTGCGTTTTGGACTCAGAGGCATTTGAGTTCCTTTGTGGTTATGCCTTTAAATAGGGAATTGCAGTAGTCCATTCTAGAGAGTACATAAGCATAGATGAGCTGAGGTAGGCCAGGTTTAGAGAGGTATGGTTTGATCCTTAGTAATTGGAGTAGGTAATAGAAGGAAGTGGAGACCACCTGTGAGATGTGGGCAGAGAGGGACAGGTAGCTATCCAGTTGAACTCCAAGGCTGCACACCTGGTCCTTTGCTGATAGGGAGGTAGATTCCCAGTTTGGCCTTGGGCGGGTGAAGCTGGTGTTTTTCTTTCTCATTCAGAGGAGTTCATAGAGGCATTCAGCTGGAGTTTGTTGGCCGTCATCTAGTTCTTCATGTCTGAGAGGCAGTGTTGGAGATTGGTGAGCTGGGCAGATTGGTTCTCACCTAGTGGGAGTAGCTGTTGCAGGTCATCATCATAGGAATGGATTTTAATGTTGTATTTTTTGGCACTGTCAAATAGGTTGAATAGGAGTGGGGGCAGCAAGGCACCCTAGGGAACTCCGTATTTGATGGGTTTTGGGTTCAGATGTGTTAGGGCCTAGTAGGACAGTTTGTATTCTCTGGTGAAGGAAGGAGGAAGGAGGAGTTATTGATTCTGAGGTTTGTGATTCAGTTCAGTAGAAGCTGGTGGTCAATGGTGTCAAATGCATCACTTCCTTTATCATAGTAACATAGTAACATAGTAGATGACGGCAGATAAAGACCCGAATGGTCCATCCAGTCTGCCCAACCTGATTTAATTTAAATTTTTTTATTTTATTTTATTTTATTTTTTTATTTTTTTTCTTCTTAGCTATTTCTGGGCGAGAATCCAAAGCTTTACCCAGTACTATGCTTGGGTTCCAACTGCCGAAATCTCTGTTAAGACTTACTCCAGCCCATCTACACCCTCCCAGCCATTGAAGCCCTCCCCTGCCCATCCTCCACCAAACGGCCATACACAGACACAGACCGTACAAGTCTGCCCAGTAACTGGCCTAGTTCAATATTTAATATTATTTTCTGATTCTAAATCTTCTGTGTTCATCCCACGCTTCTTTGAACTCAGTCACAGTTTTACTCTCCACCACCTCTCTCGGGAGCGCATTCCAGGCATCCACCACCCTCTCCGTAAAGTAGAATTTCCTAACATTGCCCCTGAATATACCACCCCTCAACCTCAAATTATGTCCTCTGGTTTTACCATTTTCCTTTCTCTGGAAAAGATTTTGTTCTACATTAATACCCTTTAAGTATTTGAACGTCTGAATCATATCTCCCCTGTCTCTCCTTTCCTCTAGGGTATACATATTCAGGGCTTCCAGTCTCTCCTCATACGTCTTCTGGCGCAAGCCTCCTATCATTTTCGTCGCCCTCCTCTGGACCGCCTCAAGTCTTCTTACGTCTTTCGCCAGATACGGTCTCCAAAACTGAACACAATATTCCAAGTGGGGCCTCACCAATGACCTGTACAGGGGCATCAACACCTTCTTCCTTCTACTGACTACGCCTCTCTTTATACAGCCCAGAATCCTTCTGGCAGCAGCCACTGCCTTGTCACACTGTTTTTTCGCCTTTAGATCTTCGGACACTATCACCCCAAGGTCCCTCTCCCCGTCCGTGCATATCAGCTTCTCTCCTCCCAGCATATACGGTTCCTTCCTATTATTAATCCCCAAATGCATTACTCTGCATTTCTTTGCATTGAATTTTAGTTGCCAGGCATTAGACCATTCCTCTAACTTTTGCAGATCCTTTTTCATATTTTCCACTCTCTCTTCGGTGTCTACTCTGTTACAAATCTTGGTATCATCTGCAAAAAGGCACACTTTTCCTTCTAACCCTTCAGCAATGTCACTTACATACATATTGAACAGGATTGGCCCCAGCACCGAACCCTGAGGGACTCCACTAGTCACCTTTCCTTCCTTCGAGCGACTTCCATTAACCACCACCCTCTGGCGTCTGTCCGACAGCCAGTTTCTGACCCAGTTCACCACTTTGGGTCCTAACTTCAGCCCTTCAAGTTTGTTCAACAGCCTCCTATGAGGAACTGTATCAAAGGCTTTGCTGAAATCCAAGTAAATTACATCTAGCATATGTCCTCGATCCAGCTCTCTGGTCACCCAATCAAAAAATTCAATCAGGTTCGTTTGGCACGATTTACCTTTTGTAAAGCCATGTTGCCTCGGATCCTGTAACCCATTAGATTCAAGGAAATACACTATCCTTTCTTTCAGCAACACTTCCATTATTTTTCCAACAACTGAAGTGAGGCTCACCAGCCTGTAGTTTCCTGCTTCATCCCTGTGACCACTTTTATGAATAGGGACCACATCCGCTCTCCTCCAATCCCCAGGAATCACTCCCGTCTCCAGAGATTTGTTGAACAAGTCTTTAATAGGACTCGCCAGAACCTCTCTGAGCTCCCTTAGTATCCTGGGATGGATCCCATCTGGTCCCATCGCTTTGTCTACCTTCAGTTTTTCAAGTTGCTCATAAACACCCTCCTCCATGAACGGCGCAGAATCTACTCCATTTTCTCGTGTAACTTTGCCAGACAATCTCGGTCCTTCTCCAGGATTTTCTTCTGTGAACACAGAACAGAAGTATTTGTTTAGCACATTTGCTTTCTCCTCATCACTCTCCACATATTTGTTCCCAGCATCTTTTAGCCTAGCAATTCCATTTTTTATCTTCCTCCTTTCACTAATATATCTGAAAAAATTTTTATCTCCCTTTTTTACATTTTTAGCCATTTGTTCTTCCGTCTGTGCCTTCGCCAAATGTATCTCTCTCTTGGCTTCTTTCAGTTTCGCCCTGTAGTCCAGGGGTGTCCAATGTCGGTCCTCGAGGGCCGCAGTCCAGTCGGGTTTTCAGGATTTCCCTAATGAATATGCATTGAAAGCAGTGCATGCACATAGATCTCATGCATATTCATTGGGGAAATCCTGAAAACCCGACTGGACTGCCGCCCTCGAGGACCGACATTGGACACCCCTGCTGTAGTCCTTTCTGCTCTCCTCTTCTTGGGTTTTTTTATATTTCATGAACGCCAACTCTTTCGCCTTTATTTTCTCAGCCACTAGGTTGGAGAACCATATCGGCTTCCTTTTTCTCTTGTTTTTATTGATTTTCTTCACATAAAGGTCCGTAGCCATTTTTATCGCTCCTTTCAGCTTAGACCACTGTCTTTCCACTTCTCTTATGTCCTCCCATCCTAACAGCTCTTTCTTCAGGTACTTTCCCATTGCATTAAAGTCCGTACGTTTGAAATCTAGGACTTTAAGTATCGTGCGTATCAAGTATCAAGCATTGACCAGCTGTCATCGCTGTTGTTTGCTCTTTCATCGGCCCTTTTATAGGGCAGAAGAGGTGTTGAAGGTCTTGAGGGGGCGGGGCTTGGCTGGTCCAGTGCAGCGAGGATCAGGTGGAGGAAGGAGGGACAAGATGGCGATTCTTCCCCCTTCCTCTGCCTGTAGCTGTAGTCTGTCCAAACCCTTCAATTTGCTATTTTCAAAACCATTTTTCTAGACAGATATCTGTGTTGTGTTGTCTAAATCCCAAGAGGTGTTTGTGTTAGAGGTGTGGTGTGTACAGGACTAGGATGGGCTTTTGACTTGGACGTTTTTCTGCCAAAATCAAACATTTAAGAATATGTCCAGGGCACAATTTGGACATTTAAGGCTAGATCTAAAAATGGATTCTCCCATGATATTGAAATCTATTTTTAGGTCTAGCCCCAAATGTTTAAATTGTGCCCTGGACATATTCATAAATGTGTGATTATGGCAGAAAAGTGCCCAAACTGACCAGATGATCCACCCTATACTCTTCCATTGGTCACCAACTCCCTCCCACCCCAAAGATGTGAATAAAACAGTACATACCTGCCTGTATGATAGCTTCAGAAGTTATAGCAGGTTCCTGGAATAGCCTAGTGGGCGGTATAGTGAACTATAGAGATATGGGCTGAGGCCCATATCCCATTCTAACTACTACACTTATGGTGGACTGAGACTTCCAAAAGTTACCCAAATCCCTCTCTACCTATAAGTGGCACCTGTAGGCATAATGGCTATTGATGTGGTGCAGAAGGGCTTTTGGAGGGCTCACTATACAATACATGGGGGCTATGATGAGATGTGTGCCTGGGACATTTTATGTATTTTATTTATTTATATATTTAATCTTTTATACCGTTCTCCCAAGGGAGCTCAGAATGGTTTACATTAATTTTAATCAGGTACTCAAGCATTTTCCTTATCTGTCCCAGAGGGCTTACAATCTATCTAATGTACCTGGGACAATGGGCAATGTGACATTCACTGCAGTGCCACTTAAGGTGCCCCACTGGTCTGTTGGGATGTCCGTTGGCTTTGTAAAAGGGGAGGGGGTTAGACTGTAAACCTCTAGGGATAAGAAAATATCTACAGTAGTTTACCAGGATGCATCTCACCTTGAGCTACTACTGAAAAAGGTGTGAGCTACATGGCATTTAGTGCTGAATACCTCGTTTCATTTATGACTTTGTGACAAATTTCTCTTTAAAACACTAATCCAAGTTAAGGCTGACACTGTAGCCTATTGTTTACAACACAGAGCTGTGAAACCAGAGACAAGTTCAGCCACTATTCTCTCTATGACTGTTAGAAATGGATTAATCTCAGCATTCAGACTTGAGCTGTAAATTTCACTGGGCTCAGGATCCACAAGTCTATGATTTACTATGAAGCATATGCAGATAGTACCTTGTAAATAAAGGCTACGATTTTTATTCTTCAGTAGATTTACCGAAATGTGAGATATGCATGATACCAGGAATTAGAATGGTGAAATATTTGCTACAGTAAATGACATCTTAAATATTTTTTTTTTAATCCACGCTGTGATACACAGAGGAGCATTTTCGAAAGGACATCCATGTCAGCATAGAGTTGACCAGCTCATAATGCCCAAAATCGATCTCACAAGTATTTTTCAACAGGAAAAACATTAGGATTTTTCTGTTCAAAAATACATATGTGAGATAGAGGTTTGTGTGTTGAGGACATCCAGCATGAACAGCCATTTTACAAAATGGAACAGCCAGCATAAGAATGACAAAAAAAAAAAAAAAAAGCAGAGATAAGGACATCTGTCTGGTAGTATTCTTACAAGAATGGCTGCACAGATGTCTCTTCAGAAAAGAAGGGGATGTCTAGCAGTTAGTGCAGTGAACTTTAAACCGAGGTGCCCAGGTTCAACTCCCACTTTAACTTTTTTATTTTGTAATTGAGAGTAATCTAGGAACAGAAAAATACATGCTGTACCTGGGTTAACCAATGGTTAAGAGTTGCAGTGAGTCATGAACCCAATTGTCCTGGCTCTCAGGTTACTCATTAACCACTAGGCTACACCTCCACTCTCTAGGACCCTTGGTTAAAGTCTATTACCCTAACCACCAGGCCTGTTTTACTAAAAATGCCCATAATACCTAAAGCTATCATAGAGCCTGAAATCACCTTTCAGGTACACTTTTGAGGAGAGGGAGGAGAACATTAATCACTCAGGGATTAAGGAAGTGTCATGCCTTAATCCTGCCAACGGTCAGCTGCCCAATCAGAGCACCTTTTTGTACTCTTTAGACTTGGACATTTCTTCCAGTTCATTAATTGTTGGAGATCCTGACTTTTTTGGGCTAGCCCTAGCCCTGCCCCAAATACAACTGTAAGGTTTAACCCCCCAAAAGGTCAGGTTTGGAGGGGTTATGTTGAAGCAGCCTTACAATCTGGGTCCCGGGTTCAATACCCTCCCAGAAGATTCATTAGGAAGTAAAATCAATGACAAAGACCACTAAGAGTGCTTGCATAAAGAATATATATTGTGCAGAGAAATAAATTTAATATTACCGAAAAGCAAGATTCATAAAGATTACAATTAAGGAATAAGTTTTACAAATACAGAGACTGCGTCTGTGCTCTTCTGAATGAGAGAGAACAGACAGAGAAAAGAATCCAAGAGAAAGACAGACAGGAAAGGGGTGATGTTGAGACAGAGAAGCGTGATGTTCCAGGGAGAGAAGAGAGAGGGGGAGTTCTAATCTCCTATATTTCTTCATTTTGGGCTTGTTCTAAAAAAATAGAATCTATTTAACTTCAATAGAATCTATTGAAGTTAAATATCCCTATCTTTTGTAAACTGTTTGAAACAATGGTTAGTTTCATTGTTAAGGAAGGTGAGTGAGGTATGCGAGACTGTCAAAAATCAGACTGAAGTCAAATGTCATTTCTAGTATGCCTCTGACACTGGTTTCTGATTACCTTAACTATCTGTGCACCTGGACCCATTGTACATCCTAAGCTCTCCATCCTAAGCATCAGACATTAACACATCTTAACACCTCTTCACACCTCTAAGCACTGATTTAATTTAGGCTGGCTAAGGCTGCTTAAAATGACATTCCCTAAGGTCAGACATGAATGATATGATCTCCCATAGGCCCTTGAGGCGCTCTTCTTCAGGGACTTCCATCTTCAGGGCAGCTCCACTACTATCGGGAGCTGCCACAGCCGATTCCTGCCACTACAGCCGCCAAGGAGGGAGTTGGAGCCGGCGTGGGAGACGAACTCTGCCCCCAACAGCCCTTGCGGCACTCCTCTTCGAGGACTTCCATCTTCAGGGCAGCTCCACTGAAACCGGGAGCTGCCCCAACAGAAACCCTGCCTTTCCACCGCAGGGAAGGACATCGGGTCGGCATGGGAGACCAGTTCCGCCTCCCGATGCCCCCTCCCAACGCCCCCTCCCGACGCTCAGTATCACTTAAATAATCCAAAAATTGACTATCACTTAAAAAAATACTCCGAAATTAGGTCAGGTCAGGGAAATCAATATAGTTATTACAATAGGAAGGTGTCACATTAATCTGCAATCATGAATTTACTACTGATTCTATTAATCTACTTAACAGTAAGTTGCATTAAGGATATTAATGCACTCTATTCACAACTACAAATAGTCCATTACCCCGAAAAACCTATCGGGCTCCTAACTAACCAACGGGAAGATAGAGAAAATCTTATTAATGTAATTACTAGCAAAGGAAGACACCACCGTACCCTCAAAAAAAGGACAAGGAAAATAAAACCTATCAGAACCACCACATCCGCCAGACCTATCACACCCACTTCCGTTCCTTGCGCATACCTTAACACTAGATCCGTAAGAAACAAAGCTTTTTAAATCAAAGATTGGATCATCAGCAAGCAAATAGCCTGTCTTTTTCTAACAGAAACATGGTTAATGTCTGAAGAAGATCCAATAATAAATAATAAATACCTTCTACCAGATAACTACAAAATTCTCATGCTAAATCGGGATGGCAAAAGAAGGGGAAGCTTAGCAGTTGTTTCTAAAGAAGGATTTGAACTTGAACTATTGGATTCCAAAATGACCAATCAATTAGAAATACTAGCATGCAAAATTAGCAATAAGGAACTAGAAGAATCACTTTCTTGCATACTATTTTATGTCCCACCGAAAAGTTGGACAAAATCCAGAGAGGACTTCTATGAATTTGTCCTACATAACTCAATTGCTCCTTCATATAATATTATCGCAGGAGACATAAACTTACACTTAGATGAAGAGGGCAACCCAGAAGTGAAAGATTTTAAAAACTTTCTATCTTTGCTTAATTATAACCTCCCTCTAACCACACAAACACATGAAAAAGGCCATCATTTAGATGTAGTAGCTATGTCCACAAAGGAGACCCTGGATCTTTCTATCTCTCTTTCGGAGGGCACCTAGCATCGTGACCTCTGGTCTGATCATTTCACTTACTATTTTACCCTATCCTGGACTCATCTAAATTCTAAAACACAATCAAATATAAAAAAAAAGAATATCTCTCAAGGGGCCATATCAACCCAGAGGAATATTGGTCTCAATATGAACTACAAGCAGAGATAGAAGAGGGGGTTGATTTCTAGGATCACTGGATGAAAATGAGCACAGCCTTCCTAGACAATATTGCCCCTAAACATAATAGTAAACGCCGCCCAAATAAACATAATAAATGGTTTGACGCTGAACTTTTGAAAATGAAACAAGTAGTAAGACGCCTTGAAAGGATCTGGAAAAAATCGGGAAAACTATCAGATTGGAATATCTGGAGATCCAACATAAAAAGTTACAAACAATTGATAAAAGATAAACGCAAAGCATTCTATTCATTCAAAATTGACCCATCCAATACTAGCTAGACAGGAACCAATACAAAAGAATTGTTCAACTTGGTTACAAATTTATTTGATACCACACGCCACACTCAGCCCATGCATAACATCAAGCTACCTTCAGCAAACGATCTAGCACAGGGGTCTCAAAGTCCCTCCTTGAAGGCCGCAATCCAGTCGGGTTTTCAGGATTTCCCCAATGAATATGCATTGAAAGCAGTGCATACACATAGATCTCTTGCATATTCATTGGGGAAATCCTGAAAACCCAACTGGATTGCGGCCCTCAAGGAGGGACTTTAAGACCCCTGATCTAGCACAACACTTTCACTCAAAAATTAAAAACTTAAGGAATAACTGCTCAGCAAACGACATACATGAACATCAAATAGCTAACAGATGAGGAAATGAAATACCAGTGGATATGATCTGGTGCTCCTTTCAAAATTTAGAATGGAATAATTACATCAAAGTATACAACAAGTATACAAAATCGTACTGCGTCTTGGACTCCTGTCCTCCAGAAATTATGAAAACAGCCCCATTAGACTTTAAACTAACATTGTTGAATTATTTGTCCGAAAATTTAAAAAAATGGAAAATTCCCTACGAATAATGGTCACATTATAATAACCCCAATTCCAAAAAATCATAAAGAATCACTAGCATTAGTAACCAACTACAGACCAGTAGCTTCCATTCCATTGTTTGTAAAAATCATGGAAGGATTAGTGCACACCCAATTGATGGAATATCTTGACCAGTTCTCTCTCCTACATGAAACCCAATCAGGTTTTAGACCTTTATTTAGCACTGAGACAGTAATTGCAGCCATATTAGATAACTTACGCTCCTTGCATAGTAGAGGCCTCAATGCCCTGATTATGCAATTTGATATGAGTTCTGCCTTTAACTTAGTAACCATGAGAAATTGCTACAATGCTTAGATGCAATTGGTATCAGAGGAGAGGTGTTAGACTGGTTCCGAGGCTTCCTTATATCCCGCACCTATCAAGTTCATTTTGATTGCAATCTATCAGACATCTGGAGTAACCCATCTGGCATCCCACAGGGGTCATCACTATCCCCATTACTTTTCAATGTTTACATGTCAACATTAGGTGCACAACTGTCCCAACTAGGAATAAAATTATTCAGTTATGCAGACGACTTTACGATCATCATCCCATTCGCCACCTCTCTCTTAGAAGTTACTCCCATGGCAACAGAAGCACTAAACTCGATGGAACAATGGATGACTGAATTTAGACTGAAGCTCAATTCAGAAAAAACAAAATTCTTTATAGCTTCGCCACACCCACTAGATACTACAACTCCACTACGCATCAACAATCTTAATTACCCCATTCAACCCACTCTAAAGGTTCTGGGCGTAACGCTGGACCAGGGCCTAACCATGAAAGACCAGGTAGACTCTTTGGTCAAAAAAGTTTTTTTTACCCTCTGGAAGCTTCGATCCATTAGAGCATATTTTGACGCACCATCATTTACAGTCCTGGTACAATCCCTCATACTTAGCCAACTGGATTACTGCAACATCGCCTATCTGGCAATTTCCCAGAAGAATATACGGCGATTACAACTGGTGCAGAATGCAGCAGTAAGGCTGATCTTCGGGTTGAAGAAGTTCGATCACATAACTCCCTCCTACCAACTCCTGCATTGGTTGCCAATGGAGGCGCGTGTGAGGTTTAAGTTCGGCTGCTTTTGCTTCAAGGTTCTATTTGGTCTAGCCCCCAAATACATAACCGACCTATTCTCCTTTTCAACAAATAGACATAAAAGAAGCTCAAACTTGAATTTTGTTCCCCCCTTCCCCCCCTGGTTAGAAGATGCAAATTCAAAATTCATCACCAACATCTTCTCTCTTATCAAGCAGCATTATGGGACAATGATCTGAAACAACTACTTACGCTTGCCAATACATATAGGGAATTTAGGAGACAACTGAAAACATAGCTGTTCCTAAAGTACATAGGAAACTGATTCACACAATCTCTCTCTCAATACCAGATCTCTAGAACTGCTAAACAATAGATATTAACTATGTCAATTCTATTCAATTTGTAACATTTTTTTATAATCATTATAATCCACATAGAACTTCACGGTCCTGCGGTATATAAACCGTTATTATTATTATTATTATTTACTGACATTGATAAGGCCAGCAAGTTAATACAGGGCTGACAACAACCACAACATGTCTACTTGGTATTTGGGCATACTGTATACTGCCCCCCTGCCGCACACACGTGCACCCCTTCCCTTCCACTGTATCTCTTTAACTTCACTGGTGCAAGCAGCATCTCAAACCTGCTGTCCACACTGGCCTCGGCTCTCCCTCTGATGTCATTCAGAGGGAGAGCCGAGGCTGGCACGAGCAGCAGGTTGGAGCTGCTGCTTATGCCAGTGGAGATTTAGAGACGCAGGAGGAAGGGAAGGTGCACACATGGATGTCCATCTGGGCATTTTGAGACATTTATATGATTTGAAAATAAGCTTCATAGGAACATAGTAGATGACAGCAGCTAAAGACCCATTTGTTACATCTAGTCTGCACAACAAGGTGGCCAAAGCCATACCTGTCACACTGTACAGGTTACACCTCTTCATGATTAAATACCTATATCACAAACAATTTATTACAATGCCAACCACTTATAGACAGTTATATTGATGCAGTTTTACAGGAGTGTTATGATTTTGGATGTAACATAGTCACATTCATTATCAATACTTGATTAAACCACAATCTAACAATGTTACATAAGAACATAAGAATTGCCATACTGGAGCACTGGTCTTGACTTTGGGGCCGCCGCATGAGTGGACTGCTGGGCAGGGTGGACCATTGGTCTGACCCAGCAGTGGCAATTGTTATGTTCTTATGACCGAAGGTTCATCAAGGCCAGTATCCTGTTTCCAACAATGGCCAACCCAGGATCCAAGTACCTAGCTAGATCCCAAGTAACAAAACAGATTTTATGCTGCTTATCCTAAGAATAAGTGGTGGATTTCCCCAAGCCATCTCAATAATGGCCTTTAGACTTCTCTTTTAGGAAATTATCCAAACCTTTTTTAAACCCCGCTAAACTAACTGATTTCACCACATTCTCAAGCAACAAATTCCAGAGTTTAAATGCATATTGTGTGAAGAATTATTTTCTCCAGTTTGTTTTAAATCTGCTACTTAGTACCTTCATCGCATGCCCTCTAGTCCTAGTATTTTTGGAAAGAGTGAACAAGTGATTCACATCTACCCTTTCCACTCCATGCAGTATTTTATAGACATCTATCATACACCTGCTCTAGCAACCTTAAATATCTTCTCCTCCCCCTCTGAAATACACAGCACCCATGCACATAACAAAGGACATGAAAGTGATAAAAAATACTCATACTTGATCATAATAAATCCTTGCCATTTTCGGGACAGAGACTGTAGAAATCTGCCTAACACTGGCCTTATTTCCCAAACACTGGAGCTACCATCTAAACATCATTAAGTTTTGCTTTGATTCAGTACTTTTTCCACATAAGAATCTTTAGGGCTTAATTGCCTGCTCTTGGCAGCCATCTAGTGGCTTTTGAGAATCGTACATGGGCGTCCTATACAGAATCGCATCTGTCCTAATGGACGGACTCCTAACTCCACCTAACCATCCCAGTTCTTTAATCTAGTGTTCTTCAACCTTTTTACACCTATGGACCTTCGGAAAAAAAAATTATTTTGTGGACCGGCAAACTACTAGGACTGAAATTTAACGTGAGCTCGGTCCTCGCAAACCATCTGATCCCATCCGCACAAGCCTCAGTTATGATTTTATACTGAATGTATTTTATTAAAGTATAAAAAGAAACAATATTCTGTTCAATTGTCATTTTATAAATACAAATAATACAGAGCAAGGATCAAAAAAACCCCTGTCTCCCCTCCCCTTCACTTATATCCCCTCTACTATCAAGAAATCTGAATAAGCCAAATTATTACAGAATGCTACACAGAAATATCATGCTAACAGAATACCGCAGTCACACATAGCAGGAATAGGGTTAGCGGAGTGCAACTAGGGCAACTGCCCCCCTGGTCAGAAAGAGCCCTAAGCCACTGCCTGCACTTTGCAGTCCCCAGTTATGTCTAACACCAGCTCTAGCAGGATATATATTTCAAATCTGATATATTCTAATCACAAAATAGAAATAAAATTATTTGTTTCTACCTTTTTGTTGTCTCTGGTTTCTGCTTTCAACTTCTTTTCATTCTCTTCCTTCCAGCATCTGCCCTCTCTGTCTCTTCAATC
Source organism: Geotrypetes seraphini (assembly GCF_902459505.1). Classification (NCBI taxonomy): domain Eukaryota; kingdom Metazoa; phylum Chordata; class Amphibia; order Gymnophiona; family Dermophiidae; genus Geotrypetes; species Geotrypetes seraphini. The sequence continues at coordinate 219,044,041 of NC_047084.1, read as the reverse complement.
CAGCATCTGCCCCTTCCATCTACTGTCTGACCTCTCCCCCTTCCATATGGTTATTTGTCTTCTTTCTATGCCCCTCTCCCCTTTCCATCCAGCCTATGCCCCCTCTCTCCTTTTTACATGATTCATTCCAGCTTCACTGCTCTCTTCATTTTTATTTCTTCTACACCAGATCTAGCATCTTTGTCCCTCTCAATTTCTCTGCTGATCCCCCTTCCCATCTCATTCCTGTCTCGCCCCTTCCCCTCCTCTAATCTCCCTGCCAGCTGTTTCCTTCCTTTTTTCTTCTCCCTTCCCTCCTCCCCCTGTCCAGAAGTAACTCTCTTCCCTTTCCTTTCCCTCCTCCCCTCCCAGCAGCATCTCTCCTTATCCCTCTCCAGGTCCAGTAGCTGCTGCCCCTTTATTCCCCTTGCCCAGCAGCTTACCAGACTCCTTTCCCTCCTCCCCTCCCAGCAGCATCTCTCCTTATCCCAATCCAGGTCCAGTAGCAGCTGTCCCTTTTTCCCCTTGCCCAGCAGCTTCCCAGACTCCTTTCCCTCCTCCCCTCCCAGCAGCATCTCTCCTTATCCCTCTCCAGGTACAGTAGCAGCTGTCCCTTTTTTCCCCTTGCCCAGCAGCTTCCCAGACTCCTTTCCCTCCTCCCTTCCCAGCAGCATCAATCCTTCTCCCTCTCCAGGTCCAGTAGCAGCTGTCCCTTTTTTTTTTTTACCATGCCCAGCAGCTTTCTCCCCTCCCAGTAACTCTCCTTACTTGCCAGCGCTGCGATTCAGTAAGACAGCCTCGAGTCCTTTGTTGGGTCGCACCGCCTCTGAGGAAAGCGGAAGTTGCATCATCAGAGGCGGCCGACTCAGCAAAAGCTCCAAGGGTTCCTTCCTGAATCGCTGCGCTTGTAAGTAAGGAGAGCCGCTGGGAGGGGAGAAAGCACGGCTGTCGTAGGCTCCCCGTTATCTCTCTGGGCCAATGTGAACTATAGCTCCTCGATATTGCCAGTCCTGCGCAGAACAACAGGAAATTAAAGATGTTGATCTCGCCGGTCCTGCGCAGACCGGCAGGAATTTTCTGAGGACCGGCACCGGGCCGCGGACCGGCGGTTGAAGAACTGTGCTTTAATCAACATCCATGTCACAGATGCTGTTTATAGAATTGTGTTGCTGCTGGCAGGGGAATATCCCTGCTGTGATCAGCAGAGCAGCAGTGGCAGGGAACTCCCAAACCCCCACACACAAGTTAACCAGTAGGAGGGATGCCCACTCCCTCCCGTCACCACCTCTGGACCCCTCACACACTGTCCTTGGTAGGAAGAATGCCTACTTCCTCCTGCCAGAACCCCCAACACAACCCCCCGCAGGAGGGATGCCCAATCTCTCCTGCCGTAACCCCCAAAACAATCCCCATCAGGAGGGATGCCCACTCCATCCTGCTGGCACCCCTTACCGAACATATGACTCCCTGAACCCTCCCATGGAGTTGCCTTAGGGATCTGGCCAATCGGACTCTTAGGCCACTTCCAGTGCATCCCAGAATGGGAGGGTCCTTAGGCACCTAGGCCAATCAGGATGCACCGGGAAGAGGAATGCCCACCATTCTGAAGTATAGGGCCTGCCGGCCAGAGAAAGTAAGCATCCCTCCAGCTGGCCTTGCTGATAAAGGTATAGGGGGGGCGGGGGAGCCAGTAGGAGGGAGTGGGTATTACTCCTGCCGGGGATTGTTTCGGAGGTGGCAGCAGGAGGTTTTTTTTTAGGGGTTCCGGCAGGAGGGGGTGAGCAATCCTCCTGCCGCAGACAGTGTGGGGAGTGGGCATTCCTCCTGTCAGGGATTGGGGGGTTGCCAGTAGGAGGGAGTGGGTATTCCTCCTGCTGGGGATTGTTTCAGAGTTAGTGGCAGGAGGAATTGGACATCCCTCCTGCCAGGGTTTTTTTCAGGGGTTCCAGTGGGAGGGAGTGGGCAATCAGTTTAGCAGTCACATCTATTTGAAATGTAGGCCAGAATTTTGCTGGCCTATATTTCAGGTGCCTATCATGGCCCTAGGAAGACGCCTAAGGTTGCTTAAGCATGCCCACGCCCAGCCCAGCCCACGCCCAGCCCAGCTTAAGTGTCTCTAGATGTCTCCCTGCACCCGCTACAGACGCCTACATGCATCCCGATTGGCTGGTTAGATAGCGGTAGGATGTGTACCGTTGCCTACAATCAGGACGCCATTTATAAAATTTACCCTTTGGGTTTATCCCACAAATTTTTGAATTTTGTTTTCTCTTCACCACCTCCCCTGAGAGGGCATTCTAAGCATCCACCACCTTTTCTGTGAAAAAAGTAGTTCCTGATGTTACTTCCAAGTCAACCCGCCTGCAACCTCAATTCATAATAGATGAGTGAAATTGGGGGAGGAGGGTTAATTGCATAATTCATAAGATCACGCATACAATTCATAAAGGGTACATAAGTAGACTCACATGTACTTAGTGAATACAAGTAAAAGAACCCAGTGACCTCATTATAATAAGATGGATTAATGATAGCTTATGAATTTAAATGGCAGCAGCTGCTAAACAATGGTGACACACGTTAGTGCAGAATTCAATAGCATCCTCCTGGAGTGAAAAGAAATGTGTGTCCATAGTCAGAAAACCTGTAATATAAAAAGTCTAGCTTGCAAAAAAAAAAAAAAAGGTAATAATAATAATAAAAAGAGCAGACCTTTAAGTGAAATTTATAGTAGAGGCTTGTCAATTGGGGATTTAAAATTGACAATTTTTACCTTAAAGAAGCCAGTGGAAAATGAAAGCAGCTAAATAATTCAAGCACTGAAAAGCATATGGTAATAAAACACTCTTAAAAGACAGCAGCGGGAATAGTATGGTTCTGGAAAATTACAGGGAATTCACATTAATTTTACATGCTTGTGTTGACAGCTTGTAACTGGCTGCTACTAGTGACTGACAGCAGAAACCAGACTTCTTTTTTCTTCACCTCTAAATGCAAATGTCATCCAACTGCAACCTATAGATTATGTTGTCTTCCAAGAGAGATTAAAAGAAGTTCTGTGTCTCACAGTTGACCTCTCCCCTCTATATGTGAAAACAGAAATGGGGTTTGGCGACATGCACTTAGGGTTTACAACACCTGCTGATCACATATGTTTGTTGCCCAGATATCCACCAGGGGGTTCCCTTCTTCTCTATGGCTACTGAACTGAAATGCCACTGTGGCTTCTAAATGAAGAAAAGAATGTGTTGAGGCTTAAGGTTCTAGAACAGGGGTGGGCAACTCCGGTCCTCAAGGGCCGGAATCCAGTCGGGTTTTCAGGATTTCCCCAATGAATATGCGTTGAAAGCAGTGCATGCAAATAGATCTCATGCAAATTCATTGAGGAAATCCCGAAAACCCGACTGGATTCCGGCCTTTGAGGACCGGAGTTGCCCACCCCTGTTCTAGAACCTTAAGCCTCAACACATTCTTTTCTTCATTTAGAAGTCACAGTGGCATTTTAGTTCAGTAGCCACAGAGAAGAAGGGAACCCCATGGTGGATATCTGGGCACCAAACATATGTGATCAGGTGGAGAAGAGTGGAGTGGTACGGTGGGGAAGAGTGGATGCACACGGCATGGGGAAGAGTGGAGTGGTGCGGTGGGGAAGAATGAGGGCATACGGCATGGTGGGGAAGAGTGGTGTGGTGCAATGGGGAAGAGTGGGGGTGCACAGCATGGTGGGGAAGAGTGGAGTGGTACGGTGGGGAAGAGTGGAGGCACATGGCAGATTTTCTTGAAATATATGACCTTTGTGGCAGGATCCAGGATAGCATGCAAGTACATCGGTGACAAAAACATATCATGGCTATAACATACCTGAAAGTACAGACTGTAGTAAGTCTGGCTCCTATCTCCAATAAGTTGCAGCTGCCAAATTTTGTAGGAGGAATTTATTTATGTTTTAGGAAACAACTGTGATGCCAGTATAATATCATGTTTGCAAAATGGTCTTAGTGGGCAGGGTGATTGATGCCTGGAATGTCCCACTGAGGGAGATGGTGGAGACGAAAACAGAAACAGAATTCAAAAAGACATGAGATGAACACAGAGGGTCTCTAATTAGAAAATGAATGGTATAAACAACAAAACTTAAATGGTTGTATGTGTGTTTGATGTGTTGAGTGATGCTTAGATGGCGACTCCTGTACTTGCATGGTCTGTGTCCTGTATATGGCAATTCAGTTTAGAATGGGCTGGAGAGGGCTTCAATGAGATCTTTAGTCATTTAGAATGTGAGGACAGTGCTGGGAAGACTTTTATGCAAATGACAAGATGGTTTGGATAGGCTGGAGTGGGTTTCGACAGCAACTCCAGTAGATGGAACCCAAGAACAGTACCAGGCAGACTTGTATGGTCTATGTCCCAGAAATGTCAAGGAAAACCAATTTAATCATGAATTAATAATGAGTGTGAATGTTCAGGTCTTTATCTGCCATCATTTACTCTGAAGGAGGGTAACCTGCATATTGTGGCAAGTGCGGCTCCAAATGCCTTGCTGAGTAGACTGGGTGGACTCTGTGGGTCTTTATGCCATTTCCTATGGCTCTATGGGGCCCTTTTATGAAGTTGCGGTAAGCTCTAACACATGGTTACCTCAGGTTAATGAGCAGTATCATGGGGTACCCTCAGGTATCCCGCGGTAGTCTTTGGATTGGCTCATGCTTTCCACATGCTAAACATTAGAATTTATTTTTAAGCACTGGGGTGTGTCTAGGAGTGGAAAGTAGTCATGTTCTGGGCTAATTGGTTAATGCAGCTACATTGTCATGTACTAAGCAATTGTTACATTGTACATTGTTACATTATTACATTGTACATTGTTAGTGTATGAGCCGTTACTACATTTACACTGGGGGGCCCATAATCAAAAAACATAAAACATCCAAAACCATCCTAAATCAGCACTTGGATGTCTTAATTGCAAAGATGACCAAGTACTGAAAATCAAAATCGTCTTTTTGTACGTCTAGTAAGGTATTCCAGCCTCTCTACATTCAGAGCACAAGATGGGTGTGGTAGAGGCATGTTATGGGTGTGCTTTCAGCAGTGTCAAGGGTGGGTTAGATATGGACGTCTTGCAGTGATAATCAAACATTTTGCAAGACGTCCTGGATTGATACATTTGAAACTAGACCTGTTATAGAAGGGTCTAAGTGCCACAAAGGTGCCCAAACTGACCAGACAACCACTGCATTCATCAAGGTAAGATATCTTCACACTTCCCCAGTGCTCACTGACCCATTTCCACCACACAAAAATGAGAACAAAAAGGTACATTCCTGTATTTATAACAGAAGCATCTGATATAGGGTATCATCATAGAGCTGCACACAGATGTCGCAAGTAGCCTAGTGGGCAGGCTAGTGAACCATAAAGAGGAGGATCCAGGCCCATAAGCCACTCTAACTACTACATTGATGGTGGAAAATATGTGCCCCCCCAAAAAAAAAAAAAAAACTACTATTCTACTGCCAGATAAGTGCCACCTACAGCTATAGGAGCTATTGGGGTTGTAGACAGGTGGGTATAGTGGGTTTTGGGGGTTTCACCATAACCTATAAGGGAATTCTGGTGAGAAGTTTAATTGGCATCCTTTTTGTGAAGTTCACAGCAGTTCCCTCTATGGTACCCCACTGCTCTGTTGCCATGTCTGGGTGGTCAATCCATTACAGGACTGGCCCCTCCATTGTCCAAATGGTCTTGTTCTGGCCATTTGGAACTTGGACAAAATTTTGTTCAAAAATGTGGTATAAAGATAGATGTCCTAACGGTCTGGACGTCCCAATAGCCTGGATAGAGGATTTTCAAAAAATATATATTTCTAGACATATGATGGTTTGCCTTTTGAAAATGGGCATTTTCTTACTGCCAACTTTGGACATCCAGTGTTATACGTCCAAATCGGACTTAGACGTATGTTTTGAAAATGTCTCTCCATATGTTGATAAGTGCTCATGGGCTAATGGATACACGCTAATGAGGAAATTAGCATGTGGCCAGTAATGGAAATAATGCAAAATAGGACCTTTTTCCTGCATGCTAACAATGTCCTCAGTGCAGAGGAAAGACCTATGCTGGGGCTAGCACTGGCCTCTTATCACAGTTTAGTAAAAGGGCCCCTGTGTTGCAAAACAAAATGAAACAAAAGAAAGAAAAACATTCAGGGCCAGATTCCATAACTGAGGCCACCTAGTGACGCCTAACTAAAATCTGCACCTGACTTAACTTAAATGGCATGGTAACTGACCGCACAACTGAAGTTAATTGAATAATTAATTTTAAAAAATTTAAAAGTTAGGTGCAATGCCTAACGACACCTACCTAAATGGTAGGCGTGGTTAGGGGTGAATTCTAAGCCTGGTTGACATAAGTCAGGTGCTAGTAAATTAAGACAGGAAAACCCTGGTCTAATATACTGGCACCTATCTCTAGGGCATCTAGAAATGCCTAAGCCCACCTAGGTGGTGTTAGGTGGGATTCTATAAATGGTGCCTAGCAGTTGATTGGCAACCATACTGAGCGGTGCTAGGCAGTGTTTATAGAATCAGGCCCTCAGTGTGCATTGTAATGGGATCCCTCTCCTTTGTGCCTTAAATATTAGTTTATGAGCTCTCCACACAACTCCTGAAAACCTCATTTACAACACTTTCTTATCATCATTTTGATAATATCACGTATTTGCTCCCTGGAGCCCAAAACCACTAGTGCTAAATTGAACCTTTATAATAGCAGACATAAAACCACAGTCAGAGCAAAGCCTCAGTTCTCTAGTACTCTCTAATAAAAAAGAAAAAAAAAATGAATACAGCTGGTTTGCAGGAAGAGTATTCTTTCTACAGATTTGCTCTATACGAGCCAATAAGTTGATCCACATAATGAAATATAAAGTAAATTAACAGTCTAAAAGGATTGCTGCAAGGATTAAAGTTAAGTGCTTATTATGCACTTAAAAATCTTACTTTAAAATAAAATGGTTCAAGTAGTCTGAAACATACACCTGAGAATGGCACCAATATACGTACAGTACTTGCCTTTCAGTATATTTTTCCTGTCATGATTTTGCAGCAGTGACTGACGTTATGCTCTTACCATGATTTTATAGCTGTATTTTGCTGGATAGGTGCTTAAATCTTTTCCTTAAGGAGATGCAGCTTTACGGCATTGCTTGGTCAGCCCTACTTTGAGGACGAGGATGCTGGATCGAGTCTTCTGAGCCACTTCGTTATCCTGCTGAAAGTCTGCACGTTTGCATTTGTACACATAGCTGGTTCTAGAGAGTTTGGAGGTCTTTCTTTCTTGGGTCAGCAGCACACTTTAGGATGCTTCAGAGAGTAATCGAATTCTGTGGCTTTTAATAATCGGACCCCAGAGGAAGGCGACTACAACCGCAAAATGCAGATTCTTTAGTGTAATCTAATGTAGCTCAGGCTGTGGATGGAATCACTAATTGGTTTGGGGATTTTGATTCTAAAGTCCTGCTAGAGCAGTAAGGTTTAAGCATTTTGGTAAGGTACTGAGGCATATACTATAACACTGTATTCCCTGGAGAGAGGGTGGAGAAGATGCTTATTTATTTATTTGTGCATGATATACCACCAAATGGCCTGAGCTAGTCTTCTATGTGGTTCACAAAAAAGTTAAAGAAAGGAAAGGGCAGAAAGGCCCAGAAGAAAATGGTAAAGAGAGGAGAAAAAAAAACCAAAAACAGTCAGCAGTTATACAAAAGAATTGGGTAAAGAAGTGTGTTTAAATCTGATTTTGGATGTATCCTACAAGACATCCAAATATCAGGGCAGGGAAATATCCATTTTTAAAATCGCTAGATGTCCACTTTTTTTCTTTTTTAAATGACCTATTTGGATGACTTGGCCTTTAGGATGCTTAATATTTTTGGCCATTTGCAAATACAAAATCGTCCTTGTTCAAAACATCCTAATTCAGACCATTTGGAAGAGGGAGGAGCCAGCATAGTCATGGATTGGCCACATAGCTATCCCAAAAGAGCAATGGGGCACTGCTGTGAACTTCACATAAAGGGTGTCAGATATACCTGTATATCTTACCATTACCCCCATATAATTTATGATGAGCCCCCCCCCCCAAAAAATCCTCCCCAAATCTACTATACCTACCTGTATACAACCCCAACAGCACTTATGGTTGCAGGTGGCACCTATATGGCAGTATAGTAGGGTTTGTGTGGGTTTTGATGGGCTCATACTTAATACCATGGATGTTGTGGTTAGAGTGCCTTATGGACCTGGGTCCTCCTCTCAATGGTTAACTAGCCCACCCACCAGGTAACTCTACTCACTTGATGCTCTACTCGGCTTCCCCATACCAGATGCTGCTGTTCTAGAGACAGGTATCTACCTTTTTGTTCTCATTTTTGTGTGGTGGAAGGGGGTCAGTGAACAATGGGGGAGTGTGGGGGTGTCTTACCTTGATGCATGCAGTGATCATCTGGTCAGTTTGGGCACCTTTGTGGCACTTAGATGCATCTAAAATATGTCTAGTTCCAAACAACTAAGTTCCATCCAGGACGTTTTGCAAAACATTTGATTATGCTTAAGTACCTGAATGTAAACCACTTAGACTATAAGTGGTATATAAATGCTTAAATAAATAAATAATTGCATCCAAATCTAACCCACCCTTATGCACACCCAAAGCCTGCCCATAACAAGCCTCCACCATGCCCATCTCAAGCTCTGGATGCACAGAGGCTGGGACACCTCACTAGATGTCCAGAAAGATGGAATCCCTATGAGAGGCTTTGTCTCTGGCAGTGTTCAAGGCCCAGTTATAAGTTCACCTCTTTGAGAGTGCATTCAACTCCTAACTCCTTTCACCTTGGGTGCTGCATCCCCAACCCTATATGTCGTGTCTGTCTGTCCAAGTTAGATTGTAAGCTCTTCCAAAAATCGGTTCAAAAATAGTCCATACAAAATCCACAATCATAATCATAGAACGAGGAAGCAGAGTGGAATGTGTATTGACATCATATTTTATGATTATGGATGTGGATTTTGTATGGACTATTTTTTCATTGATTTTTGGACTGAAATTGATTGTCACACTGTGGATATTGGAAATGGGAACACACGGATTCTGCTGCTAGCTGGCACCGTTGTTACAGTACTGTAAGTTCTCACTGCCCCTTCAAACAACTATGATAAGTAATTTTCTATTTTTTATCCTTTCAGGATGATACTGATTGAGTTAGCATTTTGTTAGAAAGTGTGTGCCGTGATGTAACTGGTGTAACATCTTTACAGCTTTCCAGCTGATGTGGTTGATGTTTTTTGTCACCGAGCACACATTTATCAAATTATTATTTAGTGATATTTATTTTATTTTGATTTCATTGAAATATTTAGCTCATTTCCAAGCCTTTCTTACAACCTTTGCAGAGTAACCACGCTGTGTGAATTTCTCATACAGTATACTGGCTTGATAATGAAATTCTTTGTCCTCTTAATACAGATGTCTGACCCTCAAAAATTGCCCAATAGGTATACTTCACTGTCACTTAACCATTTTGTGTGGTGACTCTGATATTGTCCAATGAAAACAAAAACAAAAACTGTGGATACAGATGTTCTGGAGATAATTTATTAAACACTAACATATAAAACCATGAGAATTCAATTAAAAATACTGTGATAAAATCCAACCGGACCCTACACGGTCCGTGTTTCGGCGAACACACCTTCCTCAGGGGTCCAATGGTTTGCAACCTCACATATAAAGAATTGGACTGAAAACAGTCTATTGTCTTTAAACATGTGAGCAAAGAACACCGCAGACAAGCTGAAGTAGCAAAAAAAAAAAAAAATGCTGTTTTTGTTTTTGTTTTCATCGGTGGATTGTTTTCACTGTGGATCAATGGGTCTCCCCATTTTTCTTTGTTGACTCTGATATTGTAGCAGTGTATTTCTATCTGATGTTTTGCTATGGAGTGTTGTTTGTATACACTCACTCTTTTTATGGATCTCTATATCCAAAAAAGATATTTTATTTACACTGATGTTGTATGTGAACTTGATATTCCTGTAACAATTGTTTAAATCCTGCAAAAATTCACCTAACTCTTCTTCAGTACATTCCCAGATGAAAAATACATCATCTACAATTTTTTTTTTCCATATTTTGATTTTAGAAAAATGATGTAAAGGTTAAACCCATTTTTGTTCAAATGGTGTCATAAAGAGGAAGGCTATGGATGGTGCTATCATAGCCCCCATAGCTACCCCCTTTGTCTGAAAATAGAATTGGTCCTCAAACATGGAATAATTATATTGTATGACGATGGCACCAAGATCTTCTAAAATAACCCTCTTACTGATTTCTAACTCTGAAGTACTTAAATAATCATGAATCAACTGTACTGCTGCCGCTTGGAGCATGTTTGTGTACAATATAGTGATGTCACATCCGCTGTTACCAATAAAGAATCCCCCCCCCCGCCCCCTCCCAACTGAATCTCAGCGAGTAGATTTAGAAAATGGGTGGAGTTTTTTACATATGGGACATAATCCTTCAAGAAAAAAATCCACATTTTTAAAATGTATTAACACATCCTAAAACTGAGTGCTAGATACTGTTGTGGAGGTGTATCAACTTGAAGGAATACATCAATAGAACACATTCCAACACTGATTATCTGTTTCAACTGGTAAACATTTTTAGCCAAAGAAATATAGAAACATGATGACAGATAAAGGCTAATTTGCCCATCTAGTCTGCCCATCCACAGTAACCATTATCTCTTCCTCTCTCAATGAGATCCTACTTGCCTATCCCAGGCTTTCTTGAATTCAGACACAGTCTCTGTCTCCACCACCTCTTCCAGGAGACCGTTCATATTATACAATAGCATTTTGCATGTTCAAAGCCATTTAAATCTCTAATGGCTTGATTATAGTGCATGTAATTTTAGCAAAAACTTAAGTAATGACTTTTGGAGAAACCAAATAGGTAGGAATTCCAAAATAGCAATTCCTCTCATTAAATTGTTTCTAGGTCCCTAAAAAATAATATGTAAGATCTTGTATAATTTGCATAAAAGTATATTCTTCACTCAAGTTCTTAATGGCAAGCAAATTATCTGTGTCCTGTTCAATGACTTGTGAATGCAGGTTAACAATCACTCTTACTGTATCATGCATGGTTTTCTCATTTGCGTTTAATTGGTATACTGATAGTGTTTCTGAGTACGAAAATGTTTCATATCAGCCTGTAACTTTTGATCAATATTTTGTTACATTTTCACAGAAACAGCAGTTGCAGTAGACTTGGCTGAACCAAATAAATTTTTTAAATGGCAAAGAGAACAACATTGGCAGCAAATTTCACAAACTGTTTGGATCTACTCTGATCTTTCCTCATTGTGAATATTTTCCACATTAGACACAGAGTTCATGTACAAATAGAACCACACTGTTGAAGCACAAGGAATCTCAAAATTTTCCTTTATTTTCTCTAGGACAGATGATAAACCTATAGCATTGACAACCTTGGGTTCATCAATAGTAGGAGAGGAATCCTCATCTTGTCCAAATCCCCTGGCAATATCAGATAATCTTTTCCAGTTGATATTAGAGAGATATATGAGGGATGTTCAATAATTTATCTACCTCAGTAGGAGAGAAAAGAGTTTTTTTAAAAAATTGTTTATTTTTCAATATAGTCCCCTGATAGCTCCATATACTTCATCTACTTTTGCTGCAATGACTTTAACCCCTTTAAAAGGAATTCTTCTGTTTGACCTTCACACCAGGACATCACAGTTTCCTTGATGTCTTCATCACTTGAAAACCGCAGAGAGATTTCTTCAAAACTCAGAACAGGAAATAATCCGAGGGAGCCAGTTCAGGACTGTAGGGTGGATGGTTCAGCTGCTGAAACCCAAATTCTCAGATGGCAGCTTGTGATTGTCGTGACATGTGCACCGGCACTTTTCTAATTCTGTGATATCTTTTTAGAGATACAGTGACCAGAATTGAATGCAGTACTCAAGGTGATGTCACACCATGGAGTGATATAGAGACATTATAATATTTTTGGTCTTATTGAATTTGCACTTAGCAAACATCATCCTGGAATCCAAATTTCTGTGATCATATGAATAGCCAAAGTGGGTCAGACCAATGGTCCATCTAGCCCAATATCCTGCTTCCAGAGTGGCCAGTCCAGGGCACAAGTACTGTACCTGGCAAAAACCCAAACAGAAGTAGCATTCCATGCTACTGATCCCCATGTGTGTCTCAATAACAGGCTATGAACTTTTCCTCCAGGAACTTGTACAAACCTTTTTTAAAACCATCTACATTAACTGCTGTTACCACTTCCTCTGGCAACACCTTCTAGAGCTTTACTATTCTCTAAGTGAAAAAGTATTTCCTCTTACTGGTTTTAAAAGTATTTCCCTGTAACTTCATCGATTAACCCCTAGTCTTTGTAATTTTTGATGGAGTATCTCCCTCAGCCATCTCTTTTCCAAGCTAAAGAGCCCTAACCTCGTTAGTCTTTCCTCATATGGGAGGAATTTAATCTCCCTTATCATCTTGGTCACTCTTCTTTTAACCTGTTCTAATTCCACTATATCTTTTTTGAGATACAGCAACAAGAATTGAACATATTACTCAAGATGAGGTCACACCATGGAGAAATACAGAGACATTATAACATTCTTAGTCTTATTTCCCATCCCTTTCTAATAATTCTCATCTTGTTTGCCTTCTTGCCCACCGCCACTCATTGGACGGAAGGCTTCAGCATGTTGTCTTTGACACCTAGATCTTTCTCTTGAGTGCTGACCCCTAAGGTGAACCCTAGCATCTAGTATCTATGATATAGGTTATTCTTCCCAAAGTGCATCACTTTGCATTTATTGACATTAAATTTCATCTGCCCTTTGGATACCCAGTCTTCCAATTTCCTAAGGTCTGCCTGCCATTTTTTCAATCCACATGTGTTTTAACAACTTTGAACAGTTTAGTGTCATCTGCAAATTTAAGTACCTCACTCGTAGTTCTAATTTTTAGATCATTTATAAATATGTTAAAAAGCACTTGTCCCAATACAAATCCTTGCAGCACTCCACTATTTACCTTCCTCCATTGACAAAAATTGCCATTTAACTCTACCCACTGTTTTCTATTCAATAACAAATTCCCTATTCTGCAACAAAACAATTGCCTCCTATCCCATGACTCTTTAATTTTCTCAGGAGTTTCTCATGAGGAACTCTGTTGAAAGCTTTTTGAAAATCTGGATATACTACATCAGTTGACTCACCTTTATCCACATGTTTGTTTACACCTTCAAAGAAATACAGCAAATTGGTATGGCAAGACCTCACTTGGCTGAACACATGCTGACTCTGTCCAATTAAACCATGTTTATCTACGTGTTCCGTAACTTTATTTTTTATAATGGTTTCAACTATTTTTCCTAGGATTGAAAAGACTCATTGGTCTGTGATTTCCCAAATCACTCTGGAATCCTTGTTAAAAATTGGCATAACATTATCCACCCTCCAATCTTCAGGTACTATGGACCATTTTAGTGATAGGTTACAGATCACTAACAGCAGATGAGCAATTTTATGTTTGAATTGTTTCAGTACCCAGTCCAGGTGATTTATAACTCTTTAATTTGTCAATATTGGCTTACTACATCTTCTATGTTCACCAAGATTTCTTTCAGTTCTTCCACATTGTCACCCTTGAAAACCATTTCCAGTATAGGTAGAAGTCTTATATCTTCTTCCATAAAGACCAAAGCAAAGAATTAATTCAGTCTCTCCACTATTGCTTTATCCTCCCTAAGTTGCAGTTTTCCTGGTCTTCCTGCATCTGGAGAGGTAGCACCAACGTTTCAGCCATCATGCTATGAATTTTTTCAGGGTATGCTATGAGGTCTGCAGTTTGTCTTTATAGACTGTATAGTTGGTGCTCAAACCCGATTGACTGGGGCTTGATGTGAATGAAGCAGGAATGTCTGTTGGTCACCAATTTGAATTTTGATGGGAAGGACTGTTGGTCACAGATTTTAATTTTGAGAATTTATCCCTTAGTGATCACATTTAGAAATGCTGCAAAACCTCTAATAACCCTTCAGAAATCATCTGAGCCATTCCATGAAAAATATGATGGCAGCAAAAAGCATTAGCAAAGATGCCAAGTTACTCAGTTCCAATAGAGAGATGAGATTTTAAGCCAGCCCTAGCTTTTGAACATGATGCAGCATGGATTTCAATGGGTAAAATCAGAGACTATAAATCCCACATTTCTTTGGGGTATAAGTTCAAAACCAGGATTGGCCAAAATTCTATCTCCTAGAACTGTTCCCAGCCCCGATTCCTTAAGCCATTGCAGTGAGTAAAATGTCATAGTTGTAATCCACTTTGTTTAAAGGCAGACTATAAATAATAAACTATAAACTAAGGTAGCAAAGCTGGAGTAATTTGGCAGCTGTGCATTAGAGAGGTTCTTTTTTTTTTTTTTTTTTAATTATTTATTTATGCAGTTTTAAATGAACATACAACATAAAAATGCCTTAAGAAATAGAAAGCATATTGCTAAATACAAAAACAATCCATAAAATAATATTTCCCATTGAAATCTAACAAGCAAACGTATTCATAGCAACTTTCTCTATAAGTCCTCAATTAAAGATAGGGAGAGGATAAGGAAAAAGAGGCACATCTCAGAAGAAAAATAAAGAACTTAAATAAATCAATAATGACAACGTCTCGCCGGAAATAAACTAATACAATCTTCCATTTTTAATAATTATTATATTCTTTCCCCCTGACCCGACACCTGTACCTGTATTTTACGCTTTTTCTCAAGAAAAGCCTCCAATTGTTTGGGATCAAAGAAAAGATACCTATTTGACTCATACAATATTAAACATTTACAAGGAAAACGCAAAAAGAAATGAGCACCCAGGGCTAACACCTGAGGGCATAGAGTCAGAAATTGCTTCCTTTTCTCCTGTGTGTCTACACAGACATCAGGGAAAACCCAAACTTTACCTCCCAAAAACAATTTATCAGAGTTACGAAAAAACATTCTCATCACCCAGTCCTTGTCAGATTCAAAAACAAATGTAACTAGGAGTGTTGCTCTTATACACTCTTCTTCCAAAGATGTTTCTAATAATTGTGTTACATTTAAACTATCCATCGATAGTTCTCCTTGGGAAGAAGTTTGCCGTTTCTTCCCTGACATAGAATAGACTCGAGAAAATGGAGGCACAGTTTCCTTTGGAACCCTCAGAACTTCCATCAGATATTTTTTAAGCAGTTCAATGGGGGCTACAGTCCTGGATTGAGGAAAATTGATAAAACGCAGATTCAACCTACGGGTGTAATTCTCCATTTTCTCTATTTTATTCCTCAGTCCAGTCATACCTTATCCATAGATCAGGGTATTAGATTTTGAGTCTTTAAGACTTTGTTGAACTTCCTCTACTTTTTTTTCGAGCTCAAAATTCTTTGCCTCTTGGATGACAATACGTGTTTTACAGTCTTGCAAAGAATTGTCCACCAAAACCTTATTTCCCATGAAAATCTTCTCCAAGCGAGCTACAGCATCCCAGATAGAATCTAAAGTAACATGGGGAGGTTTAACCAGTGGTGTAATTTGCTGCTCACCAATATCCTGCCGCTGGTCAAATTTCTCAGACCTGGAGCTCTCTCTGTGCGTCTCCTCTACACCTCCTACAGCACCTTCAATACCCAGGTAGAACTCAGAACTCACTCCCATATTGTCTCCCAGCACTCTGGTTTCTCCTCTTATGCTCCGGATGCTACCCTCCTCTGTTGAATAATCCGCAACGCTAGTCACAGCCTGCGGGTTCAGCGCTTGTTCCGGCAGCGTCACCATGCCTGGGTCAGAGGATGGAAGTCGTTCCTCCGGGCTCAGAGTGACATTGAGCTTGAGTAAGGCCGCCCCTTTGCCAGCACCCGCTCCGGGGATATACGCTGTTCGGATTACAAATCTCTCCATGGTGGAAAGGGGAAGCGGAGAGGACTCGGAGGGGTAAGTCCTTACTTTCCCCTTTCTCTTACCCATGTTAATATTAGTACAGCGCTATACAGCAAGAGGAAAATAAGTTCCAAACAGTAGCCTTTCTCAGCGTGGCTACCAGCGAAACGCCATCTTCACTCCTCCCCCCAGAGAGGTTCTTTATGAAGTGTTTGCAGTAGTTCCTGGCTCACCCACAGGAGTTTCTTATGCAAGAGGCCCAAGTGGGCTTCATTTACGTTTCTTAAAGGAAAAGCCCTAAACTGGATTACTTCCCTGAACATCCCACTTCTGTGCAATCTGAAAGACTTTGGAACTGCCATGATCCTCACTTTTGGGGTGCTCTTACCTGCTCCAACAATTCATAAATATACGGCTTTCAATTGTGTTTCAAAGCTACCTGCTTCTAAGATTCCAGCTCTTGGTATTGCAATCCAGGTTACTCCGAACTTTGCTTTAGTGCTTCATTCTTCCAAGACTCCAGCTTCCAGTACTTTTGTCCAGGGGATACAGCTGCCCCTTGATTCCATATAGTGGGACTGGGAGAAAAGAGAAATTGCTCCTCCCCACATTATAACACCAATACAGTATGCCCAGTATGTGTTAGGGAGAATCAACTGCTTCTTTGGCAGGAGAGAGGGTGATACATGAGCAGTGGAATGCTGTCCTCTTTGGGTGGCCCAGGAGCTCCACCCTGGCCCCAGCAAAATCCTGTCACATCTCTCCTGATTCACTCATCCACCTCCTCTCAGCGCTGTAGTTTTAAATCTTCAGGCAACCGCTGTGCAACATTAAGGAGCAGGCCTGTCCACGGAAGTAGGATGAAGGGTTCTGGGGCAGGCCTGCTCATTGACGCTGCACGGTGGCTGCCCGAAGATTTAAGGTAGAGTGCAGGGACATGGGAGGGCAGGCAGGCACCACATTTTTAGGGAGACCCTGGCCCCATGGCCTCCCCTGTTCGGGCGCCAATAGGGTGGCACATTGCCTAATGCCTAATGCTGGTGCCAGGAGGAGTTCATGCAGGTTGGGTGATGCTCATAGGAGGTGTGGGATGGCATAGGGGGGTTTGGGATATAATCAGGGCGGCATAAGGTGTCTTCATCTGTATGAAAATTTGTAAAAACAAAATTTAAAAAAGGTATACAATCCAGAAAACTTAACAAACCCCTCTTTTACAGATGCCCACATCACAAGTCATAACGAAGATCCTGAAAAGCAGACCAATTTCCATTCCCCCCCCCCCCCCCTGGGCCAGATCAGCACATCTGTGTTAGGCTATACAAGCTACACAAACATACACACCAGGCATTTGCTGTACTAAAACACTGTAGCCTGCGATACACCTTGGAGAGTTGTTTGCTAATTTATAGATGTTCAAATACAAATATTGAATTAGCTTATTTACTTAGAAAAAAAAAATTAAAATAAATATTAATTAGAAATATAGCAGTCTGATGAACAATTTCATTTAATCCTTCAGACCTTTCAGACAGCCTTTTGTGTGTGTTTTAAATAGTACCCTGAGTCTGCATCTGATGCCAAGTTTGCTCATGCAGAGAATAGAGATTCAGAGTCATTTTCCTTCATAATAGCATACCCAGCTGGGAGCACAGCTGCTAAATAAGAAAGACAGAACTGAAGATTCCGGATGGCTGGGGCTGTGTAATCACACATCCATCTCAGTTGGCTCACATAAAAGCTACAAAAGAACAACATCAACTTCAGAATAATCCAAAACATATAGAAAATTTTTTTTACTTGATTTAAAATATCATATTGCAAGGCAGTGAAGGATATTTTAATTTCATCAGCCAAACCTGACTCTAAAAGACTGCACAACTTAGTTACTTGAATCAATTTTTATTGGACAAATAAATGAGAAAACATAGCAAGCAAGGTACAAATCTGTTCAAGAAATACACAGCAAATCCCCCAACTCCCCCCACCCAGAATCCACAGTTCCACTGTCCCCGACATGACCATAGTGATGGAAGCAGGTGTAAGGAGCAGAGACCATCCGAAAGCTATATGAGAGACAAAAGCACATGAGCAGGGAACTAAGCCAGCAATCAAAATTTAAGGAGCAAACAATATAAAAGACCAACAAAAAGGCAAAAGCATAGCCCTGCGCCACCGGGGAAGCCCAGACAGATTGTCTAAGATTCCTTGCAAACAGAGCCCTGGATCTCCTATGTTCTTTTTGTGGTTTTCTCCATTTATTTTATGTTGTTTGTTCTTCATTAGTGTTGTTGTGTCTGTTTGACTCTTCGCTTGTTATATCCATTGTTTGGTTTGGTTTTTTCTTTTTGCACCACTTAGCTAAATAAAAAGCGTTCAAAAATAGCAGTAGAAAAAGATGGCATGGCAAATAAATATTAGTGCTGGAGACGTGGGTGGGTGGTTGTACCTCAGGCAGGTACACCAAGTTATAGGCCCTTTTTTACAAAGGTGTGCTAAGCGTTTTAGCGCATGCTAACTCAACACGTACACTAACTGCTAATGCGCCCATAGGATAACATACATACGTTAGCGTTTAGCGTGCGCTAAAAAGCATAGCACACCTTTGTAAAAGTGGGGGATAGTTTCAATATTTGGTTAAGGAATACTTATTTATTTAAAAAAAAAAAAAATTATAACCTGCTTCATCTATTATTCTGAGTAGTTTACAACAAACATATATAATACTTGAGTCAGGAGTGGTACCAGGGTACTGGAGAAGAGCAGATCTGGTCCCTGTCACAAAAGCGGAAGTAAGGAAGAGGTAAGGAACTACAGGCCGGTAAGTCTGACTTTTGTTGCAAGTAAATTACAGCTCTCCTTCATATTCAGGGAGGGTAGGGGCACATCTCCCTTGCAAATAATAAAAAAATCACAAATAACTTTAGGATTCCTACCCTGACTCCCTCCCGCCTCTCAGACCCCTTCACAGCTTACCTTTAAAGCCCTGGTGATCTAGCAGTGAAGTGGGGCAAGAGAGATCTTTCTGCCCTGTGTAGATCCACTATCAAAGATGGCTGCCTCAAGTTCCCGCGTCGATCTCACGAGATGGAGGGAAATTGCAAGACTGACATGGGAACTTGAAGCAACCGTTTTTGATAGCAGATCTGCACAGGGCAGGAGCGTAGGAAGATCACTCCTGCCCCGCTTCACCACTACATTAGCAGGGCTTTAAAGGTATGCTGTGGAGACGGGATGGAGGCTGCTTATTTGAAGTCTCCCAAATAATCAAATTCACAAATCTCAAAAACGTGAATATGAAGAAAATGGAAATGCTTTTAAAACAGACAATAGTGAAGTTTCTGGAATCTAATAGATTACAGCACCTGAGGCAACATGGTTTCACTATAGGCAGGACTTGTCAGACAAATCTGATCAATTTCTATGACTGGGTGACCAGAAAGTTGGATAGAGAAAGAACACTAGATATGGTATATTTAGATTTTAGCAAAGCCTTTGATACTGTTCCACACAGGTATCAAATAAACTGAGTGCCCTCAGTATTAGCCCCAAAGTGATGGACCGGGTGAGGAACAGGTTGAGGGAAGGCACTAGAGGCTAGTCATCAGTGGAAAGGGATATCACCAGTGGTCTGCTTCAAGAATCTGCTCATGGGCCTGTTCTTTTTAACATTTTGTAAATGAAATTGCTGAAGGGCTATCTGGTAAGGTTTGCCTCTTCGTGGATGATACCAAAATCTGCAATAGTGTAGATACCTCTGATGCTGTGAATAACATGAAGAAGGACCTAGTGAAGGTTGAAGAATGATCCATAATTTGGCAGCTAAAATTTAATGCTAAGAAATACAGGGTAATGCATTAGGGCTGCAAAAACTCAAGGGAATGGTACAGTTTAGGGGGATAAAGCACTTTTGTGCACTAAAGAGGAGTGTGATGATCTTAAGTTGGCCAAACAGATAGAAAAAGCAATGGTGAAAACTAGAAGAATGCAAGGGTGCATAGGGAGAGGAATGACCATTAGGAAAAAGGATGCCCCTGTAAAAGACTCTGGTGAGACGTCATTTAGAATATTGTATACAGTTCTTGAGACTGCGCCTTCAAAAAGATATCAACAAGATGGAGTCAGTCCAGAGGAAGGCTACTAAAATGGTTGGTGGTCTTCATCATAAAGTGTATGATGACAGACTTAATGATCTTAATATGTGTACTTTGGAGGAAAGGCTGAACAGGGGAGATAAATTAGAGACATTTAAATACCTATTTGGCATAAATGTACATGAGGCAAGTCTCAATTGAAAGGAAGCTCTGGAATGAAAGTGAAAGGAGACAGAATAAGAAGTAACCTTTGAAAATACTTTTTCATGGAAAGGATGGTTAATGCGTGGAACAGCCTCCCAGTGGATGCAATGGAGAAGAAAAATCTTAGGACAAGTGCATTCGATCTCTAAGGGAGAGGAAGGGATAGCAGATGGCATGGATAGAATACCCAGAATAGATAGGCCATATAGTCTTTATCTGCCTTTCTTTTTCTCTATTTCTAAGACATTTACAAAATTTAAGCATCAAAACATCATTTATAACAACATCGATCAACAAAAGCCTGTTGGAAAAAGGCTTTTAATTGTTTCCTAAAGGAGAATATTAGTAGGAAACATTGTAAATGTGCTGGAAGTAAATTCTACTGTTAAAGAGCTGTGACCATATATTGTCCTATATTCATCTAGTCTGGTACCTCCAGTAGATTCTGACTCTGTGATCTCAACACCTGTAAAGGAGTGTAAATTTTCAGCACATTGGCAAGACAAGCAGGAGATATATGTTCAAATTTGAAAATCACTTGATAAATCTTAACCAATTGTTAGTGTAGTCCTTATTCACTTCTCTCTAAATCACTAACTGTTCACTAACTGTTGCCCTCGACCCTGAAGAAAAACATTGTTTGAAACATGCATGTCGGGAGAGGTGGCATTGATGAACATTTGAGAGCTAACCTCGAAGCTAAGTAGCTAAGTAATAAGATTAAATTAGAAGAAAAAGACATCAAGTAAGGAAATGAAGGAAACTAAAATAAAATACAATGAAGAAATAGTTATGGAATTATGAAATTAAGAAAAAGTATGAAACTAAATGAATTTTAGAGTTTTGAGCAAATAAACAATAAAGTGGACTGATGAAGACAAGAGATTGCTGGGCATTATTCATGGTCCAGTTGATATCCAAAGGTCCATACAAATGAAAAAATAAAGAATTAATATATATATATACATATACATATATTATGAAGTATATGTTAGTATTAGACCAATAATCTCTTTACAGTGTATATGGGGCCCGCAATATATAAACAGGCACCATATAGCTTTACAATATTAGAGATTTAAAAAGAGTACAGAGAATAGTTAGTGATTTAGAGAGAAGCAAATTTGAAAATCAGCATCGTTATCTTAAACTTGATCCACCTTTCAATGGGAGGCCAATGTAATTGTTTCAATATGGGTGAAATATGTAGAAAATGAGAACAGCCAGAAATCAATTGTGCAATTGCATTTTATGCTACTCAAATAGCTCTAAGAGATTTGTTTATTTGGTTTTATATCCCGTCCTCCCAGGAGAGCTCAGAATGGGTTACAAGTTTCCACACATATTAAAGTGTATTTATACAAAGTGATGACGAACATGACATGGCAGGTTTCTTTGGCAATTCTAAGAGCAAAGCATTGCAGTAATCAAATAGTGGAAATATATACACCTTAACAATTTAAGTGGCAAACAGAAAACAGGGGGGGGAAAAAATCTTTCACATCAGCATTAGCACAGTCCTTTGGTTAGCAGTAAGCAAAGGAAGTACAACGGTAGTTGGGAAGTAGGACTAGTGCAGGGCAAACTTCTACTGTCTGTGCCTCAAAATTGGCAGACCAGGATAGAGATTAAGCATGCATATAAGGGGGTGTTGAAAAGGTCTCAGCCCAACCAACTTCCTAAATGCTGAGCATTATTTTGCCACAGTAGCTGAAAAGAGCGTTATTTTATTTTGCAAAGTGCCAATTTGCAAAATCGTAATGTTATGTTTTGACATTGTTTCAGATCATTGATTGAACCATGTTAAGAAAAAGTGTGGAATTTTCAATTGTGGAATCTTGAGCTGTCATGAAGTTCCTATTCCTGCAGAAGAAAACGTCAAAAGAAATCCGTGAATAGAAACATAGAAACATAGAAAAATGACGGCAGAAAAGGGCTATAGCCCATCAAGTCTGCCCACTCTACTAACCCCCCCCCCATTAAGTCTGAGTGCTAATGTCCTAGTTCCTTATCTCGACCCTCATAAGGATCCCACGTGGATGTCCCATTTATTCTTAAAGTCAAGCACGCTGGTGGCCTTGATCACCTGCACTGGAAGCTTGTTCCAGTGATCTACTACTCTTTCTGTGAAGAAATACTTCCTGGTGTCACCATTAAATTTCCCTCCTCTGAGTTTGAGCGGGTGTCCCCTTGTGACCGAGGGTCCTTTGAGAAAGAAGATGTTGTCTTCCCCCTCGACACGTCCAGTGATGTATTTAAATGTCTCAATCATGTCCCCCCTTTCCCTGCGTTCTTCTAGAGTGTAGAGCTGCAATTTGTTTAGTCTTTCTTCATACGAGAGACTCTTGAGCCCAGAGATCATCCTAGTGGCCATCCGCTGAACCGACTCAACTCTAAGCACGTCTTTACGGTAATGTGGCCTCCAGAATTGCACACAGTATTCACAGTATTCCAGATGAGGTCTCATCATGGTTCAGTACAGTGGCATTATGACTTCAGGTTTGCGGCTGACGAAGCTTCTATTGATACATCCCATCATTTGCCTTGCCTTGGATGAGGCCTTCTCTACTGTTTGGCAGCCTTCGTGTCTGCACTGATGATTACTCCCAAGTCTCGTTCTTCTGAAGTCGTAGCTAGTGTTTCTCCATTTAAGGTGTAAGTTCTGCATGGATTACCGCTGCCGAGATGCATGACCTTACATTTCTTAGCGTTGAAGCCCAGCTGCCATGTCGAGGACCATTTTTCCAACGTAAGCAGATCCTGCGTCATACTATCCTGCAGATTGCTTTCACTCACTATATTACATAGTTTGGCATCATCGGCGAATAGTGTTACTTTACCCTGAAGCCCTCAGGTCAAGTCTCTTATGAATATGTTAAAAAGGAACGGGCCCAGGACTGAGCCCTGTGGCACTCCGCTAGTCACCTCCGATGTCTCAGAGAGGGTGCCGTTGATCACCACCCTCTGAAGTCTTCCACTCAGCCAATCATTGACCCATGCAGTTAGTGTCTCACCTAACCCCATCGATTTCATCTTGCTTAATAGTCTACGGTGTGGGACGCTGTCAAAAGCCTTACTGAAATCCAAGTACACTATGTCCAGAGACTCTCCCGAGTCTAGCTTTCCTGTTACCCAATCAAAGAAGCTGATAAGGTTGGATTGGCATGACCTACCCTTAGTGAATCCATGTTGACTGGGATCCCTTAGATTCCCTTCATCCAAGATCGTGTCTAATTTACCTTTAAGTAGTGTTCCATGAGTTTACACACTATTGTTGTGAGACTCACTGGTCTGTAATTCGCAGCCTCTGCTCTGCAACCCTTTTTGTGCAGAGGAACGATGTTAGCTGTTTTCCAGTCCAGGGGGACTCTCCCCGTACTTAGGGAGAGATTGAAGAGCACGGCTAACGGTTCCGCCAGAACATCGCACAGCTCTCTGAGCACTCTTGGGTGCAATTTGTCCGGTCCCATGGCTTTGCTCACCTTGAGTCTTGACAGTTCGCTGTAAATATCCGCTGGTGTGAACTCAAAATTCTGAAATGGGTCTTCCTTGCTTGGCTTTGCTTCCAGCTGTGGCCCGTGCCCTGGTGCCTCGCAGGTAAAGATTGAGCAGAAGTAATCATTCAGTAGTTTGGCTTTATCGGAATCTGTTTCCACATAATTCCCGTCTGGTGTTCTAAGGCGTACTATCCCGTTTGTGTTCTTTTTCCTGTCACTAATATACCTGAAGAAGGATTTGTCCCCTTTCTTAATGTTCTTTGCTAGAGTTTCTTCCACTCGAAGTTTGGCCTCCCTGACTGCTGTTTTGACCGCAGCAGACCTTGTCCTGTATTCAATGTTAGCTTCTTTTTCCCCGATGTATGAGGCAAACACTAAGGGCTCCTTTTACTAAGGCGCACTAGCTGTTTTTAGGTGGCCAATGACATCGGCGCCATTTACAGAATCCAGCCCCTAGTGATTTAATTGGCCAAAGATATCTGCATATGAGTGGGTGCTGAAAAGTTCTCAGCCCAACCAACCAGCTTCCTAAATTCTGAGTGCTATTTTGCCACTGCAGGTTAAAAAAAAAAAAAAAAGTTATCTTATTTCGTTAAGTGCCAATTTACAGACACAAAATTCTCTGTTTTGACATAGTTTTAGATAATTGATTGAACCGTATCCATGTCATTCTTTTTTTGCTTGGGCTGAGAGCTTTTCAGCACCTCCTTGCATATGTCCCAAACCATTTTTAAAATGGTGCTTTTATAGTTAGTGTGTCTCTTGATTGAATATTTGATTTTTGAATATGTACTAAAAGGCATTTCCCACACAGGAAAGCTAGGGACCTCCCTCCACTTCAAAATCACTGAGCTCTGGAATAACCTTACCTCCCCTCTTCGGAACTTGAGCTCTCTCCAAGTTTTCCGCAAACATCCAAAAACCTGGCTTTTCTCAAAAAATGTAAGTCTCCCTCCAACTTAGGAATCAAGGAAACTTATATCTTGGCATCCCAAGTCCTCTAAATTTTCTTCACACTTCTACCTCTAACCCTCTGTTGTAGTTCCTTCCTATTTCTCCTACTGTAAACCGCGTCAAGCTCTACGAACGTGGAGATGATGCGGTATACAAACCTAAGGATTAGATTAGATTAGATTAGATTACTTTATTGAACTTGCATTCTAATATAGATACATGGCATAGTACAATAATGAAAGCTGCTCTAGAACAGTTTACCATTGCATGCAAAACCCAAATCAAGCATTAATTAAATCATGCTTTCATGATTTATAATTCAAAAAATGACAAGGATTTTGCATAAGGTAGTTATGTAATTATTAAGCTCATTTATTTTTGATTAACTGCAAACTACTCAAGTGATATATTGTATTCGTTTATTATTACACATATGTTTGATAAGAATACAAATAATCAGTGGCACATGGTTTAGAATGAAAATCTTCAGATGAAGTTAAGATCTTTTGTTTTGTTTATTGGGAACATTATTTCATTCATTTCTGAAGCGCTTATGATACAGTCAAATGATTTAAACATGTACTTTTAAATGTGAACCTTTAACATCATCAAAGTAAAATGAGTCCCTACCCATGGAGAAGATAATAACCTAACAAGAATATTGTCCAAGACATTATGAATGCAATAATGAATTATTTTCATGCCTAGTCTGAGAGAAAAAAAAAATTCCATAATGCCATTCAAATTCTCATTAGATCGTCAGATGCCCTTATAACCATTTTTCTGAAAGTGGGAAGCCTAATGCCTTTAGAGAGGCTTTATCTGAGTGAATTTCATTTCATATTAAAAGGAGATTGAAGGTCACTATCTCGCCATTTTGAAAAAAAAAAAGAAAATGTGACTAAGTTCAACTAAGACGCTGTTTATTAGCCTGACACTCATGACCATTGTGCTGCTTGGGGATCATTTTCAGGTGTCCTTTCATCTCCTTGAACCAGCAGCTCTTTACTTAAGTTGTGGTATCCATGGTAGCTCATTGCTCATTAGTGACTGCAACACATTAGAACATGTTTCCTGAAATTGGATATTATGCAAGGGGCAGGGGCAGGCGCTAAAGACTTCATAAACAGCTTAAATCTTCAGAAAAGAGGGAGGAAGAAGCTTATGGTAACACTTATGTTCTATAGCAATATGATACTCCCCAAAAATGTACCGTTTATGAGAGGGGAGGGGGAATTTTCAAGCACCCAATTAGTTGCAAATTGCATTGGCAGTTTTAATGCATGTGCTATACCTGAATTTTCTACTGGAAATCACATAGCCATTTTTCCTTTGAGAATGCAGAAAATATATTTGTACACATGGTCCATTTAGTTTGCATCTGTTCTTTTGTGTGGAATGCCAAGGTGGGAGGGGGGATGTAGCCTTGCATATAGACTTTTTCTATCCCTTGAGCTAAATACACCCATATAATGCCTCCTTTTAATGCAGGTAAAAGTACAAGTGTTGTGAATGCCACACATTCTTTTAACAGGGTTTAAGGAAGGCAATTTCCATTCTGCACAGTTTACTGAAGTAAATATTTTTTTTTAAATCACCCTTATAGGGGATAATTTTCAGGGCAATTCAATAAAAAGATGCCTGGTAGGAGTCTGTGCTACAGAGGAATGGTTAGTATTCCTTCATTAAAAAAAAAAAAAAAACCTAGCTTAACTAGACATTTATCTACTTAATACAGTATACAACATAAGCATTGGTGTACAGTAAATACTTGTGCCTAAATGCTAGAGACACACATAAATTATAGTATTCTATAGCAGAGGTTCCCAACACGTGGTATGCATATAACCCAAGGGGTATGTGAACCACTGGTGGGGGGTACACAGCACCGCATAGGTCTACTGCCCTCCTTCCTTCTTGTTCATGAAGCCACCATCACCTCTGCAATTCTCCCACACTTCTTTCTCTCTCTCTTCCTTCATTGGGTTAGTGGCAGTGATTCCTACAGTTGCCTGCTGCTAACCTGGAAGCCTCTTCTCTGCTGTGTCCAGCCCTTTGTTAGAATTTCCTGTTTCTGGCTGGGTGGGATACAGCAGAGCAGAGGTTTCTGGGTTAGCGGCAGTCAGCTGTAGGAATCACCATGAACCTGTTGAAGCAAGACAGAGCATATTTGTAAGTGGGGTTGGGGGGAGGGAAGGAAGGAAGGAAAGAAATATGTTACAGGAGGAATGAGAGTTGTGTGAGAGAGAGAAATTGACATAAGGGAGGAGAGGAAGGAGAGAGAGTACACGGGGAGAGACAGAAATGGAAATGGGGTAGAGGAGAGAGAGAGAGATGGTGCATGGGGGGAGAGGGAGATATAGACAAAGGGGTGGAGAAAAGAAAGAAATGGTACAGGGGAGAGGGAGATATGGACATAAGGATGGAGAAAAGGGAGAGATGGTATAGGGGGAGAGGGAGATATGAACATGGGATGGAGGACAGGGAGAAATGGTGCATGGGGAGAGAGGGAGAAATGAACATAGGGGTGGAGGAGAGGGAGAGATGTTGGGCATTGGGATGTATGAGAGTGAGGAAGAGATACACAACAGGTGGAGAGGGGATAAAGAGGGATATGTTGGATCCCAGAGCATAAAAGAGTGATGGATAGATGTTGGCCAATGGGAGTAAAGGCTGGGAGAGGGCAGGAAGGAAGAGATAAGGGACAGGAAGATGTTGAGTTAGGAGGGCAGAGAGGGGATGAAGAGGGAGCAGATGCTGGGCTAGAAGGGTGGAGGGAGGAAGATGCTGGGATTGGTGGAACCTTTCTTGAGAAGCCAGGAGGAGGAGAGGGGTGGCAAGGAAATGAATGAAAGGATAGTAATTACAGAGGGTAGAAATGTAGTAATGGAGAGAAAATTAAAGATGAAAGGAAATGGAAGGTTGAGGAAGATGGGGAATGGGAGAGCTAATTGCTGTTTGAGTTCTGAAAGTTAGTGTGTGGCACAGTAGTTAGAACTACAGTCTTAGAACCCTGAGGCTGTGGGTTCAAATCTCTCGCTGCTCCTTGTGACCCTGGGCAAGTCACTTAATCCCCTCATTGCCCCAGGTACATTAGATAAAGTTTGAGCCTGCCGGGACAGATAGGGAAATATGATAAAGTACCTGAATGTAAACCACTTAGGATATAAGTGGTATATAAATGATTAAATAAATAAAAATATGGTAAGGTCCCGGGTTTGTGTATTGGCCTTACTGAGGTGATATCAAAATTTGTAATATACACCCCTTTTACAAAACCAAACTTGCCCATAATAACTAATCAGATTTCATATTTTATTTTCCCAGAAAAAAGATGAAACTGTATTGTCACTAATGTCAACTTTTCTCTTGTTCTTCTAAATAGGCTCCATCTAAGCATCATTGTTCATTTTTCACTGAGTTTGTAAGAATGACACACCACCTATCAAGAGGCCAGTTTACACGAGACTGAACTATAACAGGTCATTCTAAATATGCCTTGATCTGTATGCCAGTTTCAGTGACCTGCATTTGTTATATACAGTACTTTTATAATGTCCATTTCAAAATCTCTGCTGCTCGGAGTTTGGAGGTGCTCGGTTGAAAATGTTTTGATAAAGGGGGTACTTGACCTGAAGAAACTGAGAAACACTGTTTTATAATTTATGCATGTGTAATATGTGTACCTATGTAAGGCTTTGAATGTATGGATCTCTGTAGAAGGATAGAATCTAGATCATAGTTGAAGGGATGGTGTAATTTCAACCTCCCCTACATGCCTTCTATGCAAGTATAAGTTTGTCATGGAAATGTAGATATTTCAGGCACTCAGAGGTGCCACCAAAAGTTCAATAGACTTTCATAACTTTTGGCTTTATGCCCCCTATCATCATCGGGTCACTGATTTAATACTTAGAGGTGTGCAACAATTATCTTTAAATATTCAATAAATTAAATAAATTATAAAGTGCATGTTACTTAACTTGGGTGGTTAGCCAGGAGGGATAAAGTCGCCAACATGTTTCACCCTGCTGGGGTTTCCTCAGGGCACAATCCCTCAGTACTATATGCTATTCACGACGTGGCCACCCGATATGTGATCTAAAGATCTCTGAGGGCCTGAAATATCTACATTTCCATGACAAACCTATACTTGCATAGAAGGCATGTAGGGGAGGTTGAAATTACACCATCCCTTCAACTAAGATGTGTAATATGTGTAAACGTATATTATGGCAAAGAACATAAAAGCCTAAAAACAACAAACAGGCTGCAGATAATGTAAAAGATACAGGTGTTTATTAATGGAGAAAATGCAGTAAAATATACAACCTTATTACCAACCAAGGGACCCGACACGGTCCGTGTTTCAGATAGCACGCCTTCCTCAGGGATCCTAATGAATATAAACATAAATCCTAAGATAATATTGTGAGTGCTAGGAAGCAAAACAAAATGATGTGACAGTGGTGATTTATGCAGAAGCATGTGAATGTGAGATGGTGTTGAACCATATAGATAATGTGCAGTGACTCTAAATTTGGTTGAAATATATGGTGATATGGTGTAGCAATATTGGGCATGCGAAAACATCTCATGGACTAAGTGACACTGAATAAAAAGTAAAAAGACGAAGGGATATCAACATTAAAATACGCCACCAGCTAAAGAAAGCAAAGTGGAAGGAAGTAATAAAAGTGAGAAATGAAAAATAAGAAATGATGCTAAGAAAAAATACAACATGAAAAATGCAAAGAATCAAAATACAACGCAGAAGGTAACCGAGCAAATGGTAATACACCATAATAACCTCATGATAAGACCTAGTGGGGATGTGAATGAGATACTGACATATGAATAAAACTGGAAAAGACATACCATATGAGACAAAGAACATAAAAACATAAGAATAGCCAAACTGGCTCAGACCAATGATCCATCTAGTCTAGTATCTTGTTTCCACATTAGTCAATTCATGTCACAAGTTCAGTTCAGTTTATTTGATATACTGGAAATATAAAAATAAAATGTAAAATCTATGTGGTTTACAATAAAAGTATAAAAGAAGGGGGCATACAAACAAAATTGCAAGAGACAAAAACAATACAAGGTTAACAGAAACTAATATGTGAAAATTACAATAACTTTGAGGACATAAGGATAAGGGTAGGTGTAATTTTAGTAGGCATTCCATCAGGGGAAAGGAACAGCTAGTTGTTAAAGGCTTGTGCAAAATAATGGGCTTTTAATTGGCCTTTGAATCTTGAAAAAGAACTTTCAGTACAGAGATAAAAAGGGAGAGAGTTCCAGAAGGTTGGGGCCATAACTGAGAAGGATGAATTTCTGTGACTGTCAAGAAATAACTGTCAGAGGGAAGGAACTGTTAACAGATGCTGCTGGGAGGAACACTGAACCAAAAGATTAAACAAGAAAAAGGGAGACTAGATGACTGAATCTGAAAGGAAAGACTATTGTACTTGAAGGGAATACAAGAAGCAACTCGGAGAATATGTTCAGCTTTTCAAGGATGGAGTGGCCCAGTGGTTAGGGTTGTAGACTCAGGACCCTGAGGATGCAGGTTCAAATCCAGCACTATTCCTTGTGGCCCTGGGCAGGTGACATAACACTCAATTGCCCCAAATACATTAGTTTGATTGTGAGCCCACCACGGCAGATAGGGAGAAATACTTCAGTACCTGAATGTAAACCACCTAGGTTATAAGTAGTATAAAAATCAAATTTTGAGCAGTGTTAAAGGAGTTTTACTGCAATATTATGTACTAACTGTAATCAATGAAGCTGATAAGAATGGAATTGTAATAATTAAGTTTAGAGAAAACCAGAGAATGTAACAAAATGCAGGGAGCAAATATGAAGAAGTGAATAGATAAGAACATAAGAATAACCTCACTGGGTCAGACCAATGGTCCATCAAGCCCAGTAGCCCGTTCTCATGGTGGCCAATCCAGGTCATTAGTACCTGGCCAAAACCCAAGGAGTAGCAATATTCTATGCTACCGATACAGAGCAAGCAGTGGCTTCCCCCATGTCTTTCTCAATAACCGACTATGGACTTTTCCTCCAGGAACTTGTCCAAACCTTTCTTAAAACCGCTCTTACCACATCCTCTGGCAACACATTCCAGAGCTTAACTATTCTCTGAGTGAAAAAAAATTTCCTCCTATTAGTTTTAAAAGTATTACTGTGTAACTTCATTAAGTGTCCCCTAGTCTTTGTAATTTTTGATGGAGTGAAAAATCGATCCACAAGCACCCATTGGGGAGGGGGGGTCTGGGTGTATGTGTGAGATTCTGGATGGCCGAGGTATCCCTCCTGCCTCTCTTGTTTTTGCAGCCATCATCAGGACAGGGGTCCAGCACAACTTTTTTTTTAAATGGAAATAGATATTGTGCATCTATAAACATACATACAAAACCTGTGCCCATTAAAAAGAAAAAAAAAAAGTCTTCCTTCCCTGAACAGCTGAACGGCAGGAGGCTGCTTCAGGGCTTCCCCTGCCACTCTGCTGTGTGGGCTTCCCCTGCCAGCTCTGCACATGTGAGCTTTTCCAGTGACTAGTGGGGTGGGAATACAGCATACCTCTGTGAAACTAATTTGCTTGCAAAGTCGGTCGTACATTGATCACTGTTTTAAAATCGGCCCACAGCAACCCACTCAGCTAGAGCAACCATTTTTAGTGCATCTCAACCTCAGTCTGCTCTACTGGCTTTTATCTGCCATCTGTTTGTATGTAGATAAAACTGGAGTCTCTACCCACCTATTTTTAGGAACCCCCACCCTCAGAGCCCCATTGGACAGTTCTTCTTAGATTCTTGGCCAATACAGTCCCCTTCAGATATAGCCTTAACTTCTTTCAAATTCTTTGGGAAACAGTCTCTCTGCCGGGATGAGGAATTCATGCTGTCAACCACATTTCAACCCTGATTCCCAATGTCTTAGTAAAGCATATGTCAAGACAAGGCTGAATAATAAAGTTTGCCACATCTTGAAATATTTACATTAAAACCTGTACAAACTCTTTTGAGTATCTGAACTAAAGCCATGTGGATTCAAAATAAAACAAATTCCATCAGAGCTGAGGCCAGGTAAATCCAATTAGCTTGACAGAAATATTGATTTTGATAGTGTGAATTAGATTACAGCAGAATCAGAAAACTGAGCAAAAATCAAACTGAAACAATCATTAGATTCAAATAAATATCCAGGGTGGGCCATGACTTGTTTAAGCATCTTTAATTACAAAGGCATGAATTCTTTTGAATGCTGTTCCTATTGTATGCATAAAATATGTAAATTGCTAAAATATTAAAGAAAGAATTGGTTAGACAATTTCTTTTAACTTTTACATAAAGTTGATTCGCTTGTCATTTATATCCTAACCATGAGTTCATGATTTGCTTATTGTTTTTTTTCACTTGTATTTTCCAACAGTAAATTTGAATTCCAGTTCACAAAGGAATGAAACTGTGTCTTGTCACCCATCGCTTATATAGCAGGCTGTCAAAATGCTGTGTCATTGTAGTTACAGACAGAACATTCTGGCCCCTGCTCCCAAAATCAGATCTCAATCAACGATCAACAGTAGGTGGCACACTCAGGGATTAAGACTCAAAAGAATTCAAATAGGGATTTTGAAGGGAAATATGAGGGAAAAGGTGTGGTGGCTGTGTCAAGGTAATATGTAGAAATAAAACAAAAACATAAAGGAAAAAAATAACACCTTTTTCATTGGACTAACATAATGTCATTTACGTTAGATAGATTGTGAGCCTGCCAAGACAGATAAAATGCTTGAGTACCTAATTGTAAACTGCTTAGATAATAGGCAGTATATAAATACCTAAAATAAATGCATTTCTCTCTCATAGGGGAGTGTGTGGTGCAGTGGTTAGAGCCACAGCCCCACCACCCTGGGGTTGTGGGTTCAAATCCCACACTGCTCCTTGTGACCCTGGGCAAGTCACTTAATCCCCCAGTGCCCCAGGTACATTAGATAGAGTGGGAGTCCATCAGGACAGATAGGGAAAAATTCTTGAGTACCTGAATAATTTGTAAACCGCATAGAATGCCAGAGGGAGGAGCCTAAGGCTACTGAGCCGATTCCGGTTAGCCCAGGCACCTCAGGCCCCACCTGTGGGCGGGGTTTGAGCCACCTCGGCCAATCCGTTAGCCTAAATGCTGTTTGCTATATCCTATTTGGATGCATCAATGTAAGCTGTCTTTTGTTTATTACTATTAAACATATATTACTATTAAACATTTATTTATTAATCCGATTGTCATGTATAACAGACATATCAAGACAACATCGTTAATCATCCTTGTTATAATAAAGCAATTGGGTTGTCGGTGTGAGGTCATTTAAATACATTGGAGGTGCTAGCAGCGGCCTCTTCACTGCGAGCCATTCAGTGCGGCTCACCACGCTACAAACTGCTAGCGCAGTTTGATAGAACAGGCCCCTAGTGATGCCTAAGTAGAGGCGCCCTCCTATGCCTAATGGTGCCTACCGACACTTATCTGAAAAAGTAGGCATGCACAGGGGCAGAGAATTGGTGTGGTCGATTTTGGCATCATTAGGTGTCCAATTTAGGTGCCATTAAATTAGGCCAGTGAAAACCTCATTTCTGCCCCGCCTCTTCCCACGCCTCCCCTCATCATGCACACTCCCCCTTCCCCGTACCTCTAGTTGCTCACTGCCCACGATCAACAACTTCAACAGTACGCCGGCTCTCCCGCTGACATCACTTCCAGGTGCCACGCATCGGAAGTGGCGTCAGAGGTAGATCCGACGGGGTCGCGAGGAGCACGTTGAAGTTGTTGCTCGTAGTGGTGAACAGCTAGAGATACGGGGGAAGGGAAGGGGGGTGTGCGTGGGAGGGGGAGCAGGGAAGGAGCGGGAGGCAGAGATGAGGGCAAGGGTTGGGCGCCTCTCATCCTCGCTACACCACCACACCTGTATAAACAATTGTTTATCAACTAAAGATATAACAAAAGAAAAAGAGACCGATATATTCATAATCAAATTCCCAGAAGGGTTAAAATGAAAACCAAAATAGCAAACTTAATTCAAAATAAAAACAACCAAAACAGTTAGGGCCTCTTTTACGAAGTGGTAATGGCCCCGAAGCCCATAGAGATTTAAAGGGCTTCGAGGCTGTTGCTGTGCGGCTTTGTAAAAGAGGGGGTTAAAGTAAATTAGAAATAAAGTAAGATAAAACTCTATTAGATTAAACTACCCGCATTTCAAACAGTATAGTTCCATGTAGAGTTGTCCTAACTTCATGAGATAGATATCTGTGCCCCTATATTGAATCATATCCCGTCTGACACTTTGCAATGTTCACAAATATTTGCTGCTGTATATTCTCAAAATTACGGTCAAACACACATTTTTTGTTTGACTAAATTATTAATGCATTCCTCTGCTGATGAGTACTCTGCCAGCGAGCTAAGAGTGAATTTTCAGGTCACTGAAGAGCGTTTAATTGTCTTTTGTAGCAAAGAATCAGCCAGCACTGGATATTGGATGAGTAGTTAGGAACAACAAAGGCTGCTTCCAAAAGGAACACATTTAGAGCAAAATACCTAGGAAAAAAAAAATATCACCAAGCATGTCTTAAAAACAAATCATAATATTTATATGCCATTAAGAAAGACAATAGAACATCACACATCACCCAGACTGCACCTTTTGAACCAGTGAAACAGAGACCACAAATAAAAGTCTCAGTTGTACTCATTAGTTTTCAAATGTAACTTTTATTTCCTTGTGGTAATTCTAATACATGTACTGTATATTATGTGCTGCAAATGAAGAATGCTCATTATAGCCACAGGTTGAGGGGTGGTAGACTCAAGAACAATGTAAGCAAATTCTTCTTTACAGAGAGGGTGGTAGATGCCTGGAATGCGCTCTCGAGAGAGGAGGTGGAGATGAAAACGGTGACGAAGTTCAAAAAAGTGTGGGATGAACACAGAGGATCTAGAATCAGAAAATAATAGCAAATATTGACGAACTAAAGCAGACTTGCATGATCTGTGTATGTATAGGGTCGTTTGGTGGAGGATGGGCTGGGGAGGGCTTCAATGGCTGGGAGGGTGTAGATCAGGGGTGCCCAACGCGTCGATCGCGATCGACCGGTAGCTCAGGAAGGCAACGTGAGTCAATCGCAGAGTCCATCCCGGGCTCTGTGATAGACTCGTGTTGCCGTCCCGATCTACCGGGCCTATCAGCCTTCCTCTCCCCGACGTCAAAGAAGCCGACGCCGGGCATTAGGCTGTTTTTGTCATTTCGGGGGGGGGGGGCGTGGCGGCGGCAGCAGCAACAGCCTGAAAAAGAAATCATCCTGGGCCGGGTTGGTGTCATACTCCGGAACTTCTACCTCTTCCAGCAGCCCTCTCCCTTCTACCGGCCACACCCCCTGCTCCGCGGCTCTCTTCGGCAACTCAGCAGCAGCGATCGACACAAGCTTCTGACGTCGGGGCCTACCCTCTGCAAGTCCCGCTTGTTTCAACTTCCTTTTTCCACAAAGGCGGGACTCGTAGAGGGAAGGCCTCGATGTCAGCAGCTTGTCTTGATCACCGCTGCTGACGAGTTGCTTAAGAGAGCCGCGGAGCAGGGAGATTTTGCCAGGTGCAGGTAGAAGGGAGAGGGCCAGATGCAGGACTCGTGGGTGAGGGAGCAAAAGAGAGAGAGAAAGAGAGAGGGGAGGGAAACAAAAGGAAATATTTCATACTGGGCTGGGCCGGAGTGGAGGGAGGGTGGAAAGATTCTGGCTACAGGGTGCATTAACAAAGGAAAAGGGGGGAAAGCTGAAAATGGAGATAGTGACACAAAGAAGAGAAATAGTAAGCAGGACCTACTGAATAAGAAGAACCCCTGCTATGCTTCTTTAACAAAGAGATGAGTACTTTTTTCAAAAATTTATTTATTAAATGAAGTACTATAATCGAAACTTATATGAAAAAATATAAAAAACATATAAAAAATTATGACCGATGAAGACTTCTGTGCTTGTAATCTGTGAATGAAACTCTCTCACAGTTAGCACCACTGAGGTCCTAAACGGGATAAACTGTATTTATATCTAAGGTCTCTTATTTTTAACTTTTCCCTTTTACTAAACCACAATAGCGTTTTTTAGCGCAGGGAGCCTATGAGCATTGAGAGCAGCACGAGGCATTCAGCGTAACTCTCTGTGATAAAACCTACTATTGTGGTTTAGTAAAAAGGGAGGGGGTGTATTTGTCTATTTTTGTATTTTGTTACTGAGGTGACATTGCATAGAGTCATCTGCCGTGACCTCTTTGAAAAAATCCAGAATATGAATAATTAACATTTTCTCTGCCTTTCAGTGTGCTTTGTGTTTTTTTAAAATTTTATTGTTGGTAGATCATTTTGACTTAGTCATTATAAAAGTAGCTCGCAAGCCCATAAAGTGTGGGCACCCCTGGTGTAGATGGACTGAAGTGAGCTTTGACGGAGACTTCAGTAGTTGAAACCTAAGAACAGTACCAGGCAGAGCTTTGGATTCTTGCCCAGAAATAGCTAAGAAGAAGAAGAAAAAAACAACAACTAACTGAATCAGGTTGGGCAGATTAAATGGACCATTTGGGTCTTTATCTGCCGTCATCTACTATGTTACTATGCTACAGATCTAGAGAGCATGATATTCAAAGCGATTTAAGCGATCAGGAATCTCTCCTGCCTGCTCAAGTCGCTTTCTGATGCCTAAGTAAAGATATTCAGCAGAACTAAACCAGAAAGTGTTGCAAAACACCCCACAGACTGCCCAACCAAAAAGTGGGCAGGTCATTCAAAGTAGTGGGCATTGGAAGATTGAGTGACACCCAGGGTCACAAGGAGCAGCACTGGGATTTGATCTTACAACCTTTGAATACAGAGGCAGGAGTTCTACCAGTGAATCATTCCATCTCCACCCAAGTGAGGTGCTGGAGATGGCACTAGGCAGGAGCCTGAGGTTATGTGGGAGCTGGTAGTATTCAGTGCCAGCACCCACATAGCTAAGTGGCCGTTCTGTGAAGTTGCAGTGGTTTCATTAGCGCATCTGTAACAATCATGTCCTTCTCTCACAGGTTTCTCAGAAGCTAGTAACTCACATCAATGTGCTTGGTGCAAGGATTCACCTTCTCATTTTCTTCAGCAGAGTTATAAGTTTGTGTATACTAGCTCAAATGTTACCATGCAATTGACTGAGCCAAAGGGTTTCTAGTACAGTCGACTCTGCTTAAGTGCATGCCCCTCGGACTGGGTCACCACATGCACTTAAATGGAGTGTGCGCTTAATAGGAGTGGGGGGGAGGGGAGGGGGAGGCTGTAGCTAAGCCGGCTCAGTTTAAATATGGCATGTGAGCTGCTGGAGCCTAAGTACAGGAAAGCTATGCCCCACAGCTTGAGTGGAAGCAGAGCACTCACTTTCCAAGCTGTCCCAGTGCTTAAGTTGCTGTGTGAAGCCTAGCCATTCCCAGTCAGAACGCGATTGCATTTAACCAGAGTGAACATAACGTGAAAGAATAGAGGTTGGACTTATGACATCAGTGCACAAAAGCGGATTGTGTGCTTATCCGAATTGCAAATATCCAGAATTTATGTCCATTGACTTTAATGTAAAAAAAATGGGACCATAGTGGTAGGGTGCAGATAACCGAAGCGTGTGCTTAACCAATGTGCACTTAGGTGGAGTCAACTGTAGATGAGAATGCCACTGTTGATGGCTTCTTGCTAGCCCAACTCCAAACTTGAAGAGGTGGTTTTTCATATTACCTATCCAGTCTGCATCCATGCAGCTGATCATTTTCTAGGTTCTAGATCAGTGATAGCTTTAGCTTTTTGTGAATCATGGCCTTCAGCTATTGCAAGATTCCTTTTTGCAGAGTTCAGTCATATCAAGTTGGTACTTCAAATTTACTGCACAGCATTCCAACTGTAGTTGTGATCATCCAACTGCAGACTGGCTATTATGATTAACACATTCCATCTGCAGTTGTCAATTGTCTTTTGACATGAACTGTTATCTGGCAACAAATTATCTTTGCTGTTACCCTTTAAGTAGTTCAGCCTCTTGAAGGTTCATACAACTTTTGCATCTCCATTCAGAATTCAAAAAGAAAAGAAATCAAAACCCTACTTTTCAAAAAATTTATCCAGAAATTTTAACCCATCCCTTCTCCCTCCTCCTAGATAAATTGTCCCCCAAAACCTCCACTTAAATAATCTCTTCCTCCCCAAAACACCAACCAAGTATTGAAATGTAACGAAATGATCCCTGAAATGTAACGTAATCTTATTTGTACTCTAACTGTAATCTATTTGTTATATCACACAGTAACGTACAGTCAATTTAATATCCAATTTGCAAGTTCTTCCAGAATTAATCCAGGTACCTCTCCTCCCTTGCAAACAAAAAACAAAACAAAAAAACCCCCAAAACTGTTGTAACTTCACTGGAAATGTCCAATTAGCTCTTTTGTAATCCGCCTTGAACTGCAAGGTATAGACGGAATAGAAGTCCCTAATGTAATGTAATGTAAATAGTATTTTACTTATCTTGCTATTTTGATTCACCATGAAACACTGGGTTTTTAGCACAGTAGGCAGTAGTATGGACCTGCGGTACTCTCTAACACACTGTAAAACCAATGTTAGCTTATTAACGCAGCATAGTAAAAAGGGCCCCTTAGATTGTATGCAAGGGGCGGCAAAGTAAAAAAAAAAAAAAAGCAGAGCCCAACTAAACCACCTACCCCAATCCAGTGGCAGGAGAAAGGAGTGTGGTACAGTGGTTAGGGCTACAGCTGTAGTACCCTTAGATTATGGGTTCAAACCCTGAACTATTCCTTGCGACCCAGGGCAAGTCACTTAATCCTCCACTGTCCCAGGTACATTAGATAGATTGTGAGCCCACAGGGGCAGATAGGAAAAACGCTTGAGTACCTCTATGTAAACCACTTTGAATGTGGTTGTGTAGCTGCAAAAAGTCCCTATCCCTTAAATTCCTTCCTCCATTCACAGATCACAGCAGCAAACAACCTTATCACAGGAAAATCCTCCTGAACAAATCTGATTGGTTTCTTTAATTAGG
Organism: Geotrypetes seraphini; assembly: GCF_902459505.1. Taxonomy (NCBI): domain Eukaryota; kingdom Metazoa; phylum Chordata; class Amphibia; order Gymnophiona; family Dermophiidae; genus Geotrypetes; species Geotrypetes seraphini. The sequence continues at coordinate 219,005,144 of NC_047084.1, read as the reverse complement.
TGACCAGAGAAAAGGATATGCACTAGATATAATCCACATAGATTTCAGGAAAGTCTTTGAAACAGAGACTCATGAATAAGTTGAGTTGACTGAATTTAGGATCCAAAGTGGTGCACTGGATTAGAAACTAGTTGACCAGCAGGTGGCAGATAGTGGTGGTGAATGGAATTCATTTGGAGGAAAGGAAGGTAAGTAGAGGAGTGCCTGTGGGATCAGTGCTGGGGCCAATTCTATTTAATATATTTGTGATAGAAGGGAAAGTCTGCCTTTGTGTAGAAGACACGAAGATTATCAACAGAGCGAACAACCCGGAAGGATTAGAAAACATAAGAAGAGATCTCCAAAAAATTGTTCCATCCCTTCCTCCCTCCCAAGCGAAACATCCATGATTGCAACTCCACTGCACCCTACTGCAACACCAGCTAGTGCTTCTTCCCTGCCTCCCAAGCAAGAGTAATGCCCACACCACCACCCATGCCCCAACCCCCACCGGAATGTCAGATAATGCTTCCTCCTTCATTCCCAAGCAAGAGTAACATCTGTACTCCAACCCCCACCAGAGTATCAGCTACTTCTCCCTCCTAAGAAAGAGAAGCACCCAACCCACACCCATAACTGCTGGGAGCATTGTGAGACCGCAGCCAGAAGTCCAGGCAGCCATTTTTATTGCGGAGGAAGAATGGGCAGGAGCGAGTGGGAATCGCTCCTGCTCTAATGCACCGCTAGACCACCAGGAGATTGTGGTAGGCATGGGGGAATGTCAGTCTCGCTTGCTAGGGAGGGAAGGAGCGCTAGCTGATGTTCTGATGGTGCACAGACAGGGGTGCAAGTGTTCCTTTGGCTTGGGAGGAAGCAGTAGCTGATGTTTTGGTGGGGTTGGGGCATGGGCAGGGATGCAGGCGTTACTCTTGTTTGGGAGGGAGGGAGCACTAGCTGACGTTCCAGTGGTGGCATGGGCGGGAGTGCGGGCATGTGCTGATCGTGGCAGCAAAAGTCTGCCTGTTCAGAGGGGTTGCTACAAGAAGAAGGAAGAAGACTCTAATATAAACTGAGACCCCCATTTTTGGACCAATTTTTTTGGTCCAAAAATCTCGGTTTATGTCAAGTATATATGGTACTAGGTATGAAACTTGTTCTAAGAATCAGAGCAATCCACCCTTACAATCTTAGAGCGGTGTTTCAGTTAAAGAATAAGGCAAAGGACAATACATCTATCAATGTTTGGCAAGCAAAACAGCAACAAAAACATCCACAACCTTCACCCTTCCCTCCACTGAATGATTGTGCTGTTAGCACAATAAAAACATTAAACTCTGCCAAAGCTTTGCCTAGAAAAGAGTCAAGAAAATAAGCAGAAACCCTGAGCTGATGGTAGTGGATTCTTAGAACATTTACCATGCACAATCAAAAGTGGTAAATATCAGTCACTGCTACTAATTAGCCACAGATAATGAGTCAGCACTGGTGACCAGCTACTTTTAAAATGCCAGTTTTTCCAGCATAAAAAGCCTAATTGACTGCCTGAGTGAAGCAATATGGGGAATACACACCTTTATAATGGCCATTACTTTTAGAAACATATCCACGTGTGAATAGCAGCATTTGCAAATATACATACAACTACTGATTTCAGAGAGTTATTATTTACACAAACAATTGGCCCAAAAATGGGGGTCTCGGTTTATATTTGGGCCTGCGCCCAGTGCCCACCCACCCCCTCCTGGATTTGTCACAGGCCTCTGCTGGGCCACCAGGCTCTGCACCCTGTCCCCCCTCCCTGCACTGTTCATTGTACGTCCTCTTTGCCGCGTACCTGGAATCCCTGGTGGTTCAGAGGTGTATCGGGCAGGAGCGAGCTTTCCACACTCCGGTCCTCCAGCCCGGCTGCTAAACTGGTTGCTGCCTCAAGTCCTGGCTTCAGCTGTACCGAGCAGGAGTGCACTTTGGCGGTGCTGCTCGGCTTCCTGAATGGCTGTTGTGAGTCTTGTGAGAATTTGCGGGAGCCATTCAGGAAGTCGCTCAACACCACGCAACAGCGCCAAAGCTTGCTTCTGCTCAATATAGCTGAAGTCAGAATTCAGCAGCAACTGGTTTAGCAGTGGGGCAGGAGGGCAGGAGCGTGGAAAGCTCACTTCTGCCCCCTACACCTCTGGACCACCAGGAATTCCAGGTACGCCATCGAATCACATTTAAAATATTACTTATAGTTTTCAAAACTTTAACATATAAGGAGCCACAGTTCATTACCAGGATGCTTATTCCATACAATGCTTCCCGGACTCTCCGGTCAACCACTAATAACCTATTAACAGTTCCATCCTTGAAAATAATTGGAACCAGAAGACAGGATATGTTTTCAGTTACAGCCCCTCTTCTTTGGAACTCCATACCTCAATTTATAAGAGATGAAAAAGACCTTGTTTCCTTTAAAAGATCTTTAAAAACTTACCTTTTCAAAAATGCGTTTAATCTATGATTCTCCGATCTAAAAAATGTTTAACTACCAGACTTATTATTTTAAATCTTTACCTCCCCTTGTGTTATCTTCCCCTCTATGTTTTTCAATTCTTGCAAAGAAATTGTAACTTTTTCCCCTTCCCCTCCCGACTCATGTACTGTCCTATTTAGTTTGTCTAATTTATGTTATTGTATTTGTTGCCCTTTTTTTTGAATTGTACATCGCTTAGGAAATTAAATAAGCGATTTATCAAGCATTAATAAAACTTGAAACTTGAGAGGATGTAAAATGGACAGGGCAGGGAGGAGGGGACAGGGGGCAGAGCCTGACAGGGGAGGGAGGGGGTGCTGGGTACAGATCCGGGCAGGGCACTTGAATAATAAGCCACCCGACTTATATTCAAGTCAACCATTTTTCCTACTTTTTGGGGGGGAAAATGGGGGTCTCGACATATTCATGTCGACTTATATTCGAGTATATACAGTATCTTATCCCACATACTGATTCTCATTAGCCGTGTATGTTAGCGTAATCCTCTTTAATCGCTTAACGAGCTGAGTGTGTTCTTTCCTTGCGATGATGGTTTTTTATTTTTACGTTAATCTTTGGAGCTTTTATCACATTTAGTTAGTTCAAGGCATCCTTTTCAGTGTCTCTTTAGTTTTCACGTTTTTATATACCCATCATCCATTATGTTTTAAAGTACAAGAATTTTTCATCACAACCTTTACCATGTGAGATACGATATGGTTTTAATTGTGTAGCCTCTTAAGCCTTTTGCTTATATCAAGTCTACATTTCCCTCTGTTTTTATCCAATATGAGTTCATATTAACTAACTAACTAAAACTTAGTTTTATAGACCAGGTCATCAACTAAAATGAGCTCGACAAGGTTAACAGTAATGTAATACATAATGCATAAACTTGACAAGGAAAAGTAGACTAGAATAGTTAGTTTCCAAACTGTTTAGCAAACAAAAAGGTTTTCAGAGCTTTCCAGAATAAAACAATATAAGCGGTAAAGCATTCCAGATTTCGGTTAATTTAAAAGCAAAAGAATGACTAAATCTCTTGAAGGTTCTTGTTTTAACACTGAGAGAGGAAAATGTAAGTTTTAATATTTGAGAACTTCTGGCAAGATGAGACCTATGCACATTCCAGTCTAAAGGAATCAAAGTGATGAAAATGCCAAATAAGATCTTAAATGCAATACAAATGCACTTGGATTGAATTCTGAGATACACTGGGAGCCAATGTAATTCCTTGACCAGAGGGGTCACGTGATTGAACTTACTCTTACTGAAAATAAGCTTAACTGCAGTATTCTGTATTAGTTGAAGTCTCTGCAGACTAGCCTTTGAAAAGCCCAAATACATTGAGTTACGATAACCCAACCTTGACAAAATAATTATACTTAATTTGATTGTGTTTGGATTGCTTTGTTTCCAATAATGGTTGCGTCAGAGGAGAAGCTTCCGCCCACAACACAAGCGACTTCACAAACACTCTGGAGGCTTTCAACAAGCTACTCAAACCTTAAAACGCGCCGCGAAGGTATGGGGGAGGGAGGGAGATGCACAGACCGCGCGAGGGATGCCAAAGGGCAGTGAGATGGCGAGAGGGAAGGGTGGATGCTACGGGGACAAGGCGGTGAAGTGGATGGGGACGGGGGCAGGGCGATGAAGGGGATGGCGGTGCGGTGAAGGGGATGGCGGGGCAGGGCAGTGAAGGGGATGGCGGTCCAGTGACGGGGCAGTGACGGAGACAAAGTTTGGAGTTCATGTACAAGTAAATTGGGGGGTGACTAAAGGGGCGCTCGAGGGCATAATGATGCCATGGGTCATGATACAGTGAATCGGCAAGGGTTTGCCAAGAATATATGAGCTAGTTTCATCACCAAATAGCTTATTGGGGGTTTGGAACAGCTGCATTGTAAATGTTACTGAAGTTGATTATGATTTGTTGACTATGTTAACAGATTGTTGAAATAAAGCTGTGGCCAAACTTTATGCCACAATTCTGGAATATTAGGATAAGAGTTGAAAGTAGCAGTGACAGGGTGTGAATGCAAATGTTAGGGAATTACTGCAGGGTGCCTGAGCATGTCCCACAGTAAGCCCTTTTAAGCCACAGTAAGCACACTTTAGTGCTTTTTTTTAAAACTGTAAATTGCCTTGAATTGCATTACAACCAAGGCAGTATATCAAGTTTAATAAATGATAAACGATACTGCAGCTTAGTAAAAGGACCCCTAAGGAACTTATTCTTCTTAATCCGTCATTCTTTATTTCCATGTTCAAAATTAAAAGAAGTTGAAATTGTTTGCCTCACTACTTAACTGGCAGCACTTGCACGTGCTAGTATAATGTGAAATATAATATAAATATATGTTAATTTGGGGAATGACTGCACTATTAAACTGCACTATAACCCAGCACTGTATATTATTTCAGGACAATATATTTAGAACATTAAGGAAGAACTAGGCTCTTATTTTTACATATTTACAAGATTATGCAGGCAATGCAGTGATTTTAGCTATCAATTTAGGGATTTTATACAAGAAGAATGTGCCATCTGATAAAATAGTGTTACAGACAGACTGACTAATTATGCTTAGAGGAATGTATCTCACTCTGATAATGGAGGTCTTATGTCTGCAGATGTTTGCTTGAGGAGATGATGGTTCCTTGCTGGTAGAAAAGTTCTCTAGTTACAGAATGGCTGAGAGTGGAACATGGAGATTTAGGGCTCCTTTTACGAAGCCGCAGTAAGGCTCTTAATCACGCGCTACCCCCGCGCTAGCCGGAAAACTACTACCTGCTAAAGAAGAGGTGGTAGCAGCTAGCATGGCCGGTGGTTTAGCGCGCTATTACGTGCGTTAAATCACTACTGTGCCTTCGTAAAAGGAGCCCTTAGATGCAAAGAAGATATCCAACAATGTGTGTTGCAGGTCCATTGGTGATCCAAAAACAGAAGAAGGAGCTTAAGTGAATCTTCCCTTTTATAGACTATAGGAGCTGGAAGTTACATGATATGTAGCAGTCCAATCATAATTCAGGAAAGTTCAAAATTGGCTTGTGTTCTGGGTCTTGGTGATGTCATATGATTTGGCTGATCACATGCTTCCTAGCTAGACAGAGCCCTAATTGCTACTACATGTATATTTTTTCTGGTTTGTTTTAAATCTACTACTTAGCTTAATCGCATGCCCCTGGTCCTAATATTTTTGAAAAGAGTACACAAGCGATTCACATCTACTCTTTCCACTCCACTCAGCATTTTATAAACCTCTATCATATCATGCCTGAGCTGTCTCTTCTCCAAGCTGAAGACCCCTAGCCACTTTAGCCTTTCCTCATAGGGAAGCTGTCCCATCCCTTTTATCATTTTGCTCTTCTCTGAACCTTTTCTAATTCCACTATATTTATTTTGAGATACATTAACCAGAATTCCATACAGTATTTGAAGTGCTGCCATACCATAGAGTGAAACTAGGACATTATAAAAATTTTATCTTTGTTTCCCATTCCTTTCCTGATAATTCCTAATATTCTATTTGCTTTCTTAGCCGCCACACATTAAGCTGAGGGTTTTAACATATTCTTGACAAGGGCCGCTTGACGCCATCAGCTTTGACATCAACATAATTGTGGCTGTTGTTTACAGGACTGACTGAGAGGCCTTTCGCCCTCCTCAGGTGGCTGCTGATATGGTCAGCCATAAGATCTTTGTGTCTGGGAAAAGTGGAGTAGGGAAGACCACAATGGTGACCAAGCTGGTTGGACTGGAGGTCCCCAGTGTACATCATGAAACTACAGGAATCCAGATAGCGACAGTCTACTGGACAGTGAAGCTGAAGAGCAACTCTCGAGTGCTTTTGTTCAAGTTCCAGTTCTGGCACTGTGGATAAGCTACTCTGAAGAAGTTTGATCACATCTTCCTACCTGTAAGGAGAAGGCAGATGCAGTTCCGATCGTCCTTTGATGATTTACCCAATCAGATCTCGCATGTCTTGGATGATTCTGAAAAGCTTGCCAGAATTGTGGTTGGCTCCAAATTTGAACAGTACACTATATGCACACTGATGTGACAGAGACTGAGTTCCAGCACACCTGGTACCTACCTACGTGTGCTACGGATTAAGAATGTGAATGGGTCTCGACTTGCTGATGGGCGAACTCTGGATGGCAGAGCAGGATTCACTGATGTGGCACATATACTGAACAGATTGGCAGAGCATCTTTGGCACCATGACCAGGTAGCAGCGGGTCTAGTCCCTACAGTCCAGATGTGCTGACATTGAAAGTTTCTCTTCTGAGAATACAGACTTCCTCACTGGGCAGCTGGTGGCAGGGGAATGTCATGTGCCACTGTGGGCAGTGCTGAAAGCAGGAAGTGGCTTTGGTGTATCTGAACTTCAAAACCATCGATCCAGGCTTCACGCTGATGAGCCAGATGTACAGCATTATTTCTGGATCATACCAAAAGATGCTGGAAAATCCAACAAGGTGAAAGCAGCTTGAGTAGTTTAGTTTTAATAACTGCATTGTAATAATACAGTATATATTGTAATATTGCATACACATGTAGCTGTCTTTAGTAACCAGAAATCTAAATTCCCTCCTAACTTTCTTTAGTTTGAACTTCATGCTTGGCCACTCCCTCTTATCACATGGGAAATGCTGGTAACTTTTCTTTCATTCAGTAGACGTTCATGGCCATGAACCCACTATATATAAAGACACACTGCAGACCTCACAGCATACCCTGAAGAAAGCCACAGCATGTTGACTGAATATCGGTTCATGCTACACAGACGCAGCGAGACCCGGAAACCTACTACAATCATGACACCAGCCACGGAAACCTAAGAGAACTTACTCGCTGTCTTTCAACCAGTTCTTTATCCATAATATTACATTACCTCCTATCCCATGACTTCCTAATTTCCTCAGAAGTCTTTCATGAGGCACTTTGTCAAGTGCCTTTTGAAAATCCAAATATCAACCAGCTCAACTTTATCCATGTGTTCATTAACCTCTTCAAAGAAATGCAGTAAATTGGTGAGGCAAGATTTCCCTTTACTAAATCCATGCTGGCTTTCTCTCATTAAACCATGCTTATGTATATGTTCTGTGATTTTGTTCTTTACGATAGTCTCTACCATTTTGCTCAGCACTGACGTCAAACTTACCGGTCTATAATCACCTCTGGAACCTTTTTTAAAAATTGGCGTGACATTAGTCGCCCTCTAGTCTTTTGGTACTGTGCTATGTCCTGACTTGGATGTCTTAATGCCTGTCTATAAGTTCAGTGTAAAATGGGGCTCAACCTCTCTCTAGAGAGAAAAAGAACCACATAATTCTTTAAAAAAATAAATGTTTTTGTTATATCCTATAACACCTCTAATACAAAAGGTCCTGATTGGCAAAAACAAATAATGTTACTGAACCTGGCCTTCAAGACATCTGCCACTGGTAGCACCCACTGCTTTGTTTCTACCCTAGGTACCAGTGTTTTGAAAGCTGACCCTACCTCCATCTTTTCTCCTCCTCTACTACTAATCATTTCTTTAGCACTAATAGACTTATACAGTACTGTAGACATTATATACAGGCTGTCCCTACTAGACTCACAATCTAAATTTTCTACTTGGGAGACTAGAGGGTTAAGTATCCTGCTAAAGTCACAAGGAGCTGTAATGAGAATTGTACCAAATTTGTCAGGATCAAAGTCTGCTGCAAAATTCATTAGGCTACTCTTCCTTTTGCCTTGAAATTCCTTCACATTCCTAATCCTAGCCTTTTTCACACCAGATGCATTCTGCTCACATGCATTCACTCACCTTCCTTTCACTCCCCACATTCAGCCTTTCTCTTTAGCAACAGATTCTTTCTTGGAGCTGGACAAGAAGCTTTTCCCGGACCAGGTCAGCCTGGGCCTTGGAGACAAAGCGTGAGTCTTACTCCAAGCCAAGACTAGGGTGTGTTGCAGCAACAAAATGTCTCCCTGGTGTTAGGGACAAGGATTAGATTAGTTTGTGATTATGTTAGACTAATGTATTGCAAACTGTGTGCTGCAACAGATTCCAGGTGTGCCCCAAGACGCCGGTAAGGAGGAGAGGCGCTGGCGCTAGCTGACTGCTTTCAGGATGTACCTCTCGCAGTGAGAGGCACACCCTGTAAGCAGTCAGTTGGAATTGATGATTCTCTTCCTTGCTGGTGCCTCTCTTCCTCTCCCCTCCTCCAGTATCCCCCATCGGCGAAGTGACAGGTTCAGGGTCATGGCCAGAGGGCCTCTGTACAGGTGTGGACATCGACATGATGATGTCATACATATGCATGACATCATCGCATCAAAATCCACGCACTTCCGGAGGCTTTCCGGCTGGGGCACCCGGTTTAGTGTGCTGCTGCGCCAAAAGGTTTGTGGGACACTGTGTTAGACACCCAAAAGTCAACAGAAATTGAACCAAATTTTAAAAATCATTATAATGATGCAAGCAGTTGCTTTCTGTACTTTATATAATGTGGATGCAATTCAGTGAGAGTAGAATAATTGATTTATCATGAATTTCTCCACAAGTCCAGCTGGTGACCAAGTTATCACTATTTGTCAGCTTTCAGAGTTCCTTCTGGAATCTCATTTCACCTTTCAATATGCATCAACAAGCCTTCATTCACACAAATGTGGTCTTGCTTGCAGTCGATACCTTGCTTTATAAATGAATCATAGAAATCGCACTGAGTTGCATGAGCTATCATAGGAAGAAAGCATGCAAAGTACATCAATATGCATTTTTATGATTAGAGACCACCATCCACAGTGTTTGAAGATTGACAATAAAGTAATGGCTTGCTAGTACCTAAACTAGAATAATCCATTTGTCATATTTTAATATTTTACATTATTCAAGAAAATATTCACACACATGGTGTTAGTAGTAAATACAAGAAACTGTTCATAACTGCTACGGTAATCTATTTCTGACATGAATGCAACAATCTGCCCGGACTTATTTGTGAGATAAATTTCAGAAAAGTGGAGCATACATCAATTTCTCCTCAAACAATACACTTTAGCAGATAACTACAGACACAGAACCCATAAATATGCACCCCAAGTAACATTCAATAATAGGGAATGCGATATGGCATAACAAATGTTACTGAAACCTTTCTTACCTCCACAAATTGTGCTGAATTTGCAACTGGTACAATACAAATAAACTGCTTGTTTTTCTGAAAATCAATCCCTTTATGTAAATTCTACAAGCACCAAAATTCTCTGTACTATCTTTTCTTTTATGCTAAAAAATATCTTCCTTGACATAGAAGCCAACTTTTCAAAATGAATAGAAATTAACCCTTGGACACATTCAAAGAGTTTGCTCAATATTGGGGGATGCTCAACCATCCATAGCTCTCACATAGCTTGCTCCTATGTTCCCTAAAAAGACTCAGTTAGATCATAAGAACATAACAATAGTTTTACTGGATCAGACTAATGGTCCATCTAGCCCAGTATCCTGTCTACACGGAGGCCAATCCAAGTCACAAGTACCTGGCAAAAACCAAAATAGTAGCAGCATTCCATGCCACTGATCCAGGGCAAGCAGTGGCTTCTCCCATGTCTATCCTGTCTACACGGAAGCTGAAGGGACACATATCAGTATCATGTACCTTGGTAGTTTTCCTTAGGCATATGTTGTTTAAAGCTGTAAATCCAGACTCTGTTTGCCTTCTCTTGCTGAAAAATAGTACAAGGACATTTATGTTTGAAAATATATGTTCTTAACTTGTTGTGAAGTGAATTCAATTGTTTTTATAAGCCGTATTTGCAAACAGCTTTAGATTAGAGGCTTTGCTGGACAAGGCTCTTCTGACCTTTTGAACTCCAGTCTTGAGATAGAAAAAATGCTGATGTCTTTAAAGTTTCATGTGACCTGTGTCCATATATGGTTTGTGTTTACGTCACATGCTGACACATGCTGACAACACTGATTCATTTAGAATGATATAAAAGGGATGTAAAGCTCACAATAAAATTGGACATGTTTGAAAGATGATGTCTGGTCTTTAAGATATGTCCCTAGGTACCTGACTTCCAAAATGACAGAGACAGAGAAAGTATGGGGCAGGAATTGGGACCTAAACCTTTTCAGAGGCCAATCCAAGTCACAAGTACCTGGCAAAAACCAAAATAGTAGCAGCATTCCATGCCACTGATCCAGGGCAAGCTGTGGCTTCTCCCATGTCTGTCTCAACAGCAGACTATGGACTTTTCCTCCAGTAACTTGTCCAAACTTTTTTTTTAAAATCAGCTACATTAACCGCACTTACCACATCCTCTGGCAACACATTCCAGAGCTTAACTATTCTCTGAGTCATTTATAAGAATACCAAAGAACAAAACAGTCCATCCCCCTGCCTAGGGTTATCATACAGATCCAGAAAAAGGAGGATGGATTGAGACATCTGGGTTTTACTTCCATTGCTTTCAATGGAAGTAAAACCTGGATGTCTCAATCCGTCCTCCTTTTTCTGGAGTCATTTGGTAACCCTACACCGGCCTTATGGTTAGAATGCTAGCCAAAGAACCAGAAAAGATAGGGTTCAAATCCTGTTGTTACTCTTTACAATCTTGAGATCATTTAATCCTCCAGTGCCTCAGATAAGGTCCTTTCACGAAGCAGCACTAAAAAAAAGTGATCTGTGCTATCTTCAACACAGGTCTTTCCCAACCTAAAGGATATAAAACTGCTGGAGAGGGTGCAGAGAGGAGCAACGAAGCTAATAAAAGGTATGGAGAACTTGGAATACGAGGAACGACTTAAGAGACTGGGATTGTTCTCCCTTGAGAAAAGGAGACTGCGAGGGGATATGATCGAGACTTTCAAAATACTGAAAGGAATCGAAAAAATAGATTTACAATGTCCAATGTGACACGGACAAGAGGACATGGACTGAAGCTAAAGGAGGACAAGTCCAGGACAAATATCAAGAAGTTCTGCTTCATGCAATGAGTGGTGGACACATGGAATGCTCTCCCAGAGGAGGTTATTGAGGAATCCACCGTTCCAGGATTTAAAAGCAAATTAGATGCACATCTCTTTACAAGAGGCATAGAGGGATATGGGTGACTAAAATTATCCCAGGTGTACCCCTGGCTGGGCCTCTGCGTGTGCGGATCGCCGGACTTGATGGACCAAAGGTCTGATCCGGAGATGGCAGTTCTTATGTTCTTATGCATTTAGAGGCTCATAATAAAAGAAAAACATGTCTAAAAAGTAGCCTAAATGGGTATTTGGATGATCAAAAAGCCTGATCGTTCAAGTACCCATAACCAAAGCTGGTTTTAGACATATCTAAAACCAGGCCTTTTCCCTGCCTCTAAACGCATAGAGCAAAATGAGGCGTTTTTAGAGGAAGGGAAAGGGCGGGAGGTGGGCCGATCTAGACATAGGCATTCAGCAGGTATAACCAAAACTTTAGGCAGGTTGCCTAGTTGGCACTTATACGTTTTGATTTAGACCAAGTCAAAACAGGTATAAGTGCTGAAAAAGGGCCCACTCAGTTGATGGCAGCTGGTGCGATCAGCTCAACGGCCCAGAAACCTACCCCCCCCTACCGTAACCATCACGGCAGGAGAGATGGCTCATCTCTCCTACCACAATGGCGATCGCCCCTCTACCCGAACTGCCGCGACCCACGGCAGGAGAGATGCCCAATCTCTCCTGCTGCGGTTTGTGGCAGTTTGGGTAGACGGGTGATCGCCATTGCAGCAGGAGAAATAGCCAATCTCTCCTTCCATGATCCATCACCAACCCCCCTCCCCTGACAAGAATGGACAGGAGGAAACCCAAGCCCTCCTGCCCCAGTGACTCCCCCCCACCTGGATCTGGGCAGGAGGGAGCCTAAGCCCTCCTGCCCCGGAGACCTCCATACCCCCCACCCCCACTAAGATACAGGCAGAAGCGAGCCCAAGCCCTCCTGCCCTGGAGAACCCATACCCCTACTAAGATACGGGCAGGAGGAAGCTCAAGCCCTCCTGCCCCAATGCAGCCCCCGCTACGACTGCCCCCTGAACCCCTGATCAGCTTGCCAAACACCCCCCACCCACCGATCCACGAGACCCCCCCCTACCGACCCTGCAACACCACCCCCCACCCCGACACACCCCTTACCTTAAAAAAAGTTGGACGGATGGATGGGTCCCAAGCCCGTCCGCCCGGCAGGCTTTCCATCTGTTGAATGGCGGGCCTTAGGAACTGATTGGCCCAGGTGCCTTAAACCCTGCCCACAGGTGGGGCCTGAGGTGCCTGGGCCAACCAGAATCGTCCCAGTAGCCTTAGGCCCCTCCTGTGGGCAGGGCCTTAGGCACATGAACCCAACCCAGCCCACCTTGGGCCAACCCATCCCATGTGCCTAAGACCCCACCCACAGGAGGGGCTTAAGGCTACTGACCCGATTCCAGTTGGCCCAAGCACCTCAGGCCCCACCTGTGGGCGGGGTTTGAGGCACCTGGGCCAATCAGGTCCTAAGGCCCGCCATTCGACAAATTGCAGGCCTGCTGGACAGGCTTGGGACCTGTCCTTCCAACTTTTTTTTAAGGTAAGGGGGTGTCGGGAGTTGGGGGGGAATCTCGTGAGTTTGCAGGTGGGGAGGGTGTTCGGCCAGCCGATCAGGGGTTCAAAGGGGGACGGTCATGGGGTGGGCTGCATCAGGGCAGGAGGGCCTGGGATCCCTCCTATCCAGATCAATGTTGGGTGGGGGGGGTCGCTGGGGCAGCAGGACTTGGGCTCCCTTCTGCCTGGATCGATGTTGGGCGGGGGGGGGGGGTCGCTGGGGCAGTAGGGCTTGGGCTCCCTCCTGCCCGGATTAGTGTTGGGTTGGGGGGGTGTCGCTGGGGCAGAAGGGCTTGGGCTCCCTCTTGCCCGGATTGGTGTCGGGAGGGGGGTTGTCACTGAGGCAGGAGGGCTTGGGCTCCCTCCTGCCCGGATCAGTGTTGGGCTGGGGAGTCACTGGGACAGGAGGGCTTGGGCTCCCTCCTGCCCGATCTTGTCGGGGGGTGATGGATCACAGCAGGAGAGATTAGCTATCTCTCCTGCCGTGATAGTGATCTGAAATGCCATGGTTGACAGCACTTCGGGCTCATTATCGCGGCAGGGGAGATGAGCCATCTCTCCTGCTGCTATCATTGCTGGGGTGGGGGTGGATTCTGTAACCAGCATTCTTTTTGGCAGACATCGGTTACAGAGTCCAGCTTTTAGGCGAAGGACTGGCTCCTCCTTTGCCTAAAACCTCTTCTGTTGGCATTTGGGACTTAGGCTTTTTTGGGGTTCATTATATGTGGTAAGTGTAGACGTAGTGTTGGTCTGGGCGTAGAGGCAGGCCATTATTTTTTTTAAAAACACCTCCTTTTGGACATTTTTTTTGATAATGGACATTTTCCCTGCTTCTACTTTCAAAGTTTAGGGCCTTAGGCCAAAAGGGGACTTAGACATTTTTTTGGATTATGCCCCTCTAAGGCCACTTTTAGCAATTTTGCTAAATGGCCAATTTTCTTATTTCTGAAATCATGGCAATTTTTCCATTGGCATGTAACCATTACCACATAAGCACTTACCAACATGTATTTTATAGGCAGTAGAGGGGAAATTCTGTAAATGGCGTGTAAAAAAGATGCCTATCTCTTGGCAACCATACTTACCGCCTCTTTTACTAAGGTGCACTAACTGATTAGCACGCGCTAATCGAATTAGCATGTGATAAACGCTAACATGTCCATAGACTAACATGCAAGCATTAGCGTTTAGCGTGCACTAATTCAGTTAGCGCACCTTAGTAAAAGAGGGCCTTAGTGGGGGATGCACTAAAGTCAGCGATCGTCACTAAACCTGTTTTCACAGCTTTAGCGACGATTGCTGTTACCGACCCGATGCACAAACGGCTCACTGCATGTTTTCCCTCGATCGCCCATTTTCCAATCCAGCCATGCATATTAGCTAAAACTCCATGCAAAATAGCTATGCAATTGATGCACTAACATCGCTTGGCTATTTAAAATAAAGGGGGTTTTAGCGATCGTAAAAACCGACTTGTCTAGACCTGTCAGTAACTGTGTTACTTGCATAGAAAAAATGTTGGGCCAAATCAGATGATGACAATCTATCTTACATCAATATTTGTCACGTAGGTATTGGTAGGAGCCAAAGGGCATATATGATTATGAGACACAAAACAGGATGTGAACTTGAAATGGTGTAGATCATATGAGGTCCTAAGATCTGACATCTAAGTTATGATATGACCTTCCTCTTTAGAAAATAATAATAATTATCAAAATAAAAAATAAATACAGTTGAATAAGTTATATTTTTTTAAAAAGAAATGGTGATTATATATACACATCTTAGACATTGTTTATGACAACGATGATAAGAGTTCATATCAAATAAGTTATAATGATATTGTGGCGGGGCTGAGGTAAGCCTAGCGCTGGCAACCCGGCTCCCGCCCCAGGCGTAAGGACGGAGCGCTCCCAGGAGGACTCCCACTGGATAAGCAGTAGAATAATTAGTGGAGACTGCGTTCTTGGTAAAGTTCAGCTTTTATCTTTATTACCCCTAGTTCACAGCACTAGGGTTCCAGTAGTCCCTCTGGTCTGAGGAGACTTAAAACAAAACATACTTTCATAAGGTTTCTTCCTTACAATACAGTCCAGCCTGCTGCCCAGGCAGAAAAGCCAAAAAAATAACCAAAACATTTTCTCCTTAGTTTTGCTCCTTTTGTTTGGAAATACTTCAGGAAGCTCTGTGACCTAACCCACCCGAAGTCCAATGCCCCCCACTACCCTATGCTCCTGGGTAGGGGCTAGGGAACTTTATATAACCCAACCTTTTATGACTGGTGTAAGTCCCCTCCCGAAAGTTCCCTGCTTCAGGGTTACACAATGTCAGGTCTCTGAGTTCCGTTACACTTCTCGGGGAAGTTAATTAAAGGTTCTCACTTCCTTCCCTTTATCTACATGGCCTCCCTCTCAGGCTCTAAGTGATTCATTCATACATGCTCACAGTTCTGCTACGGGAGAAAGCACAGTTACTTACCGTAACAGGTGTTATCCAGGGACAGCAGGCAGATATTCTTAACATATGGGTGACGTCACCGACGGAGCCCCGGTACGGACCTTTTTAACTAGAAAGTTCTAGTTGGCCGCACCGCGCATGCGCGGGTGCCTTCCCGCCCGACGGAGGAGTGCGTGGTCTCCAGTTAAGATAAGCCAGCTAAGAAGCCAACCCGGGGAGGTGGGTGGGTCGTAAGAATATCTGCCTGCTGTCCCTGGATAACACCTGTTACGGTAAGTAACTGTGCTTTATCCCAGGACAAGCAGGCAGCATATTCTTAACATATGGGTGACCTCCAAGCTAACAGAGAGGGAGGGGGGATGGTTGGCCATTAGGAAAATAAATTTTGTAACACAGATTGGCCGAAGTGTCCATCCCGTCTGGAGAAGGTATCCAGACAGTAGTGAGTAGTGAACGTGTGAACTGAAGACCAAGTGGCCGCCTTGCAGATTTCCTCAATAGGCGTGGAACGGAGGAAAGCCACAGAAGCAGCCATAGCTCTGACCCTGTGGGCCGTGACAGCTCCTTCCAGTGACAGGCCGGCCCGAACATAACAGAACGCAATACAGGCAGCAAGCCAATTGGACAGCGTTCGTTTAGAGACAGGACGACCCAGACGGTTGGGATCGAAGGTCAGGAAAAGTTGAGGAGAGGATCGGTGAGCCCTGGTACGGTCAAGGTAGTATGCAAGGGCACGTTTACAATCCAGTGTGTGTAACGCCTGTTCTCCAGGATGAGAATGGGGTTTCGGGAAGAAGACAGGCAATACAATAGATTGGTTGAGGTGAAAAGCCGAAACCACCTTGGGAAGGAATTTAGGATGGGTACGCAGAACCACCTTGTCATGGTGAAAAACAGTGAACGGTGGATCGGCGACCAGTGCATGCAGCTCACTGACCCTCCTGGCAGAGGTGATGGCAATGAGGAAAAGCACCTTCCATGTGAGAAGTTTGAGCGAAGTAGTAGCAAGAGGCTCAAAAGGAGGTTTCATGAGGGCTGACAAAACCACATTTAGGTCCCAGACGACAGGAGGAGGCTTTAGAGGTGGTTTGATGTTGAAGAGGCCTCTCATGAAGCGGGAAACCAGAGGGTGAGCCGTGAGAGGTTTTCCGAGGATAGGCTCATGAAACGCAGTGATGGCACTGAGGTGGACTCTGATTGAGGTAGACTTGAGACCAGCATCGGACAGAGAGAGCAGATAGTCCAGAACGGTCTCTACCGCCAATGAGGTGGGATTGTGATGATGCAGGAGGCACCAAGAGGAAAACCGGGTCCACTTCTGATGGTAACATTGAAGCGTGGAGGGTTTCCTGGAGGCATCCAGAATGCGACGGACAGGCTGAGACAGGGTATCTGGAGAGGTCAGCCCGAGAGAAACCAAGCAGTTAGGTGGAGGGAAGACAGATTGGGGTGCAGAAGAGACTGATGCTGCTGTGTAAGCAGAGTAGGAAACACAGGAAGAGGAATGGGCTCCCTGGCGCTGAGCTGGAGCAGGAGGGAGAACCAGTGCTGTCGGGGCCACCGGGGGGCGATGAGAATCATGGTGGCCCTGTCCTTGCGGAGCTTGAACAAGGTCCGCGACATCAGAGGGAGTGGAGGAAAGGCATAGAGGAACCGATCCGTCCAGTCGAGTAGGAATGCATCTGGGGTCAGACGATGCGGAGAGAAGAGTCTGGAACAGAACTGGGGCAGCTGATGGTGTGAGGAGCTGCAAATAGGTCCACTTGCGGGGTGCCCCAGCGAGCAAAGATGGAGTGGAGAGTAGGAGGGTCCAGGGTCCACTCGTGAGGTTGCAGGATGCGGCTGAGCTGGTCGGCCAGGGAGTTCTGTTCGCCCTGGATATAGACAGCCCTGAGGGACAGATTGTGGGCTATGGCCCAGGTCCAGATTCGGAGGGCCTCCTGACAAAGGGGACGAGATCCGGTGCCGCCTTGCTTGTTGATGTAGTACATGGCGACTTGGTTGTCCGTGCACAGGAGAAGAACCTGAGGGTAGAGGAGATGCTGGAAAGCCTTGAGAGCATAAAACATGGCTCTGAGCTCCAGGAAGTTGATGTGATGTTGACGCTCCTGAGGGGTCCAAAGTCCCTGGGTGCGGAGATCGCCCAAGTGGGCCCCCCATGCATAGGGGGAAGCATCCGTGGTTATGACCATGGAATGAGGAGGCGGATGGAAGAGAAGTCCCCTGGAGAGATTTGAGGAGTTCAACCACCATTGAAGAGATTGCTGAAGAGACGATGTCACAGAGATGGGATGAGAAAGAAGATTCGTGGTCTGTGACCATTGGTTGGCAAGGGTCCATTGAGGTATCCTGAGGTGGAGTCGTGCCAGAGGAGTCACATGGACTGTTGAGGCCATGTGGCCTAGAAGGACCATCATCTGGCGAGCAGGGATGGATGGATGAAGGAGCACCTGCCGGCAAAGGTGAAGTAGCGTCCGGTGCCGGTCGGCAGGAAGGAACGCCCTCATCTGATTGGTATCGAGAACTGCTCCGATGAACTGCAGGCGCTGCGTAGGAAGCAGATGTGACTTGGGATAATTGATCTCGAACCCCAAGAGATGGAGGAAAGAGATGGTTTGATGAGTGGCTTGCAGCACAAGCGGAGATGTAGGTGCTTTCACCAACCAATCGTCCAAGTATGGGAACACTTGTAGGTTGTGGGACCTGAGAAAAGCCGCTACCACAATCAGGCACTTGGTGAACACCCTGGGTGATGATGCGAGACCAAAGGGCAGTACCTTGTACTGATAGTGGTGATTTTGTATCTGGAATCGGAGGTAGCGACGCGAAGCCTGATGGATTGGGATGTGAGTGTAGGCCTCCTTGAGGTCCAGGGAACATAGCCAGTCGTGTTGAGATAGAAGAGGATAAAGCGTGGCCAGGGAGAGCATTCTGAACTTTTCTTTGACCAAACACTTGTTGAGGTTCCTGAGGTCTAAGATGGGACGAAGATCTCCCGTTTTCTTGGGTACCAGGAAGTAGCGGGAGTAAAATCCCTGACCCCTTTGGTCTGGAGGAACTTCTTCAATGGCATTGAGGAGGAGGAGGGATTGGACCTCCCTGAGGAGGAGAGGAGTTTGGGAGGAGTGAGAAGCAGACTCTACGGGAGGATGATCTATGGGAAGAGTCTGGAACCTTAGTGAGTATCCGTGGCGGATGATGTTGAGAACCCACAGGTCTGATGTGATGGCCTCCCAGCGTTGGAGAAAGATGGTGAGGCGGCCTCCGATAGGTTGAGGAAGAGGCATCGAAGGGTGGAGACTGGCTATGCCCTGGAGAAAGGAGTCAAAAGGGCTGAGGAGGCTTAGTCTGAGGGAGAGGCTTGGTCGCCTGGTGAGACTGAGAGCGAGCCTGAGTGTGCTGTTGTTGGCGAGGACGGCGAGATTGCTGCTGAGGAGGATTCAGCGGCCTGGCAGAGAATCGACGTTGATAAGAGGACTGAGGCCTGTATGGTCGTGCCGGTGGAGTTTTCTTTTTGGGTTTAATGAGGGTGTCCCATCTGGTCTCATGAGCCGAAAGTTTTTGTGTTGTGGTATCAAGAGACTCCCCAAAAAGTTCGTCACCAAGACAGGGCGCGTTGGCGAGACGGTCCTGGTGGTTTACATCAAGGTCAGATACCCTCAGCCAGGCTAGGCGTCGCATGGCCACAGCCAGTGCGGAGGCTCGTGAAGTAAGCTCGAAGGAGTCGTAAATCGAGCGCACCATAAACTTTCTGAGCTGAAGGAGGTTGGAAATCTGCTGTTGGAAGAGTGGGACCTTACGCTCAGGTATATATTTTTCTAGAGCAGAAAGTTGTTGGACCAGGTGTTTCATATAAAATGAAAAATGAAAGGTGTAATTGTTGGCTCTGTTAGCCAGCATGGCATTCTGGTACAGGCGCTTTCCAAATTTGTCCATTGTCTTTCCCTCTCTGCCAGGAGGGGTGGAGGCATAAACGCTGGAGCCTTGAGATTTTTTGAGAGTGGACTCTACAAGGAGGCTCTCATGGGGCAATTGGGGTTTGTCAAATCCCGGAATAGGGATGACCCGGTATAAGCTGTCCAGTTTTTTAGGGGCACCTGGAACAGTTAATGGAGTCTCCAAATTTTTATAAAATGTTTCCCGGAGGATATCATGTACAGGAAGTTTAAGAAACTCCTTGGGAGGTTGGTCGAAGTCTAAAGCTTCTAAAAAGGCCTGGGACTTCTTAGAGTCGGACTCAAGGGGGATGGAGAGAGCCGCTGACATCTCCCGAAGGAACTTCGTGAAGGAGGATTGCTCGGGCTTAGAAGTGGTTTCAGCCATGGAGGGTTCCTCATCTGTAGAAGAGGCATCCTCCTCGGTACCGAGTGGGGATTGTTCCCATAGGTCTGGGTCCCTGATAGCCGGTTCAGTATGGCGGGTTTTAGAAAGGGACTTGCCAGATCGCATGGATACGGTGCCGGGGGATGAAGACCGGCGTCGATCTCTGTCCCTGGAGGAATGGTGCCGATCCCGATCCCGAGACGACCGGCGTCGATCTGGGGCCTGGGAAGGGTCCTCTGCCGAGCAAGTCTGAAGTGCAGGCTGAGCAGATAAGACCGGCATGGATGTGTTCAACGGTACCGAGGGGGTGGATACCGGTGGAGCGGTGCGAAGCTCGGGCTGGACCGGTACCGGAAGGAGCGGTGCCAGTAAGGTTGGAAGGAGCTGTTGGAGTTGCTTCTGTAGCTGCTCCTGAAGCTTGTCCTGGAGGATGGCCGAGATTCGGTCCTCCAATGGGGGCACCGGTACCGCTTTAGATTTCTTCGGTACCATAGGTGCTGCTCGATGCTCCGGCGATGAGGAGGCCGATGACGAGGCACTCACCGTGATCGGAGCGGAGCGTTTACGGGAGCGGCGGGACGTCGGAAGAACCGGGGTCACCGCTGTAGCTGGAGGTCGCTCAAGGGAAGTGGAAGGCTTCTTAGCTGGCTTACCTGGCGCTATCGACCCCGAAGGAGGATCAGGCGGTGTCGATGTGGTCGGTGCCGATTTAGGCGGTGCCGTCGACGTCGGGGCCTGATCCATGGTAGAACCGGTACCGAAAAGAATATTTTGCTGTATTTGCCGGTTCTTAAGAGTGCGTTTCTTGAGAGTAGCACAGCGGGTGCAGGTGTCAGCCCGATGCTCTGGACCCAAACACTGAAGGCACCAGTTGTGTGGGTCAGTTAAAGAGATCGGGCGTGCACACCGCTGGCACTTCTTGAAGCCCGGTTGAGGGGGCATGAAGGGAAACACGGCCTCCGCGAAATCAAACCCGGAGGCTTGGATGATTACAACAGGCCCCGCCGGGGCCGGCTGCAAAAATAAGGAAAAAGACACGAAAAGAATTTTTTTTTTTTTTAGAAGAATGAAGTCGAAAGACAAAAATAGAACCAAAAAGGATCAAAAATCGCGAGCGGGAAGGCAAATTGAGAGTTTTCAACGGCCGTTGAAAAGCACATGCGTCTTCTTCGCTCCGCGGAAACGAAAAAACTGGAGACCACGCACTCCTCCGTCGGGCGGGAAGGCACCCGCGCATGCGCGGTGCGGCCAACTAGAACTTTCTAGTTAAAAAGGTCCGTACCGGGGCTCCGTCGGTGACGTCACCCATATGTTAAGAATATGCTGCCTGCTTGTCCTGGGATAAAGAACGCTACACAAAGATACATTCACTTTCATTCCCCTCCCCCATTCATACCTTGTTAACTGTGATTCTCCAGGAGATCCCATACTGCGAGATTGCACTCCATCTCACTGCTTTCAGATAGCTCTCCCTCTAATTCCATTAGGGAATCTCCGCTTTCTGAGACAGGGTACGAACTCCCTTCAGGGACAGCTAACGGCCAGCCCTGCCCTGGAAGTCTTTCTACTCCCCTGCACTTCTGCTTAGGAATCAGAAGTCTGTTAGCTCGGGAGGGTTGTAAGACCAGCTGTGCTTTAGCTAGGGTCTGGGACAGAGACCTCCTAGCAGGCTCTCTCCTGCTTAGCACGGCATGTCTCTCCCCTGCATTCCTCCCTGCAGTCTTCTCCCGAGTGTTCTCCCCTGCAGTCTTTTTCCCAATCTCCTCCCCAGTGTTTCCACCTGTGCTCATTTTATGCTGTAAGCCTAATCCCACTCTCCCTCTGGGTTCGTCCTGCTTGCCAGCCACACCCCTCACATTAACCATGCCTGTGCTGGCTTTCTTTACTAGAGGTTTTGTTGGAGATTTGCCCAAGGTATTATAAAAGGGATTATAGTGCCCTAAACCAGATGTTATAGTTTCTGCCCTTCTCTCTCTGCCTTGCCCTGCCTGTTGGCTCTTGGTGATAGGTACAGGATTATTAGGCAGCTTCCTGGGCTTAGAAATAGGGGCCAGCCTTTGCAAGGCAGGGTTTAAAGCTGGGTTTAAACTGCTGACAGGCTCTTCCCTGTCACAATATATACAGGTTAAATATTGATATAAGATATATTGTCATCATCTGATTTGGCCTAACATTTTTTCTATGCAAGTTTATATATGGGTTAGATGTTAAAATAAGGTTGGCGTTTTTCATAATTTGGTGGTAGCTGTGTTACTGATAGGTCTGCCTGTTTTTGTTGTATTTTTTTCAATGGCACAGATATTTTGCGTGTGTTACATATGCAAAATATCTGTTCCATTAAAAAAAGAAAAAAAGTTCCCCACCACCGATGATGGCCCTCCCCAATAACCCCCGACAAACATGTCCCCCCCCCCCCCTGAGCCAGGCATCCCTGAGCTACTTCCCCACCCCCCACCCCCCGATCCCAAAACAAATAGCAGGAGGGATGCCCATTCCCTCCTGCCACCGGATGCCCCCCCCCCCCCCGAACCTCCCCCGTACCTTTTTAAAATGTTGGAAGCAGGAAGTCCACTCTCATTTGTATCCAGAGGACGGGGTTGAGAAGCACCATTATAGATCTATTTTGTTTTAGGGTTGCAACTGCTGTTCCATCCATCTTAGCCCCTTGTCTATCTTGCTGTTAGAGGAATAGCCTAGAGCAATAGTTCTCAAATCTATCTTTGGGGGACCACCAAGAAGTCAGGTTTTCAGAATATCCTTTAATGAATATACAAGACATATTTGCATGCATGTCACCTGCATTATATGCAAATCTGTCTCATGCCATATTCATTAGGGATATACAGAAAATTCAACTGGCTGGATGTGCTCCAAAGACTGGGTTGAAAAGCTGGTATGAGAAAGCTTTTAGTCCCAGATTCAGTACACGGGTGCCCTATACTGAATCACCCGAAGCCGCCTAACTACCACTCTAACCAGTGCCCATGTTATGCCGACAGTTTGTCAAAATAAGTTCATTTGAGCTTTCATTGGAAATTGTATACAGTGTGCTTCAAGGGACACACTACTATCACTAACATTATTACTTTAGAATCAAAATTTAAAAGACACAAACACAAAACCAAACACACAAGACACACACAAAATTTAATAGACACACACAAAACACACACACAAACAAAATCAAGACACACAAAATCAAAAGGTGAGGTCCTATGATGGTGTGTGGTATTCGGCTGACAATGCCATTGCATGAGTTAAGCACGAGTTTCACGAGCTTATGCTTTCACACTGAGGGCACGCTTATATATACCGGTACATTTAAATTTATGGAGTTGTGAATATACTTTATGTGGTGTGTCCCTTGGTTATTGCATAGTGATTTAGAAGAGCAGTAAAATAACACATCTTAACAATAGCCCATATTTATAACTTTCCACCTTCCTCAGGACTACAACTGGCAAAATCACTTATTATAGAAAAGGAATGGATCCCATTTTAGATGCAAGAAAACAGATATTATGAAGTTTCAGGCTTCTGCAGTATTATTTTTGTTACAATTTGTTGAAATTCTATGTATGATATTTTTCAGTTCAGTCCATTTTAGGAAAAATTTTCAAACAATTTGCATTGAGACAAGGATCATGCAAACTCTTCTGAAAGTGCTGTTCTAATTCTCAAAGTGATAGTATGTGTGCACTAATGTTTTGGAAAATTGATGTGGGTTCAGAGTATGTGTGACTTGCTTTTTTTGTGAGTTGAGTTTTGTACAGAGGGCACACTCTTTTGAAAGAATGTGCACTTTTTCTGATAGTGCACTCATTCACACTATTGTGCATGCAATAAACCACTGCACATGCAAAATAGTGCACACGTGAACTATTTGAAAAAGTGTGCACCTTCTATGTAAATAATACAAAGTTTTGAAAGAGTAAGCACTCAGCAACTTTGCTTCTATGATGTCAAAATATTCAAATATAAATGAATAAAATGGCATGGGGAACACTGTAAAATAAAACTTTGACTGACCGTCCCTAAATATTTTACCCCATAATTTGCTTTCAAAATTGCTCTCTTAAGAAAAAGCTGGACCAGGTAATCTGTAATGAAAGATGGTTTAAATGTCTATTGTAATAGTTACAAATAGGACTTGTGCTTTTAGATTTTAATTGATAAACATTGATAAATAAGCTCTGGGGAAGAAAAGGTGCAATAGAAGCTTACTGACTAAACACCCGGAAATACCCACTTTCCCTAGTACTCTTTCACATGCCTTGGATCCTCCACTGTTTGTGTATCTTTTCCAAGCTGCTGACTCAGCTGCACAAATGGGTATCTTTTCCAGTAGAATCAAATACATACAACTGTAGGGGTATCCCTGCTTTACCTTTTGGAGCTTTAAGTCTAGCTCAGGCTATGAACCATCTTTTCTCTCCAGAAGCATTATGGGACTTGTTTACAAGCTGTGTGTGTTCACCAGCGCTGGGCCTCTTTTGCTCAGTGAAGAAGTGCAGGAGCGAGCCTTGCAGGCATTGCTGTGTACATAAGAACATAAGAATAGCCTCACTGGGTCAGACCAATGGTCCATCAAGCCCAGTAGCCCATTCTCACGGTGGCCAATCCAGGTCACTAGTACCTGGCAAAAACCCAAAGAGTAGCAACATTCCAAGCTACCAATCCAAGGAAAACAGTGGCTTCCCCCATGTCTTCCTCAATAACAGACTATGGACTTTCCTCCAGGAACTTGTCCAAAACTTTCTTAAAACAAGCTACGCTATCTGCTCTTACCACATCCTCTGGCAACGAGTTCCAGAGCTTAACTATTCTCTGAGTGAAAAAAAACTTCCTCCTATTGGTTTTAAAAGTATTTCCCTGTAACTTCATCGAGTGTCCCCCTAGTCTATGTAATTTTTGACAGAGTGAAAAATCGATCCACTTGTACCCGTTCTACTCCACTCAGGATTTTGTAGACTTCAATCATAGCTCCCCTCAGCCCTCTCTTTTCCATGCTGAAGAGCCCTAACTGTTTTAGTGTTTCCTCATAATGTGGCTTGTTCTGTTATCATCTTGGTGAGACATGCTGTCTAACAGAGAAGTCAACAAGAAGCCTATTCTATTTTTCTTATTGCCCAGCAATAACCTGTGAGAAAAGGTCCTGATTGGACCATATGTGTCACCTGTGCACTGCAAGAGAGCGAGAAAGAGATAGAGAGAAACTGTGCAAACTGAATTCAGTAGAGTTTCAGTAGGGCAATCAGCCAAGGCACCCCCTTTATGAGATACGGACAGTTGTGTGCATCTCTAGATAAGTTCACTGGTTTTCTTTTGATTTTGAACTTTGATGGGAACTTATCTTCTGATACAATTATGGGTATAAGTGATATTGATTTTTTAACATCTGAACACTTGAAGTTTCCTGTTCACACAGCACCTTTGAAAATTATAAAACAATTTTGGGTGAATATAGATGATGTTTTTGGATAGTACTCACAGTACGCTTTAGAGTGCATGTATGCTGTGGGATACACCCTGGTGAAGACCTAATTATTATGTTAAAAATTTGTCCCCCAGAAACTGATTATTCACCTCAAATTAAACAATATGTGATTGTCAAGCTGGATGGTACAGCGTTCATGGTCCTGCGTGTTAATTGGGAAACTAGGAGCGGGTTTATTTTTGTGAGTTCAGTAGAGTTTGAACTTGGAGGAATTCAGGTCTAAATCTGGGGAGTTCAGCTGAGCATTCAGAGGTGAAAGGAAGCAAAGAAGAGAAGAAACCTTCCTGGTTGTTGTGCATCCCATCAGCTAATGGGGAGAGACTGTTCTGTGTCTGGATACTAATGAACTTTGTCTCTGGGCTACAACTGTTCCAAGAAGAGTTGGCAGCTGAGTGCTTTATCTAACTGAAATACCTTCTGCTGTAGCAGTGCTGGGATTTTGAATCTTACCTGCCAGAACAACTATGCACGCTTTTAAGACTGTAGCCTGATGACAAATCATTTCTACATCATCCATTGCTGACTTCAGCTGAAAAAGTGTGAGAAGTGATTCTTTACAGTTCCAGGGGTTAGACAGAATTATCCCTGGCATGCAAAAGGGTCAGTTATATTTGAAACTGTGGTAATTAACCTAGTCCTACGCCATATTTTCAGTTGCTGCTTTATAATTTCTTCTCAGGATATCTTAGTAATGTAACTATATAAATTTGCTTATATATACTGTATATTTGTAATCATTACACTTCCCCCTCTGTATTCACGGTTTCCGTATCTACGGATTCACTTATTCGTAATTTTAAACCAAAAATTCATTTTTATATTTTGGGGCTATTAAAAGCCCTGTTAGCACCCCCTTAAGCTTAAGTGATCTTCCCATGCTCCTGCCCCGTGGAGATCGCTCACAGGAAATGGCTGCCTTGAGCTCCCGTCATAGTCTCGAGAAACGACGGGAGCTCAAGGCAGCCATTTCTTGTGAGAGATCTGCACGGGGCAGGAGCGTAGGAAGATCGCTCCTGCCCGAAAACCCGCTAGACCACCAGGTAAGGCTTAAGGGGGGCTTACAGGGCTTAAAATAGCCGTGGGGAAGCGGGGTTAGGGGCAGAACCGACCCAAATATTATTCATGGTTTTTTAATATCCGCAGGCCGGCTCTGCCCCTAACCACCATGGATACGGAGGGAGAAGTGTTGTATGTTTGTGTAGTGCCTGCAATATTTTTCTAAGACTTTTGTTTATTTTTCTAATAAATAAGATTTATTCATACTTTAGCATCATTTTTCCAATAAGATAACAGTGATAGAACTTCAGGGAATTATAAGGTGCTGTTTCCCTGGCTACGAGGCCAGGATAATTACTGTACAGTGATTGTCTATGTAATATTAGCACCTGTCCTACACAACAGCACTTGTGCTATGAAAAAATAAAACCCTGAGGAATGTTCTTTTTTGTGCTCTCAAAAAACCTCTAATTATCTGGAAAACAGATACATAAATTTACAATTTTTAAATATCTAAGAACAGAAATACTGACTATAAAATATAGTAAAATGAATATTTAGAAAACTGTCAGAAGTGCAAAAAGTCCATAGAGCAGGACACAGGGGTAAGCAATCAGGAGCTGTTGTCCATCCATGGCTAGTGTAGAAATGAATATTTTGGAAGCAGATAGACTACACCATCCAATAACAATCACAACCAGCAGGGCTCCCAGTAACCCACTATAAGGAAAGAAAGTAGAAATAGTAGTTAAAGTGAATTATGACATAGGCTAGAACTCTTTAAAAAAATTTACGAATACAAAAATATAGCAGGAAATTAAGAAGAACAACACACTAAGGGGTCCTTTTACTAAGGCGCACTAGTGTGTCTTAGCGCGCGCTAAATGCTAATTATTTTTAACTGCTTTTAAACAGCATTTTGCCCTTATCTTAGGCGCTAGTAGGGCGCCTACCAGCGCTTAAGTTAAGGCGCCATTTATAGAATATGGGCCTAAAAGAATAATACATGAAAAGGGAAAATAGGTACTATTTTGTTTCTGGATATAATAAATAACGTTACAATCACAGCATCTATTTATGTATATAAGCAGAGCTTTTCAACCCTCTTTTGGAGGTCCTTTTACTAAGCAGCACCAAAAAGTGGTCTGTGCTATCCCCAGCACTGATCATGAATCTAATTCATACCGCTGACATATATATGACCCATACAGAACTCATTGGAAAGCGTAAAAATGACCAGTCAGTTTGACTGATTTTGGCTTTTAAAGCCCATGTTTTCACTGTGTGAAGGGTATCAATTAACCAAAAACTAAGAGGTCCTTTTATTAAAGCTTAGCATGTGTTAATGGACATTAGATTGTGCTATACTGTATGCTGTACAACCCATTTTATACCTATGAGCCTCACAGCACTTAGCCCATGCTAATATCCATTAGAATGTGCTAAGCTTTAATAAAAAATACCCCTAAATTAGATTCCATTTATACATAGTAACATAGTAGATGACGGCAGATAAAGATCCAAATGGTCCATCCAGTCTGCCCAACCTGATTCAATTTAATTTTTTTTTAATTTTTTCTTCTTAGCTATTTCTGGGCAAGAATTCTAAGCTCTACCCGGTACTGTGCTGGGGTTCCTACTGCCGAAAAATCCGTTAAAACCTACTCCAGCCCATGTACACCCTCCCGGCCATTGAAGCCCTCCCCAGGCCATCCTCCACCAAATGGTCATATACAGACACAGACCATGCAAGTCTGCCCAGTATTGGCCTTAGTTCAATTTTTTATATTATTTTCTGATTGTAGATCCTCTGTGTTCATCCCACGCGTCTTTGAACTCAGTCACAGTTTTACTCTCCACCACCCTCTCCGTAAAGTAGAATTTCCTAACATTGCCTTTGAATCTACTACCCCTCAACCTCAAATTATGTTCTCTGGTTTTACCATTTTCCTTTCTCTGGAAAAGATTATTTTCTACGTTAATACCCTTCAAGTATTTGAACATCTGAATCATATCTCCCCTTTCTCTCCTTTCCTCTAGGGTATACATATTCAGGGCTTCCAGTCTCTCCTCATACATCTTCTGGCACAAGCCTCCTATCATTTTCATCGCCCTCTTCTGGACCGCTTCAAGTCTTCTTAAGTCCTTCGTCAGATACAGTCTCCAAAACTGAACTCAATACTCCAAGTGGGGCCTTACCAATGACCTGTACAGGGGCATCAACACCTTCTTCCTTCTACTGGCTACGCCTCTCTTTATACAGCCCAGCATTCTTCTGGCAGCAGCCACTCACTTGTCACACTGTTTTTTCGACTTTAGATCTTTGGACACTATCACCCCAAGGTCCCTCTCCCCGTCCGTGCATATCAGCTTCTCTCCTCCCAGCATATGCGGTTCCTTCCGATTATTAATCCCCAAATGCATTACTCTGCATTTCTTTGCATTGAATTTTAGTTGCCAGGCATTAGACAGAGTGATCTAAAGTGAAGCAGTTTAACATTGTAATCCAAAATGAAAATATTTATAAAATGAACTTCTGAACAACAGTTAAGCACAGAGAAATTATAGAGTTGGCAAAATACTATATTGTTTCTAATAATTGCCCACCTCTACTAATCTCCCACCCCCGTTTTAGGGCCCAAATCCTTTTAATTGAATCTTAAATTCAAATTTTAATTCCCCCAATAATCACCTACTCCCCCCCCCCACCCAAGTACTCAGTATTGCTCTCTTCTACCTTTTATCCCCACGATGAATGGATCTCACCTTTTCTCAAGGTCATGGTACCGAGTTGGTGCTTTTAAACTGACTCAGAGTCATTACCTATGTGTGTGGAACTCGGTGCTCTGATCTGCTAAATATACCTGTTCAAGGCCTGCAGGATTTTCCCTTGTCCCTCCATGAAGCTCTGCTCAGTACTGCCTCTTTAACCCTCTCTAGAGACCCCTCCTGCTTGATTCGTGACCAGATTCTTATAAAACTTTTTAAACTGACTCAGAATCATTACCCATACTTAAACCTTGCCTTCTTACCCCTGATGCTGACATAACCATTCCTTTTCACGTGTGAACTCTCCTGGGAAGTGTACTTTCACTAAGCTACTTCTCACCCTCATACTATGATACTAGCACCCATGGAGTTTGACCCCACACGCTGGTGTAGCGAGGGTGAGAGGTGCCCTCTCCCCCTGCCAAGCGCTCCTTCCTTTCCCCTGCACCTGTGTAGCTTGCCCAGCATGAGCAGCATCTCCAGCTTGCTACTTGTGCTGGCATCAGCTCTCCCTCTGATGTCACTTAATAGTCGCAGGACCCGGAAGTAACGTTAGAAGGGAGCGCCGAGGCTGGCATGGGCAGCAGGTTGGAGCTGCTGCTTGCACCAGCGAAGAGCCATTGGTATGGTGAGTGGAAGAAGTGAAGGCACACACACACGGTGGGGGAGAAGTGGGAAGGAGCAAGGGGGAAGAGAGGAGGAGAGTTACCGGCAACCCAAGACAGTGCCCGGTCTGCTCCCCCTCCTTACTACACCACTAACCCCACAGCCCATTCATGTGCCAGCAGTGTCTCCTTAGTCTAGGCCTAATGAAATTATCCCATATCTAGGATAAATCTCATTTACCACTGAGGAAGCCTTGCTAAGCAAGTCTTGCAGCCACCTGCATACTCCTTCCAGCATTCTCCAAGCAACAACCTATCCATCCATTCCACCCTAGGCCTTGTTCCAGGTGTACACTCTTTCACCTCTCCCCTCTCCAAGGCTCCTGTGCACCCCTCCTCCTCCTGATACTGACTCTTCCCAATCTCTTTCCTAATCCCAAACCACTGAACTCCTGAACACCATGTCACTCACTCTCTGAATTCATCATCACACCTTCCCTTTTGTTTTCTACCTTCTTCTCAGTCCTAAAGCTTCAACATTTTCTTCCTCTCACACAGATATCCCCACTACTTCTATATGCATCTTGTCTGTGGCACACCCTCACCCATGCCTCTCCCACTCTCATCTATATTCTCTTACTCCTTCCTTTTCTCTTTGCCAGGGACATCAGTCCCAATCTTGGTCCTCCTAATTAACTCTCACCCTACTCATGCAGGTCACACCGTAATGTCTCCAGTCTCATTTCTATTCTTCTTCTCCACCTTTCTCATGTGCCCTGTGGTATGCCTGCCCTGTCTCCAACAAGCTTGCCTACATCCATAACCTCTTTATCTCTGGAATCCTCAACCTGCTTGCACTAACTGAGACCTGACTCTGCCTTGAAGACTCTACTTCAGCTGCTGACCTGAACTGTACCTCTTTCCTGTCAGTGGTGTATTTTCAGGTGTACAGAATCTCTTTATAGAAATTAATGAAAATATTCTTGGATTTTGTTTTCATTGATGCTATGCCCACTGAAGTGACTTTGGTTAACCAATTTTTATGTTTGTTAATTCTTATGTATTAAAAATCATCTTGTTGATTTATGGCTTGCACATAAAGTATCATCAACATGTCTACAGTTTATTTTAATTGCTATAACCATGCTAATGGCATTTTTATAGCAATTCACAGTTTAATGATTAGAAATCAGATGCACAGAGTACACACACAGTGGAAAAATAACTAGATATTTTACCTCCTGTCTAAGCGTTTGCTGAAAGGTACATAATGAACCACATTTTCTCTTTCTCTGATGTTTTTTCTGATCAGTATCTATGGAGCCTCCTTTGCTCAGCAATACAATCTGACCATATATTCCTTTTAGGGTCAAAGTCTATCACCCACAGCATAAGTGCTTTTAAAACTCAATTGAGATAATCAATTACAGGGCTGTTATCATTGGCAGATGATG
This sequence comes from Geotrypetes seraphini, assembly GCF_902459505.1. Taxonomy (NCBI): domain Eukaryota; kingdom Metazoa; phylum Chordata; class Amphibia; order Gymnophiona; family Dermophiidae; genus Geotrypetes; species Geotrypetes seraphini. The sequence continues at coordinate 218,973,951 of NC_047084.1, read as the reverse complement.
CAAGGCATTTACATGCTGAATAGACATTCAGAAGGCCAAATTTGATGGATGGATGGCTGTCTTTAGTCAGCCTCAAAAGTACATTGCTATGTAATGTGCCTACATACAACGATCAAGAGAACAAAGGAACAGGAAGTTGAAATTCTATTCCATTTCATCAAACACATCCTTCTACATATCAAAGTGATCAAAAGATCTGAAGGATCAATGACATCGCTCAGAATCACTGTTTTCAAGAGGTATTTGAAGGGTATTTTCTACTGCAGATTTCTACTAGAAATATTTCTGAAATTCTGTGGCAAATCTGCAGAGCACCTTTGGATACATTTATACCATTTAGCAAATTAACCCCCCTCCCCCCTTTTACAAAACCACGGAAGTGGTTTTTAGTGCAGGCCAGCGAAGTGAATGCTCCGCGCTGTTCCTGACACTCGTAGAATTCCTATGAGCATTGGGAGCAGCGCATGGCATTCAGCACACCAGCCTACACCAAAAACCACTTCCACTGTTTTGTCAGGTGCTTTATAAAAATTAATAGTCAAATGTTCATCCCATAGCAATAAGTGGCTTTTAAGCCATTCACTGCCACAGGCTCAGTTAACCCTGAAAATGCAATGTTGAGTCATGTCTGGCCTCTGACATTGAATATCCAGGTTAGTATGGTCACCAGAAAATTAACTGGGCACTGGCTCTATATCAGACTGTTGCCCTGTTAACTCAGTGGTTAGGACAGTTTTACAGCAGTTAAAAGTATCAGACCCTAAGTGATAGAGTGAAAGGAAACACTAAGGTATCATCACACTTATTAATGCAAGGAGGGGGAGCACAAACCTCTAATTATGAACCTCCTGTTTAGAGGAATGATGGAAAAGGGGATTATTGTAGTTGAAATGAACTTCAAGGACAAAATGGAAAGATTTGTTAACTTCTGCAAAACAATAGTCATCAGTATGGAAGAAGTACCTAAGAAGTTTCAGACTAGAGGAATATGCATAGGGGTAGGACATGCAAATTGTTAATTTTCACGGATATAGTAAGATTTGATTTTCATTTAACACAAATATATTTGAGGATATATGTACTGGGAAAAGTGAGAGAACACTTTAAGAATATATTCACCAGGAAGGCACCATAAATGTAGGACTGAAATATTGAACAAACTGTATTTCAGGTGGAAAAATAAGGTTGATAGGAAAGAGAACTTGCATATTTTTTCTATATCTTGGTTTCTTTCTGTATCTGGTTCTTGACTTTGAAGCTAAAATTCAAATCATGAGTTCACTTAGCTAGGTTTACTGAGATTTGAAATCACTAAGAGCTAAACCCACTTGGGATGGAAACCCTTCTCAACAAGGAAGGCACTCCAGAATTTTGAGGTGCCAGCAGCTGAGAAATGATGCCCGTCAAGAAGTGAGAACCAGCAGCTAAGAACTAGTTAAGGTAAAGCCCTGATTAGGGCCTTGTGGCTTAGAACTGAAAAAAGCAGTGCCGCTAAGTGAAGTGGTCTCGTGTCTACGAATCAACAGTTGGAGAGATGATCCAGTAGGAGGGGTGGAGCTAACAGCAAATGTGAGGCTTTGGAACCCAACAGCAGATCAGCAGAGATAAATTAGGCATAGCAGATTCCCCCAATGACTTGCAGCATCCACTAGTCCTGCATATGGACAAGTTTTGGGGTACAGTGGGTTGAGAATAACTGTTATGCAACATGGAGCAGACAGGCAAGTTTTCCTATCTAAAAGCAATACTGTATGAATATTAGTACCCCAAATTACTGTAGAAATACATAGGAAATTCTTTCTGTTCTTTGACCAATTTTGCTTCGGGGCATTCATACAAACAACTTCTTAAATACAGTATTGGTATTTTCCTTGATATATAGATGCATATGTCAATAAAACTTGTTCACAGTCATATTCTAATTTCTGGAAAGAGGGAGGGAGGAAAATTTTACCCTTCTACCCCAGGTGAGAGAACTAGATGCCAGGTATTCAGGGACTGATCCAGCTTGCTTAAAGGGGGCTCCTATCAAGTCAATCCTGTATCTAGGGATGCCCCAGCAAGGTAATTAGGCATGGGGGGGGGGGGGGATTTACACTTCTTTAGCTTCTGTCCCCTGTAATCTCACTCTGATCATCCACAATTATGTACAGACCACAGAATTCCATGGCAAGAGATGGATTATGGCTGAAGCACTGTAGAAAACAATAACCCTGAAGCAGTTCACTTACTTTTTTCAACTAGGGACTGTATACTAAATCTTTAAGGTCAATAAAAGGCAAACACAGTTTTAATAGACTACATTGCAGGACAACACTGAACTAAAACATTGAACATCTATTACACACTTATATGAATCAATATTTTTTGTATACAAGTTAATGGATTCTCGCACAGTACTTTTATATTCTTATAGATAATCTCTGAAGATTTTTTGGATAATGCCATGTTCAATTTAGAAAGCACAGCCATAAAATGAAGAAGTTATTTTCCTGTTTTTCTATATTTTTAAGGAAGGTGGGTGATAGTGGAGACTATCAAATGAACATACGAATTAATTGGCTCTGAAACAATAGACATCTTTTACAAAATGTCATATGCAGTTACAAGATGCTCAATTTGTTACTGTATCCTTTACAACCAGAAGTGTTTCAGATAAGAACTTTGTCAAAATAAGGAGAAAAAATTGTAATCTTGTAGGTCTGTAATGAGGTATAGGTATGTCCTGTCTCTGGCACCAAGGAGAGAGGGACTAGAAACCTGAGAATTAACTTAGCAGGAGAAAGGAAGAAAAAAGTCATGAGGAAAGCTAAAAAAAACAACAAAAACCCACACACAAAATTAAAACCACTGCAAGAGTTGCTGGATGAAGTAGGTTACCTAGCCAACCAGAGAAAGTGGAATTAAGAGAGAGAAGGAGTTAATAGCCCTATAACCAGAGAAGGCCGGACCAGAGCTCAGTCTCTGCTTCCATACTGAAGGGAAGAGCTTCCAGTTGGATTGCACAACCAAACCATAGAGAAGCATAATCAAATTTGCAATACAAATTTGGTCTTAATAAATCACAAAATTATAGATGGTTGCAGTTGAAGCAGGCCATTCAGGAAGGGTTCCCTGAATGGAAAAATTTGAAGGTTCAAAACAGCTTGCTGGTCTTATGTTTTCAGGTGGACTTCCTGGGTCACCAGGCCGCTCAGTGGTACAAATTAATATCTGGATTTTTTAATAAGAAACCAAAAACTGTTCTGCGTGACATTTGGAGCATTGAGATAAAGCATCAAATTACCGCATCTCAATGGCCACGATTTGGTCTTGGAGGATGAGATGTACAATGTCTGCATCTCAAACATGTTTTTTCTTATTACATAGAGCATTTTGGACCCCAATTAATTTACATAGAGTAGATAGTTCCAAGTCTAATAGATGCTAGCATTGTCATCAGGAAGTTGGGAGGTTGGATCATTTACTATACTATTGTTCCTTGATACTAAAATTCTGGAGATCTATTTGGGATCAAGTTAATAATTTATTAGAAAATCCAGTGGCACTATCATATGATACCATTTTATTTGGCTCTAGATTAGATAATAATAGGAAGATATACAGTGGTATTCTGTGAACAACTCTCAATTATATAACTACTAAATTTCACAGTTACTGTTTCTTATGTCTTTTCCATTTAATAAATGAATATATTACGGTGATGTGCTCAGACCATTAACCCAATAAATAGTGAAGTCACTATCTTGAGTTTAACAAGGGGACCATCATTGCAACCACCTGTCCCCGACCCTCCCTAAATAATCTTAAACTATTGAGATTTAAAAAGACCAAGTTCAACAACAACAGCAAAAACCTCTCTATCCAGATAAGTACAAATACAACATATGAACTGGTTTAAGATTATTTAGGGAGGGTCGGGGACAGGTGGTTGCAATGATGGTCCCCTTGTTAAACTCAAGATAGTGACTTCACTATTTATTGGGTTAATGGTCTGAGCACATCACCGTAATATATTCATTTATTAAATGGAAAAGACATAAGAAACAGTAACTGTGAAATTTAGTAGTTATACCATTTTATTTGGAACATCTATGAGGTCAAAAAGTCAAAATTTTGGCAAAAAATAACAAACTTTTGTTTATAATGATGGGGGTTGCCATGCAGCTTATTTTAAAGAATTGGAAAAATTGATAGATTAAATTTTTTATTCTGGTGGGAATTCCTATGTTATGTCTTTAAAATGAAAAGGTTCATGGCCATTCAGAAGGGATATTATAAAAAATGTATGGACATTTGGGAACCATTAACTAAATATTGTAAGGATTGATTTATTTATATAAAAAAGGAAAACATACACATCCGGGGAGGGGGGAGGGGGTATGTTTTGGCACTGATTTCTGATTTGGACTTAGGGCACTAGTCGCCCCAAGTTAGCAGCGGCAAAATGTCCATTCTAGAAAAGTAGAAACATAGAAAGATGATGGCAGATAAGGGCTACAGCCCATCAAGTCTGCCCACACCATTTACCCACCCTCTTAAGTCTACTGACCCCCTAAAGTATAATTGTAATTGTACTGTCACTCTACTGACCTGCTCATTCAAGTCCATACCCTAGTGACCCTATGCCTTGGCATGACCCTCGTAGGGATCCCACATAGGTATCCCATTTGTTCTTGAAGTCTGGGATGCTGCGTGCCTCGATCACCTGCACTGGAAGCTTGTTCCAATGCTCAATCACTCTCTCTGTGAAGAAGTACTTCCTGGCGTCTCCACGAAACTTCCCTCCCCTGAGTTTGAGCAGATGTCCTCTTGTGGTTGAGGGTCCCTTGAGAAGAAATACATCATCTTCCACCTCGACCCGTCCTGTGATGTATTTAAATGTCTCAATCATGTCTCCCCTTTCCCTACGCTCTTCGAGAGTGTAGAGCTGCAATTTGCTCAGTCTTTCTTCATACGGGAGACCCTTTAGCCCCGAGACCATCCTGGTGGCCATCCGCTGAAGCGATTCAATTCTGAGCACATCCTTACGGTAATGTGGCCTTCAGAATTGCACACAGTATTCCAGATGAGGTCTCACCATGGCTCTGTACAATGGCATTATGACTTCAGGCTTCCTGTTGATGAAGCTTCTCTTGATACAACCTATCATCTGCCATGCTTTAGATGAAGCCTTCTCCACTTGAGTGGCTGCTTTCATGTCAGCACTGATGATTACTCCTAAGTCTCGTTCTGCCGTAGTCCTGGTTAAAGTTTCTCCATTCAGGGTGTAAGTTCTGCAAGGATTTCCATTACCGAGATGCATAAGAACATAAGAACATAAGAACATAAGCATGACCTTACATTTCTTGGCGTTGAAGCCCAGCTGCCAGATCGAGGACCAATTTTCTATAGTACACAGGTCTTGCTCCATAGCATCCTGTAGATTATAGCCGTTTACTATATTGCATAATTTGGCGTCATCAGCGAATAAGGTTACCTTGCCTTGAAGCCCTTGAGTCAGATCCCTAATGAATATGTTGAAGAGGAGTGGGCCCAGGACTGAACCCTGTGGCACTCAGCTAGTCACCTCCGACATTTTAGAGAGGGTACCATTAACCACCACCCTCTGGTCTGCCACTAAGCCAATCTTTAACCCATGCAGTTAGAGTCTCTCCTAATCCCATCGATTTCATCTTGTTCAGCAGCCTGCGGTGTGGGACGCTGTCAAACACTTTGCTGAAGTCCAGGTACACGACGACCAAGGACTCTCCTGAGTCCAGTCTTCTTGTTACCCAGTCAAAGAAGCTGATTAGATTGGACTGGCATGACCTACCCTTGGTGAATCCATGTTGACTTGGATTCTGGAGATTTCCCTCGTTCAGGATCGTATCTAATTTATACTTAATTAGTGTTTCCATGAGTTTACACACTATTGAGGTGAGGCTTACCGGTCTATAGTTCGCAGCCTCAGCCTTGCAACCCTTTTTATGTAGAGGAACGACGTTGGCTGTTTTCCAGTCTAACGGAACTTTCCCCGTACTTAGTGAGAGATTGAAGAGCACTGCCAACGGTTCCGCTAGAACATCTCTCAATTCTCTGAGCACTCTTGGGTGTAAATTGTCTGGTCCCATGGCCTTGTTTACCTTTAGTCTTGCCAGTTCGTTGTAGACGTCCCCAGGTGTGAACTCAAAATTCTGAAACGGGTCATCCATGTCTTGTTTTACCTTCAACTGTGGTCCGTGTCCCGGTGCTTCGCAGGTGAAGACTGAGCAGAAATATTCATTTAATAGTTCTGCTTTTTCTGAATCCGCCACCGTGTAGTTTCCGTCCGGTTGTCTAAGGCATACTATACCGTCTGTGTTCCTTTTCCTATCACTGATATACCTAAAGAAGGATTTGTCCCCTTTTTAATGTTTTTTGCCAGAGTTTCTTCCACTCGAAGTTTGGCCTCCCTAACTGCTGTTTTGACCGCTGCAGATCTGGTCTTATATTCTACTTTAGTTTCTCTTATCTGCGTACGTTTGTAGGAAAGAAATGCTTTTTTCTTCTCCTTAATGAGATGCGAGATCTCTTCAGTGAACCATTGGGGTTTGTTGTTTCTTTGCCGTTCCCAAAAATCCGTTTGATCGTCCAGACCGCTAATACGTCTATCTTTATACCACATTCTCATCCAAAAAATCATCCAAGTCCCAAATGCATAGTACAAGACCTTTTGGATGTGGGAGAGGTCAGCAAAGTGATGGACTGGCCATCCAGACATGGCAACACAGCAATGGGACACCTTACATGGCACTGCTGTGAACTTCACATAAAGGGTGCCACATAAACATCTCATCAGAACTCCCCTGCAGGTCATGGTGAGCATCCCAAAACACCCCCCAAACCCACTATACCCACCTGTCTACAATCCCAATAGCCCTTATGGCTGCAGGTGCCACCCATGTGGCAGTACAGTAGGGGTTTGAGGGGTTTTGGTGGGTACACATTTTCCACCATGAATGTAGTGGTTAGAGTGGCTTATGAGCCTGGGTCTTCTTCTCTATGGTTCACTAGCTCACCCTCCCTTCCCCTCCCCCCCCCCCCCCGACTACTTAAGCCATCTCTGTGCAGCTCTACTAGGCTTTCCTATGCCATGTGCTAAAGTTCCGGAGGTAGGTAGGTATGTTTTTATTCTGAACTATGTGGGGGTGCGACAAGGGTGTATGTGTGTGTGTGCGGGGGGGAGGGGTTCTTTACTTTGTCCCTAAAGTGGTTATCTAGTCGCCTAGGCAGCCTCATCAAACTTTTGATTATCCCTGAAGTACGACTTTATGTGAAGTTCACAGCAGTGCCCCACTGCTCTATTGGGAAAGGTTAGATAGACTCCCGGGCCTACCTTGATCCCTGGTGATCCAGTGCTGGTCATTGGGGGCAAGAGCAGAGCTCCTTCGTAAGGTTACCATATGTCTGGGAAAACCCAGACATGTCCTCTTTTTAGAGGACTGTCCAGGCGCCTGGACGGATTTCCAAAACCCGGCAGTTTGTCTGGGTTTTGGAAATCCTGAGCTCGGAGGCTGCGTCTGGAATCCTTTGTGCATGTGCAGCCGTCATCGCAATGACATCTTATGCATGTGCACATGCCTATGATGTCATTGCGTTGACATCCACGCATGAGCAAAGGCTTCCAAATGCAGCCTTCAAGCTCGGGGAGGATTGGAGGGGGCGGAGCTGAGGGAGGAACGGAACAGATCCAGAGGCAGAATGGGGCAGGACTGGGGGAGGAATGGGGCCGGGCCAGTTGTCCTCTTTTTTCAAAGAGAAAATCTGGCAACCCTACTCCTTTGCTCTTGCCTCTTGTGGTTTCTGGCCTACAATGGCTGCTGTGACCTCTTGCAGTAGGTCATGTTACTTGGTGCAATACAGCAAGCTGCCACAAGAGGTCACAGCAGCTATTTTATACTGGCAACCAGTGTTCCCGCTAAGGTGTGCTGGCCTGCGCGCGCGCACAAAATATTACATCGCAGCGCAAAGTTTCTCTTCACAGCGCACACACGCGTCGCAAAGGTAAGGGGAGGTAAGGTAAGGGGACGCATTGGGGGGATTGCACTTCCCCACAATTGCCATGCTTCGGTTCCTCTTCTTCCTTCCTTCCTCCCCCCCCCCCCCCGCGGGACCCTGCGGCACCATCAACTCTTACTCCCTCTAATGTCGGCCCTGCAGCTCCAGACTTCCTCGCACCTTCTCCCCTCCCCCTTTGGATCGCTATTATTTTAAATGTTATAGCCGCGGAGCTGTATCCATCAGTGGAGATGTCTAACCTCGGCCTGCCCCGGAACTCTTACTGCAACAGTGACTTCCTGTTCCTGCCTAGACGGGCGGCTGCTGCAGTAAGAGTTCCGGGGCAGGCCGAGGTTAGACATCTCCACTGATGGATACAGCTCCGCGGCTATAACATTTAAAATAATAGCAATCCAAAGGGGGAGGGGAGAAGGTGCGAGGAAGTCTGGAGCTGCAGGGCCGACATTAGAGGGAGTAAGAGTTGATGGTGCCGCAGGGTCCCGCGGGGGGGGGGGGGAGGAAGGAAGGAAGAAGAGGAACCGAAGCATGGCAATTGTGGGGAAGTGCAGAGCTGCAGGGAAGAGTGTTGCGGTACCCAGCTGGAGGGAGAAGGAAGATGAGGGAGGGAATTAAAGGAGATGCCAGGGCTTGGAGCATAGGAGGAAGGTATGCCAGTCTAAGGGAAAAGGAAGGGGGAGATGTGAGAGCATGGAGGGGGAACGAAAGATGGAAGAAAAGGAAAGGAGAGAGATGCCAGAGAATCAGGGAAGGGGAGATACCAGACTATGAGGAGAGGTGTGGGAGAGGGAAGGCGAGGAGAGAGATGCCAGACCAATGGGGTGAAAGGAGAGATGGAAGGGGGAGGCATACAGTTTCTGGAAGGGGCATAGAAGGAGAGAAGATGCCATATAGGGGAAGAGAGACGGCAGACAGTGAATGGAAGGAAGAGAGTTACAAGAAGATGAGGAAAGGAGAAACCACAGAAGACAAAGGTAGAAAAAAATTTCTATTTATTTATTGCTTTAGGAGACATGTGTCACTGTTTCTGTGAAGCATTGTATGCAGAGTCCAGCTTCTTGCTGGTTCAATTTAACCTTTGTCTATGTATTTTTATTTTATCCCCCCTTTTACAAAACTGTGAAGCGTTTTTAGCACCAGCCTTGGTGGTAGCAGCTCTGATGCTCAGAATTTTACGAGCATCAGAGCTGTTACCTCCGTAGCTAAAATCCACACTACAGTTTTGTAAAAGAGGGAGGGGTTAGTTTGTGATTACATATTCCTTACTAGGCGAAGGTGTTTTCTGTGTTCTGTGTGTTCGAAAGACATGGTTTTCTGTTAGGATTGACGGTGTAGGATTGATCTGTGCTGGTCTGGCTTGTTTAGTTTTACAATGGGTGTATTGATGTACTGCTCACTGCAATATGTAAGATGCTGCCTTTTCCTAGGTACTCATGTGTGACGTGTGGTTTGTTACTAAAAATCATGTTTTTCTTACAGATGGGGGGGGGGGTGCCAAAAAATGATGGGCCCCGGATGTTACATATGCTAGGTACGCCACTGTATGTAAAGATACCAGAAAGCTGGCGTAGCAAAAACTTCTAAGTTTTGAGTATTTAACCCTCCCACAATCTCACGGGCACTCGTTTCAAGTTTATTGAGATTTTGATTTAAACGCAATATCAAATATTTTCAATGCGTATAACAAAAATAAATTTGGGGAAATAAATAAAACCATTTGAACCAGTGTTCCCGCTAAGCTGCGCTGGCGTGCGCTGGCGCACAAAATATTACATCGCAGCGCACACGTTTCTCGTCACAGCGCACGATCGGAAGAGGCGTACGGCAGATGGCAGGGCGGCGAGAGGAGAATCGGGCGAGTTGGCTCATAACTTGCTGGCGCCCGATATTTTTGGCTCACGGTGAAAAAAGTTTGCTCACAACACCCGCCCGCTTAGAGGGAACACTGCAGTGGCAACCACAAGGGCCAGAAGCAAGGGACTCTACTCCAGCTTCCAGTAACCATCACTAGGGATCAAGATAAGCATGAGGGGATCTACCTGACCTGAGGGGCTGGTGCGTTATGGGGAGCAGGAGGAATGGCTGTGGGGAGGGAGAGAAGGGAATAAATTGGAGGTTCAGGGGGAGAGGCTCACATTGAGGCAGGGGAGAGGCAGTTGATAGTAAAAAAAAAAAAAAAAAAGAGCCTGTAGTGGCTGAGAGATGACATGATTGAACAGTACCAATAAAGAACTCATGTTTAGCAGAGCAAAGAGCTTGGTAATATTCTATGTTACAGATTTTGAATAGTGAGGGGGTAGGGGATTTCCAGGGAGAGGGAGGTTTATGTAGGGTGACCAGGTTACTCATTCCAGAAGGGAGCCTTTTTGGCTAGTCCTGGATTTCTGCCAACCAGAATTATGGGACCTGCAGCACTGATTTCAATGGACAGAATCATGGGCTACAAATGCTACACTACTTTGGGATGCCATTTTTAAATCAGGATTCCATTCTGGCCAAAAAGGTCTCCATTCTGGCATGGATAACCTGGTCATTTTAAGTTTGTGGCTGCAGTTTGGGGAGAAGGAGATGCATCAGGAGCTTTGGGGGAGAAGGAGATGCATCAGGAGCTTGGGAGAGGCTCACGTTTTATTTTTTAAAAAGTGGGTCCTGGCCGAATATTCAGCTAGGGCCTGCATAAGCTAAGCAGGTGAATTTAGGACAGCTTTTGAGCAATCCTAAATTCACCCACTTAGCTTATGCAGGCCTAGGCTGAAAATCACTAACACCTGCATAAGTCCCAGATTTTCCCCAACACTGTCCCTTGGCCCACCATTGACAGGCCCTCCTGGGCTGGTCAGAGGTGTTATTCAGCAGCACTGCCTGGCTTAGAGTTGCTGAACAATGGCGGTTGGGCAGCAACAAGCGATTTAAGCAGGCCAGAGTCTCTCTAGCCCAATTGAATTGCTCTGAATATAGAAGTTAATCTTAGCTGAGGAGCAGGTTGAAATTGAGGACCACAAATTCTACTATGTTCTTTCAAGCCGCTCACAGTTACAGTTTCAAGGCTGGTTAAAATTAGAGACACAGTAAATCTGAAAGGCAACTAGCACTGACAGTGATACAAGTTTCATACATGTAGACTCAATGGGAAAATCAATGAGCTTGAAGATTTATGCGCACTGATACCATTTTCTGAAACAAGCACTTAAATTAGATCATATCATCTATATAGTAGAAAAATAAAAATGAGCCACTAATACTTACTCTAGTGAAAAAAATACTGCACAGCTGGACAAAATGACCATAGGTAATAGGCAGTAACCCAGCACACTTGCAACACATCCATAGGAGATATGAGTTATACTCATCAGGTTCAGTAAAGCATGTATTCCCAGGCATCCAAAAGTACTCATGCCATACAAATAGCCAAAGTGAACTTTGCCTGCCTGTGCAAGAATAAACAAAAACAGTCTTAAAGACAATGAGGAAAAACCACATTGAGAAAAATGTAATTAATAAAGCAATTTTAAAATAGATGCATAAAAGCTTAGGTGGCAATTCTTTAAAGAGGTGTTTACAGTAGATGTAGGCACCCAAATGCAGCTTGGGGAGTGCCTATTCTGTAATGGTAGATTCCAGCATAGAATATGAGCATAAACCAGAATTGGTGTACCTAAATGTCTATGGCAAGCATAAATGGATATATCTAAGTACACCAAAAATGAGCACAACTTATAGAATGCTGTAAGTGGGAGACATGCCTCTGTCCTGCCCATGTCCCTTGTAATTGCATACTATCCCACTTAAGTATGCTTTTATAAAATAGCACTTAGGTGTGCTTACTTACATAAATGATGCTTTGTGTTGCATTTACATGTGCAAAGCATGCATAACAGCAGGTATGCAGTTACAGAACTGCCTTTCACTTGTCACAAAGGTTTCTCATAGCCTAAGCTAATTGCTTATAAAACTGAACTAACATCCTGACCATTAGTTTTGTTTAAAAAAACCGAAACCACCATATTTGCAAATCTGCATAAAGACTTCCCTTTTACGAAGCCACATTAGGCTTTTTTATCGCTGGCCGTGGTGGTATTAGCTCCGACACTCATAGGAATTCGATGAGCGTCGGAGCTAATGCTGCCTTGGCTGGTGATAAAAAAAAAAGTCTAACAAGGCTTCATAAAAGGGGGGGGGGATTAGTTAAATAATTTAAAAAAAACCTCATTCCATTCCTTTTTTTTTTTCTACGAATATCATCTTCATAACCTGCTTTTGAAGATTAACTGCAGCTTGAATACTGTGTGCAGTTCTGGTTGCTGTATCTCAAAAATGATATAGCGGAATTAGAAAAGGTACAGAGAAGGACGATGAAAAGTTTGTAATGACTTCCCTATGAGGAGTGGCTAAAGCAGCAAGGGCTCTTCAGCTTGGAGAAGAGATGGATCAGGGGTGATATGATAGAGGTCTATAAAATACTGAGTGGAGTGGAAAGGGTACATGTGAATCACTTGTTCACTCTTTCCAAAAATACGGTACTAGGACTAGGGAACATGTGATGAAGCTACTAAGTAGTAGATTTAAAACAAACCAGAACAAAATATTTGTTCACACAACAAGTAATTAAATGCTAGAATTTTTGCTGGAGAATGTGGTGAAATCAGTTAGCTTAGCGGGGTTTAAACAAAGGCTTCGATAATTCCCTAAAAGAAAAGTCCATAGGCCATTATTGAGATGGCTTGGGGAAATCCACTGCTTATTGCTGCAATAAGCAGCATAAACTCTGTTTTCTTATTTGGGATCTAGAAAGGCACTTGGGACCTGGATTGGCCACTTTGGAAACAGGATACTGAGCTTGATGGACCTTTGGTCTATCACAGTATGACAATTCTTATATTCTTATTGAAATCTTTAAGTTTGTTCCTATATATTTAATGACAAAGATCACTAATCATTTTCGTAGCTGTCCTTTGGACTGACTCCATCCTTTTTATATATTTTTGAAGGTATGGTCTCCAGAATTGTACACAGTATTCTAAATGAGATATCACCAGAGACTTTTAATGAGGCATTCCTAAGAAGAGAAATGGCCAGCAGGAAGAAGGATAATCCAGGTCCCAAGTCATTTCTCTTCTTATGCAATTAATCAAGCATCCTTCTAGCTTATTTTTCCTACCTGTTTGCTCACCTTAAGATCATCACCTCCAAGCCCCACTCCTCTTTTGTGCACAGAAGTACTTCACCCCCCTAAACCAGTGGTCTCAACATACAGCCCCACTTGATATAGTGCAACTGCAAACAATCCCTTAAGTGTGTTACTCAAGTATCTCATTTATGGAATTTGCTAATGTTGACAATCTAAAATAAAATTAGTTTTTTAAATATATCTTTGAAGTGTTGTATTATCATATTAATATCAATTTCTAATGTTTAATACCCAGTCAAGGTAGTTTACAAAATTAGTAGCATGTGTAAGCTTGAAATCTTTTAGTGGCCCTCAGAGCTTTCTCATATTCTGCGGCCCTTTACATGACAAAGGTTGGAGACCACTGCCCTAAACTGTACCACTCACTCAGGTTTTTATAGCCGAAATGCATGGCCCTGCAGTTTTTTGCATTAAATCTTAGCTGTCAAATTATGGACTAGTCTTCAATCTTTGCTGGGTACCTCCTCATGTTATCCACACCATCAAGTGTGTCCAGGTACAGAGAAATCTCATCCAGCCAAATGGAGGAAAGTTACTAACTAACATGCTGGTTCTTTAAGGTATTGAAGTGGATCATTGAGATCAGGAGACAATAGGCTGCTCAGGATTTTTTAGGGGTCAGAGTGAAAGGAACCCTCCACCCCCAAGGGAAAAGAGGAGAAAACCAATGGGTCCTTTTATTAAGGTGCACTAACCGATTTAGCGCCTGCTAAAGATTAGTATGTACCAAATGCTAAGGGGCTCATAATCGAAACAGAAAAACATCTAAAAACCGGCCTAAATTGGCACGTGGGTGATCAGTGAGACAAGTCGTCCAAGTGCCGATAATCGAACCGGGTTTTAGACATATTTAAAACAACCTAGGCCTTCACAGTGCTGCTGAACGACCAGAGCTATAAGTGGCGTTTCAGGAGGAGTGTCGAGGGCGGGATTTGGGAGGGACGTGGGCTGTCCTAGACTTAGTCGTACTGCATGTATAACCGAAAGTTTTACAACACTACCAAGACGGAACTTGTACGTTGTGACTTAGGCCATCTAAAACCACGTCTAAGTCCACAGAAGGTATCCAAAGTGACCAGATAAGCACTGCAGACACAAAGTACAGACCCCACACACAGTGCCCCAGTGATCACTGACACCCCCCCCCCCCCATTAAAAATCGTAATAACAACTTTACATATCTGCCTTGCAGAACATCAGCACCTGGCAGCCTGGAATAGGAAAGCCTAGTAGAGCTGCACAGAGGTGGCTTAAGTCATCTTGGGGGTGGGTTAGTGAACCATGGAGAGGAGGACCCAGGCCTATAAGACACTCTAATCACTGCATTCATGGTGAAAAATGTGCACACCCCCAAAAAAAAAACATAACTCTTTTGTACTGCCATATAAGTGGCTCTTGCAGCCATAAGGGCTATTGGGGTGGTAGATAGGTGGGTCTAGTAGATTCTGGGGGTGTTTTGGGGGGCTCACCATGACCTATAAGGGAGCTGTAGTGATATGTTTATGTGGGACCCTTTTTGTGAAGTTCACAGCAGTGCCCTGTAAGGTACCCCACTACTTTGGTGCCATGACTGGGTGTCCAGTCCATCACTTTTCTGGCCCCTCTCGCGTCCAAAAGGTCTTTTTCTAGGTTTTTGTGACTTGGACAAATTTTTGGATGAAAATGGGATATAAAGATGGATGACTTAGCGGTCTGGGTGATCAGACGGCTGGAAGTACAGTTGGACGATTTTCGAAAAAAAAAAAAAAAAAAAAATATGTTGGATGTATTTTTCGAAAATGGACCTTTTCCCATGTCTGACTTTGGGCGACTTGCGACTTAGGCCCAAAATGGACTTAGATGTTTCTTTTGATTATGCCCCTCCACAGCGCCCATAGAATATAATGGATGCCTTGGAGGGGCATAATAAAAAACATGTCTAAGTCCCCTTTTGGACCTAAGGCCCTAAACTCTGAAAGTAGCAGCAGGGAAAATGTCCATTCTCAAAAAAAACATCCAAAATGAGGGCCTATGAGGGCTTTTTGAGAATGGTCTTCTTCTACATTCAGCAGTTTAAATGCCCAGACCACCACTACGTCTAAACTTACAACACATTATCAACCAAAAAATAGCCTAAGTCCCATACACCCAAAAACAAGGCCTTTTAGGCGAAGAAGGGGCCAATCCTTTGCCTAAAAGATGGATAATGTAACCTGCGTCTGTCAAAAACAACACCAGTCACAGAATCCACCCCCACCCCCCCACCTCGCAACAATCACGGCAGGAGAGATGGCTCATCTCCCCTGCCGCGATCCCCCCATCCCCAAACTGCCACAACCCGCAGCAGGAGAGATACCCAATCTCTCCTGCCGCAATCCACCCCCCAACCCCAAACCAATACTGACAGGAGGGAGCCCAACCCCTCCTTCCGAGGTGCAAGCCCCGCAACCCCCCACCCCCCATACAATACGGGCAGGAGGAATCCCAGGCCCTCCTGCCTACGGCGACCTCCCCACCCCCCTTACAATACAGGCAGGAGGGATTCCAGGCCCTCCTGCCCACGACACCCCCACCCCCACAACCGCCCCCCCAAACCACCGATCAGCCCCCCTCGAACCCCCCACCTCTGACACCATCCCTCACCTCCGACACCCCCCCTCTCCACTTATGGTTAGTTGACTGGGCAGATGGGTCCCAAGCCCGTCCGCCCGGCCGGCCCGCCATCCTCCGAATGGGCCTAGTTACCTTAGGCCCCTCCTGTGGGCGAGGCCTTAGTCAAACAGACGCCATGGCTGAGGCTGCCCCCCATGAAATTATCCCAATAAAAGACTGCACTCAGTTGTTCCCTTACTGAGTGTGCCTGGCAATTCCCTTACTAAGTGTGCCTGGTAGTGGTCCCCTACCCACATATTGAGTGCTCTGGAAAAGGGGCTTATGCCAGCACAAGAACTCCTGAGCTAATATGATGGAGAGTTTTTTCAATAGAATACTAGAAACAAAAAAATTAATTATAATAGAGATTTGTGATTGCTGTGTTAGCTCATTCGTATATGAGGAAGTATGAGTTAAATCTGCAGTAAATGGTACCTTTTAATTGGACTAATTTTAATATATCTGTGTTATGCTTTCAAGAGTTATCCTTTCTTCATCAGGTCAATAAAAAAACAACACAATCATACTAAATTTAGGGGTCCTTTTATTAAGGCGCGCTAACCGATTTAGCACATGCTACAGATTAGCACGCGCTAAATGCTAAGGTGCCCATAGAATATAATGGATGCCTTAGCATTTAGTGTGCCTTAATAAAAGGACCCCTTAAATAGTACAGACTAATAAATATATAATAAAAAAAAATAAATAGTACAGACTTGGATGAATCACAAAGGTATTGCTAGTCCAATAAAAAGGCATCTACAACTTCTTAGCTGACCCTTATTCCCACATTAATTATAAGAAGACACTTAAGTTTGACACACCCAAATAAGAAAAGTTCAGCTCCCACTCAATATAGTATGCACTGTTCGTTATGATTAATATAATCCATCCTAATACAGTCTGCTTCACTTTCTACCTAATGTACTGTAAGTGAGCTGTGCATAGATCTATATTTTTTTTTTTCTTTCAGCTTGGCGAGTTACCAAACTGTAACAACATTTCCAGGAAAGCCTCAGTCATGAAGCTGAACTCTTATGCCATATGCAATCCAATACCAGTAACAGTGTTGCTCCCAGGGCCAAGCAGAAAATCATGGGTCCAGTCAGGTCAGTCTCGTTCATAATCCTGCCATCTGCTGGTTTCAATGGATTTAGAACTGTCAAAGTCTTTTGCCAGATGTGATCAAAACTGATTCCCAACTCTGTAATAGAAACATTACTATAACAGCAGAAAAAACAAACAAGATATTGATAATGTTGTACTTAAGGTCACCACTCTGCTGCCCGAGACCGGGACTCCACAGCACTACTAGTGGCTAAACATTGAAAGAACACCAGCGTGTGACCCAGCCTGGAGTCACCCTGCAGGAATGGACTGACACCAAAAACAGGGTCCAAAATCAAACCCACACCTACTGAGGTCAAATGAAGATATATCACTTTTACTGTCAATGAATAAAGTCAGAAATGGCATACAAAAACAATAAGCATTGGTTTTTGTTCAAAACAAAACATAAAGCCAAAAACCCAAATAGTTAAAGAAAAAATAAAGTTCAGTTTTCTTCTTTTCCAACCAAGCAAGAAAATTCTGTTCATGAGCACTGGCTCTCCACAGAGCCCCTAGCTACTGTGCTCCAAGCCTGCCCTCAAGCAGGGTAAATTTTTAAATTTTTAATTTAAATTTTAAATTTAACATTTGTTTTTATCTGATAAATTGTGTATTGCTGATAAATTGTTCAAACTGTTTGTAAATCTGCGTGTCAACGCAGATACTACTGTAACTGATGTAAACCGCCTAGAACTCTCCGGGTATGGCGGTATATAAGAATAAAATTATTATTATTATTATTATTAAACTATTAACAAAGTGCTCTGTTCAGTTCTTAGCACTGCTTATAGTTCTTCCATAGAAGCCTCCAGCAGATTTAGGTAGCACTGCTGGGTGAATTAGGAGTGTCCCAGGTTTGTCTTGCAATAACAGCTTTAAAAAAAAAAATCCCCTCCCAGGATGTTAACAAACCTCACCCAAAATGAGTACTCCCAGCTTCAAATATTTAAACCCAAAAATAACGCAGAGCTCAGCAGAGAAAGTCCAAACCCAACAACAACCCAACAGAGCAGAAAATGATTACTAGCACCTGGCAGTAATCCCAACCTGCATAGGCTCAGGATCCTCAATGAACTCCTCAGGCAAGCTCCCTTGTAAATCCATAGGTGCTTCTTCATCGCTAGAATGCGGTTCCCAAGTGTCTCCAGCCTCAATTACTTCCATGGGTGTACTTGTATCACCTCTGTCTGGACCGGAGGGGTTCCTGAGAGAGGAACCTGATCCTTCTCCCCAGCTTGCCTCCTCCTTGTCTCAGCTGGCTGTCTTTTCTAGCAAAGACCGCACCCTGCTCTAGCTAAGTCTGCAGGTATTACCACAGCCCTTGGGCTCCCCCCGGTGGCAACCTAGATAGCTTCAATGTGAAGAGCACCTAAGCCCACCGGCTCCCCCTAGTGGAAAACCATGGCAGTAACATGACCAAGGCAGAACGGAACCTACTTGGTCACATACCCTCACCCTTAAAGATATGCTTATCCCAATAAGCATAAATAACAGGCCTACACCCAAAATATTAACGGTGCCTCCTGTTCCTGAACCTCCTTTCTTCAGGGCGGGGATTAGGACAAAGATTTTCAAAATCCTTGGGCCAATGTAGGACTGCAGGATCAGGGGCCCTACCATTGTCCACTTCAGAGTGGGGCTCACCCTCTTCCAACTCTTCTACCCTGTTAGAGATTACAGTCATAACTTGCTGTATCTCCTCAAGGCTTTCCTGCAGTTGGTCCTTTAGGCTTTTGACATTACTCCCTATCCCTTTTACTGAGTCCTGATTTGACCCTATCTGTCGGGCCTGTTCCAATTGAGCTTTGTTAATCTGACTTTGTTTTGCTAAACTATCCGGCTCAACTCCCTCCGCGGACCAGTGTTCCTGTGTTGTCTGTATTTTTTTAAATTGATGTAACACTTCTTTTTGACTCCAGTTCCTCCAGTTTTATTTTTTGGCATTGTTTACATGTACATTCCTTTCCTGGTTATGCAAAATGATTCTAATAAATCTTTAAAAAATCATACTTGACATCATAATAGAAAGCATTTAAAAAATATAGGGAGAAATGTGATATATAACCATAAAATGTATTGTTCTGCTGTCATCTAGTGGTCATAAAGTACATGATTTTTACACTATAAAAATGAATTAAATCCTGGATTTACTGAGAATTTGTAGGGCTGTATTTTCAAACACAAATATGTACCCTTGTTTGGAAATGAAAATAACAGAGTTGTACATTTTCCCACACTGGCACTCCAGTTTTGCTTGTTGTTGCTGGGGGTGTTTCCCCCCCAAATTATGCCTTTATTTCAATTTTGTTTGTATATTAACTTGCAACATGTATAATGTCTTGTTCAAAATGACAGGTGTTTTGGAAATACAAATGTTTTCTTCTTGGTCTCTTCTACACACACTCCAAGATTTACAGATGTGCCACATCTTCACCAGATGTGGGATGGAAAGAAATCTAACCTTCTTACATCATTCATCCCATAGAACCAACTCATATTATCTTTCCTCTCTACACCAGCCTGGGCTGCTAAAATTTATCTATTCATTTATTTTATTTTTTAATAATCTATAGCACTCCTATAACAATACAGTATGGTGGGATATTTATCCTCCCTCCCCCCAAAAAAAAATAAAACAAAAATAATAAAACACACATATGAAAAGTAACAGCTGATGTTAATAAAAATTGTGTTATACTTTAAGTGAGTTTTACCTTCTAGTAGAGGGAGTTCTTCGTCAAATCTATCAAGGTGGTCAAGTTGGCTGCTTGCTGGTTGACCTGTGTATTCTGTAGATGTCATCATTTCCGGAGGTACAAATTCAGGAATGTGTGACAAATTGCTTTTCCAGTCTCTATAACAATAAATGTTACAATGTTGTTACCTAAATAAGCATTGGCTGACTGGTAGCATCTTATCTAGCATACTGTAAAGACACGGAAAAAGAAGAGGAAGTCTCACTGGATCAGCTATACTTTCAGAAGAACTATAGATAACATCAATAATAATAAAACCCTAAGCGTGCATGCGCACGCCTACCTCCGTGATCCGTAGCTCCATGGCCCCGCATGCTGTGACAGGAATCTGGCTAGACCAGTGGTTTCAAACTCAAACCCTTTGCAGGGCCACATTTTGGATTTGAAGGTACTTGGAGGGCCTCAGAAAAAATAGTTAATGTCTTATTAAAGAAATGACAATTTTGCATGAGGTAAAACTCTTTATAGTTTATAAATCTTTCCAAGTCTTGATAATAATATTGTAATTTATAGCTAAAGAGACATGAACAAGGGCCTCAAAATAGTACGTGGCGGGCCGCATGTGGCCCCCGGGCCGCGAGTTTGAGACCACTGGGCTAGACCTACGAGGACCAAGGAGAAAGTCCCTGAAAGCCCCAGTAAAATCTCCCCAACCAGGTTTAGTAAACATCCTGATCAGGGTGAAAATCCTGTGTGCAACTTGAGGAAGGAGTCTGCCCCTTTAAGAGTGCCCAGAGCACAGGCTAAGAGTGTAAAGACAGGGCCCTTTAAGAATTTGGCTAACCCTGCTAGGAGGGGGCATGGCTTGTTGCCGAGGCTCCCATTTACTGAGCTTTCCTCATCAGATAGAGAGGAGAGACTGTTGGGACAAGAAGCTGGGAAGGAAGCCAGTCCTTCCAGCTGAACCATGGCCAACACAAGAAAGTTTCACTGAAGATTGGGAAATGGAGGAACCAGAAGTCCAGCCTGAGGACCAAGACATGGAATGCCAGGTGGACTATGACCTGCCTAACTGTGAGGAACACTTAATGGAGTGTGAGTAGGCTGTTAAGCTCAGAAGTTTTCCTTGTTGTTTTGAACTTTTGAGTTTATATTTTGGAGCAGCTTGTGCGCTGCTCTGACTTGTGCTGGGAGTTGAAGTCAAACCGGAGCCTGTCTCTTTGGGAGGGCGGCAACACCTGTGGTGTGCGGGCTCCTCTCCTCCCAACCTGTTGGGGATTCGGCTCTACCCAACAGGGGCACAGTCAGAGCCAGAGAGAACATTTTACAAGAAAGTGGTGCTTTGTGCATAGACTGTTTTGTTAAGCCATGAGTATGGCCAGAAGGCTAAATTAAGGATTTTTGTGTTAATAGACTGGACTACCTCTGAAAGCACGGGTTGTGCTGGAGCAGGACTTATTTGCTTCCTTAAGAGGAGTGAATGAAATTCTTGAGAAGTTGGTCTTTTCACTCATGCCAAATTCTGACATGGTGTTTGAAGTTTTATGTTTCATTAAAGTGTTTTGTTTTGACCAACCAAGACCTTTCAGTGTGCAATGCTTGGGAGACACTGGAAACTGTGTTCCACTACCTTGTTTTAAACTTCGGGACTGGGATTCAACAAAGCAACTAGGCCTAGCCAGGATCCTGTCCCACAATACGCAGTAGAAGGAGCCTGTGGCGTTTTATGTGCGGCGGTTTTCTGGCTCCTTCTACTGCGCATGCGTAGGCACGGAGTTTGAAGTGGCAAACACCATGGCGGCGACTCCATAGAGGAAGCCACTGAGCAGAGAATCCACCGAGCAGGGAGGAACCGCCAACTAGGGAAGCATCAGCGCAGTGGCAGCTGTCCTGACCCGCCAGCCCCCAGTCCTTACCCAAAGCAGCAGTGGCAGCGCTGTAAACAGGCTGTTCGCAGCAAGCCCTTCAAGACCTTTCCTCTGCTGCATCACTTTGGATGTGGTACAAGAAAGGCCCTGTCAGGGCTAGCTGCGAACAGCCTTTTTACAGCGCTGCCACTGCTGCTTTGGGTAAGTCAGGATTGCTGCCGCTGCTACTGATATTTGGGTGGGGAAGGAAAAAGATGCCTGATTAGGAGTTGGGGCCTGGGCTGGTGAGAAGAAAGACTTGGGATAGCCACTGGAAAGTGGAAGCCATAGCTGGATTGAGGAAAGGGCAAGGGATCCCTTTGCTGGCACAGCTGGAAGGCGGCTTCAGTGAGGGTCTGGGCAGGGAGAGAGAGAGAAAGACAGACATCTATTCTAGCACCCATTAATGTAATGGGTTTAAACATCAGGCGGCAATCCAGCACCAAGGGTGAGCGAACGGGGTTCGGAGGGGAGACGAGACGCGTTTGCCTGTTGTTTAGCTGGGCAGGTGTGTGCGGGCAGATGGCCACAGCTGGATTGAGGAAAGGGCAAGGGATCCCTTAGCTGGCACAGCTGGAAAGTGGCTTCAGTGAGGGTCTGGGCAGGGAGAGAGACAAAGAAAGACAGCGGGAGAAAGAGAAAAAGAAAAAAAAGAAAGATAAATGGGGCAGGGAGAGATACAGAAAAAAAGAAAGACAGACAGACATCTACTCTAGCACCCGTTAATGTAACGGGCTTAAACACTAATATTAACATATTTGATGATGGCAGGAAAATTCTTGTATGGTCCATCCAGACTGATCAACATGATAAACTCATAAGGTATGATGTGATACTGCATATGCATACTTAATTTGACCTTACCATCCTCAGAGTATAGACTCTAGAAAGCTACCCGGCACTGGCCCATCTGCTCGACCACAATCGGGGCACAGACCATAGAAGTCTGCCTAGCACTGGCTTTGCTTCTCAATTACTAGTGTTGCCATCTAATCACTGCTAAGCATGTTTGGCTCCATGCCTTCCATACAGAATTCCTTTATGTTTATTCGATACATTTTTGAATTCTGCTACCGTTTTCATCTCCCATAGGAGGGCATTCTAGGCATCTACTACCCTCTCCATGTACTATAGAAACATAGAAACATGATGGCAGATAGAGGCCAAATGGCCCATCCAGTCTGCCCATCTGCAGCATCCACTATCTCCTTCTCTCCCTAAGAGATCCCGTGTATCTGTTCCATGCTTTCTTGAATTCAGACACAGTCTTTGTCTTCATCACCTCTACTGGGAGACTATTCCATGCATCTACCACCCTTTCAGTAAAAAAATATTTATTTAGATTATACCTGAATCTGTCATATCTTAACTTCATCCTATGCCCTCTCACTCTGGAGTTTCCTTTCAATTAAGTGAAACTTGCCTTATGGGTATTTATACATGTCTATCATAACTTCCCCTCTCCCGCTTTTCCTCCAAAGTATTCAGATTGAGATCTTAAGTCTGTCCCTATATGCCTTATGATGTAGACCACTGACTATTTTAATAGCCTTCCTCTGGACTGACTCCATCCTGTTTATATCTTTTTTAAAGTATGGTCTCCAAAATTGTACACAATAATCTAAATGAGGTCTCACCAACGTCTTATACAGTGACATCAATACCTCCTTTTTCCTACTGGCCATACCTGTGCACCCTAGCATAAAAGCTAACCAGGCACAAGACTGAATATCAGCTAGTAAACATCCGGGTGATTGCATTGATATTCAATGCCAGTGTATGGACATGGACTGGCATCAAACATTTGGGTTTCTTGTCATCTGGGGGCTTATTATAATAATTATCAGGCCCTATAAGTTTTAAAAGCTAGTAAAATATACAATAAGTTAGCCAAATAGAAAGGTATTACCTGTAAGTTATTTATTGACCATTGTTTTTATGATTTCAGTATAACAATTCTAGTTTTGCTGAGGAGTATCCATTTTGTACAATCAATGACAAAGGGGTCCTTTTATCAAGCCGCGCTAGCGGGGTTAGCGTGTTGGACATTTCATCACATGCTAACCCCCGCAGCCAGCTAAAAAACTAACGCCTGCTCAATGCAGGTGTTAGCGGCTAGCACGGCAGGCGGTTTAACGTGCGGTAATACACGCGTTAAACCCCTACCGCAGCTTGATAAAAGGACCCCAAAGTATTCAGTGACATTAACTTGTCTCCTACCCCACTGGAGCAGGGACTCTCAATCCAGTCCTCCAGAAACTCCCATCTAGTCAGATTTTCAGGATATCCACAATGAACTTGTGTGAGATGAATTTGCAAGTACTATCTCACAGATACTAGCTTTAGGTATCCTGAGGAGTGTGTTGAGAACCATTGCACTATAGGGAAGGATGAGCTGATATCACTAGAGCAACTGCCACTGGCACAACAAGGATGTCCAGAGAGCATTCAAAGGTTCACATATTCAAGTAAATAAAATTCTCAGATGACACCAAGCTATTTAATGGGGCTAGGACTAAAGAGATCTGCGAAGATTTACAAAGGGACCTGAACAAACTTGGGGAGTGGGCGACGAGATGGTAGATGAAGTTCAATGTAGAGAAATGTAAAGTCATACACATAGGAAACAGAAACCCGAGGTACAGCTACATGATGGGAGGGCTGTTATTGAGTGAGAGTTCCCAAGAAAGGGACTTGGGGGTAATAGTGGACATGACAATGAAGCCGTCGGCATAATGCGCAGCGGCTGCTAAGAAAGCGAATAGAATGCTAGGAATAATCAAGAAGGGTATTACAAGCAGAACGAAAGAAGTTATCCTGCCGCTGTATCGGGCGATGGTGCGCCCGCATCTGGAGTACTGCGTCCAATATTGGTCGCCGTACTTAAAGAAGGATATGGCGATACTCGAGAGGGTTCAGAAGAGAGCGACATGTTTGATAAAAGATATGGAAAACCTTTCATACGCTGATTGGAGAGACTGGGGCTTTTTTCGCTGGAGAACCGGAGACTTAGAGGGGATATGATAGAGACTTACAAGATCACGAAGGGCATAGAGAAAGTTGAGAGGGACAGATTCTTCAAACTTTCGACAACTACAAGAACGAGAGGGCATTCGGAAAAATTGAAAGGGGACAGATTCAGAACCAATGCTAGGAAGTATTTATTCACCCTACGGGTGGTGGACACCTGGAACGTGCTTCCAGAGGGAGTGATAGGACAGAGTATTGGAGTTCAAGAAGGGATTGGACAATTTTCTGAAGGAAAAGGGGATAGAAGGGTATTACCGTATTTTCACGTAGATAACGCGCACCCGTGTAAAACGCGCACACGGGTATAGCGCGCGGAAAACACAAATTTATGTAAAGAAATTTTTATATACCGCGCTCACGGGTATACCGCGCATGCCGCCCCGACTCTCCTCTGGCTGCCCTGACTTTCCATTCGCTGCCCCGACTCTCCGTTCGCTGCCCCGACTCTCCATTCACCTGCCCCGACTTTCCGTTCGCTGCCCCGACTCTCCTCTGGCTGCCCCGACTCTCCTCTGGCTGCCCTGACTTTCCGTTCGCTGCCCCGACTCTCCGTTCGCTGCCCCGACTCTCCTCTGGCTGCCCCGACTCTCCGTTCACCTGCCCCGACTTTCCGTTCGCTGCCCCAACTCTCCTCTGGCTGCCCCGACTCTCCTCTGGCTGCCCTGACTTTCCGTTCGCTGCCCCGACTCTCCTCTGGCTGCCCCGACTCTCCGTTCACCTGCCCCGACTTTCCGTTCACTGCCCCGACTCTCCTCTGGCTGCCCTGACTTTCCGTTTTTGTATGCCATTTCTGACTTTATTCATTGACAGTAAAAGTGATATATCTTCATTTGACCTCAGTAGGTGTGGGTTTGATTTTGGACCCTGTTTTTGGTGTCAGTCCATTCCTGCAGGGTGACTCCAGGCTGGGTCACACGCTGGTGTTCTTTCAATGTTTAGCCACTAGTAGTGCTGTGGAGTCCCGGTCTCGGGCAGCAGAGTGGTGACCTTAAGTACAACATTATCAATATCTTGTTTGTTTTTTCTGCTGTTATAGTAATGTTTCTATTACAGAGTTGGGAATCAGTTTTGATCACATCTGGCAAAAGACTTTGACAGTTCTAAATCCATTGAAACCAGCAGATGGCAGGATTATGAACGAGACTGACCTGACTGGACCCATGATTTTCTGCTTGGCCCTGGGAGCAACACTGTTACTGGTATTGGATTGCATATGGCATAAGAGTTCAGCTTCATGACTGAGGCTTTCCTGGAAATGTTGTTTCCGGATGCCAGTGAGCCCAGCTGTTTCCTCTGCCGGCGGTCCTGCCCCTTCTCTGAGCCCTGCGCTACGCTGCTTCCTCTTCCAGCGGTCCCGCCCTTTCTCTGACGTCAGTGAAAGGGCGGGACCGCCGGAAGAGGAAGCAGCGCAGCAGGGCTCAGAGAAGGGGCAGGACCGCCGGCAGAGGAAACAGCTGGGCTCACTGGCATCCGGAAACAAGGTAGACAGCTTCTCCATGGGGGAGGGGGGGGGACTGTGGGGGTGCGAGCGGTTCTTCGGATGGGAGTGCGAGCGGTCCATCGGGGTGGGAATGCGAGCGGTGGGGGTGCGAGCGGTCCTTCCGGATGATGAATCGGGCGTCGGGCGAAGTGGGAACTATGTAAAAAAAATTTTATATACCGCGCTCACGCGTATACCGCGCAAGGTTATGCACGGTTTGTAAAAACACGTATAACGCGCGCGTTATATGCGTGAAAATACGGTAGATAGAGGGCTACTACACAGGTCCTGGACCTGATGGGCCGCCACGTGAGCGGACTGCTGGGCATGATGGACCTCAGGTCTGACCCAGCAGAGGCATGGCTTATGTTCCTATGTTCTTATAAGAAATCTAAAGCTTTTCTCTAATCAGACAGCTTTATCCTAAATATTTAAAGAAGTATTGCAATTTGAAGAGGTATTCCCTTAAAAGCAGAAAAATTGGTAATACCAATCTTCCTCAGTTTATTTGAGTACCAATTTCTATTTTGTTTCCTTCTCTAAAATAGAAAAATGTACACTTACATATTGCTTTCATCACTGAAACAGTGTTCTTGGTCACCAATATCATATCTTGACTGGTAAAATTCTGACTGAAAATATTCTGAGCTTGACATTCTGCTAAAAGGGTAAAACAAAGAAAAAAAAAATCATAAGGGAAATTCATGAGAAATCAAGGAACTAGTATGACACCATCCTTTTATGCAACAATTTAAATGCTAGAAACAAACAAGGCAATAGTCAGCATTTTTTTATAGAAAGTGTAGTACAGGCACCTATAGCAGAGGCATAGATACATACACACCTAAATTTCACAAGGAGTGGCACCATCCATCCCTACACATCCACCCATGAAACCCCACACAAATACAAACACCAATGTCTAATCACCAACCCAACACACAGTACTCCATCTTTCCCCCACATACTCTTGCACCTGCACTCTTCCATTTCCCTACAGAGACAAGCACACATGCATATTCACCCCAGAATAAACCTCTATCTCCCACCTCCCCCAAATATCTCCATGTCCTATCCCCATTCCACACCCAGCAATGCAAAGTGAACTCCACATGCACCCTCTCACACAAATACAATACGTATCTTACAATCCCCTTATACACACACACACCTCCTTCACACATTCATCTCTTATCCCCTCCACAGATACCCAACTTTCCTCCACAGTCTCCACACTTTACATAGTATGCAAATATATACTCAGCATGGATTTTGAGGTATATTTTCAGAGCATTTAGACTTACAAAGTTCTATAGTAATCTATAGAACTTTGTAAGTCTAAGACCTGGATTCCACTGTATAAACAGTTGGGCACGAGCAGAAATTTTTTTTACACCTCACCTCAACCTTACTGCCTCTCTATGACATTGATATATCACCTTTGCAGGTGACTTCTCTACTCCCTAGACTACCCCACAACCAAGTTTCTTCCTGGTTCTCCTTCCATTGTCATGACTCCTGTACTCCCCCTCCTGCTGATATTAGCCATCCCCAATCTCTCCCCTCTCCACCAAGCCACTAAACCCTTTAACACCATACCACTCACTCTTTAAACCCATTGCCTCCCCTCCCTCTTATCCACTAACCTCTTCTCTGCCCTAAAGATCCAACACTTTCTCCCCCTCATTCAGTTATCCCCCTTCTACCTGTCGACACCTCACCCATGTCACAGCAACAGGTCCCCCCTCTTCTCTCCTACCCTCACCCATAATCTCTTCCTTCGTCTCTTGTTCTCCACTGGGGATATAAACCCCAATTCCGGTCCTCCCAATCAACTCCCACCCTACTCTTACAGCCCACCCTACACTTGTGAGCCAACCCACAATACCACTAACTTTATTTCTATTCCTCTCCTCCCCTCCTCCTTCCTGCCCTTCTCTTGTGCATTATGGAACACCTACTCTCTCCCGAACAAGATTGACTATATCCATGACATATTCATCTCTCAATCTCTCCACCTGCTCGCACTGAGACCTGAATCTGCCAGGATGACTCTACCTCAGCTGCAGCTCTGTGTCATGGAGGCTACCTTTTCTCCCACATGCCTTGCATGGTTGTTCAGGGAGGAGGTGTTGGGCTGCTATTCTCACTCTGTTGCAGATTTCAAACCCTTCTCCCACCACAGTCTCAATGCTGTCCCTCCTTTGAATCCATGCCATCTGCCTGTTCACTCCCCTACTTTTCTGAGTAGTAGTCATTTACCAACCCCCCCAATATGTCCCACTCTTCCTTCCTCACTGACTTTGATTCCTGGCTATCCTTCTTCCTTGACCCCTCATCCCCTTCCCTCATTCTCAGTGACTTCAACATCCATGTTGATGACACCTCCAATTCCTTCACCTCTAGGTTCCTTGCCCTAACATCCTCATTCAATCTCCAGCTGTGCTCCACTACCCTTACACGCCAGAAAGGACACTGCCTGGACCTAATTCTTTCCTTCAACTATTTGACCACCAAATTCTGCAATACCACCCTTCCCCTCTCTATCACCTATTAATGTTCACTATTCATCATCCCACTCCCAGATCCAGCCAATCACCTTTATGTTCATGAACTTTCAGGCTATTGAACCTGGAGCCCTCTCTGCTGCTGTCTCATCCCTGTACTCAACTACCATATCACATAAGACTGTCAACAAAGCATACTCTCCAATAATACCATTCTCTCCTCTGCTCTAGATACCCTTGCTCCTCCAATTTTACGCCCTGTTAGATGCACCAAACCCCAACCCTGGCTGATCCCCCGCATCTGCTACCTGCACTCCTGTGCCTGTTCTGCTGAATGTCTGTGCATGCTGACTTCATACACTTCAAATTCATGCTGACATCACTCAAGTCTGACCTCTTACTGGTCAAACAAGAACACTATACCCACTTAACCACCTCTCTTAGCTCCAACCCTCACAGTCTCTTTTCCATACTAAACTCCCTACTCAAAGCACCCTCACCTCCTATCCTCCCTCCAGTTTCTCCCCAAACTATGGCAGACTTCTTCTACAATAAGAACCTGAAGATTCACCTTGAGCTCTCAACCAGGCTGCTTCCCCCTCCCCTCTCTCCACCTGTCCCTTCTGCTAACTTCCTTCTCCACAATCACTAAGGAGGAAACCGCACATCTCTTATCCTCCAAACCCACAATCTGCTCCTCTGATCCGATTCCCATTCACCTACTCAATGCTATCTCCCCTGCTGTCATCCCTCCTATCTGTCACATCCTCAACCTATCGCTCTCCACTGCAACCGTCCCTGATGCCTCCAAACATGCCGGTGTCACACCCCTCCTCAAAAAAACCCTAACTGGATCCCATGTGCCCCTACAACTATCACCCCATCTCCCTCCTCCCCTTCTTATCCAAGTTACTTGAACGTGCTGTTGCCTGGACTTCCTCTCCTCTCAAGCTATTCTGGATACGCTTCAGTCAGGCTTTTGCCCACTATATTCCACAGAAACTGTCCTTACCA
Source organism: Geotrypetes seraphini (assembly GCF_902459505.1). Classification (NCBI taxonomy): domain Eukaryota; kingdom Metazoa; phylum Chordata; class Amphibia; order Gymnophiona; family Dermophiidae; genus Geotrypetes; species Geotrypetes seraphini. The sequence goes on along the minus strand of NC_047084.1, from coordinate 218,944,351 downwards.
AAGTTTCCATTGACCTGTTCCTGGTCAGATCTAAAGGACTCTACTCTAACCTCATCCTTCTCAATCTATCTGCCGCCTTTGAAACTGTTGATCACTGTTGATCCTTGCTGGGATTTCAAGGTTCTACTGTCTCCTGGCTTTCTTCCTATCTCTCTCATCGCACCTTCAGTATATGCAACAGTGGTTCCTCCTTCACAGCCTTCCTGCTATCAATCGGTGTACCTCAAGGCTCTGTCCTGGGACCACTCCTTTTCTTAATCTACACTTGATCACTTGCAGTGCTGATCTCCTCCCATGGCTTCCAGTGTCACCTCTATGCTGATGACTCTGAGATCTACCTCTTCGCATTAGATATCTCTACTAAGTGAGTGGGGTGTGAGAGACCTGGAGAAGAAAAGAGGGAGAAACTGTCCCTCACAGACTGGAGTCAAATGTAATTTCTAGTATTACTCTGACAATGGTTTCTGACTAACCCTAACTATCTGTGTTAGACCATGCAGCTGAGCTTACTGTATATCTTAAGCACAGACATTAACACCTCTTCGCACCTCTTAGCTGTACCAAGGTCCTTTGTTACCTTTAAACACTGATGTAATTTAGGCATTCTGGGGCAATCTAAGGCTGTCTGCACTGACATCCCCAAGATCAGATATGAATGATATGATCTCCCATAGGCCTTTATAGCTTGAAGGTCCTATGCTTCCAGACAGATTTGCTGGGGCATCAGCCACCCGGTGGTATAAATTAATTCTTGAATAAGAAACCAAAAAATGGAGACATTTGGAGCATTGAGATAAAGCAGTATATGTCTGCATCTCGATGGCCATGAATTTGGACTTGGAGGATGAAATGTACAGTGTCCGCATCTATGAGACAAACATGTTTTTTTCTGTTACATAGATCTTTTTGGACCCCTGTTAGGTTACATAAGTTGGACAGTTCTAAATCTAATAGATGCTGGCACTGTCATCTGGACATAGGGACACAGGATCATCTGTTGTTCTATTGTCCTTTGATATTCAGCTTCTGGAAGTCAATATGGGGACAGATTAACCTCATACTGGAATCAACAACCCCTTTGACGTATGAGGCAATTATATGCGGAACTTTGCTGCATCTCAAGTTCCTATGAATTGTTACAAATGCAAACTTTTCCTTATTATGACAGGGATAGTAATGCAAATAACATGCAATTGGAAAAATTGTGACCGCCTCAATTTTTCATTTTGGTGGGTCAGTTTATGTTTAGGCTATAAATATGAAAAGATGAATGCGGATATGTTGGGGCATAGCAAAGTATTTACATTGGTGTGGGGCCCATTGATATCCTTTGTTAATTCAACATAATTGTCTTTATTTAATTTTCTTTTTATGCATATCCAGGACGGGATGGGAAGGTGTGGGGATATCTTTTTGGTTTATTTCTTGATTGAATTGTTGGAAGGAAGGGGTGGGATATTTTTCTTCTGTATTGTTATTGATGAAATTTAAGTGTGTATGCTGATTATTAATGTTTGTAAAATTCATGGCACTTTGTATTAGTTTTGAAAATTAATAAAGTTAAAAAAAAAAAAGATTGAGATGCTGTGTGTAATTTTCAAGTTGTTCCAATCCTATGTTACTGGAGATTTTATCCTTACTCAAATCTGTTCCAAGTAGGTATTTTAACTTTCTTTAATTTAGAGTCAATTATTGTTACCTTCTCCTGCAGGATAATTATTTTGGTTTCAGCTTGTTGTGCCTTGTTTTGAAATTCTGATGATAAATTAATATCTTTAGAACAGGGTGATAATGAACAATCATCACCTATCAAGACTGCCTAATCTGAATCAAGTGACTACCACCAGTGGATTGAACAGACTCCTGGTTTTCAAAGCAGAATCTTTCTCAACAGAGTCTTTTGAGTTCTCAACCAGCACTGTGACTCCCTCTACACCACTTCCAAGAGCTGCAGTGCCCCTTCCAATTCTGCAGCTTGTGTAATGATAGCCTGGCCCAGCAAGATGACATAATGTCCAGCTTTTGATTCCAGCTCCTGCCAGTTCAACTGATCTCAGAGCCATGGGTAGTTGCTGGTGGCTTGTCACCCAAGTCTCTTGATCAGATCCTTAGCCAATCTTCTTGAGCCGTCTTCTTTAAATATACTCATCCATTCACTGGTCATATCCAAAACTGACTATTGCAACTCCCTTTACAACGGAATACTGCAAGAAGAAATTAGGTATCTACAATTGATTCAGAATGCAGCCATTAAGATTATCACAAATTCAAAAAAATATGATCATGTGACCCCTTTACTTAATTAATTACATTTAAAATGCATAAAACATGGGAACCGGCCTTTATAGATAAAATGCTTATCCCTCACACCCCTTCTAGAGTCCTTAGATCTTTTGCACACCATCTTTTCTTCATCTCATCTCTTAAGATGGTCAGTACTTGATGCACAACTATGTTTCCAGTTACTGCTTCACTTATTTGGAACGCTTTGCCTAATCATATCAGAGAGGAAACACACATGGGTAAATTCAAGGGAGCTTTGAAATGCTTCTCATTTAAAGATGCTTTCGAGCATATGTGATTTGAGGGACTTTGGCTGTTCTACATCCACAGCCTGCACTGCTATACTCACTGCAGTTGTTATTGGAGGGGGGGGGCTGGTTAGAGGAAGAATGTGGGTGGGGCATGGGTGTATCAGGATGCAGGTTAGCAACACTAGTGCCAAACCATCCCATGCATTAGCCCTCCCAAAAGTTACCTTCTAGCTATGCCACTGCCTCAAACTCAGTCTTGCCTTATTCCTCCCCCAAGGATCAGGCTAACTCTGCCCAGAAAAAGGGCTGCATATGTTTCAAGTTCTAGGTAAGGTAGTTTTCTGCAATTCTTTATCTTGGACCTGAGGGCTCACTGGAGTTTCCTACTGATTAATCCTTACTTACCCTCTCCTCCTAAAGTAGATCCTGCTGCCTACTCAATCATGTGAAAGTACATCTTTGTGCAATGCCTCAAGCTCGTAATTTTTTATGTTTTTTTAGCCCTGTATTTTTATTTCCATTGTTTTACCACAAAGCTTTTACCACAAAGCTGTTAGGATGGGAGGACATAAGAGAAGTGGAAAGACAGTGGTCTAAGCTGAAAGGAGCGATAAAAATGGCTACGGACCTTTATGTGAAGAAAATCAATAAAAACAAGAGAAAAAGGAAGCCGATATGGTTCTCCAACCTAGTGGCTGAGAAAATAAAGGCGAAAGAGTTGGCATTCATGAAATATAAAAAAACCCAAGAAGAGGAGAGCAGAAAGGACTACAGGGTGAAACTGAAAGAAGCCAAGAGAGAAATATGTTTGGCGAAGGCACAGGCGGAAGAACAAATGGCTAAAAATGTAAAAAAGGGAGATAAAATTTTTTTCAGATATATTAGTGAAAGGAGGAAGATAAAAAATGGAATTGCTAGGCTAAAAGATGCTGGGAACAAATATGTGGAGAGTGATGAGGAGAAAGCAAATGTGCTAAACAAATACTTCTGTTCTGTGTTCACAGAAGAAAATCCTGGAGAAGGACCGAGATTGTCCGGCAAAGTTACACGAGAAAATGGAGTAGATTCTGCGCCGTTCACGGAGGAGGGTGTTTATGAGCAACTTGAAAAACTGAAGGTGGACAAAGCGATGGGACCAGACGGGATCCATCCCAGGATACTAAGGGAACTCAGAGAGGTTCTGGCGAGTCCTATTAAAGACTTGTTCAACAAATCTCTGGAGACGGGAGTGATTCCTGGGGATTGGAGGAGAGCGGATGTGGTCCCTATTCATAAAAGTGGTCACAGGGATGAAGCAGGAAACTACAGGCCGGTGAGCCTCACTTCAGTTGTTGGAAAAATAATGGAAGTGTTGCTGAAAGAAAGGATAGTGTATTTCCTTGAATCTAATGGGTTACAGGATCCGAGGCAACATGGCTTTACAAAAGGTAAATCGTGCCAAACGAACCTGATTGAATTTTTTGATTGGGTGACCAGAGAGCTGGATCGAGGACATATGCTAGATGTAATTTACTTGGATTTCAGCAAAGCCTTTGATACAGTTCCTCATAGGAGGCTGTTGAACAAACTTGAAGGGCTGAAGTTAGGACCCAAAGTGGTGAACTGGGTCAGAAACTGGCTGTCGGACAGACGCCAGAGGGTGGTGGTTAATGGAAGTCGCTCGAAGGAAGGAAAGGTGACTAGTGGAGTCCCTCAGGTTTCGGTGCTGGGGCCAATCCTGTTCAATATGTATGTAAGTGACGTTGCTGAAGGGTTAGAAGGAAAAGTGTGCCTTTTTGCAGATGATACCAAGATTTGTAACAGAGTAGACACCGAAGAGGGAGTGGAAAATATGAAAAAGGATCTGCAAAAGTTAGAGGAATGGTCTAATGCCTGGCAACTAAAATTCAATGCAAAGAAATGCAGAGTAATGCATTTGGGGATTAATAATAGGAAGGAACCATATATGCTGGGAGGAGAGAAGCTTATATGCACGGACGGGGAGAGGGACCTTGGGGTGATAGTGTCCGAAGATCTAAAGGCGAAAAAACAGTGTGACAAGGCAGTGGCTGCTGCCAGAAGGATTCTGGGCTGTATAAAGAGAGGCGTAGTCAGTAGAAGGAAGAAGGTGTTGATGCCCCTGTACAGGTCATTGGTGAGGCCCCACTTGGAGTATTGTGTTCAGTTTTGGAGACCGTATCTGGCGAAAGACGTGAGAAGACTTGAGGCGGTCCAGAGGAGGGCGACGAAAATGATAGGAGGCTTGCACCAGAAGACGTATGAGGAGAGACTGGAAGCCCTGAATATGTATACCCTAGAGGAAAGGAGAGACAGGGGAGATATGATTCAGACGTTCAAATACTTAAAGGGTATTAACGTAGAACAAAATCTTTTCCAGAGAAAGGAAAATGGTAAAACCAGAGGACATAATTTGAGGTTGAGGGGTGGTAGATTCAGGGGCAATGTTAGGAAATTCTACTTTACGGAGAGGGTGGTGGATGCCTGGAATGCGCTCCCGAGAGAGGTGGTGGAGAGTAAAACTGTGACTGAGTTCAAAGAAGCGTGGGATGAACACAGAAGATTTAGAATCAGAAAATAATATTAAATATTGAACTAGGCCAGTTACTGGGCAGACTTGCACGGTCTGTGTCTGTGTATGGCCGTTTGGTGGAGGATGGGCAGGGGAGGGCTTCAATGGCTGGGAGGGTGTAGATGGGCTGGAGTAAGTCTTAACAGAGATTTCGGCAGTTGGAACCCAAGCACAGTACTGGTTAAAGCTTTGGATTCTTGCCCAGAAATAGCTAAGAAGAAAAAAAAAAAAAAATTTAAATTGAATCAGGTTGGGCAGACTGGATGGACCATTCGGGTCTTTATCTGCCGTCATCTACTATGTTACTATGTTATTACTATGTTACTATGTTACTATGAGACAGGACTCCACTAACATAGTACAGTGCAACAGGATGTGAATTTATTAATAATCCAGAACAAACAAAACAAAAAACTGCAGACTTTGTACACGATGCAGGCAGGCTTTATTAAGACAAATAAATCTTTGATTAAAAACCTTTTACCAGCCTCCTAATGCTATGCATATGAATGTGTTCACAGGGTATTAGCTTGAGTGACACCAGCTCCAAATCAATTTTATAATGTTTTTGATTTCATGGCATGAAAATTAAAATTTAACTAACTCTGTTCACTTCTGTATTTGTGACCACTTCTGTTCGATCACAGAAAGAAATAATGATGGTTAATTAAACCAGAAATTATCTTCCCTTGTAACATAAAATGGCATTTTAAGTTTCCTGTGCTATGGGAACATGCTGAATAGATTTTAATGGCTTGACTTAAATCAGATGGGCTTACTTGTAGTTTATCGATTCTGTTGCTGAAGCTAGCTACATATTCGATTGGTAATTTCTGAATAACATGATTATTGGAGTGCTTCATAGAGAAAATACTATGTTATAAAATAGCATATTTGGAGAAGTTAAATCCTATCCTTGGGAAAAGATTTTAGAATGAGTGGCCATGTTTTTACTGGATCTGTTCAAATTAGCTGCAATAAAGTGCTAGAATGGGAATTGCTACAGTATTAAGTGTTGGTATTACTGTACATATATTAAAACACAAGAATAAAAGAATTGCCATACTGGGACAAACCCAAGGTCCATCAAACCCAGTATTCTGTTCCCAACAGTGGCCAACCCAGGTCACAAGTACTTGGCAAGATCCTAAAGAGTAAAACATTATATATATTGATTTCTATTCTGTCGTAACCTTGCAGTTCTAGGCCAATTATAATAAAAGAGATATTGGTCATTTCCAGCAATGTCACAGCTCAGTACATCTAACAGTATAGAGTAGCATTATCCTGAATAACATGGTTTTTACTTCCTTTCTGACAGTTCTGTCATCTGACTCTGTAAATAGAATCCTAATAATACTAGGGCCTAATTTTGCTGCCTGGAATAAGAGAAGAGCCTCAAGCATTCCCTTTCGTTTTGCACCCTTAATTGCAGAGTAAGTGAAACAGTTCTGGACTCTCTTTGATATGGAGTAAAGATTGACATGGTGAGTGAACACCATGGCAAAATGCGATGGACAGGACATAAATTGGGCTGTCTACTGCCGGATCAGGAACAAAGCATTTTACCGCCCCGTGGGAGCAGTAAAAGGTCTTGCTCTCATGGTAAAAAAAAAAAATTGTACCTGGGTCGGCATCTCCATGAATCTAACATCCCCTCCCCCCACCATTCGAGTTGGCACACCTAAACGTTCCTCCTCAACTCCCCTCTCGGTCCGCGCCTGTTTTACCTTTAGCCTCAGTTGCCATGGAAGTTACATCAGCGAGGGACTCGGCAGAGGGAAGACTTTGGTGCAGGCCTTTGAAGATTGTTCTCTGTGGTGGCTGAGACTAAAGGTAAAATAGGCACAGACTGAGAGGGGAGCTGAGGGGAATATTTAGATGCTCATTTGCATGAGGGTCTGCTGGACTCACGGGGGAGGATTCTGCTGCTTGGGGGTGGGGCTGCTGGACTCGCAGGGGAGGATTCTTTTGCTTGGGGAGGCTGCTGGCCTTGGGAGGGGAATTCTTCTGCTTGGGGGGCTGCTGGACTTGTGGCGGGACTCTGCTGCTTATGGGGGGCTGCTGGACCCCATGCAAGGTAGCCAAGTGATTGATGCACTAACATCGCTTGACTAGGCAAAAAATACATAAATAAATAAATAAATAAAGGCAGGAGGGATGCCCACTCCCTTCTGCTAATGGAGACCCCCCCTTCTTCCTGCCACCGGATGCTCCACCCCCACTCCGAGCCCCCTGTAGAATTTCATGATGTTGAGAGCTGGAAGGAAGCATATCCCACATCCAGTGGCAGGAAGGAGTGGGCATCTCTCCTGCCTTTTTTTTTGGGGGGGGGAGGTTAGGGGATGATTGGGGGGGTCAGTGGCACTGAGGTACAGGACTGGGTGGGGGCATGGCATGGGGGTATTCGGCCTGGAGGAGGGAATAGGTATCCTTCATGCCATTTCCATTGCCAAGGAGGGGTTGCAGTGCCAGTTCGTGGGGGCATCATTGTGGAGAGCCATCGACGCGGGGGGGAGGCTTTTTTCTTTTATTTAATGGGGCAGATTCTGTGTGTGTAATACATGCATAACATCTGTGTCATTAAAAAAAAAAAAAAGAAGCTCTAACAGCAGTGACAGGAGACTGCTTCCCCTGTCACTGCTGTTAGGACTCTGCGCATGTGTCAATCGCTCACTGAGTGATTGATCTATTGGGTTTGCATGCAAATGATTAGGCCGTAATTTTCAACAGGCCACCTAAAGTTAGGCAACAGGATGATACATGCTAAGCACAAATGCTATATCAGTAATTACACATGTAATTACCATTATATAATACAGTGGTGCCTCGCATAACGGACGCCTCGTACAGCGAACGCTGCGCATAACGAACTTTTTGTCTTGCTCCCTATAACGAACTTCGTTTCACACAACGAAGTCGCCCGAGGGGCCCGGGGGGGGGCGGAACTACTCTCGCCACTTTCTAATGTGAGCCGGGAACAGCAGCACCCTCCTGTCTGAATGCAGTGTTCCATCATCTCCCTCCACCTTACCTTAAAAACCGAGTTTTCCGGCTTTCTTTTTCGGCCAGCCACACACTTTCAAAGAGCAGCACATGCGCGCATGCTCTGTTGTTCAATCTTCTCCTCTGACGCAACCGGAAACCGGAAGTTGCAGGAGAGAGAACATTGATCAACTCCAGCAGCTGCGCGTGCACAGCTTTTTGAGATCGTGCGGCTGGGTGAGGGAGAAGGCTGGCAGGCTCTGCATGTGAGGTGAGGTGGAGGGAGGGAAATGTAGGGCTGCAGAACGAATTATTTTGTTTTACAGGTATTCTTATGGGAAAACGCGTTTCACACAACGAACGTTTCACATAACAAACTTGCTCCTGGAACGGATTAAGTTCGTTGTGTGAGGCACCACTGTACTAGAGGCCACACTTACACTAGCTAAAATGTAATCTAATCTTCAATTTCTGGATCGCTCTATACTTAAATAGGTTCAAGGTGATTTACAAATTAAGAAGCTCATTTTAAGAACATAAGAACTGCCATCTCCGGATCAGACCTTAGGTTCATCTAGTCCGGTGATCTGCCCACGCGGAGACCCAGCCAGGTATAACCTGGTGAAAAAAAGGAGATGTGCCTCTAACTTGCCCTTAAAACCAAGAACTGTCACCCATATCCTTCTATGCATCTTTTGAGGAGATGTGCATCTAACTTGCCCTTAAAACCAAGAACTGTGGGTTCAGCAGCAACCTCTACCGGAAGAGCATTCCAGGTATCCACCACTCGCTGCATGAAGCAGAACTTCCTGGCGTTTGTCCTGGGCTTGTCCCCCCTCAGCTTCAGTCCATGACCTCTTGTCCTGGTCACATTTGACATCGTAAATAACTTTTTATCCTGTTCTATCTTGTCAATTCATTTTATTATCTTAAAAGTCTCAATCAGATCCCCTCGCAGTCTCCTCTTCTCAAGGGAGAATAGTCCCAGTTTTTTAAGTCGTTCTTTGTAGTTCAAGTTTTCCATACCTTTAACTAGCTTCGTTGCTCGCCTCTGCACCCTCTCGAGCAGTTTTATATCCTTCTTTAGTTAGGGAGACCAGTGTTGGACACAGTATTCCAAGTATGGTCTGACCATTGCTCTATACAGCAGCATTATGACCCTCTCTGATCTACTAGTGATTCCCTTCTTCATCATGCCCAACATTCTATTTGCTTTCTTTGCCGCTGCCGTGCATTGTGCCTATGGTTTCAGGGTCTTATCTATCAGTACCCCCAGGTCCTTTTCTTGTTCGCTCTTACCCAGAGTTGCACCTGACATTCTATACTCGTGCTCCTTGTTCTTTCTGCCCAAATGCATTACCTTGCATTTTTCCACATTAAACTTCATCTGCCATTTCTCTGCCCATTTCTCTAACTGGCTCAAATCTCTCTGTAGTTCCTCGCTATCCTTTTGTGATCCGATTTCCCTGACATAACTTCGTGTTGTCTGCAAACTTGATGACCTCACTGGACATTCCGTCTTCTAGGTCGATAAAAATATTAAATAGGATGGGCCCAAGAACCAAGCCCTGGGGCACACTGCTAGTCATTTTCTTCCAGTCTGAGAACTTCCCATTTAAGCCCACCCTCTGCATTCTGTTTTCCAGCCATTTGCCTATCCACCTTAGTATGTCTCCCTCTATTCCGTGGCTTTGTAATTTCCTGAGAAGTCTTTTGTGTGGGACTTTGTCAAACGCTTTCTGGAAATCCAAATATATTATGTCCACTGGTTCCCCGTTATCAATCTGTTTGTTTACTGTTTCAAAGAATTGTAGTAAATTTGTCAAGCATTACTTCCCTTTCCTGAAGCCGTGTTGACTGGCTCTCAGGTCGTGTGTATCCAAGTGCCGGACTATGCTATCTTTAATCAGTGCTTTGCCCATCTTTCCAGGAACAGACGCAAGACTCACTGGTCTGTAGTTGCCCAGTTCTCCTCTGGATCCTTTTTTGAAAATTGGGGTGACGTTTGCTATCTTCCAGTCGTCTGGTATCTGTCCAGTTCTAATTGACAGGTTATCAAGGTTTTGCAGTAGTTCTCCGATTTCTACCTTCAGTTCCTTTAATACTCTCGGGTGAATTCCATCCGGTCCAGTGAAAAGTTGCAGTTCTGAAGTACAGAATATGTAGACTACAGTAGGGTTATCATAGAAACAGAAGACTATTGAATAAACATTTGATCGAAGAGAGACATTAAGTTGACATTAGAAAAACAATACAGCTCCCCCTCCTGATTTGCGGTTTCCCCAATCGCGAATTCAGTTATTTGTGATTTTTTTGCCCCTTGAATTTTTAATTCAAAAACGCTGCCCTGGACATCCCCCAGACCTTACCTGGTGGTCTAGTAGCGATGCAGGGCAGGAGCGATCTTCCTATGTTCCTGCCAGAGCCATCATCACAATGGCTGCCGTGAGTTCCTGTTGTAGTCTTGAGGCTACAATGGGAACTCATGGCAGGCATTTTGACAATGGCTCTGCACGGGGCAGGAGCATAGGAAGATTGCTCCTGCCCCTTGTCGCCGCTAGACCACCAGGTAAGGTCGGGGATGCAGGAGTGAGGTGGGGTAGGTCAGAGCTGGCCCAAAAAATTATTTGCATTTTTCCCTTTTTGCGGGCCAGCTCTGCCCCTAACCCCCGCGAATACTGAGGGTCTGTTGTACATCTGAATTAGAAAGGGAGAGTGTGGCATAGTGATCAAACCCACGCTGCTCCTTGTGAACCTGGGCAAGTCACTTAATCCCCCCATTGTCCCAGGTACATTAGATAGATTGTGAGCCCACTGGGACAGACAGGAAAAAATGCTTGAGTACCTGAATAAATTCATGTAAACCATTCTGAGCTCCCCTGGGAGAACAGTATAGAAAACTGAATAAATAAATAAAATAAAATATAGTTGAGTTAGCAACATATCAATTGGGAGCGATTGAGTTATACAGCAGTGTTCTCCCCAGAAATTTTTTCCAGCTGGGTGGCATGAAAAAGTAGCCGGGTGGGGCGGGGCGGGGAAATTTGGTAGTGAGGAAAATTAAATGTATACTATTTTTATTAGTTAATTATTATTATTTTCCAATGCTCGATATGACTTCCTTTTTTAAGGTTTGACACTTGTGCCAGAATATTTTTACTAAATTTAAGAAGTATCCAATTCTAGAAGTGAATAATTAGATATTCACCCTCTTTCAAATAGTATAGAGGTTTAAAAAAAGGGAAATGCGTTAATGAAGTCATTAGGTTCAATCTAACCATTTATCTCTGCATGAATTTAAACAACTAAAAAAAAAGATAAATATAGCTCATCCAGTCATACAAGAAATGGCTGTACAACACCTCTAATAATGTTTTGATCACTAGGTTCCTTCCTGAGGTCTTACTGAGGATATGAAATAGATGCTATCCCCACTTCCAGACCTCTTCTACATAATTTATGGAGAGGGCCTTGAAGGGCACCTGTGTGATTGATCTTTATCTGCTTCTTTTTTATTTTGCTATAGTGCAAAGTAAGAGCTAGGGCAAAACAGTATAGGTAAAGATGCAGGTAATAATTAGCAATGTATTAAAAATATTTTATTTTTATTTGCTTATAATGTCATTTGAAAGATGCTTGATGATAATACAACTTTAATTTAATTCTTTATAATGTGTGTGTCTGTGTGTTGGGGGGACAACACCTACGTCAACAGTAAAGTTAGAATAGGGTCATTAAATCCAGTGATGTACCTAGTATATATGACAGCCAGTGCTAATCATTTTTTAACAACCCCCTCCTCTATATAAAAAAAGATATTTTTAGTAATAATCCATGAGTCACACAATAAGGGTGCATCTAGGAAAAGGCAGCATCTTAAACACTGCAGTGAGCACTAGAACACCAACACACGCATTGTAAAACTAAACAAACCAGATCCTACACAGTCAATTGATCCTGTACAGTCATTGCTAACAGAAAGCCATGTCCCTTTTATACACACAGACAGATACACCCTCGCCCAATATGGAATAATCACAAACTAAAAATAGAAATATGTAGACAAAAGTTAAACTGAACCAAAAAACCAGACTCTGCATACAATGCAACACGACAGAAACAGTGACACATGTCCCCTAATACTGTGCAAAATATAAAGACAGTAGATGTAAATTAGAAAAAAACTTCTACATAACAGTCACCACTTTACAAATTAACAAATAGAAATAAAATAATGAGAAATATGAAAATACAATTTTATTGGACTAATCCATTTTTCAATTAGCTTTCAGAGGCCAAATCTTTCTTCAAGATAGTATACAGCTGTTATGGTATCCTGTCCTGACCTGAGGAAAGGGGTTTATTCCCCCCAAAAATTGCCTTATTTCCATTTCCTATTGATAAATTTTAATCAATACAGTTATAATACTGCTTGATTCTACATAAAGCAACAAAAATATTTTTTTTCTACCTTTTGTCGTTTCGGCTTTAGTCATCTTCTCTTCACTCTCTTCAGCATTTGTCCTCGCTCCCTTCCATGCAACATCTGTCCTCTCTCTCTTTGCCCCTTCCACCCAGCCTCTACCCTCTCTCTACCCCTTCCATCTACTGTCTACCCTATCTCTGCCCCTTGCATCCACTGTCCACCCTTTCTGCCTTTTCCATCCAGTGTCTGCCCTCTCTCTGTTCCATATGGTATCTTCCCTCTTTCTATGTCCCTTCAATAAACTCTATATCCTGTGCCCTTTCTCTCCTTTGTACATGATTTATTTCAGCTTCAACCCCTCTCCATTTTTTGTCTCCACCCCTCCCCTATGCTCTGGCATCTCTCTCTTCTCCTTTCCTTCCTTCCCACTCATCCCCCTTAGTCTGACATCTCTATCTCCTTCCCTTCTCTCCCCCCTCTCCAGTATCTACCTCCTGTCTTTCCCCTTTGGTCCAGGCCTCTCTCTTTCTCTCCATCTCTTCTGTGAGGAGATCATGTTGATCTTGAACACTGAATAATTCTTCCACATTCTCCATATCACTGTACTGTAGACTGGTCCAGCAGACTGCTTTGGCACTATTACATGGGTAATAGTAAATTCATTATGCATCAGCTTTCCACACAGAATGCCACAAGTCTCTATTTCTTGTGCTGTGTTTACATCTGCCAGCAGCAGAAACTTGTGAGACAGATCCCTTGACAATACTACACTTCGGAGCCCTTTGACTATCTGGTTCTGTATGGCTGCAGGCTTTAAAGCTCTGTTTACTGGAAGAGACTGTCCAGCATACATAGTTGCATCACTCTTAAGGATCTTATCAGAGATTACATTAGACAAGGTGGTATTTTTAGGCATGGAAAAACAGGACATGTTCTCCTCAATCTGCTCAGATGCCTTCAAATGCCCTTTAATGTTCATCAGATCTCAGGCTAAATCTTGCCTCCTGAGCTGATCTTCAAAGGAGAGCGGAGTGAGAGCCATATCGGCAGTGAGATCCGTTTTGGGCCGCATGTTGTGCGGGGCTGGACTAAGGCAAGTTGTAAGCTTCCTTCCATCGCTGACCTATCTTCCATAAATCAGCAATGGAGGGAAGCTTACAACTTGCTGCTCCTGCTTGCTTCGGGCCTTCCTCGTTGCCGGGTCCTGCCTTCACGGAAACAGAAAGTAGGCAGCGAGGAAAGCCCGAAGCAAGCAAGAGCAAGTTGTAAGCTGACCTGTCTCTTATAGCGAACCCATGCTCCGGGGCGTGTGCATGCCGACTTCCCTTCTCTTCCCCCCTCGGGACGTGACTTCCGGTTTCGGAGGGAAGCGGCATGCATGTTAGAGCCCCGGAGCATTGGTTCAAGTCGCTTGCTGGCGTTAAAAACTAAAACAAAAACAAAAAAATTCAGGCTCCTGCGATTCAGGCTGTGCCAAGTCAGCCCGGTAAATCTCCAAGCCGGTGAGAAGGTTTTTTTAAAAATGTTGAGAAGAAGGTGGCAGCAGCAGCAGGATTGCGATCGAGATTACAGCCGGGCGCTCATCTAAATTAGCTGGGCGGAGCACTCGGCTGAAAGGCCCTGGGAAGAACACTGTACAGTGTTTAAAGAGGTAGTTCTTTTGACTGAATAAAGTGAGTTTCATTTTTAGAAGAGCTAGATTTGGCGGTTTCAGTGCTCAAGTATCTTCTGAACACTGATTAAACCTGGTCTAGCTTTGATGAGTTTTCTAGGAAGTCTATTTGTTGGCAGGCCAATATGTCTGTTAGTTTAGATATCAACGGTTGGTTGGAGAGATCTTCTAGGTCTTTTTCTTTATTTTCCAGAATGGGCCTGATGACTGAGAGTTTCCATTTAAGTGGGACTTCTCCAGACTGTAGTGATTTATTGATAAGGTCTTTGAGGTAGGAAAGTCCGGGGCCTTTGTGTTCGCTCATCGGTTGTATCAGACATATGTTGATGGATGGTGGGCTGGGTTTCACTCTTTTCAGTAGTTTATTTACCTGGTTCTCTGCAATTGGTTTGAACTCTTCCATTGTGTCTCCTGTTTTCCTTGTATGTTTGTCTATGTTGTTATTTAGGCCATTGTCTTTCTGTGTCCTCTTTATTTTCTGTGAAGTTGTTGAATTCTGTACTTGATAGGGAACATTTGGTGGTGATTTCCTTTTGCTTTTCCTCCAGCAAACTGTATACTACTTAGTATAAGGTTTTAGTGGAGTTTCCAGCTTTGAGGATCTTTTTTGAGAGGAATTCTCTTTTTTTTCTTAAAGTAAATTCTGTTGACTCTAAGCCGGGTTTTCTAGCTACCTTATCCTTGTCTGAGTTCCTCCATTTTCTTTTGAGTTTTCTTTTCTCTCTTTTTAGCTTTATGATGTCTTCTGATGGGGTGAACCCATCTTTCCTTTTGTTTGGTTTTTGCCTCATCCCAGTGTGTCATCCATTCTGTGAAACCAATGATCTCTGTTTTTTTTTAGTTCAAAAAATTTATTGAGTTTGGTATATTAAGTACAATAAATGTTAACAAGGCAAGAAACATGTGTGCTGCACCAATGCAACGAGTCACGAGAAATTATCTACATCTCTGTTTTTACTTCTCTGTTTTTGAATTTGGTGCTCGCTATGAAACTTCTCCCTATTCTTGGTTTCTTCCAAAGGTTTTTGATTGTTTTCTACTTTCTGGTTATCTTATCCTGAAGCATATTAGGTGGTGGTTTGTCCATAACACTTTCATAGCTATGGGGCTGCAGTCCCCTGTATCTTCCTCTCTGTCAAAAAGTACATCTAAAGTGTGTCCTTTTGCATGGTAGTAGATGCATGGAACAGTCTCCCAGAAGAGGTGGTGGAGACAGAGACTGTGTCTGAATTCAAAAGAGCCTGGGATAGGCATGTGGGATCTCTCGGAGAGAGAAAGACATAATGGATACTGCGGATGGGCAGACTAGATGGGCCATTTGGCCTTTATCTGCCATCATGTTTCTATGTGTTTTTCCTTCACTGCTTGATGTAGTCATAGGCCTTCCATTTGTTGGACTATTTGTTGTGCTTTTTGGCATGCTGGGTCGTCTACATGTAGATTAAAATCACTACATACCCAGAAAGAGAATTTTAGGTTGACTTCAGCGATGAGGTTCATGATGTTTTGCCAATCTTCCATGTTTAGATTGGGGATGACGTATAATACCTAAGCGGTCTATAATTTTTTAAAATAAATAACTAAAATTATGCCCATTGTGTTTAAGTTTCCTACTCTAAGAAATAAACATTCTGCTCCTATTGGTTGGGTTGTTTTCATTGGTCGGAATCCCAGATTGATATTGTGTATTACTGCTACACCCCCTCCTCTTTTACCTATTCTATTCTGAAGAATGTTGTGATTGTCTGGTGAGAATGCCTTACTTATGATGAGCCCACTGTTGTCTGTGAGACAGGATTCTACTATCACTAAGTCCAGAGTGTGTTCCTCTATTAGGTCTGTGATCTGAATTCCATTCTTGTTCATGGTTCTCATGTTTAGTAGGCCTCCTCTCAATGGTGTATTTTGTTTTTGTGTTTGCTGGTTGGTGTGTATTGGTTGTCTGGTTTTTCTATTTGTGTATTTCTGTGTCGCCGGTCCTCTCTCTGTTGAGCCCTTTCCAAAGCACATTGGGCTAGATTCACTAAGGCGACGGATCCGATCCGATCCATGAGCGATCCGATCCGTGCCCGGGGGGCTGATTCACGAAGCGCCCTCAAACAAATGAGGGTGATCGGAATCACGCCCCCAACCGACCGCATGAATCGCTCTCCAGTGATCCCGACACATACACAGACCATCTGTAGATGGTCTGCCCATGCGCCGGCCCTCCGTGCCCAGCAGAGCTGGAAACAAAACTTTTTACTTTTATTTTGCGAGCCCGTGGTTTTATCCAACTTTAAACCCATGAGTTAAAACCACAGGCTTGTACTGTGGGGAAGGGCAGGAGAGTTGGGACAGAGGGCAGGAGAAGCAGGAGATCAAGGCAGAGAGCAGGAGATCAGGGCAGAGAGCATAGAAGCAGAAGATCAGGGCAGAGAGAGCAGGAGAAGCAGATCAGGGAAGAGAGCAGGAGATCGGGGCAGAGAGCAGGATTTTTACACAAGCGACTGGTCCTCAGCAGTCACTTGTTTTTGAATCGGCCAGCCCAGTCGGTATGCCTGCATTTGTTTAGTGATTCGCATCCTTCCTACTTTGCATGCCATTTCCCCTCATTTGCATGCGCGGATCGGATCTAATCGGAGGATGATTGTCCACAACGTTAGTGAATCGGGTCGGAGGAAAATCGGGTCGCAAAGTGGTCGGGACATGATCTGTGTCCTTAGTGAATTTAGCCCATTGTTTGTTTGGGGCATTGTCCTACTGAAACCGTCTTCTCTGAGTTCTGTGTCTTTGTTGTGGTGTGTAGTGAGTATAGCTAAATTAGCATACAGTCAAACCCGGATGTCTCAATTTGCCCTCCTTTTTCTGGAGCCATATGGTAACCCTACCTTTAACTACAATGCCTAATAAGGATATTGCAGATAAATAGTAGGCCAGAAAATGGAAGCTTCCCCATCTCCTGAACAACAAAATATCAACATTTTTCACAGACACTCCTCATCTAGTGAAGTTTAGAATTCTGGGCCAAATCCACTGCCACAGTGTTATGTAGCTCCTGTTGGATTTTTCTGATCATATTTAAGATTAAGCAAACTCCTCAAAATAAGCCACTGAGGGAAGACTAATTACAAATTAGGACTTTATAGTACAAAAAAGTTTCCTTTGTCTATTTAAGGAATAGATCTTTATAGTAGATTGTATTGCCTTTTAACAAGGCGTTAAGGCAACACAGTTCGCTACTACAACAATCAACATGCTATGTTTAGTAATGGCTTAACTAAAGCATTTAAAGCTACTGAAAACCTTGTGTTTTTCAGTAGTTAGGAAATCTTTGGCCTTCCTGATGTGGAACAAAGTAGGAGAAAAACATTTCATATGAAGAAAAAACCCATTCATTTTATGCTTCTACAGGCAATTGAAAAAACAAACAAACTTCATTCATGTTACTGTGTGTTTGCTTAATAATCAATATTAATTTTCTGAAATGCAATTACTGAGAAGGCTGAAATAATGAACAGAAACTAAATCAATTTTAGCTCTTATTCCTTTGCACAAATATTTCATTTATGTTATTCTTGAAAAAGCCAAAATGAGTTAAGCATAACATGTTTTAATTGTTCCATTTATGACAGGAGATTGTACTTAAAATAACTAGTATATAACATAAATCATTCAACTTTCACATACCTTTCCAATAGCTTGGGTAGGAAGTCTCCTTGGTGTTATGTGCCCTACAAATTGACAAACAACTGCAATATCCAGACGTAATGAAGAGGATCTCAGTCTATTTATGGTGTTCTAAATCTGACCTCTGAACAGATGCATGTGCTGAAACAAAAATACCAGCTAACATTATGGCTAGTGCAAAAGCACAGCATTAAACCCTTTTCATTCCAAATACAATTTTAATTCTTAGCTAATACTAAGCAAAGAATTTATATTCTGCCATTTACCGCATAATAATTAAATATCAAGCCTGTTATAACTAGGAAATACAAGTTAATTGCAATTTTGGGAGAAAAAAGTTTTTCAGACTATGATGGAACAACATATAAGTTTTGTGCCCACAACCCAGGAAGCAAACTGTTCCAAAACAAAGCAGCTTTATACCAATGAAAGGTACCTGTTAGGCACTTACATAAGAACATAGGAATAGCCATACTGGGAGACCAGTGGTTCATCTATCCAAGTATACTATTTGCACAGCACTGGCTTCCTCCCATGTCTGTTTTCTTAGATTTAACTACTTCAACATTCAGGATATAAAACTAGTTGTTTACTATCATGGAATGTAACATTAGGTTTCGAAGAACCCCTCAAAAGTGTTTATAAAGGTCATGTACAATGCTATTCTTTGCACATTCTTATTTTAGGACATTCATTCTGCCTTTTTCCTCTATTTGCTCTTTTGAACAACATACAGTTCTTGAAAGGTTTTTAGGGAATTGAAAGGGATCATGTATAATGGAAGTAATGTCAGACCCTTCTTTACTCTTAGTTGATGCAAAAGACTAGACTTGTAAACAGCATCAACAAATATGGTTCATTTGGCCTTTTGTCAAAAAGAAGTTGGGTTGAACAACAATCTTTCCAGTTAAAAAGAACCAAACAGTTATTTTCCTAACAGTTAAGAATGAATTTCACCAAATATCTTCTCAACTTCCATTTTATTTATAACATTCTTGCTCAGAGTAATTCTGACCCCTGAGGCAGGCATACAACACACTGAAACATGGTGCCATGTCGGGTCTTCATTGATGTGAATTTACACAATAAATACATGGTTTTATTGATCCGTTTGGTTCTCTCTTTAATTGGAAAGACAGTTGTCCATCCCCACGTCTTTTGTGACTATTGATCTTTTCATGGGTATTTTTTTCTGTTGAACTTTTTTTTCTTCTTATATTATCATTTGGCCTTTTTTCAGGACTTTTAGGACCTATTTTCAGTTTGTTTCACAAATTTGGCTAATGAAAATACTTAACTCGAGACGAAATCAAGATGGCGACGAGAGCGGACGCCTAAGAGGGAGGCTCCGCTAAATTGTCCTTACCGGCATTACTGAACAACAATCCCCATATTTTAATTTGGGGAAGAGGAAGGGAGCCCCTCACATTAACCCTCCAGCAATGGTGGTGACCCCACAATGGCTGATTCAGACAACTATAGAGGGAGACTTTTGCGATCAGGTGAGCCTGCTATAACTACTTCAGGAGAGAGCCTAAGTTCTTAGGGCAAACTTGGATTACAGGAATGGGTGATGCTAAGCCCGGAGCAAAGGTCAGCTCCACCCCAACCAGGAAGCCGGTGGAGGAAGCGTCTGTGGAGCCGAAGTCCGGACAGGAGGTTTTGGTCCTCAGTGTTGGAGGGCCAGCTGCACCACCCTCACCAGGTGATGGAGTGGCAGGAGAAATACATCAATTATTCCACACCAGGGCAGAGGTTAGAGGTCCTACTAGTGGGTCTAACATAAATTTGGGGGTTTTGGAGAGACCTGATAAGATAGACAAGGAAGCCTTAATGCAGGCCATTTCAGTTATGGATGCAAATCTTAAGCTTTCCTTTTCTACTTTAAACACGGATTATGGGACTATCTACTCCAAAGTAGAGCAGCAGGGTTTAGCTCTAAAATAAGCGAATGAGAAATTGGAAAAAAAGGAAGAAAAACTGACAGAAATGAAAGCTTTAGAAACTGAGTTGTTTAAAGAAATAATTTTTATTTTAAGAAAAATGGAAAACTTTGAGAATCAGTTGAGAAGAAATAATTTGAGATTCCATAATTTCCCTAAGTGTCCCTTGATTGCACCTCTGGAGATGGCAAGGAAATATTTTAAGGAAATTTTGGCTATTCCATCAGAAAATTTGCCTCCTATTGTGAGAGCTAACTATCTTCAATTAAAGAAACCTGTGATGGTGTCAACTCCTAATAGGAAACAAGGAGAAAGTGGGCCAGATTTCAACTTAACTAATTTTCTAGAGAACTCTTTGGAGATTAATACAGAGAGAAAAACCTTGCTTTTAACACTTGCTTTGGAAAGTGATAGGAAGTATGTATTACAAATGTATTTCCATCATATAAATGATCAGTTCTTGGGCTCTAATGTTCATGTATTTCCAGATTTATCTCAGAAATCCCAAAGGTGGAGGAAGGAATTCCTGGCACTGGGCCAAGAATCCTCACCTTGGGAGGTATGTTTCTACTAAAGTTTCCAGTAAAATCTTTTGTTATATATCAAAATAAGAATTACCTATTTTTTAAAACCCAAGCAACTGTTAGAATTTATAGAATCAAAAGAACAAAGGGCCTGTTTTACAAAGCCGCGCTAGTGACTGCAGCACGGTAACAGCCCCGAAGCCCATAGAGATTTAAAGGGCTTCGGGGCTGTTCCCGCTTGGCTTTGTAAAACAGGCCCAAAGTGTATCTGTAGCTTATGAAGTGTAACCTGACATAAACCGGTTGTAGGATATGCAGAGCACTGCTATTCTTTCGTTAGTTCTATGTTTCCACAGATGTTATTTTTTCCTGTTGATTTCGTCTAAAATTGTGGACTAAATAATGGTTGAATTACTTATGTTTTACTTTTCTATTTCTATTCTATAGAATTATTGATCTGTTTCAAGTTTGTATACTTGATTGAAATAAGAAAAATGTTATAAAATAAAGAAAAAAAAGAAAGAATATACTTAACTCACACTATGGGCTCCTTTTACTAAGCTGCGCTAGCGGTTTTAGCACACGCTACATTGCCGCACAAGCTACATGATAACACCTCCATAGAGCTTGCATTAGTATTTTTCGTGTAGCGTGGGGGTTAGCGCACGCTAAAAATGCTAGCGCACCTTAGTAAAAGGAACCCTATAAGTTTTTAATGGGTTCAAATGGTTGAGTTTGACTTTTTATGCATTAATTATGCAAATACAAGTTAATTTAATTTTATATGCACTTGACTACGTTATTTAAGACATTGTTGCTAATTTTTATGTTGGGGCCTTTTTGGGTCCAAAAGAACTGGAGAGCCAACAAATATCTTCCTGCTTGGGGTCATGACACCAACCATTGCTTCTCAACTTCCATCCCCACCAGAACACCTGGCTTGTCACAAAAGCAGAAAACAAATAATCCTCTTCAAATATAGGCCTTCAAAGTAAAAGTACTAATGCATACAAATTAAATCAAGATACTAGACTCTGCACACAGTACACCACCAGAAAAAGAAATGCATTTCTTTCTGAACAAACCTGACCTTTTTCAGTCACTAAACTGAAAAATAAAATCATTTTTCGTACCTTTATTTTTCTGATCATCTTGTTCCCGGTCTCTGGTTACACTTCCCTCTGTTTATGCTCTTAACTCTGTTTCCAGGGTCTCCTTATCTGTTTGAGTTTCTTTTTTTCTCTTTCACTTTTTGCCCTACATCCATCTTTTGAACTTATTTTCATACTCAGCTTACATCCATTTTTCTGCCTCCATCTCAAAACTGTACTTTTCCATCTCTTCCCTGCCCATCTATCCATGAATAGCATCCCCTCCCTCTCTTCTTTTCCCTGACCCTCCATCCATGTGCTCCATCCCTTCCGTCTCTCTTCTCTTTTCTTCCCCTCCCTTCCATCCTTGTGCACTCTCCTCCCTCTCTTCTCTTCCCCTTCGTTCATGTGTATCAACCCCTCCATCTCTTCTTTCCCCTCCATGCACACCATCCCATCCATCTCTATCTACCCTTCTCTTTCATTCAAGTACATTTCCTCCTTCTCTTCCCTTTCCCTCCCCATCCATGTGCATCATCTCTTCCCTTTCTTTGTATCCCTTCTCTTTATTCCTCTGTTCCCCATGCCCATCAGCTCCCTTCTGTGTTCTTAACCCTATACTCTCTCCCCATCTGTCTCTTTACTTCCCTATATGCAGGTTCTCTCCTCTTTTTCATTCTTTTCACCTGCATCCCAAATAAAACAACCACCCCCATATCCAGGCTCTCAAATTTATCTTTCCTTCTTTTCTTCAGCATCCCATGGTAAACAGTCTTCCTGCTCCCCACCTTGGTCTCGCCTCTAGAATAACTCATTCTATCTCTTTCTAAGCATGGTGTTTCCTGCCACCCCCTTCTGGTTGATATTTCTTTCTCTTTCCCCGCCCTACAATCCCTCCCCAATTCTCAAGCCTGGCATCCCTCCTTGCCTACCTCTCTCTTACAAAGAATCAGCTTCACAGCAGCAATTCATCCAGGCTCTCTCTGACAAACCCTTGGGGTCTTTCATTTGCAGCAACTTCCTGTTGGCATATGGGAGGGACACTCAGAGGAAAGACCTCTGGAGTTGGCCAGAGTAAACCTAGCTGAATGGCTGCTGAGAATGGCTTGTCAGGCCATTGGGTAGGCAGGAAATAGGCAGGCAGGCAAGGAGAGATGTCAAATGTACAAAAGGGGTGGGGGGGGGGGAAGAAAGAAAGTTTAGACTGGACCAGGCAGTGTCCTTCAATAAAAACCCTACAACCTGTATGGATCAGCAAATAAATAAAAAAAATTAGGAGGACTGTGTGAGCCACACAAGAGGTCCCCAAAGACTGTCATTGGTTTGTGGGCCTTGCATTAAGGAATACTGATTTAAGGCATGAAAACTAAGGTGACCATATGTCCCATTTTGAACGAGACATTCCCTTTTTCAAGTTTCAAGTTTCAAGTTTATTATTTATTTGTTTAATCGCCTTTTCAATATTCAAGGCGATTTACACATTAATAAAGTTACAAAATAAAATAATTTTAAAATAATTAAAAACTCACAAGACTAGACGATAACTGAACAAACTGGAAACAAAAGGAAGGTAGGGGAAGAAGTTACAATGTAATTGAGCAAAGTGGGGAACCAAATAAGGAAAACACAAAAAGGATGGGATAAAAATAGTTGAATATGTGAAGAAAAGAGAAATAGAAACAAATGTAGTTGGATGATGTTAAAAAGAAAACAATAAATCAGATAACAAATGCATCGTTAAATAAAAAAGTTTTCAGTTTGTTTTTAAATTTGTCTAGATGAAGTTCTTCACGTAAATAGATGGGAAGAGAATTCCAAGTTTGGGGAGCCGTTACTGAGAAAATATACTGACGGCGCGTATTTATTATTTTTAATGATGGAATCATTAATAAGTGCTGTTGGTCTGATCTTAGGGTTCTATTGGAGGAATAAGGAATTAATAGTTTATGAATGAAGGCCGGAGTTTTAAACAGAAGAGATTTAAATGTGAGCAGACAAAGTTTGTAAGTTATTCTGTGAGCTACTGGAAGCCAGTGAGGGTAGGATGGGAGGGGGTGTAGCATTATATACTAAAGATGACATTAAGGTCACGAGAATCTCAGATGTCCAGTATACTGGGGAATCCCTTTGGGTTAATTTGGCCAGAGGGAAGGACAAATGCTTGTATCTTGGCGTAATTTACAGACCCCCAAGACAACAGGATGACCTGGATATGGAAATAATCGAAGATATAGAAAATATCACCTTGCGTGGGGACACAGTACTGCTAGGTGACTTCAACATGCCTGATGTGGATTGGGTTACACTTACCTCTGCTTCCGGCAGCAGCAGGAGGCTATTAAACTCTATGAAAGGAGCAAAACTCAGGCAACTGGTGTTGGAACCAACAAGGGATCAGGCAATACTGGACCTGATACTTACCAATGGAGAAAGTGTCACAGAGGTCTCGGTGGGCGACACATTGGCCTCCAGTGACCACAACATGGTATGGTTCAATATCAGGAAAGGTTTCACTAAATCTACTACACTAACCAAAGTCCTCAAATTCAAGGACACAAATTTCAAAGATATGGGAGACTTCGTTCACCAGGCGCTACAAAGCCAAGAAGAAACCGATAACGTGGAAGACATGTGGTCGACTTTGAAGGCAACCATACAAGAAGCAACAAACCGCTATGTAAAATCAGTAAGTAAACGAAGAAGGAACAATAAGCCACAGTGGTTTACTGCGGAGATCTCAGACCTGATCAAGGAGAAGAAAAAAGCATTCATCTCTTACAAACAATCAGGGAAGCAGGACTCTAGAGCAGACTACCTGACCAAATCAAAAGCCGTCAAAACAGCAGTCAGGGAGGCTAAATTCCTCATGGAGGAGTCTCTAGCAAAGAACATCCAGAAGGGAGATAAATCCTTCTTCAGGTATATCAGTGATAGAAGAAAAAACTCAGGCGGGATTGTACGTCTTAGGACTCCAGATGGAGACTATGTGGAAAAGGATTCGGAAAAAGCCCAACTATTAAATGAATACTTCTGCTCAGTCTTCACCCGAGAAGCACCAGGGCTCGGCCCTCAGCTACAGGCAAGGGTTGGCTCAGTTGACCCGTTTAGTAACTTTGAGTTTACGCCCAGCAGTGTCTACGGTGAGCTGTCAAAGCTCAAGGTTAACAAAGCAATGGGGCCGGACAACCTGCACCCCAGGGTGCTTAGGGAGCTGAGTGATGTCTTGGCGGAGCCACTGTCCGCGCTCTTCAACCTCTCCCTTAGTACAGGCAGCGTCCCGTTGGACTGGAGGACGGCTAACGTCATTCCACTGCACAAGAAAGGCTCAAAGATGGAGACAGCAAACTACAGACCAGTGAGTCTAACATCGATAGTGAGCAAACTAATGGAAACTCTAATCAAACACCAATTAGATAAGATCCTGGAGGAGGAGAATCTACGGGATCCCCGACAACATGGATTTACTAAGGGGAGATCCTGCCAATCCAACCTGATCAGCTTCTTTGATTGGGTGACAGGGAAGCTGGATATTGGGGAGTCCCTGGACATCGTGTACCTGGACTTTAGCAAAGCATTCGATAGCGTACCACACCGCAGGTTACTGAGCAAGATGAGTTCTATAGGATTAGGTAACACATTGACGAAATGGGTTGGGAGCTGGCTTGGAGGTAGGCTCCAAAGGGTGGTGGTGAACGGCACCCCCTCCGAAATGACGGAAGTGATTAGTGGAGTACCACAGGGCTCAGTCTTGGGCCCAATCCTATTCAACATCTTTATAAGAGACTTGGCAGAAGGGCTTCGAGGTAAAATAACATTATTCGCCGATGACGCCAAACTGAGTAATGTAGTGGGCAAATGCACAACAGACGAAGATTCAATGCCTGACAACATGATGCACGACCTACTCCTACTGGAGCGATGGTCTAGGACATGGCAACTCAACTTCAATGCCAAAAAATGCAAAGTTATGCACCTGGGCAGCCAGAATCCATGCAAGTCTTATACCCTTAATGGCGAGATCCTAGCAAAAACGGTAGCAGAACGAGACTTGGGGGTAATCGTCAGTGAGGACATGAAGTCTGCCAATCAAGTGGAGCAGGCTTCGTCCAAGGCAAGACAAATCATGGGCTGCATACGAAGGGGTTTCGTCAGTCGTAAGGCGGAAGTCATTATGCCATTGTATAGATCCATGGTGAGGCCCCACCTGGAATACTGTGTGCAATTCTGGAGGCCGCATTATCGCAAGGATGTGCTGAGACTGGAGTCGGTGCAAAGAATGGCCACCCGGATGGTCTCGGGACTCAAGGATCTACCATACGAAAAACGGCTTGACAAATTACAGCTATACTCGCTCGAGGAGCGCAGAGAGAGGGGAGACATGATTGAGACGTTCAAGTATCTTACGGGCCGCATCGAGGCGGAGGAAGATATCTTCTTTTTCAAGGGTCCCACGACAACAAGAGGGCATCCGTTGAAAATCAGGGGCGGGAAACTACGAGGTGACACCAGGAAATTCTTTTTCACTGAAAGAGTGGTTGATCGTTGGAATAGTCTTCCACTGCAGGTGATTGAGGCCAGCAGCGTGCCTGATTTTAAGGCCAAATGGGATCGGCACATGGGATCTATTCACAGGGCAAAGGTAGGGGAGGGACATTAAGGTGGGCAGACTAGATGGGCCGTGGGCCCTTATCTGCCGTCTATTTCTATGTTTCTATGTTTCTATGTTTCCTTAAGAAGAGGAGTTATATGGTCGAATTTTTTAGCTTTTGTGATAAGTCTGATGGCTGTATTCTGAATAATCTGAAGACGTCTGATTTCTTTTTGTGCTATACCATTAAATAAAGCGTTGCAGTAATCTAATTTTGAAATTACAAGAGAATGGATGAGAATTTTCAAAGAGTCATTATTAAATAGCTGGGAGATAGAGCGTATCTGTCTCAGTCTAAAAAAAGAAGACTTAATAACACTGCTGATATGATCGTGAAAAGTAAGTTTATGGTCCAGAATTACACCAAGAATTTTGGTTTTTTGTACTACTTGTAAAGGGAGTCCATTGATAGAGATTGGCGAAATAAGAGTAGGGTTGTCTTTCCAAGGAAAAAGCAGTATATTGGATTTATTGATGTTCAAAGCTAAACGATTATTGATTAACCAGTAGTGAATTTGTTCAAGTTTTGTGTTAATTTGGGCTATGTCAGAAGGGTTGTCAGGATTAATAGGATGCAGAAGCTGTATATCGTCAGCATAAGCAAAAGTATTGAAACCAATTGATTGACATAAAGTCAACAAAGGAGCAAGAAATATATTGAATAAGAGAGGAGAGAGTATAGAACCTTGAGGAACACCGTACGTTGTGGAAAAAGTATCAGAAATTGTATTATTGAAAGAAACAGATGAGGAGCGATTTGAAAAATAAGATTGGAACCAGGATAGTACCTGGTCTGTAATACCTATTGTTTGGAGTCTGTTTATTAGTAAATCATGATCAATTGTGTCAAAGGCTGACGATAGGTCAAGAGAGACTAGAAGAACTGATTGGTGATGGTCAAGGAAATAATGAATAGAGGTGGTCATACCTATTAAGGAGTGTTCTGTGGAATGGTATTGCCTGAAACCAGTCTGATTAGGATGAAGAATGTTGGTTTTTTCGATAAAGTCGGAGATTTGGTTATAGACTACCTTCTCCGTTAACTTGGATAAGAAAGGGATGTTGGCTATGGGTCTATAGTTTGTACAATCCTCAGTGCTTATTTTGTGATTTTTTGAAATGGGATAAATAATTGAATGTTTCCAATCCTTTGGCATAATGCCTTGTTTTAAACTTTCACTCACTAAAGTATGTATTGTTGGACCAAAAATGCAAAAATATCGTTTTAGAAGAAAAGGAGGAATAGAATCGGTTTGTGAACCTTTTATGTTGATGGTTTTGATGATAGATTCTATTTCAGTAAGACTTGGAATATTAAAAGAAGAGCATTTGGAAGAGAGTGAAATGAGATCTTGTGATGAATGAACTGATTTGAAAGTGGAGTTTATTGTGAAAGAGGATCGAATCTCTTCGATTTTCTTTTGAAAGTATGAGGCAAGTTCATGGGCTGTGAGGTTAGCCTGTCCCGTTGTCCCCACTTACAGCCTCGGGATGCCGAAATGTCCCATTTTCAGTGACGGCGTCCCGAAGCTGTGTGTGGGGACAACGGGATAGGCGATCGCGGGAGAATGGGCTCTCTCCCTGCTTCCCTGCCTGCCACCGCAACAAAAGCTGGTAAGGCATGTCTAGGCGCCAGCCCAGAAGCCTTCTCCCCGATGTTAATTCTGACGTCGGAGAGGAAGTTCCGGGCCTGCCAATCGCTGCCTGGCTGGCCCGGAACTTCTTCTCCGACATTAGAATTGACGTCGGGGAGAAGGCTTCTGGGCTGGCGTCTGGACCTTCTTTTCTTGTTGTGGCGGCAGTAAGCGGGAAGCAGCAGCGGGCAGCTGCAGACTGGTGGAACTGAATAATCTGCGGTAGGCTTCGGAGGGAGGGAGGCAGACAGGCAGGCTGTTGGTTGCTGAGCTTTCCCATATTCAGCGTGGCAGGGAGGGAGGCTGGCTGGCTTTAGGGGTGGGACAAAGGCTGGAAGGCAGTGAGGGGGAGGCAGGCAGGCAGACTGGCTTTGGCAAGAGAGGGAGGGAGGCAAGCTGGCTTGCTTCAGGGGAGGGGGTGGGACAAAGGCTGGAAGGCAGTGAGGGGGACATAGGAAGGAGGGAGGGAGGAAGGAGAGAAAGAAGCAGAGAAGGGGGGTGTTGTAAGCAGAAGAGGCTGTTGGCAGAGGGCAGACGCGAGGTAAGGGGTGCTGCTGGACAGGGGAAGAGATGGGGGGGTTAGAAAAAGGAAGTGAGGCCTACTGATGGACGGGGGAGCAGGAAAGAGGTGCTAGGGGGGAAGAAAAAGGAAGGGAGGCCTACTGCTGGACGGGGGAGCAGGAAAGAGATGCTAGGGGAGAAGAAAAAGGAAGGGAGGCCTTCTGCTGGATGGGGGAGCAGGAAAGAGGTGCTGATGGACAGCGGAAGAGAAGGGGGGGGAGAAAAAAGAAGGGAGGCCTACTGCTGGACAGGGGGACAGGAAAGAAGTGCTGCTGGACAGGGGAGAGATTAAAAAAAGGGAGAAGGGCTGCTGCTGGATAAGGGGAGCAGTGAAGGGGTGGTGGTGGACAGGGAAGGTAAAAGGAAGGGAGAATGGGTGGACAGCCGAGGAAAAAGAAAGACAGAAATACAGGAGAGAGAGAGAGAGAGAAAGAATAAAGACAGAGACACACACATATATTCTAGCACCCGTTAATGTGACGGGCTATAAGACTAGTGGTGTATAAAACAATTGGACAGTTATCCTGCAGTAACTTAAAAATGATACACAGAATCTTGTAGCAAATTGTAACCGGTAAACTGTATACACTAAAACCTTGGATTGCAAGTAACTTGGTTTGCAAGTGTTTTGCAAGACAAGCAAAACATTTGATTAAATTTTAACTTGATATACAAGCAATATCTTGCAATACAAATACATACAGTATACATATATCACAACTGAGCCAATGGTTCTTCTCTCTCTGACGCTGCAGGAGTGCAGTGACTGTTCTTGCAATATAAGTACGTATAATATTTTGGGTTGTGGAACGAATCACCTGAGTTTCCATTATTTCCTATGGGGAAATTTGCTTTGATATAGGAGTGCTTTGGATTACAAGCATGCTTCTGGAACAAATTATGCTCACAAACCAAGGTTTTACTGTATTAATATTAGATCCCTAATATGTGTGTCATATTAGGATAAAAACTTATATCACAAACTTGTACTGAAATTATGTACACTTCTCCCTCCTTATTTGCGGTGATTGGGGCTGGATTGACTCGCAAATACGTAAAAACCGCGAATAACTTTTCATATGGTGTTTCAGCCTCCCCTGCCTTACCTGCAGCCTCTTTCAAACTGAGCCCAGTCCTCCTCAGCAGCTGAGAGAGGGGAGATGATGGGCAGCATTATTTTATGTTAAAAGGCAAAAGGCAGTCTTTCTCTACTATCATTTCAATGTCACTGTCTTTCAATGAGTTCTAGAGCACAATTATTACTAGAGCTCTAGATTCATTTACAGGGGCAAAAAGGTTGAAGAAAGAAAGAAGAAGCAGGGGGTTGAAACCTGTCTTTTATAGATTTGTTTGTTCTAACAATAGTATCTTCCACTTATCAGAATTTGAAATTTGTTTGAAACAATGGCCCTTTATTGACTCTTGACGAGACCAGGTAGATGGAGCCTGTCTTTCTGGGACCCTTTGTTCTACTCAAGTGCCTGTCATTATCATATCTTTTGAAAGTTCAGTGCTTTGCAGGATACTCCCACACATTGGATTTAAGATATGTAGATTGGCAGGAACCATTCAATATGCAGACATTCCCAGGGTCAGATTGTTCAATATAGCAGTGGTTCCCAACCCTGTCCTGGAAGACCAGTAGGCCAATCGGGTTTTCAGGCTAGCCCTAATGAATATACATGAGAGAGATTTGCATATAATGGAAGTGAGAGGCGTGCAAATCTGCTCCATGCTTATTCATTAGGGCTATCCTGAAAACCCGATTGGCCTGGTGGTTCTCCAGGACAAGGTTGGGAACCACTGCAATATAATATCCCAGAATCCATTGCTTGCACTATGGATATACAAGCACACAGCAATGTAATGCTGCCAAACTCCATTTTATGTCTTTTGGGTTCTGCAGCTTCCATGCTCCTATGCTTAGGAAGCTGCTGTTCCGGGCCTCTGGGAGAGATTTTCTCCTGGCAGACAAGCCCTTCAATGTCTCTTCAGCCCTAGAGATCTGAGGGGAGGCTAAGCCCGAAGCTCCCATCCCCTTTACACGCTGCACTGCATATGGCGCAAGAACACTCTTATAGCATCCATTCAGCACACATTTGGCATGAATTAGGGATAAAATAGTCTGAGGACTCCATCCCTGCAAGTTTTTGAGACAAAACAAGGAGCTTTGAAGAGTTTGGAGAACTCTGACAATAAAAAAAATTGGGAAATGCAAGATGGCTGCCAAAGCACCATTTGGTGACTATTGGTTCAGTTATGGCCTGAGTCAAAGTATATAGGTCAGGAGCAATGGAGTCGTCAAAGTAGGCCTTAAATTTCTTATTTATATTACATTACATTAGTAATTTCTATTCTGCCATTACCTTGAGGTTCAAGGTGGATTACAAATGAATTGTCAGGACATTAGAAGTGTGTTGGGAATAGTTAGTACACTTCTCCCTTCGTATTTGCGGTTTCAACAATCGCGGTTTTGATTATTCACGGTTTATAGCTTGTTGGCTCCTCCCCCAAATTACATCTGCTTGCATAAAGAAATCGCTGATTCCAAGCATTTACAGAGAAAATCACCAATTCCCAGCACTTTCTTCACTGTGTTTGCCTCTCCTTCAGGAACAGGCCAGGTCTCCCACAATGTTATTCGCGGTTTCACCATATTCACGATGGTTTTTAATAGAAAACAGCGAATAACATATGAAAAAGTTATTTGCGGTTTTTCTGTATTTGCGGGTTTGTTAATCCCCCTATACGGAGGGAGAAGTATACATTTTTTTAAGTTGCTAAGGATTATATCTGAATTGTCATGATATTAGAGGTACATAAGTAGTTGCAGGTGATGCTTGGGGTAGTTCTGACTGTGTTAGTTCAGTTTTATGTGTTTTTTAAATAGAAGGGTTTTTATTTCTTTTTTGAAGGTTTTGTAGTCTGTGGTCAAGGTCAATAGATTGTAGAGTTGGATGTCAAGTGTTGCAGCTCGAGTCGCTAGGAGGTTGTCGTATAGTTTTTTTCATTTGACGTTTTTGGTTGAAGGGTGTGTTAATGATGCGTGGGTTCTCCTATGTCTGGTTGAGGTGGATTGAATTAGTCGATTGTTCCAATAGGCTGGGCTGTCTCTGTTTATTGCTTTAAATAGTAGGCAGTAAAATTTGAAGTGTACTCTTGCTTGTATTGGGAGCCAGTGTGAGTCGTGGTATGCCTCTGTGATGTGGTTGAATTTCTTCAGCAAATAGACCAGTCTTAGGGCTGTGTTTTGTATTGTTTGTAATTGTTTCATCATGGTTGCTGGACAAGGGAGATATAGTATGTTGTAGTAGTCTATTAGACCTAGGATTAGCGATTGTACCAAGAGTTGGAATTGTTTTCTGTCAAAGAATTTTCAAACTTGTCTTAGATTTCTCATGACTGCAAATGATTTTTATATTGTTTTGTTGATTTGTGGTTGCATTGTACAGCCTCTATCAGTACTCCCAGGAGTTTTAAGGTGGGTTGAATGGGGTATGTTATAGAGTTTATTACCAGGTTTGTTACTGTTGGGGTCTTGTTATTTTTAGTAGGATGAAGTTTGTTTCGTCAGGATTTAGTTTGTGGTCTTTCATCCATGTTGCTACAGTTTCAAGTGTTCTGTGTATTGTATCTGCCATGGATGGTGCTAGTTGATTAATTGGAAGAATGGTGATGTCATCTGCATAGCTGTCGGAGGTTAAGCCTTGTTTGTCTAGGTAGGAGCTGAGGGAGGCAATGTATAGATTGAAGACTGTGGGAGAAAGAGGTGATCCTTGGGGTACTACACAGGGATTGGACCATGGCTTGGATTTTTCTTTGTATGTTTTAACTCTGTAGGTTCTGGATTGTAGGAATCCTTTAAACCAGGGATGTCAAAGACCCTCCTCGAGGGCCGCAATCCAGTCGGGATTTCCCCAATGAATATGCATGAGATCTATTAGCATACAATGAAAAGCAGTGTATGCAAATAGATCTCATGCATATTCACTGGGGAAATCCTGAAAACCCAACTGGATTGCAGCCCTCGAGGAGGGTCTTTGACAGCCCTAGTTTAAAGGACACCCCTGCTTTAAACCATGATAATACCTTACCACTGATTCCTATTGAGTCTAGTATTTGTAGAAGGATGTCATGGTCTATCAGGTCAAAGGCTCTGGAGCGATCTAGTTGGATATTGAGCATTTTTTCGCCTGTACTGAGGTGTTGTCTAGTGGTGTCCATGAGTGAGCCTAGTAGGGTCTCAGTGCTGTGGTTGGTTCTGAAGCCAGATTGTGTAGGGTGGAATAAGTTGTTGTTTTCTAGGTATGAGTTTCTTTAGATCTTTGGCTACTAGGCTTTCCATTAGCTTGACACAAATTGGTATTGAGGCTATGGATCTGTAGTTGGTTGGTTGGTTTTTTTCTCCTCTGGGGTCTTTCAGGATTGGAGTGATGATGATTTTGCTGAGGTCTTGAGGGAAATGGCCGTCAGTGAGCAGATTTTGTATCCATTGCAAGAGCAGGGTGCAAAATAGTGTACTGGAGGTTTTCAATAGGTATGGGGGCAGTGGTTGAGGTCGCAGGCTGCGTGGCTGTATTTATTGTAGAGTTTGCTGAGGTCTGACCATTGCATTGGTGAGAAGTGGGACCATGTTCTGTCTGCTGGAACTACTTCGTTTTCTGTGGAGGGCTTTGTGATCTCTTCTAGGTACATAGGTGTTCCTTTAAATGTGGATCTTATGGTTGCGATTTTGTCTTTGAAGAATGTTGCTAAGAGTTTGCTGGCCCATAAAAAGGGAGGCAAGCTCATGTTAAGTTCCAAACTTTGTACAGGAATTTAGTACTAAGGGTTATAATAATCCAAGCAATTTCAGTCCCCCGACAGGTTTTGTTGGGCTGCAATGCCTGGACAAATTAGCTGTTTTGTGTTATTGAGAGCATTCCATTCAGCTGCCTATTTCAAGCCAATTTAGATCCAGACAAAAAAATTTGAACTGTTTTCTTTAAGACCCTATGGAACATCAACTTAAAATTTTGTTCAATTTGAAGGCAGTTAAGCATGGACTCCTGCCCCACTTGATATGGAATGCCCCATAACACTTACCTCTCTAGTGATAAACCACTGTTAACAAGCACTGTGTAGCAAGTCCTCAGAGTCCTTGTTTCAATAATCAGACAGTTTATATCAGGGCTGTGGAGTCGGAGTCGAGGAGTCGGAGGAAATTTCGGGTACCTGGAGTCGGAGTCAGAAGTACAAAAAACTGAGGAGTCGGAGTCGGAACATTTATCTACCGACTCCATTTTTGAACTTGGCATACCAATCACGAGCGATTCTTTCAGCTATAGCACCCACTATATACACAGTACAAATGTTGTGAGCAGCTTCTGCGGCCTTAGAACCTTGATTAAAAGCAAAAAGAAAGTGGTGTCGAAAATGCTCATTTCTCTCAACTTGACATTCCATTTTAACGATCTGAAAATTAACCAGTGCTGTGGAGTCGGAGTCGGAGGAAATTTCGGGTACCTGGAGTCGGAGTATGAAGAACAAAAAACTGAGGAGTCGGAGTCGGAACATTTATCTACCGATGCCACAGCCCTGGTTTATATAATAAGGGTTACCTGATGTGTGGGGAAACCCAGTCATCTCCTCTTTTTAGAGGACTGTCTGAGTGCCCAGAGGGACTTCCAAACCTGTCAGTTTGTCCAGGTTTTGGAAGTCATGTCTAGATAACGTGACCATTTATTTTTTTCATCAAAACAGGACATCTGTTAATTGTCAGTCCCGCCCCAATCCTGCCCTAGCCCCATCCCAATTTCTTCCATTCATTTTTCATGCACACATATCTTATTAATTCACAATGGTAACCATAAAATTAAAAAAAAAAAACACTATTCGCAGAGAAAATGTTAATTATCATTTATATTTGGGGGGGGTTTCAAAGATGTCAAGGCAGATGACTTTAAAATATACGTCACCTTAAGTAACTATAGAAAAATAGACAAATATAGTGCAAAATATAGACAGTAGATATAAATTCTCAAAACTGACACATTTTGATTACTAAATTGAAACTAAAATCATTTTTCCTACATTTGCTGTCTGGTGATTTCATGAGTCTCTGGTTGCATTTCCTTCTGACTGTGCATCCTTTCTTTCATTTCTTTCTGCACTCAGGCCCAACAATTGTCCCTTTCTATTCCCTCCCTACTTCTTTCCTATGTCCTTAGTGCCCCTTTCTATATCCTTAGGGGTCCTTTTATCAAGCTGTGGTAGGGGTTTAACGCGTATAATACCGCACGTTAAGCCGCCTGCCGCGCTAGCCGCTAATGTCTGCATTGAGCAGCTGTTAGTTTTTTAGTTGTTTAGCCGGCCGCGGGGGGTTAGCGCGTGATGAAATGTCTGATGTGCTAACCCTGCAAGCGCGGCTTGATAAAAGGACCTCTTAGTGTCCTCAGTGCCTCCTTCTCATGTCTTTAGTGCCCCCTTCCTATGTCCTTAGTGCCTCTTCCCATGTCCTTAGTGCCCCTTCCCATGTCCTTAGTGCCCCCAATGCCTCCTTCCCATGTCCTTAGTGCCCCCAGTGACTCCTTCCTATGTCCTTAGCGCCCCCAGTGCCTCCTTCCTATATCCTTAGTGTCCTCAGTGCCTCCTTCCTATGTCCCCCTCACTGCCTGCCAGCCTTTGCCCCACCCCCTCCCCCAAAGACAGCCTGCCGCGCTTGCCTCCCTCCTTCCCTCCAGGGCCGATTCAAACACCACCACCCGTATCGGACTGTTGCCGCCGCTGCCTGTCAGCCTCCCTCCAGCGCCGATTCAAACCCCCTTCTGTCCGCTGCCTTCTTCCCAACGTCAATTCTGATGTCGGAGAGGAAGTTCCGGGCCAGCCAATCGCTGCCTGGCTGGGCCGGAACTTCCTCTCCGACGTCAGAATTGATGTCAGGAAAGCTTCTGGGCGGCAAGAAGGTGCAGCAGAGATGGGCGGATGGGGGTTTGAATCGGCGCTGGAGGGAGGGAAGGAGGAGAAGCGATCGCCTGTTCCATTTTCCCCGCACACAGCTTCAGGACGCTGTACCTAAAAACAGAACATTTCGGCATCCCAAAGCGGTGGGTCGGGACAACGGGATAGCCAGTCCAATATCGGGATAGTCCCATTTAAAACGGGATGTATAGTCACCTTATGTCTGGAGGGTGTTTGCGCATACATGAACATCAACACAATGTCATATGCATATGTGACACCTCAACATCCGCACATACACAGACACCCTCCAGATGCGGTCTCGAGCTCAGGGAGGTTTGTGTGGGAGTGGAACCAGGTGCCCTCTTTTTTTTTATATAGAGGAAATCTGGAAACCCTATCTAAAAATTATGTACAGTGTACAAACACATCCATAAGCTACGAAATAAGTCCACTACCAATGGCAGATGGGTGAGGCGACCTCCACCCGCAGCGACCTAGATGCACGTGAAGGTCGCCACACGCAAGCGCCAGTAGATCAGGCGGCCTCTGAAGTTGCGGCACGTGCACGTGTTGGTCTGAGCCTAAGCAAACAGCAAGAGTTGCTGCGCTGAATTCATGAAGGGAACAGGAGGCGGTACTCGGACGTCTCAGAAAACCCTCGGTACATAGTTGATCACTGAGAATCTCCGCTACTTGGCAAGTGAACCCGCAGAAACAACATCCATCCCCTTTGGCGTCTCGCCCTCCTATTACGCAACTTCCTGTTTCCGGCAACGCGGACGTATCCGGAGGAGAGAGGTTGTTTCATAGTGGGACGGAAGAAAGAAAGCTGCGGGATTGGTGCTGGGCAGTTTCATATCAGTTTGACGGTAGGAGGGGGAGGTGCTGGCTCGCCGACTGGGAGGAGGGGGTGAGGGGGACAAGTTAAACTGGAGAAACAGAGATGCTGATCACGGGAAGGGGGAACAGGTCCTTTTGGAAACCTTGTACTATCTAATGTAATCGTGTGTGTGTTGGTTTTTTTTCCTACAGATTTAGACTGGCTGTTTGAGATTCGGTGCTGTTCATCATCAGAATGAGATTAGTTATTCTTGATAATTATGATCTAGCTAGTGAATGGGCAGCAAAATACATCTGTAATCACATTATCCGGTTCAAGCCAGGTCCTGGGAAATATTTTACTTTAGGTTTACCAACAGGTATGAATTGGTTTCATTTTTCCTTTGTCCAGCAACATTTCTGAGTTGTATAAATGGCAGAATATAAATATATTTATATACTTTTTTTTTTTTGGGGGGGGGGGGAGCTGATGGTGCTTACATCTTTAAGTTTCTCTTTGAGATGATGAGAGTTTCAGACTACTTGAGGAACATTTGATTTTAAAATTTGCACTCCCTGACAGAGGGCTTTTTTTTTTTTTTACACTAATAGAAGGTATCAAAAATCTAATCAGTGCAGAATTGTTTGTACTCTAGAATGTTTGTGGTTTTTTTTAAAATATATATATATTACCACCATAGTTGAAGTGTACGTGAATGCTTTTAAAGATATCTAAGCAGTTGTGTACTCAATTTTTTGTGAGGGGAATGGATAGAAGATTGACATAGGAATACAAAGGGGTCCTTTTACAAAGGCGCGGTAGCGGTTTAACGCGCGGAATACCGCACGTTAAACCGCCTACCACGCTAGTACCTAATGCCTCCATTGACAAGGCGTTACGATTTTAGGCTGCCGCGGGGGTTAGCGTGTGATGAAATGTCCGACGCGCTAACCCCTGTAGCGCGCCTTGATAAAAGGAGCCCAAAGTTTTCTACACTTTGCTGTATGTTTTGCAACCATAGGGCATCTTAAGGAGCAAAAGCTATCAGTACGGAGACACTATTTTCATAGATTGGTGGTTCTAGGGCTAGCTGTAAATTATTTGTATAAAAGGCAGTTCTATAATGTACAGTATATCTAATGTAAGGTGCCAATGTGTGCATCAGATTTATAGAATAGCTGCCATAAATTGGCAATTATGTGCCCAAATGCTAGGTGCTAGTCTCTGTACTTTATGCTTATGTTGCTTCATTTTTTCTCCTACAGATATATATATATATATTTTTTTGCTCCTGTTTTTTTATATATAGAAAGTGTCTTTCTTTCTTCCTTCCTGTGGTCTTATCTGCAGATAGTAAGTAGACTGCAATAGTAGTATCTCCTCTCAGGGTCTAGCCCAGGGGTAGGCAACCTTTTCTCTTTTCTGCAGATAGGAAGTAGACTGCAATAGCAGTATCTCCTCTCAGGGTCTAGCTCAGGAGTAGGCAACCTTTTTAAAGCAAAGAGCCATTTTATCCTAAATGTTTCACCCAAGTTTTACAAACAGGATGGATAGAGAAGGGGTTTGAGATATTTAGGTCTCTTGCACTTTTCCCTCCCCAAGGTCTAGCTTCAATCCCCTCCATTACATTACATTACATTACATTACATTAGGGATTTCTATTCCGCCATTACCTTGCGGTTCAAGGCGGATTACAAAAGGTTAATTTAAAAAAGACAGAATTACAATGATTAGCTAGAGAGGTAAGTTGTAGATCTTAAGAGCATTTAGAGGTCGTGTTGTTATTGCTGTTTCAGGAGTTTCTTGAAAAGTGTGGTTTTTATTTCTTTTCTGAACGTCCTATAGTCTGGGGTGGTCATCAGAAGGTTGGAGATCTGGTTGTCCAGTCTTGCGGCTTGAGTGGCTAGGAGGCCGTCGTGTAGTTTTGTTCTTTTTACTTCTTTGATTGGGGGGGGTATGAATGGGGAGTGCGTTTTTCTGTGTCTGGTACTGGGTGCTTGGATGAGGCGATTGTTCAGGTATGATGGGCTGTCTCCGTGTAGGGTTTTAAATAATATGCAGTAGAATTTGAATTGGATTCTTTCTTGGATTGGGAGCCACTGTGAGTTGATGTAAGCTTCAGTGATGTGGTCATGTTTTTTCAATGAGTAGATGAGTCTCAAAGCTGTATTTTGGATTGTTTGGAGTTGTCTTATCGTGGTTGCAGGACATGGAAGGAAGAGTATGTTACAGTAGTCCATCCCTTGCAGATCTCTACACCTCTCATCCCTCCCCCAGTCCATAGCCAAGGCTTTCTTCCCTCTCCAGGCCCTGACCCTGACCCTTTGAAATCCTTTCCAACCCCACGATTCCCCTCTCCCCAAGGGCCTACTTACCTCAACACGGAGTCTCGGGCAGCAGCGATTAAAACACTCTGCTTTCAGCTGCCTGGAAGCCTCACTTCTGCTGCATCTGGCTCAGTGTGATAGGCAGTGGTGGCGATTAAGACTCCATAATTTATTATGAAGAAAGCTATTGAAATGTTCAACAAAGCTACCTTCTCCTTGCCTTTAACATTGCAGTGCTGAAAGTATGCTGATTCTCACTGCCCAAAGCCTCTCTCTGTTTCACCCTAGCTCTGGAAGAACTTCCTATGTACAGGCAGTAAGAAGCAGCATGTGTTATGAAATGTTAAAGGCAAGTCTGAAGGGCCACCAGGAATGTGGTTGAAAGAGAGTGAGGGTGAGAGAAGTTAAGAACGAGTGAGTGCATGGGGCAGTAGGGTGCAGTAAAGGAAAAGATGCTGTGGGGTAGAGAAAGAGGTAAGCTAGAATGCTGGGACATGCAGGAGGGGGAGGAGAGAGAGACGAAGGGGGGGGGGCTGCAAAAGGAAGAGATTCCATAGAGTAAGCAAAGGGAAGAGGTGAGAGATGTGGGTTTTGTAGGAAAGAGAATTGAGAGGGAAGATGTTAGAAATAAGGGATGAAATAAACAAACGAAGGGTGATGGTTCCCGTGGAAGGGAAGAAAAGAGATGATGTCCATGGAAGGGAGGGAAGGGGAGAGGATATGGTGTTTATGGAGGTGAGGGAACCAGAGAGTATATGGTTAAGGTTATCGCCAGCTGTTAACACCCTTTTTAGAACCCTAAGGGCCCTTAATGCAAAGTCGTGATGGCGAGTCCAACTTGGCAAATGTGACGTAGCCCATTCATTTCCTAAGAGTTGCATCTCATTTACCATGCCAGGATTTGCTACTGCAGCTTTGTAAAAGGAGGTCTTAAGTTTTCTTTCCGAACGTGACTTGGGAGTAGAAGATGAAAGAGGGGTACTAACTAAATGGAATCAACATGAGGCTTTGCTCTTTACATGAAATTTTTTATTTCTTTGTTTAATATATTTTGATCTGCTAGTACACATAAAGCTCTGATGAAATATTTTTTTTTCTCCTGATGCACAATTGTGATTATACTTGTGTGCAGGGAGAACGCCATTGGGATGTTACAAAAAACTGATAGAATATCATAAGAATGGTGATCTCTCTTTCAAATATGTTAAGACATTCAACATGGATGAATATGTGGGTAAGTGATTTCAGGTTCTGTTTTTTGATTTTTTACTTTTTTTTTTTCCTCCTCATGAAGGCCTTCAGACATAGAGGCCCCTATTAACTACATTTTATTAGATATTGAATGCCAGTTTTAATGAGTACGTAACTTAATAGCACATTCCAAAATTATGTCATATTAAAACAACCACTGTGGCATTTCATATTGGGATGAGGGTTAATTACTAATGTGGCAGATAACATGGAATAGATAAGTACATTTGAAGTTGTGCAATTAACTACAGGTACATTCCATGTTAGCAGCTTCCTTCCTGTTAGATCTTCTGTGAAGGGTATCATCTTCAAAACTGTTAACACAGCTTTTATGTGAGAGGGTGCTGAAAAGTTCTCAGCCCAACCAAGAAGGGAATGACATGGAGCCATGAAACTTATTAGTTATTCCACATATTCACCCCTAAGTTCAACACATTTGGCTCATCATGTTTGAAGTTTCTATAACCCTTCCAAAAAAATACTCTTATCTGGTCTCTGAAATTCTGCTTTGCTGCTGCAATCACCTCCATATCTCTTGAAAATTGTCACCCTTTCAAACTATTTTTAGGGTTTGGAAAGAGAAAATGCTACCTTTCAAAACACTGCCATGCTTTCAACTTTCATGTCGCATTAAAAACACTTAATGAGAAATGTTCCCTTTCTGATGAATTAGGTATTTGAGAAGTTGCAAAACAGTCAACTAGTCTATCTTGTTGCTCTTATGAGTTTTTCCAGGTTTTATTTGGCAGGGTTATTAGTTGCATTGGGTAATTTTCTTCCCTATCCTCACCCACCTCCCCTTTCCAGAATCAATTAATAAGACCCCTTCTCACAACAAAAGAGAACTAAATTAAGCGAGCACACAAGAAATGCCCAAAAAATGACTACTTGTAGTTAAAAATGAACAAAGCACATCATTTTTAATATGCAGATAGATATTAACTTATGAAAATGTGCCACAGAATTTGCAAATTCTTGCTGTGGAATCTTGAAAAATCTGCCTTAGGAAAACATAGTCTGTGTTTGCTTGTGATTAGGACTGCATTTTGATTAATTTTTAATTGCATAATTAAAGGCGGGGCATAGCCAGCAGCCCATGGGTGGGGGCACAGGAGGGGCCTGGGAGGGCTATGCTTTCTTCTTTCCCTCCCCACATTAGGGTAAAGGAGCTGGGACTAGATATATTGCTTTTATTGTGTGGGAGAAAGTGACTAGTGGTGTACCCCAGGGCTTGGTACTTGGACCAATCTTATTTAATATTTATATCAATGACCTAGAAGAAGGAACATCCAGTGAGATCATCAAGTTTGCAGACGACGCAAAGCTATGCCGGGTAATCAGATCGCAGAAGGATAGCGAGGAACTCTAGAGCGATTTGTGTCAGTTAGAGAAATGGGCGGAGAAATGGCAGATGAAGTTTAATGTGGAGAAATGCAAAGTAATGCACTTAGGAAGTAAGAATAAGGAACACGAATATAGAATGTCAGGTACAATTCTGGGTAAGAGTAAACAAGAAAAGGACCTGGGTGTACTGATAGATAGGACCCTGAAATCGTCAGCACAATGTGCGGTAGCGGCGAAAAAAGCAAATAGAATGTTGGGCATGATAAAGAAGGGAATCACGAGTAGATCGGAGAGGGTCAGACCCTACTTGGAATACTGCCTCCAACATTGGTCTCCCAACCTAAAGAAGGATATAAAACTGCTGGAAAGGGTGCAGAGACGAGCAACGAAACTAGTAGAGATTCTAGGGAGTTTAGATTATGGGGTGCAAGAGGAATTTTAAGATTGGAACACATACTGGGAAATGAGGGGGAACTATTGAATCATAATGAATTAATGGCTAGGGTGGGAGAAACTTGGGGAGCGCAATTTGCATACATACAAGTGGAACATTATAGAAACATAGAAGATGACGGCAGAAAAGGGCTACAGCCCATCAAGTCTGCCCACTCTGCTTACCCACCCCCTGTCTATGCCCTAATGACCCTAATGACAGAGTGCAGTTGAGTATGCATTTGGGTATTAGATTGAGAGAGTTCTTTGCTCAGGAGGAGGGGATGTCTCTTTCGGTGTATATGTAATTACAACCAGGCAAGGACTATCAGAAAATTAGGGATAAATGGGAGAATGAATTACAACTTAATTTAAGACATTGGGATGTTGCCCGTACTTTAAGAGCGACACCTGGAGTGACATCTTGTTCATGGTTAAGAGAAACATATTATACGTGCCTATTACACACGAACACAATTGTTTTAAAGTGGAGGTCTTCCTACTTCTTTGTGTCATAAATGTGGGAAGGAAAGTCATACATTAGGTCATGCATTTTGGTTTTGTCCCATAATTCAGCACTACTGGAAACGAATAATAAATTATATGTCAAAAATAATTGGAAGATCATTGCGCTTCACTTCTTCTTTCTTTATTTTGGATTTGCCAGAAGCTCTTGGCCATTTACTAAAAGGAAATAGGGTGTTGTGTAGAAAAATGAGTCTCTTGGCTAGAAAATGTATATTACAATATTGGACGATCCCCGATCCTTCGAGGTTCTGGCATTGGAGGAACCAATTACATCAGTTGGCCATTTGGGAAGCTAGAGATGCAGGAATTGTAAGAAAGCCGAAAGTTGTTATTTATACAAATTTGGGATTCATATTTGCAAGATTTGCATCCTAAGGGTCGTAATGCGATTTTAAGTTGGATCTCTTAATTGGGCTTTTTATTAAGTTAAATGAAGAGAGTAACATTGGGTAGAGAGTACTATTGGATGAGAAGGGGTGTGGAGAGGGATGGTTAAGGTTCAAATTCATATAGATAAGTGGGGGTTTAATGATATTGGAATTTCTTTTTTTATTATGTACATTAATAATTGATGCATTATTGATGTCTTTTGATGCTGTATTTATTGGCAAGTTTTGTACCTTAAGGGCTGTAATGAGATTTTAAGTTAAACTTCTTTATTTATGAGAATATCATTGGGTAGAGAGTACTATTGGGTGGGTATGGAGAGGGAAGGTAAAGGTTCAAATTAATATTAGAAGTTGTCTTTTATTATGTTTATTAATAATTGATGCATATTGATGGTTTTTTTTTGATCTAATCTAATCTAAATCTTGGGTTTATATACCGCATCATCTCCTCAGATGGAGCTCGACACGGTTTACATGGTTAGGGAAGGAACGGAACTCCAGTGGAATTATATAAGTATGAGAGAAGAGAGGTTGGTGTGAGAGTGCCAGGAGCGGGACGGGGTTACGTTCTGGAGAAGAGCCAGGTCTTCAGATGCTTACGGAATGGTAGAAGGGGGCTCAAATTGCGGAGAGGGGAAGGGAGACTGTTCCAGAGCTGAGTGATTCTGAAAGGGAGGGAAGAGCCAAGTTTACCAACAAGGGAGATGCCTTTTAAGGAGGGGTAGGATAGTTTTAATTTTTGAGTGGATCTAGTGGAGGTTGGATTTGAGGAATTCCAGGATAGAGGGATAAAAGGAGGAAGGATACCGTGGAGGATCTTGAAGGTTAGGCAGGCACATTTAAAGTAGACCCTGGAAATAACGGGAAGCCAGTGGAGTTTGGATAGGAGCGGTGTGACATGGTCAAATTTACTTTTTGAGAAGATAAGTTTGGCCGCGGTGTTCTGGATTAGTTGGAGTCTGTGGAGGCTTTTCTTTGTTAAGCTTAGGTAAATGGAATTGCAATAATCCAATCTGGAGAGGATAATGGATTGTACGAGGACGGCAAAGTGTTTTTGGTGGAAGCAGGATCTCACTTTCCTCAGCATGTGAAGGCTGCAAAAGCATTTTTTTATCAGGGAGTTGAGGTGGTCGTTGAAGGATAATGATGAATCTATGGTGATGCCCAGAACTTTGCTAGAGAATTCCAGCTGTAGAGAGGAGCCTGTGGGCAGTGGGATGGAAGTGGGTAATTGATCAAGTTTAGGGCCGAGCCAAAGTAGTTTAGTTTTGGACTCGTTCAATTTCATTTGTACAGTGTGAGCCCAGGATTGAAGTTTGGTTATGCAAGAAGAAATGTTAGCTGCGAGATTGGTGAGGTTCGCGTCGGTCTCGATGAGGACCAGGATATCGTCGGCGTAAGTGTAGAGTGTTTCTAGGGGGGATAGGTGGAGAAGATTCAGGGAGGACATATAAATGTTGAAGAGGATGGGAGAAAGGGGGGAGCCTTGTGGGACTCCACAAGTCGGTTTCCATGGGGAGGAAGAGGAACCATGTTTGGTGACGGTGTAAGAGCGAGAACGTAAGAAGTTCGAGAACCAGTCCAGGACTGTAGAACTAATGCCTATCTCGGAGAGTAGGAAGATTAGAATGTCATGGTGGACAACGTCAAAGGCAGCAGAGAGGTCGAATTGAAGGAGAACGGCAAATTTTTTGTGAGAGTGAAATTGTTGGATCTTCGAGATTAGGGAGGCCAGGAGGGTTTCGGTACTGAAGTTGGGTCTGAAGCCGTATTGATAGGGTAGGAGGACAGAGAATCTTTCCAGGTAGGCTGAGAGTTGGGAGGAGACGATGGACTCTAGCAATTTGGTTAGGAGCGGAATGTTTGCTATTGGGCGATAATTGGATGGGGAGGAAGGGTCTAGGTCAGCTTTCTTCAGTAGAGGGGTCAGTGCAATGCGTCCCATTTCAGGGGAGAAGAGGCCCGATGATAGGGCAGAATTTATGAGTATGGTGAGAGAAGAGATGGCCTGTGTGGGTATTTTCTCAAATAGATAGGATGGGAATGGATCCAAGGTGCAGTTACAGGATTTCAGTTTCAGGCAGAGTTTGATGCTGTATTATTGTATTTGATGATATTTGTATCAATAAAAACTGTTTGAATCTAAAAGGGATGTA
Organism: Geotrypetes seraphini; assembly: GCF_902459505.1. Taxonomy (NCBI): domain Eukaryota; kingdom Metazoa; phylum Chordata; class Amphibia; order Gymnophiona; family Dermophiidae; genus Geotrypetes; species Geotrypetes seraphini. The sequence goes on along the minus strand of NC_047084.1, from coordinate 218,899,906 downwards.
GAACCTGGAATACGAGGATCGACGTAAGAGATTGGGATTGTTCTCCCTTAAGAAAAGGAGACTGCGAGGGGATATGATCGAGACCTTCAAAATACTGAAAGGAATCAATAAAATAGAGCAGAAAAAATTATTTACATTGTCCAATTTGACATGGACAAGAGGACACAGAATGAAGCTAAGGGGGGACAAGTTCAGGACAAACATCAGGAAGTTCTGCTTCACGCAGAGAATGGTTGACACCTGGAATGCTCTCCCAGAAGAGGTTATTGCGGAATCGACTGTCCTAGGATTCAAAAGCAAACTAGATGCACATCTCCTTACGAGAGGCATAGAAGGATATGGATGACTATAAATTACGCCATGTGTACACTTGGCAGTGCCTCCACGTGTGCGGATCGTCGGACTTGATGGACTGAAGGACTAATCCGGAGATGGGGCTTCTTATGTTTAGACAGGCGCTTACGAGGGTGGTTTGAAAAGTTTGGTTAAAAAAGCAAGTTAATAACCATAGCCTTCATTTAGGGCTATAGACTTAGTCTAGCGAGTTTCCAGTTTCTTCGTGTCATAAGAAAAATAGCTTATGAAAAAATTGGAAACTCGCTAGACTAAGGGGAGTCTTTCACTAAAGCGTGCTAGCTGATTTAGGGCGTGCCCATAGAATATAATGGACGCATTAGGATTTAGCATGCACTAATATGTAGAATGCGCTAAATCAGCTAGCGCACCTTAGTAAAAGACTCCTTAAGTGTATATCCCTTGATGGAGACTACGTTATTAACTTGCTTTTTTACCAAACTTTTCAAACCATCCTCGTATTTGTACCTTTTGCAATGAAGTGTTAAGTGACTTGCCCAGGGTCACAAGGAGCAGCAGTGGGAATCAAACAGGGTGCTGAGGCAGCTGCTCTAATCACTAGGCCATTCTTCCACCTTGGCCAGTCAAAAGAAATCCATTATCAAAGCTACTTCCTTCCTCCTTATGCTGCCTCAGGAGCAAGGAAATCAGCGGGGTGCCTCCAGCTGGCAATGCTGGCATTCCCCAAGCATGCTCAGTTCAGTCACAAACTCAGCATTTTTGGGGTGTGCAAGTGTGGATGGCTGGAGGCACACTGCTGATTTCCTTGCTCTTGAGACAGTATAAGGAGGAAGGATGTGACGCCGGCAGCAAATTACTTTGGCTGACAGGGCTTCAGCTATCCCAGGTACTACAACTTTTCAGGGGACCTGAGCCCAAATGGAGGAAATCGAAGTCTATGAACCCCCCCCCCCCAGTGCCTGTCTCTCTGCCTCCCCTCACCCTGCCCCGTCCTCCCAAGGTCCAACTAAGTCACTTTCTTGCTCTGTACCCCCAGGTCTAACTCTCCTTCATCAGGGGCATTTTTCCCTGTTTCCTTCCTTCCTGTTGGACCTAGTGCTGCTGCTCTTCCACTTCGCTGCCCCCCTCTCAGGCCCACATGATCCAACATCACCTCCCTTCCACTCCCAAACACCAATGTGTACGCTCTGCCACCCACCGTCCATCTTTAAATTTAGTCTTCGACCCTATAGGCCAGCAATAGACTTATAGAAAGGCCAGTTGCAGGCCACAAGCAGCCTTTCTGACAACTTAGTATGGCCCTTTTGACACTACTTCTTGTTTCAGAAGGGCAGGCTGTGTCAGAGGGATAGGCCTGGTGCAGACCACAAGCAGCATTTCTATATGGCTGCTGCTGGTCTGGAGGGCTAACACCTCTGAATTTAAAGGTAGGCATTAGGCACGTGACAGAGAGCAGCCACTTGGGGTGGGGGGTGGTAGTGATGCTGGACTGGGTGAGCAGGCAGGCAAACGGGCATTAGAGGGTTGAATAATTAACTGTGATTCATGTGCAGCCCTGCTTGTAATGAAGCTACATTCATTCACAGCTGATAGGATGAATGATCACTGAAATGTATTCTTATTTGATAATCCATGAATTTTTAGGTTTTTCTGCTTTGGTCCAGAAATGACTTTCCTCCCTGATTTCACATGAGATGGTCTTAAGATTAGCCTCACTAGTTTAGACCAATGGTCCTTCCAGCCCAGCATCCCACCTTGAAGGTGGCAAAGCCAGGTCATAATCACCTAACATAAACCCAACCTATCCGTTTCAATAGCAGACTATGGACTTTTCCTCCAGGAACTTGTCCAAACCTTTTTTTTAAACCAGCTACGTTAACCGCTCTTACTACATCCTCTGACTGTGCATCCAGAGCTTAACTATTCTGAGTGAAAAAATATTTCTATCTATTGGTTTTAAAAGTATTTTCCTGTAACTTCATCAAGTGTCCCCTAGTCTTTAATTTTTTGATGGAATCAAAAATTGATCCACTTGTTCCCGTTCTACACCACTCAGGATTTTGTAGACTTCAATCATATCTCACCTCAACCATATGTTTTTCCATGCTGGAGTGCCCTAACCTCTTTAGTCTTTCATCATAAAAGAGGACTTCCATTCCCCTATTCCCCTTTTCTAGTTCCGCTATATCTCTTTTGTGATGAGGCAACCAGAATTGAACGTAATGCTCAGTGAGGTCACATCATGGAGCGATACAGAGGCATTATAACATTCTTAGTCTTGCTTGCCGTCCCTTTTCTAATAATTTCTAGCTCTTGTTTGCTTTTTTGGCCACCGACGCACATTGGGCTGAAGGTTTCAGTACGCTTGTCTACAATGACATCCAGAACTCTTTTCTTGGGTGCTGAGCCCCAAGTTAGACCCTAGCATCTGGTAATTATGATTTGGGTTATTCTTCCCAATGTGCATCACTTTGCATTTGCCCACATATTTCATCTGTCATTTGGATGCCCAGTTCCTCCAATTTCCTAAGGTCTGCCTGCATTTGTTTTAAAAATTTTATTTATTTAATTAATTAAATTAATTTTCTAGCTCTTTCTCCCCAATGAGCTTCGAGTACTCCAGGGTTCAATTCTTTCTCCACTGCTCTTTAAGATCTTTCTCGCACCACTGATCACCCTCTGTCAATCTATATAGGATTTGCTATCTATGCTGATATACAGCTTCTATATCCTCTCAACACAGAGAATCCTAATGAATTAACAGAAGTAAACGAGAAATTAGAAAAAAAATTAACCAATGGCTTAGGAACAATATGTTATCCCTGAACATCAACAAATTGCAAACTATCTTATTTCCTTGGAAAGAGGGTCTATCTCTAACCGCTCCTATTCAATTAAACAACATTCCCTTACAACAGGTTTCGAGCAATAAAATCCTTGGAGTTATCCTAGACCAAAAATTAACATATCGGGATCAGATAAGTCATGTAGTAAAAAAAACTGATTTTACAAATAACGTATGATCAGATCTTTGGCAAAAGTTCTTGAACCATCCGCCCTTAATAGCCTTATTCATTCCCTCATAATATCAAAATTGGATTATTGTAATTCATTACTTAAATGCATTACTCAGAAATAATTAAGGAGACTGCAATTAATCCAAAATACTGCACTAAAAGTTATAACGAATTCCAAAAAATATAATCATGTAACTCCGTTTCTGAAAAATGCTCACTGGTTGCCTATTCCTCACCACATTTCTTAAAAAATTGCCCTATTATCATTCAAAATTCAACAAACAAACTGCCCTATGTTCTTACATAGACTATTAATGCCCTACTACCCTCAAGAGCTTTACATTTGAGCAAGCAAAATCTTCTTTCAGTGCCCTTGTTAAAAATCATTAATACTAGATGCAATGAAATCTCAACCACTCCCCCCAATTAGGGAACTCTTCCAGCCCACCTTAGAGAAGATAGATTCAAGAGTTCCTTAAAATCTTTTCTCTATAAGGCCGTGTTTGAAATTTGAAAACATTAATCCAAACTTATCCAAATAGAACAATACTTATTCCTTTGCACTCCCCTCCCTTCTTTAGAAGATTTTGTTGTGTCCCTGACCCTTTTCTTTTTTCCTTCATTGTTATCTCTCCTAAAATCATTGTAGTTCTACCCCTTTTTTCTATCACGTTTCTGTTTGTAAATCATCTTTATTCATTTGGTCTTGTTTTAACTTTAATTGTTTCGCATCCCACATTTCTTTGTACTTCACTTAGAAATTTTTATAAGCATTTTAATCAAATTTTAAATAAACTTGAAACTTGAATATTTCCCCAGGACTTCCCAGAGATCATCCTGAGAGCTATCATTCTTACATGTGGAACAATTTCTTCAAATACATTGACATAGACCCGAACAATGCTTACATTCTTGATGGGAATGCTGCAGACCTACAGGCAGAGTGCGATGCATTTGAAAGGAAAATCAAAGAAGCGGGGGGAATTGATCTGTTTGTTGGAGGTATGAAAAATTACCTAGAAGCAATCAGTCAGTCATATGCTGACATTTCTCTAATAATCCAATTGAGAACCTTGTATTCCCTCTGCTCCCAGGAACATGAGAATCGCTGTGAGAAAAATTAATGTTGCTGTTATAGCAAGCAGTGCAAGAAATCCTATTTTGAATTACACTGAAATGTGTTTTGTTCTCAAGTTATAGGGATAACATTCAGTGTGTGTGTAGATGAAGTTTAAACATGGCAACAAAATTAGTCACGATGAATGTTACAGTACAAAGATAGAATGGTGACATATTGTAGAAAGTCCATGTGGCAGAATTTCCTTTTCACTTTTCTACACTAGTCCATACTGATAGGGTGATATAATCTAGCACAGTGGTTCTTAAAACTGTCCTGGGGGATCCCCAGCTAATTGGGTTTTCAAGATATCCCTAATGAATATGCATGAGGCAGATTTGCATGCCTGCCACCTATATTATGTGCAAATTTGCCTCATGCATATCATTAGGGATAACTTGAAATCCCAACTGGCTGGTGGTCCCCCAGGACAAGTTTAAGAACCACAAGCAGATGGAGACTCTGACCTTTGCAATATAAGGAAAGTGATGCAATTTTTAACTTGTCAGTATTTCTCTGCCTATAGCAAATGGTGCAGCAGAAATTCTTCTAAGAAGGTCTGACTCCCCAGGGTACAGTTCACAGGCTGCATTTCTTGAAGCAATTCCGCTGGTGTTCACTACTAAGGATCAGTCCACAGTCCCCTAGTTGAGCGCAAAGGGGTCCCATCCTCTGTAGGTCTGAGCCTTAGTCCATAGGCCAGGGGTGGACAAACTTTTTGACTCGTGGGCCACAATGGGTTCTTAAATTTGCCAGAGGGGCTGGGGGGGGGGGGGCGCCAGGCAACTGGCGACTGGGTTCTGATGTGCTGCACAATGATGATGGAAACAGAGAGGGCTAAAGCAGAAAAAAAAGGGCAGACTGGTCTCTGGTTTCTGCTTTTATCTTCTTTTCACTCTCTTCCTTCCAGCGTCTGCCCTCTCTGTCTCATCAATCCAGCATCTGTCCCGTCCATCCACTGTCTGCCCTCTCCCCTTCTATATGGTATCTGCCTTCTTTCTGTGCCCTTCTCCCCTTTCCATCCAGCCTGCGCCTCCTCTCTCCTTTTTACATTATTCATTCCAGCTTCACTGTTCTCATTTTTATCTCTCCTACACCATGTCTAGTATCTTTGACCCTCTCTCCTTATTTTTCTGCTGACCCCATTCCCAGCATCAATCTCTCTCTATTTTCTCTTTCCTTTGTCTCTCCCCTTTCCCTCATCTGATATTTCCATTCCACCCTGACCCCTTCCCCTCCTCTAATCTCCCTGCCAGCTGTTTCCTTCCTTTTTTCCTCCTCTGCTGTCCAGCAGTACTCCTTCTCCCTTCCTCCTCACCCTATCCAACAGAAACTCTCTTCCCTTCCCTTTCCCTCCTCCACTCCCAGCAGCATCTCTCCTTCTCCCTCCCTCCAGGTCCAGTAGCAGCTCTCCCTTTATTTTCCTTAGTCCAGCAGTTTCACAGCCCCCAACACTCCCCTCTCTTCTCAGTACTTGCCTGGACTAGCAGTGCTGGTGCTTTGCACGGTGGCCCCACTGCGCAGGAGAAGAACCAAGGAGCAGCTCCCCTAAAGCGCTGCAGCTTGTGCCTTCCACAAGCACTTCATCCACTCAGTTGTGAGGCCTCCTCTCGGCCATTTGCGACACATGACCGCGCCACCTGCTATACCGCGCAAATGGAGGTTGGTGGTGATGCTCACGCTCCTTCCACACACTAGTCATGGAGAAGGACTGAACGGTCGGCAGGCTGTAGTTTTCCCATGTCTGCCATAGGCTCTCACTCCCTGAGGTCAGTTAGCAGGGGGTCCTGTGGAGACTCTGGTAGTGGGGTTGCTACTTTTCTGTTTGTAGCCCCCTGCCCTTCCCAGACTAAAAATGTGAAAGAAAGCAAAAGAGAATGGGGGAGAATTGAATAGGTATTTCTGCCGTCTACCTGAAAGTTGTATTAAAATTAGGGCTGCATTTTGATTAAAATTTTAAACATAATTAATTCTTTAGCACTCTCCAGACCAGTAGAGGTTAATTTTTACGAATGGGTATATATCCAATCATGACCAGCAGGTGGAGACTGAAAACAAAACTGTGGAATAGTATATAATATATTCCCTTCTCTATTCTCATCAGTCTTCTTTCATTTTCCAGCAGGTGTTGAGTGATCTGTACCCATCTCCCTTGGTAGGGCTGTTGGAATTTGTTTAGGGGGTTTCTAGTCCCTGTTTTTGGCCGGACAGAGCTTGGGTGGGCCCTGTTTGGGGGTCCGTCCAACCTTGGGGGTGTCACACCCGGCGGGTCTCGAGCGGGGTCCCTCCCCCCACTTCCTCCACCGCCCCACATTTTTTTAGAGGAGCCTCAGCAATAAGCCTTGCCCCCTAAATCAAGCAAGACATATTGCTTTGAGAGCCTGTGGAGTCTGTTCTAAAAAAAAAAAAAATCCAGCGGTAGTGCTGGTCTGCAGGGTTGCTTCCTTGTCAGTTTACTGTATTTTTGCACTAACCGGCACTTTTTATCCTAGCTAGGTCGCGTGTGGAGCAATTGTGCCCTTCTCTGGGGGAGTGTGACACAATTTGGTCCAGCCGCGAGGCACTCGCGTCCGGTCTGAACTCGGCGGTTTGGGCTGGTGTGGTCATGGAGCTCTGTCGGCAGCGGTTGCAGGCATCCAGAGCTCCCCGGCCTTAGTGCCAAGTGAGCCAGCTGAAGGCAATGAGGCAGCCCAGTCTGCTCTCACTACCTCCGGAGGGATTCCCCAAACCGCTGATGGTAGAGGAAAAAGGATTCCCTCTCAGCTGATTTTTCAACAGCTGATGCTGGCTTGCCTGCTTTAGCATCTGGGACAGTTTAGGTTTCCCAGCCGCTACAGGCCCTGGAGGGGTTATTTTGGGTGGGATCTTCACCATTTTGACAGACAGTTCCCTCCATTTTGTCTGCAACCTCAGGTGACCTTCCCCCTGTATTGCAAACACAGGGGCAGGTTTTAGCAGGGACCCCTGGGGGTTTTTTTTGCCCCCAATTTAATTTCTTTCTTTGTGCAGACAATTGGGGGTCCCACGTGCATCTGGGGGGTTTCGGGGGGTGGTTTCCCTCCACACCCCCTGTGGCTTTGCCTCCCTCTTTTCATTTGGCTTCCCCTCTTCCTCCTCCCTCATCCAAGCGCCCGCGGGGGGCTTGGATTGCGAATTGATGGTCGGAGGAGCGTGTTGGCGTGGATGAGGACCTGGCCGCTTTGGCGGGCTTCCAGGATCCTCTAGAGGGGACGGCTGCTGGCAGCAGATGCGTCCATGGTGTGCTTTTTATTCAGAGGGATGCGCTTTTAGTCCTGATTTAGCAGGTCTCCTAGGTGCTGCATTTTTGAAGTTGCGCCACTGGAGACCCCGCCTATGGAGGCCTCTCTGCTTCAGGGGGGTCTGTCCTGTTTCCCGCTCTTTTCCTGTGTGTCAGGATTTTCGGGATTTTGTGCTGGCGCAGTGGACTACGTCGGGGCGCCGTTTTGGTTGGTGCACACCTTGGCACATGGGTATCCCATCCTGGAAGGGGATAGGGCTACCTTAATTTCGCCAGTGGTGGACGCGGTGGTCTCGGCGCTTGCTAAGTGGCATACAGTGCCTGTTAAGGGCGGTTCTGCCCTTAGGGTCTCTGAGGAGCTTATGTTAGAGACACTTCTTAAGTATAATTTTGATGTCTCTGCCTTGGGGGTCAAGGCGGCTATTTGTGTGGGGCTGGTGGCTCGCACCGTGTTTCGGTGGTCTGAGCGTGTCCTGGATCATGAGTCTGATGACTGGTCCTTAGTGGATCAGGAGGTGGTGACGATTGAGATGACTGCCTCGTTCTCTCGGATGCTCTTTGTGACTTGGTGCGGCTAAGTCTGGGGCTTTTGGTGGCCGCGCGCTGTACCTTGTGGCTTCGCGCTTGGTCGGCGGTTGCTGCGTCCAAAACTGAACTTCCCAAAATTTCCCTTTCGGGGGTTGTTTTTGTTTGGAGAGGACTTGGATATGGTGGTTCAGACTCAGCCGGACTCTAAGGTGCCCCGTCTGCCTGAGGACTGTGCCCGCCCGGCGTCTCAGGGTGGCACTGCCCGGGGGCATCTACAGGAATTTAGCAAATTTCGCCCGGGGCGTGGGGCTGCTTGTCTCCAGGCTTCTGGTTTTTCCCAGGGGTCGGTTGGCTCAGCGCATGCAGTCCTTTCAGGGGGCCCGTTGGGGGTCTGGGAGTTCCCCCCCGGTTCCCCTGCTGCCCGTCCTGCACGTAGGCTCTTTGCCGGCGCCCCTTTGGTTCCCGTGGGCGCCTTGCTGAGCAACTTGTTTCCCAAGTGGGCCGAGATCACGTCCGATCAGTAGGTCCTGGTGGTGGTGCGGGAAGGTTATGCTCTGGAATTTTGTCCGCTCTCTGCCGGATCATATCTAGCCTCTCCGTGTCAGGTGGCATGGGAGATGCTAGCCTTTCGCCAGAACCTTCAGCACTTGCTAGATCTCAAAGCGGTTGTCCAGTGTCCCCTCAGGAGTGCGGCACCGGCTGGTACGCCATTTCCTTTGTGGGGCCCTAAAAGGAGGGGACCTTTCAGCCCATCCTCGGTTTAAACCAGGGTCAACAGGGCTCTCAGAATTCCCTTTTTTTCGCATGGACACACTGCAGTCTGTCCTTCTGGCGGTTCAGCCGGGGGAGTTCCTGACTTCTCTCGCTCTGGCGGAGGCCTCCTTGCCTGGTTCTATTCGGGCCTCTCGTCAGCTCTTTCTTCGCTTTGCGATATTGGGTCAGCACTATCAGTTCTGTGTGCTTCCCTTGGGCCTGGCCACGACTCCCTGAACGTTCACCAAGATGATGGTGGTCGTCGTGGCGGCATTGCAGTCGGAGGGCATTGCAGTCAGCAGGGCATCCCCTACTGGGATGACTGGTTGATTTGGGCGAAGTCGTTGCAGGAGAACACCCGGGTTACGGCTCGGGTGGTTGAGTTTCTCCGGTTGCTGGGCTGGGTGGACAACCTTTTCAAGAGTCGGTTGGTCCCAGCTCAGCGTCTGGAGTACCTTGGGGTTCTGTTCGACACCTCCTTGGGGAAGGTCTTCCTTCCAGAGGCCCGGGTAAGCAAATTGCAATCTCAGATTCGCCTTCTTTTGGTGTCCCGGTGTCCTTGGGCGCAGGATTTCCTCCAAGTCTTGGGGTCGATGGCAGCGTTCCTGGACGTGGTGAGGTGGGCGTGGGAACACATGTGACCTCTTCAGTATGATCTGCTCCGGGGGTGGTCACCCTAGAGGCACAGTATGGATGTCCCTGTCCCTCTGCGAGGCTTGGCGCACTGCAGTCTTCGTTAGTGGCTCCAGACCTCTCATCTGATCCAGTGGGTGAGTCTGGATCTACCGCAGTGGATGGTGCTTCTCACGGATGCCAGCCTCCTTGGTTGGGGGGGGACTCATTGTCTAGGTCACTCATCTCAGGGCACCTGGTCCATGGAGGAGACGTCCTGGTCGATCATCGTGTTGGAGACCAGAGCTGTTCGTCTGGCGCTGTTAGCCTTCTGCTCCCTCTTGATGGACAAGACGGTCAGAGTCCTGTCGAACAATGCCATGGCGGTTGCTTATGTCAATCAGGGCACCAAGAGCGCTTCGGTGACGCAGGAGGCGGCTCGGCGGAGCCACACCTTCTGGACCTCTCAGCCTCTCACATAGCCAAGGTGGAGAATGTTCAGGCGGACTTCCTCAGTCTTCACATCTTAGATCCCGGAGAGTGGTGTCTCAGCCCCGTGGCTTTTAAGTTGATAGTGTAGGCTTGGGGTCAGCCCCTGATGGACCTGATGGCCACGAGTGGCAATGCCAAGGTGTCCCGCTTCTTCAGTCATCGCAGGGATGGACTGGCCGGGGGTCTGGATGCTCTGGTTCAACCATGGCCAACAGAGGGGCTGTTGTGCATGTTCCCTCTGTGTCCATTAGTGGGCAGAGTTCTTCTCCGCATTGTTCTCCATCCGGTTCTGGTGGATCTGGATTAGTCTCGACATCCATGGTACGCGGATCCGGTGATGCTCTGGTGGCGGATCCTCTTCCTCTGCCTCTCTTGGACTACCTTCTGACGCAGGGTCCCATTCCCATCTTCGACCCGTCTCCCTTTGGTCTTACGGCTTGGCTTTTGAAAGGGGTCGCCTTGGTAAGAAAGGGTATTCAGATAAGGTGATCTCTTTTCGCGCTTCTCTACCTAAAATCCTAGAGTTCTTGCAAGATGGCCTGGATAGAGGCCTGGCTTGGTCTTCTCTCCGGGTTCAGCTTGCAGCCTTGTCAGCCTTTCGGGGGTTAGTGACAGGTCAGCGTTTGACAGCCATTCCTGATGTGATTCGCTTTTTGTGGGCGGCCAAGTTGCTCAGGCTTCCCGTGCGGCCCTTTGTTCCCTCTTGGGATCTCAATCTGGTTCTATCTGTTCTGGTGCACCCACCCTTCGAACCGTTGGGCGGCTGCTCTTTGAAGGACCTTACTCTGAAGGTGGCCTTTTTGGTGGACATTTCTTCCACTAGGTGTGTTTCTGGGCTACAGGTTTTCTCTTGTAGGGCTCCCTTCTTGGAGTTTTCTAGGGAGTGGGTTGTCTTGAGGCCTGTTCCTTCTTTTTCTGCCAAAAGTAGTTTCTCCTTTTCATGTCAATCAATCTGTGGTCCTCCGGGTCTTGGGTAGTCGGGAGGGCTCTTCTGAGCAAAGACTGCTGCACAAGTTGGATGTTGGTCGGGTCCTTCGCTCTTATGTGCAGCGGACCCAGGAGATCAGGAAATAAGATCATCTCTTTGTCCTTCTGGCGGGTCCTCGTAGGGGGGCTGGCGCTTCTAAGGCTACTATTGCACGCTGGATCAAGGAGACTATTGCTGCCGCTTCTCTTCTGAGGCAGAAGCCCGTTCCGGAGTTTCTCAAAGCTCATTCCACTCGGGGTCAGGCGGAGTCATCGCTCGTGCCTCCAGTGGACATTTGTAAGGCTGCGGTTTGGTCTTCCTTGTATTCCTTTGTCAGACACTTTTGGGTAGATGTTCAGGCGCGTCGGGACACAGTGTTCGGTGTGCGTGTTCTGGTGTCAGCCCTTCGGGGGTCCCGCCCGTGTGATGGACTGCTTTGGTACGTCCCATTCATAAAGATTAACCTCTACTGGTCTGGAGAGTACTAAAGAAGGAGTAATTAGGTTCTTACCTGCTAATTTACTTTCTTTTAGCTTCTCCAAATCAGTAGAGGTCCCCACCCTGTCTGTTTTTGTTGTGTTGGGGCTGTTGCGCGGGCAGTTTTGTTTTTTGCTGCGGGTTCTAGTATTTTTCTAGGGCCGGTGAGAATTAAAGAACAGCGGCTGTGGCTCGGCTGGCGAGCTGTGGGGACATTTTCCTTCTGGTATTTCTCCTCTGCATTTTCCAACAGCATTTGGGTATGTTAGTTGTTACTCCTGTTCGAAGTATTGTTTATTTCTGTTTCAAGTTCTTAGTTCTGCTTGGCTATTCGGCAGACTGATGAGAATAGAGAAGGGAATATATTATATACTATTCCACAGTTTTTTGTTTTCAGTCTCCACCTGCTGGTCAGGATTGGATATATACCCATTTGTAAAGATTAACCTCTAATGGTCTGGAGAAGCAAAAAGAAAATAAATTAGCAGGTAAGAACCTAATTACTCCTTGCGGGACATAGCCAGAAATTCATTGGGTGGGGGGACAAAGGAGGGAATCGGGGGTGGGGCAATGTATTTCCTCTCCCTCTTCTCCACATTAGGTATCATACCTTTGCTGGTGGGGATGCCAAAGCGCCACCAATAGAAGAAATCCACTGCCAAAGCCGTCTCCTTTCCCTTTGGGATTTCTCAAGAGTGAGGAAGTCAATGGAGTGCCTCCAGCCACCAACACTTAAAACTACCCAAGCTTGCTCAATCCATACACATGCTTGGGGAGAGGGGGAGTGCAAATGTTGGTCCTTGCTCTATGGCAGTACGAGGAGGAAGGAGGTGACTTGGGCAGCAGATTTCTTTGGCTGACAGGGCTACAGCTTTGGAGGGGCTTGTGCCTGAAGGAAGTGACCCAGATTTCTGAGAACCCCTCTCAATTTCTTCCTTTTCCCATCCCCAGGTCTCACCCCCTCCCAGCCTCCAGTCAATCTCTCTCTCTCAAGCTTCAGGTGGCACCACTCCTTATATTGATGAGGACACTGGAAGTACAGCTTTTTTGCCTCTCTCTGCTATTTGGGCAACAAAACACGTCATTCCGAACTGATCTAGAAGGAACTGGAGGAAATTTATTAAATTAGTGTAATAGATGAGACATTCTAGACCAGGGGTGCCCACACTTTTTTGGCTTGTAAGCTACTTTTAAAATGACCAATTCAAAATGGTCTACCAACAATAAAATTTTAAAAAACACAAAGCACATTATACGCAGAGAAAATGTTAATTATCATTTGTATTTGGGCTTTTTTTCAGAGGTCAAGGCAGATGACTTTAAAAAATGCAATGTCACCTCAGTAACAACTATACAAAAATAGACAAAAGGTAGGGAAAATGATTTTATTTTCAATTTAGTGATCAAAATATGTCCGTTTTGAGAATTTATATCTGCTGTCTATATTTTGCACTATGGCCCCCCTTTTACTAAACCGTGATAGCGTTTTTTAGCGCAGAGAGCTGTGCTGAATGCCCCTTGCAGCTCCCGACGCTCATAGGCTCCCTGCGCTAAAAACCACTATCGCGGTTTAGTAAAAGGGGGGCCATAGTGCAAAATATAGACAGCAGATATAAATTCTCAAAATGGACATATTTTGATCACTAAATTGAAAATAAAATCATTTTCCCTACCTTTTTGTCTGGTGATTTCATGAGTCTCTGGTTGCACTTCCTTCTGTAAATCCAATATTTCTTTCTGCCTTTCTTACTTCCCCTGCTCCCCTCTTTCTGTCTTTCTCCCCCTGCCTCCCTCTTTATTTCTATCTTTCTTTCTCTCTCCCCCTGCCCCCCCCAAGCCATTGTGTCGACTTCTCCACTTCCCTGATTCTTTCTCTCTCCCTGCCCCCTTCCCAAGCCCTAAGCTCCAAGCCGATTTTTCCCTGCTTCCCTGAGCCAGGCCTGACGTGTACAAATGCTGGGCCCACAAGCCTTCCTCCCCCCCAAACATCAATTCTGACGTCGGAGAGGAAGTTCCAGGCCAGCCAGGCAGCGATTGGTTGGCCCAAAACTTCCTCTCCGATGTCAGAATTGATGTCTGAGGTGAAGGCTTGTGGGTCTGGCGCTCATACGCGCCTGGCGTGGCTCGGGGAGGCAGGAAGAACAAGATCGCAAAAGCAACCCGATCGACTCACGTTGCCTTTGCGATCGACGATTTGGGCACCCTTGTTCTACACAATAGGGCTATTTCTCCATACTTACATGCTCTGCAGAAGAAATTCACTCTGGAATTTTCACTTTGCCTCTGCAGTACTTCACTGATCAGTTTAGCGCCCTCTACAGTCTTTCCTTCTGCATGCATGTCTGCAGCTGTGTGCTGCTCTCCCCATTTTATTGTTTTAATGTCGATGTAGTTTCGTCCCTTTTGCGGGTATTTTCGTGTTTGAAGCAAATTTGGAGCTCTGCCTGCTTGAGAATTAAGACTTTGGTCTGTAGCTGACAGGCTGATCCCTTTTGGGTACCTGCTAGCCAGTCTGCATAGTTTTCCTTGGAGTTTGGGACTGTCCCTGAAGTAGTCTCACCTTCTGTTAAGCAGGGGTCGAGCGTAGACTGTTTAGCATGCTTAGGGGGCTCAGCATGCCAGCTGCATTTTTGTGCCTCTGCCCATCCTGGTTCGCATCCGGTGGTTCGTTGATGTGGAGGCATAGTCACAGTGGAGTCTGACCGGCAGCCCAAAGATCAGCTTTGTGAGAGCATTCCCAGCATTGTGGCAGTGAATTCAAATACAGCTACTGAGTAAGAGCTGTGAGCAGGTGGATTTCAGTGTATCAGGTCACAGTGAGTACAAGGAGATGACAGCTTGTGAGAGACATTGGGGAAAGTTTAAAAAGTGGGGTTTTCTAAGTTTCTGCATGTTCCCCCTCCTGAAAAATCCTAAAATTGCCATTTTTGGACTTTGGGAAGTGTGAGAAATATTGTGTTTTTAGTGCGAATTTGGTGCCGGCGGCCATCTTGGATTTTTAGTGATTTTTTTTTTTTTCTCTTCTCTTCTCCCTGCTTCTTCAAAACTGTGATTTTTGCCTGGAAAACTGCTGGGATGGAGTCCTTTAGGTCTCATGCGAATTCATGTCAGGATTGCACAAATTTAGCACTTTTAGTGCGTCCTTGCACCACATGCCATGTGTGTGTGGGGGGGGGGGGGAGAGGGGGCTTTAGCGACTGGCTTAGCTTTCCCCCTCAGAAGCAGGTGATCATACGCTCAGCCAGCCCAGTGGGGTTATCTAAGGGTGACTCCATGCCCCATCAGAGCTGCTATGGCGATGTCTTTTGTTGCACGTGCCTATTTCTCTCGGCTGCGCATGCTAGAGACTGATGCAGTGAAGCCTCCTCACCTGCTGCTGGCTGGGACACTTTATATAGCGAATGTCTTATATGACCTTTTGACAGTTCTGACAAAGGCGTTAGCATTCTCACTTTTGGCCTGCTGAATGCTCGGTGTTAGGCAGTGGGCTGGTGTTTCCACTTTCACGGTGACTTTAGTGAGGCTGTCTATTAAGGGGCAGTTATTTTTGGCACAGACCTGGAGAGTCTCATGATTTCGGTAATTACCGTCACCCAAGGTCCCTGTCTGAAAGTAGACCCAGACCCTGCAGGGGTTCTGGGTGTTCTAATTTTTGTGGCTCCAGATGCTTCAGACAGTAGGCACATTCAATATCACAGTGATTTTCATAGAGCTACAGGCATTCCCAACCTTCTGCCGCCTGTCCTGCACAACCTACCAGAAAGATACAATGACGCCGAATGCCCCTCTGTGGATAGGGAACTGGTTGCCTGCCTGGATGCACATTACAGCAAACCAGTGGGTCTTGGACATTATTCGATAAGGATACAACCTGGAATTTGCCTAGCCTCTGTTCGTGGTTTGTGGTTTCTCCATCCGGATGACCGGACAAGGTGCTCAGAGTCCAGGCTACTAGCTATAGAGCTGGTGTCACGTGACCTCTCCGGCTTAGTGTGCCAAAGAACTGCTTTGATGATTGGAGGCCTGTTCTGGATCTTCAGCATGCCAGTACAGCTCTCAAATTTCCACGCTTCCGAATGGAGACCGTGCTGTTGGTCATTGCAGCAGTGGCTTCGGGGGACTTTCTAGTCTCTCTGGATCTTATGGAGGCGTGCTTGCACATTCCCATATTTCCAGCCCACCGCAAGTTTCTGCGGTTTCATGTTCTGGAGCAGCTTAGTTTTCGGCCCTGCCCTTTGGACTGGTGATGGCTCGTCAGACTTTTGCTAAGGTGATGGTGGTGGTGGCAGCTTACCTTAGGAAGATGGGTCTGCAAGTTCACCCTTATTTAGGTGACTGGTGGATCAGAGTTCCCTCGTTGGCCAGGGATGTTGCACAGTGGAGCAGGTGCTGGAGGACTTGAGCTGGATTGTCATCCTTAGAATGAGTCCTCTTTAGCCCATGCAGTCATTGGAATTCTTGGGAGTCCTAGTCGGTATGGCTCCAGCCATGTATACCTGCCCAGGACTCGTAGACAGAAGCTGTGTATACAGATTTCTGCGCTTTTGGAGCAGCCGGCTCTAGTTCTAGGTTTTGTGGTTGCCACACTGGATGAAGTTTCTTGGGCGAGGGCGCACATGCGTCCTCTTCAGTCTGCCTTACTCTCTCGTTGGACACCACACCAAGATGCCTTGCAGATTTGTCTGCCATTGCCTCTACAGACTTGAGCAAGAACTGATGGCAACCATTCAGAACGTGGCGCAGGCCCAAGCAGGAGCACAGAAAGCTTGCTTCTGCTGGCTGATACACCACTAGACCACCAGGCTATAAGGAGCATTTTAAAAGGTACGATGATGGGGGGGGGAGGAGTGTTAAAATGGTAACCCTATTTTCTAGAATGTCTCACCTATCTACTGGAAAAGAGCTTACCAGGGTAAGTGCATAATCTCTTTTTCTGTACACTTTCCAGTGCTGAATAGTGGAATTATATTTTAAGTGCCTAGGATTTACTAAGAAACGTAACTCCTGTTTTTTCTTAGAGTTGTATAAAAATGCCCCTGTGTTAAACTTTCTTCTTCTTCCCTTAGTGTAAAATTTGTGTGAGCAGAAGTCTTATCTTACCATTCTTAAGCTGTTTTACATCTTCACAATTATATTTTCCCTTTTTATTTTTAGGGATTGGCCCAGATGGCCATATTGCCTTTAATGAACCTGGGTCTAGTTTGGTGTCACGGACCAGGCTAAAGACTTTAGCAATGGACACCATTCTGGCAAATGCCAAATATTTTGATGGCGATCTGTCTAAAGTGCCAACCATGGCATTGACTGTTGGCGTGGGAACCGTGATGGATGCCAGAGAGGTAGGAACATCAGGCACTTTATTAAAACAAGTAGTGCTTTATAATGGTTCAGTTTGTTAAACATACTTAACTTTGGTTTATGAAGTTACAGTATTATCTTTATCCAACCATTTAGCTATGTTTGAAATGTGGATTTTCAACCTAGTCCTCAGGACATACCTAGTCAGTCAAGATTTCAGAATATCCCACAGTGAACATGCATAAGACAGATTTATATACATTGGAGGTAGTAATTTAAAATTTGTCTCATGCATATTCATTGTGGGTATCTCGAAAATCTGACTGATTAGTTGTATCTTAGTTCTGATATTCAAATTTATTTTATTAATACAAGCAATGCATATTTGTAGTATTAGGTAAGAAATTTATTTAACTGACTTAGCTGCTGCTCAGTCATTTTCATGTTTTCTAGGTGATGATTCTCATCACAGGTGCACATAAAGCATTTGCATTGTACAAGGCAATAGAAGAAGGAGTGAATCACATGTGGACTGTTTCAGCCTTTCAGCAACACCCTTGCACAATATTTGTGTGTGATGAAGATGCTACTTTGGAACTACGAGTTAAAACTGTTAAGTATTTTAAAGGTGAGCAAAGAAGCAGAAATATTTCAGTTTGCAGACTGGGCAGTTTTAACTTATGCTGAGTGTCACATAGAAATTGAAGGTTTGTAGAAATTGAAATTGTGAAGAAAAAAAATGAACTACATTTTTGCTTCTAAGTTAGTGTCTAAATTAAGTCTGTTATAGTTCCCCTGTTGTTAGGAAAACAGTATGTGTTGTACCAGCATGTGAAGTTCCTATATCCAGTTCTTGAATAATCCTCAATTTTGGTTTTAAGGGTAACAAAATATGCAGATTAACTTAGTTGTCCAAATACATATTATCCTTGTGGAATTTTATGCAACTTTGCATTGCAAAAGTTGTACTGAATTGCACAGTCAAACAGAATCCCCCCTTCCCCGCGCAGAATCTCGGATGATGCCATATATTGATAGCAATTCCCACACGCTGCCTGCTGCTAGCCCAAAAGTCTCTCCATGGCAGAGGGGAGGCTTCCATGTTAGTGGCAGGCAGTGTGTGAGAATCGCTGCTGATGCTATGTCCCAGTGAAGAAAGCCTTACTAGGGAGAGTACAAGGGAGAGGAGGAAGAAAAGTTGCTAGCACAGAGGGAGGGGAGGAGTGAGAGGAAAGAAAGATGCTGGCACATGTGGAAGGGAGGGGAGGGAGACATGCATGGTAAGGGGAGAGGATGAAATGTTGCACATGATAATGGAGGAGAGGAAGAAAGAGATGGTGCATGGAGATGGTTAGAGAGGTTTGACCCAGGGCACAAGGCAGGGTGAGAGAGAGAGATGGTGGACATATCAGCGGAAGGGGAGAATGCTGCATGGGGAGAGGGATGTAAGGGAGGGAGAAAGTGAGGTATTGGACATGGGGGTAGATGAGAGGGATGGAGAGATACACAGGAGGGGGAGGAGGAGGGAGATGTTGGATCTAGGAGCAGAATGGAGAGATGTCTGGCAATGGGAGTGAGGGAAAAATGGGAGAAATGCTGGACCATGGGGGAGAGTGCAGGAGGGAAGACAGAGGATGGGAAGGAAGAGCAGATGCTGAGTTATAAGGGTGGAGGAAGGAAGATACTGAGAATGGTAGGAGGAGAAGAGGGTGGCAAGAAAGTGGATGAGATGATAGATATTATAGAGGGTAGAGATATAGTAATGGGGGTATGTTGAAGATGAAAGGGAATAGAGGGCTGAGGAAGGAGTGAGATGGGGAATGGGAGAAAAGATGGAAATTTGAGGTGGTGAAAAGTGAAAAAGAAAAGAAGGGTAAGAACGAGGCAGAAACGAGCTAAAAGGGAATTATCAGTATGTCAGAGGCATAGATAGGAGAGAAGAGAAAAGACTAATGGATAGCAGCTGCTTGAAGGAGAATTAGCGGAAAACAGGAAAGCAGAAAAGAGAAGCTAGAACAACATGATAGAAAAATAAAACATCCAGACAACAAAGGTAGAAGAAAAGCATTTTATTTTAAGTGTTTTAAATGGAATATGGATAATAATTTGCAAAAATATTAAAATTGACAAACTTGCAGAATTTTCTAATTTTATGCACAGAATTTTGAATTTTTTTGCTTAGAATTCCTCCAGAAGTAACATATGCAGATTAATGTTGTCTCTATTTATTGATCAGATTCTCAACACCATGACCTTTTATATATCTGAGGCCTGGATCTGCTTGAAAATAATGAGCCCACTAGTAATAACAGCACATACATAGAATATATATGGAACAACATGGGTGGGCAAGTGGGGATGGGGTGGCGGGAAGCTAGAGGCCAACTGAAACATATTTTCAGTCTGAAAGCTTTTGGCCAAAACCAAAATTGCAGTCAGAGCTCAACACCCGATTTTGGCTGAAGCCAAACTGAAAACTCAATGAAAGCAACTGGGGAATGTCAGAGTTTTCAGCCTGTATCTCTTTACTAATAATAATTTCTGGTGCACATGGTATACGAGTCCTGACGATTGGGTTACTTTCCCCAAACCTTGAGTCTTTGCAGAAGTATGTCATCTACATTCTTTTCAGCTCTGCCGCATTCTTCAGTGGGCTGTACTGTTTCTCTTCAGTTTTTCCTTCTGAAAGGTGTCTTATCAACTGGCAGGGAAGTACCAGAAGTGCTCCGTCATTGTTCCGTTGGGCAGGTCCATTTGCAGGCATTAGCAGCGCATATAGCGAGAGTGGAAAAGGTGCAAGCTGTCTATATCAGCCAGCAGTCTCTGGATCCAGTGGAGTGGTCATCACAGAAGGCCTTCAACTGCATTGTGCTTCATTGGGGATGACCAATGGTTGAATTGATGGCTTTGGCAATAAACAAGAAAGTAGATTGTTTCTTTATCCGAAGATTTGAGCCCAGAATTGCTGATTTGGAAGCTGTAGTTCAACCAGGACTGAAAAAAGTCCTGTTGTACATGTTTCCCCTAGGGCCCATGATAAGCGTCATCTGTGATGCACAGATCTAGTACACCTGTAGAGGGACAAGGGTCTCAAATTGCCAGTTCTTACAGATTTTCTATCACAGGGTCAGTTCCCGTAGAGAATCTGGAATGCTTTGGTCTAACGCCAGGGCTCTTGAGCACACAAAGTTTACTCGGAGGTGGTTCTCCTGAGAGCTAAAATGATGGTGATGGTCTCAGCCTATGCTAAGGCCTGGAAGAAATTTCAGCGCTGGTGTGCTAAAGATAATGTGGAGCCCTTAAGAGCCCCCATCTCGGTAGTCATAGCATTTATGCAAGCTGGATTCAAGAACAGTATAGCTGTTGGCTTCCTCAGATTACAAGTTGGCAGGCCTGTCATGCTTTAGAGCCCGAGAGGAAAAGATTTTGCTGTATGATCATCCAAATGTAGCCAGGTTCTTGAAGGGGGCACTCTGGTTGCACCCTCCTGTAAGACAACCTTTTCATTCATGGAACCTTAACATTATTTTACAGGGCCTCAGTAAGGCTTCATTTAAGCCTTTGCAGGAGGCGTCACTGCTGGATCTTATAGTTAAGACAGTCTCTTAGTGGCTATCGCTTTGATGAGATGAGTCTCTGAGGTGCAGGAACTTTCATGCAGAGAGCTGTTCCTCATGGTTACAGAAGTTGGGGTCTCTGCGCATGGTCCCTTCCTTTTTGCTGAAAGTAGTTTCAGCTTTTCATGTCAATTGAGAGGTTTGACTGCCCACATGCCAGTCCATGGGTTTGAAGAAACAAGACAAATGGTTGAAGTTGCTGGAGGTGTGGAGAGATTTTTTTTTCCCACTCCATTATCTAGAAGTAACTAATAACTTTCAGGCCCTCTGGTCATCTTTTTTTCCTAACTAGTATAACCAGGCTCAGCAGACCAGTGGCTAAGACATATATTTCCAGATAAATTTGCATAGTGAGTTCGTCATCATACATTGGCTGTATGAAACAGTCACTAATATCTTTGAAAGTACATTCCATGAGAAGTGTAGCTTCTTCATGGGTGGAGGCCTGAGCGGCTACAGGGTCCACACTTCATACCTTTACTAAGTTTTATAGATTGGGTGTAGAGGCGCAAGATGCCACTGCCCTTGCATCTTCGGGGTTAAGGGCAGACTCATCCTGCTTTAGATTCAAGGGACTGCTTTGATACTTCCCAGTTGTCAGGACTCGTATGCCATGTACATCAGAAGGGAAGATTAGGTTCTTACCTCAATCTTCTTTCTGGTAACATGGCATATGAGTTAACACTCCACCCTGTCAGTGTAATTATTCACCTACATAATATCTAGGACAAGTATATCTGTCCAGAACTTGAGATCTTCTCATGTCAGTCAGGTATTATTATTACAATGCCATATTATTACAAATACATTAGAGAATATACAAACTTCATAAATGTTGATGTTGGTTCCACTCAGGTGTCTTGGTTGTTCCACTTTGCTTAATATAATATGTTTTGATTAACATTGTTCACTATACTTGTCACAGAGCAGAACAGAAGTGTCTTGTCGGGGAAGTTACCCATACCCCTCCTTCTTATGTCTCCTATTGTTGTGGTTCTTGACTGCTTTGGTATAACCTGAAGGGAGACAATACAGTCCGCTGGGGAAGGAGACAGAGCTGAAAAGAATGTAGATATCCTGCAAAGACTCATGGTTTGGGGAAAGTAACTCAATCGTCAAGACTCATATGCCATGTTACTAGAAAGAAGATTATCGAGGTAAGAACCTAATCTTCCCTTAAATAATGAGACCATATTTTATATTCAAGCAATATAACCTCCACACAGATGGACTACATGCAGTTAATAAAACTGTGGTTTTTAGGGTTTGTTTTTTATTTGCAGTGGTTGACTTTGTACCACGCTTGGAGTGACATCTGATGTCAAAATTCCACTGAGTGGGTATTGAGGGAGGTTTGAGCCTGAGCAAGTTGCAAGCTCAGAACATAATTGCCGCTGCTGAGTCAGACAAGTGGTCCATCGTGCCCGGCAGTCCGCTCCTGCGGCGGCCCGTAGGTCAAAGACCAGTGCCCTAACTGAGTTTAGCCTTACCTGTGTACTTTCTGGTTCAGCATTAGCAGAACATTAGGCAGAATTTTCAAAATTTTTGTGCAGAATTCACCCTGGAGTAAAGTGGTGGTCTTTCATGCACCTTCAAGTATGTTTAAAATAGAAATTAATATTCAGCAGGGCAGTGACTGTAAAGAGATGTGTAAAGTTATCTGTATATCTTTTTTGCATCTATTTAGCCAGTCTTGAATAAATTCTAGTTTTATATGGATAAGTTTTTTTAGATTTTCCCTACTGTCTTCCTGCTCAACTTTATTCTCATACTTGTTGGCTACATACATACAAAAGTTATCTGTTTAGAGGGGCAGCGTTTTTAAAGCAATAGACTTTATACTTAAGACTCTGGAAATTTTATATTGCCCAGATTGATTGTACTTTCTGTTTGTTGATATTTTTAGTATTTGAAATAAATAATATTCAGCCTTTTTTTCCAAATGGATTAAATTACCAAACTAAGTTGACTACTGGTGTTCTGTTTGAGCACGGGATGAAGTACTTCAGATTGTACGCAAAAAACCTCCCAAACAACAACAAACCAAAACTTATCTACATTTGTTCCCATAATGTACTGCATCAAGATTGGTTCTGTTGTTTGAATGGCTCCTACCACACTGTCCCCGTATTCCATTGGATAATGCAGTTTTGGTGTTCTCATTGATCTCCCTCGGAGCATCAAGTAAAAAAGAAAATGTCAGGTATGGACTGTAAATAAATACTAGTAGGGACTGAAATGGTGACTCTCTTTATTCTCCAAGGTTTGATGCGTGTACACAATAAGCTGGTGGATCCACTTCATAGTATGAAAGAAGAAAATTGATGGACTGGTGAAGAGTAAATAGGTCAATGAAGAAAAAGAACTCACTGCTATGCAATGATTTACACTGGTCTGAAGCTGGGAATCTTAAGTACTGTATTTTTTTTTTTAAGTCCTTGACATTCCACATCTGTGTGAACATTTTACTTTGGGGAGACATGTTCTTTAGGTCTTTAGGCATGTATTTCTATACCAGATTTCCCTTTGTGTGTCTGCAAGGACTATGGCAGCTGTTCAGGACCACTCTCATGTAAAGAGAGTATTGGGTAAGCAATCTTGGCTACAATTCTTTTTATTTTGATTATAGATATGGTATGTGTTGTATGTTCACACATAAAAGGCAAGATGCATGTTTCTTTTTTTGAACTATTATTATTATTTGTATTACAGACCAGAATATTTAGATTTGCACAATGTAGTTCATGCCCTTTTAAGATGTACTTGATTTACTGTCACATTGGCTTCTATGCTTTGCTATGATTGCCTGTGTTTGGGTCTGTTATCCAACAGGACTACAGGAGATGTGGCATTCTTCTAAGACTTATCTTTGAGAAGTACTATGTACCACATAACCTGTGAGAAAATAAAGAATACTATGTTATCATGCATCAATCCCCGATGGTGTGTTCTTCTAGACTGCGGCATCTTCATTTATAGGTTTTCCTTTCAAAGCTACAAGAGAACTTTTTACATTTAGTCTCTTCAAAAGGTTTTAGCTTGACAGCATGGTGTGTGGCCGGAGCATAGCTATAGCTAATATGTTAGTAATTCAGACTGTCTTATCCTGCCCTGTGATAGATACCCTCTTATATATAAAAAAAAAATTTTGTGAAGTGCTCAGTACTATATACCAAGCAAGCATTGGTATTATCACATCATAGCACCAGCCCAACCAAACTAGCCTGATGGCTAGGGATAAAATTTATCAGAAAGTATACAAGTTCATAGAAGAGAAAAGTACTTATCTCAGGGTTGATATAAATGTTTCAACTCTTATCTGGTTCGTGGCAGCTGGTAGTTGTAGTCACAAGGCTTGGTTAGTGTAAATCCTCAGGTGAAAACGCGTGAAAGAAATGAAAAAATCCACAGTGCAAAATCAGTCCACAGTTCAAATACTGTGGACTGATTTTGCACTGGATTTTTTTCATTTCTTTCAACCCTGAGATAAGTACTTTTCTATGAATTTGTGTTTGATATGCTCTCTGAAGCAAACAATCCAAAACTGCAGATATGTACACGATGCAGGCAAATTTTATTTGTGACAAATAAATTATGTCTAAAAACCTTTATACCAGGCAAGGGACCCAACATGGTCCGTGTTTCGGACAACCTTCATCAGGGGTCCTATTAGGTACAGATATGATACAAAATACAATATTAAAATTATTATGCAATGTAAACTATTATATAAAATATTTATAAAAACATTTATAAAAACCTTTTAATCTTGTTTGTGCATGAAACAAGTTATAAAAGGAAAGAAGAACCGCATGCGAATAAAAGTAATAATAAACTTTTCATAACATGCATTAATAAACAAACCGAAACATAGTGAACAAACAGTAGGATTCAATAAAAAATTTGTGAAATAGATAATAAGATAACCAAAAACAACCAAGTATTGATAAAGGGGCAAAATGTAACCAAAGTCAACTTAAATGTAAATATTTGAAAAATTTATGAATAGAATAAAATAGAGATAGAAATAGAAACAAACCATGGGCAGAGAGAAAGTGGAAAGAAAAAGAAAAAAATATATATATAAATAAATGAATATATACATACCGTGGTAAAAAAGAAAGGAAAAAATTGTCACAAAAAAATGGAAAGATAAACTATCATAAGACAAAAGAGAAAATTTTTTAAAAAAAATAAGCATACAGACTTAAAATGATACTCAAAGAATATATGGCATTCATCTTAAACCAGCAGACACAACATAAGAACAAAATAACCAACATATATTACCTAAACCAGAAATATGATATATCAAAAAAGGTAATAAATAATAATAATAATCATGCAGAAGCTTCATATCTGAAGCCTCCCATTGGATAGAAATTAACTTGAACTAATACTGATGAGTGGACATAAATAAAAAAGTAAAACAGTATATCATGTAGCTTTAGAGAAAATTGCATTAGACACAAAATGATGGCAATGTTATTCATGCTTTATCCATAAGCATTTGAGTCAACCCCTAGGCCGTGCACTGATATCAAACGCATTGAATCAAAATGAGCATAAGATCTAAATATCTTAAAGATAGAAATTAACCAACTACAGACCCATATATATGTGAGATAACTACTGAGTCTTGTAGACCGGAATTAGATATAAGGGGGAATTATAAAGTGTATAAAAGGCAAGCTGGGCTGTCCGTTTGTGGATACTTTAGAAGAAACTTGCTGCCAAAGAAGAGCCCCGATTACGATCCGCAGTATGTGAATGCATTAAAAAAAACATTTTAAAAAATGAGCCGTCAAAGAGAACCCCAGCTACGATCATGCTAAAAGAAGTTGCAGGTCAAAGTTGCATGAAATAAAATCGCCAAGATGCAAAGATAAAAACCTTACCGTTGTGTATTTCGCCAAAGTTCGCAAACTACTATGGGTAAACGCCAAAGTAAAAATTGCTGTAAAATCGTCATGAAATATAAATGAGCTGGAAACGTAAACCAATGTTGTAAAAACATCGCAAAAAATAAGGATTGTGCACATAGGGAACTAAGCTGATAGATATGTGTATTACTAAAATTTTATGTTTAGGAGGGACAAGAGCCTATAAAAAGCACCCTGTAATACCTACCATATACATATTGCCTAAGATCCACAAAACAATGATTGATCCACCAGGAAGGCCCATTATTTCAGCTATTGGATCCGTTTTAGAACCCCTTTCGGATTTTACTGATTTTTTTCTCCGACCATATGTACCCCTTATACCCTCATATATTCGGGATTCAGCCCATATGATTAATACTTTAGATAATTTTGACGGAGATTTAGAAGACATCATTCTGGTAACACTTGACATTGAATCCCTTTACACTAATATTCCTCAAATGGAAGCAATCAGCATTATTGAAAAAACATTGAACAATAGAAATACCTCAGAACGTATACCGAATAGATTTATTATTACAGCTGCGACCATGGCACTTACACAGAACTATTTCAGTTTTTTAGGTCAATTCTTTCTGCAAATCAAGGGGACAGCTGTGGGAGCATCTATGGCTCCTGATATTGCTAATTTATATGTAGCTGACTTTGAGGAAAAATTTTTGTCAGCACATGAATATCAGAATGAGGTTCGACTCTACAAAAGATACATAGATGATATCTTCATCCTATGGAAAGGAAGTGTCCCCAAACTTCATGATTTTTTAGAATAGATGAATGCGTGTGACCAAAACCTGAAGTTCAAAATGGAATTCCATGAAGATCACATTGCATTCTTGGATATTATGATTTCAAAAACCCGATATGGTTTTCATACTACAATTTACAAAAAACCTACAGACAAGAATAATTATCTTCACTATTCCAGCTTTCATCAACATACCCTTAAAAAAAACTTTCTATACAGTCAATTTTTGAGACTGAAAAGACTATGCACAACACAAAATGAATTTGAACGACAAGCTCCATATATGGCCCATAGGTTTGTCCAAAGAGGTTATCCCCCCACAGAGGTTTCAGAGTGTTACCAACGATCTCAACGCCAACATCGTGAAGATTTACTGCAGACAGGAAACAAAGCACGCAAGGCACCAGACTTCACTTGCGTTCTGAAGCATTCACACCTCTCTGGAAAAATTCAACGCATTATCAAATCACATTGGCAAATTTTGGAATTACATCAGTGTTTTAAGGGCAAGACACCTCTGATCGCTCTTTCCCGTAATCCAAATCTTAGAGACCAACTTGTGCCCTCTGCACTTCCAGCAGTGACCACAATCCAGCACCATCATACAGGACACCAACCATGCATGTCCTGTTCAGTATGTAAGCACTCTTTACAAGCAACCTCCTTCAAACATCCACGGACAGGAATAATATATAATTTAAATTTTAGCAGTAATTGCAACACTCAGCATGTCATTTATATTATTATATGCCCATGTAATCTTCTTTATGTGGGTAAGACCAAGAGGAAAATTAAAACAAGAATTATAGAACATAGACGCTGTATCCTGAGAGAGATTACAACAGCACCCTTGGTCCAACATTGGAAAGATCTTTCTCACACCATCAATGAATTACGTTTTCTTGTTTTCAAAACCTTCAAAAACAGCTGGAGAGGTGGCAACATTGATAGTGTCTTGCTACGCACAGAACAAAGGACTATCTTTGAACTTAACACTATTATACCTGCTGGCCTTAATTCAGAAATAGACTACCGCCCCTTTCTTTGATTTGATTTATAATTAATAGTGCTGCTTTGTTACTGGACTCTATATATTTTACATATAGTATTTCCCATTGTACCTCTATGTGGTTTTTTAATACATATAAATCTATTAAGTCTTTTTAATATTGCACATATCTGTTTTAACTTTAATTTTAAATACGTTTTTATCATTAGCTTTTTTATATATTCTTTTCATTATTATGGCACTTATTTTCTTTAGGAGTGTATGTAAATTAGTTTTTTCGTCTCCCCCCAAAAATATAATATTTAAAACTCCTTATATTTCTTTACATCAAACAGACACGCCCACAACTTAGCCGATTGGCTGGTTTTGCCCTTGGATTAGTTGCTTTTGTGCACAATTTTACCTTTTTCCCACTTTTTATACTTCAACATATAAAGCAAGTTTTGACTTTTTCTAGGATTGTGTGCTGATTTAGCTTTTTTATTAGCTTTTTATAGGCTCTTGTCCCTCCTAAACATAAAATTTTAGTAATACACATATCTATCAGCTTAGTTCCCTATGTGCACAATCCTTATTTTTTGCGACGTTTTTACAACATTGGTTTACGTTTCCAGCTCATTTATATTTCATGACGATTTTACAGCAATTTTTATTTTGGCGTTTACCCATAGTAGTTTGCGAGCTTTGGCGAAATACACAACGGTAAGGTTTTTATCTTTGCATCTTGGCGATTTTATTTCATGCAACTTTGACCTGCAACTTCTTTTAGCATGATCGTAGCTGGGGTTCTCTCTGACGGCTCGTTTTTTTAAATGTTTTTTTTAATGCATTCACACACTGCGGATCGTAATCGGGGCTCTTCTTTGGCGGCAAGTTTCTTCTAAAGTATCCACAAACGGACAGCCCGGCTTGCCTTTTATACACTTTATAATTCCCCCTTATATCTAATTCCGGTCTACAAGACTCAGTAGTTATCTCACATATATATGGGTCTGTAGTTGGTTAATTTCTATCTTTAAGATATTTAGATCTTATGCTTGTTTTGATTCAATGCGTTTGATATCAGTGCACGGCCTAGGGGTTGACTCAAATGCTTATGGATAAAGCATGAATAACATTGCCATCATTTTGTGTCTAATGCAATTTTCTCTAAAGCTACATGATATACTGTTTTACTTTTTTATTTATGTCCACTCATCAGTATTAGTTCAAGTTAATTTCTATCCAATGGGAGGCTTCAGATATGAAGCTTCTGCATGATTATTATTATTATTTATTACCTTTTTTGATATATCATATTTCTGTTTTAGGCAATATATGTTGGTTATTTTGTTCTTATGTTGTGTCTGCTGGTTTAAGATGAATGCCATATATTCTTTGAATATCATTTTAAGTCTGTATGCTTATTTTTTAAAAAAAATTTTCTCTTTTGTCTTATGATAGTTTATCTTTCCATTTTTTTGTGACAATTTTTTCCTTTCTTTTTTACCACGGTATGTATATATTCATTTATTTATATATATATATATTTTTTTCTTTTTCTTTTCACTTTCTCTCTGCCCATGGTTTGTTTCTATTTCTATCTCTATTTTATTCTATTCATAAATTTTTCAAATATTTACATTTAAGTTGACTTTGCTTACATTTTGCCCCTTTATCAATACTTGGTTGTTTTTGGTTATCTTATTATCTATTTCACAAATTTTTTATTGAATCCTACTGTTTGTTCACTATGTTTCGGTTTGTTTATTAATGCATGTTATGAAAACAGTTTATTATTACTTTAATTCGCATGCGGTTCTTCTTTCCTTTTATAACTTGTTTCATGCACAAACAAGATTAAAAGGTTTTTATAAATGTTTTTATAAATATTTTATATAATAGTTTACATTGCATAATAATTTTAATATTGTATTTTGTATCATATCTGTACCTAATAGGACCCCTGATGAAGGTTGTCCGAAACACGGACCGTGTTGGGTCCCTTGCCTGGTATAAAGGTTTTTAGACATAATTTATTTGTCACAAATAAAATTTGCCTGCATCGTGTACATATCTGCAGTTCTGGATTGTTTGCTTCTGGTTGGTTTTTTACTGCAGACAAGGTTGGACCCCTTGTTTCCTTTGGTTTTGTTGCTTTGATATGCTCTCTGATAAATTTTCTCCCTAGCCATCGGATTGGGCTGGTGCTATGATGTGATAAGTATACCAATGCTTGCTTGGTTGATATATAGTACTGAGCACTTCACAAAATGTTTTTTTGATATGTGAGATTTTTCTATGTTATAGTTATTGAGTTGAAAAATCTATATTTATTTTTGTTAGAGGTTACTTCTATATTTTTTGTTATACCCTCTTATGACAGGAGTAGGTAGTATTTTCTATTCCTGTTCAGCGCTTCGCCTCTGCAGTGAAACTGGCTTCTAGAATGGCAACTAGTATCAGTTTTGAAGTGGACTGAGATTGTCAGCTTATTCCATTTTATTCCCCATATAGCTTTAAAAGTATAATAACTTTAAACTGCTCAGTTACTTGAGCAGGATTTAAAGTACTGTATATACTTATCTACAAGTTGATCTTGTATACAAATTGAAGTTGGGTACCACATTGCTCCCTCTGTCTTTCTCCCTTCCACTTCTGGGTCAAATACTGCTCCCTTTCTCCTCTCCAGCTTCTCCTCTGCCTTTCCCTAACCCACTCTTAACTTCCCATAGCCCATAAATTAACAGATTTCAAAAGGGTTAAACAGTGGTGTAACGAGAAAGAGAGAGTTGCTCAGAGCAGTGGCACCTGGCATTGCCGCATTAGGCCCCCCTGTGTAGTTCTTTAAATGTTTGTTGGCGTGAGCAGCATCTTCCACCTACTCGTGCTGGCCTCGACTTCTTCTGATGTCACGTTCTAGTCCTGCGACCAGGAAGTGATATCAGAAGGGAACCAAAGCTGGCATGAGCAGGAAATGGAAGAGGCTGCTTACACTGGATTTAAGGGGTGGGGGTGGGGGTAGGAGAGGTACCAGTGCCCCTGCCAAGATGGCACCCAGGGTGATTTGCCTCTCCTCCCTCTTACTACGTCACTGGGGTCAGAACAAACTTAAAGCCAGAAATTATCAAATTTCAGTATGTAAGGATTGTATATTTATCCCTCACTCTAAACTTTGGGAAGTTCACTAAAGCAAAATGTATTTTCACAAATCCTATCTAAGGAGAATGTTTTATTCAGAAAATGGGAGGGGGAAGGGGATTTGATATACCGCCTTTCTGTGGTTACAATCAAAGTGGTTTACATATTATATACAGGTACCTAATTTTGTACCTGGGGCAATAGAGTGTTAAGTGACTTGCTTAGAATCACAAGGAGCTGCAGTAGGAATCGAACCCAGTTCCCTAAGTTCTCAAGCTGCTGCACTAAGCATTAGGCTGCTACTCCACAATATTTCTCAGCACCCACACATAATTCTGTTTTTTTCTTTTATTCAAAAATGCAATCAATTTCACTCTCCAATTCTTTTAACATGACTCAGCTAAACATCCTCTTTGAGCCTACTGCTTGAGCCTTCAGCCAGTCAAATGACTTTTAGCTGTAACTGTCACCTAATAATCAATTATGCACACTTCCCAGGATGCATGCCCTCCTCTCAGTGTATATGCTCAGAACAAACTTTCACCCAACCAGAAATTTAGGATTCTAAAAACACTTGCTACTATTTTTTTTATCACTCTCCAGATCCATTTGCACACCACACCCCATTCCTACCTAAGCGATGGCACATCTCTTGTTTGGGCGAATTTTACCTAGTGGATGAATTATCGCCAGATGAGAACCTTGGTCTTTCAGGTGACCATCAGGACCCTCGGGGGGAAGACACGAGCGACTGGGTGTCAGAGTTGTCTGCGGGGAAGGACTCTTTAGTGATCTGCATTTTTCAACGGGATGAGTTGCAGGAATTTATTCTCCAGGTGTCTTCTGTTTTGTGTTTTGAGGATGATGCTAAAGACCCCCCCCCCCCCCCGAATGGTGGATCCTCGTCGTAGGATTTGGGAAGCTTCATGTTTGTTTCCCATACATCAAGATATATGGGTTATTGTGCTAATACAGTGGAAAGTCCCAGATGACCCTTTTCAGCTGGCACCATGACCCATTTGTATCCCATTCCTGATACTGATTGGGATTCCTTACACCTGCCGATAATGGATGTAGTGATTTCATCAAAGAGACACACAGTCCTGGTAGAAGGGGGCTTTGAAGCAAGAAATGGTAACACAGGGTCAGCAACAGGCTGACGCTTTGGCAAAAGTAATGTCCCAGATCCAAGGGATAGAAAATAAAATAGCTGGTAGTCAGTCCCAACAGCAGGAGATGTTACAACAGTTTAAAAGCATACAGACAACGCAGGAAGTATGGGCGATTGAAGGAGTAGAGCCTGATAAACTGGATAAGCAGGGCCAGACCAATAAGGCTCAGTTGGAATTGCAAGCCCTGCAGATAGGGACCGCCAAGGATTCTTTAAAAGAGGTGGTGGTGGGTGGGAGTGATATCAATCGTCTACAAAACCAGATGCAGGAAGGGCAACTGGAGGATAGAAGGGTTAGAAGACACAGAGCCCCAAACTAAGTCTGAGAACTCAAAAACCCCTGAACCTCCGGTCCTTCATTGACCGGAGGACTTTGAAAATCTTTGTCCTGACCCAGTCCCTGAGGAAAGGAAATATAGGAATAGTCGTTGTCATTGATACATAGGTTCCTACATTTTCATGCTTATCAGGATAAGCATTCTTTTAGTGAGGGGGTATGTGACCAGTCAGGCTCCGTGTCTGCCTTGGTCACTGTGGTTTGCCTTTTGTCCAGCAGGGGAGCAAGAGAGAAGCAGGACCTGAAAGCAAACAGAGGTCCTATTATCCAGGTCACCACCGGGGGAGCCAGAGAGAGAAGAAGATCCCTGCTGACTCAGGTAGATCAGGGCGTGTCCCTCCCCTAGAAAGGCCAGCAGTCCTCAACAAACTATTAGGTAGGATAGGGAGGAAGCTGAGGGCTCTCTCCCACAAGGACCTGCCTGGCTCAAGCAGAGGTAATGGCTGTGTGCCCATGGAGGTGGAGGAAGCTGGAACACCTCCAGAATTACCAGTAGCTGATGAAGAAACTCCCATGGAATTACAAGGAGAGATGCTTGTTGAGGAACTGTGTGTGATTCCAGAACCGATTGATGTGGGAGTGGCGATCAGCTCAGACTGAGCAAAGACTGTGAGTGTTTGTTCCTATTTTTGTGGCTGGGTTCTTTTTTCTGCTCCTAGTCATTTTACAAGGGCTTTCTGAACTGTGCAGTTGTGAGTAAAGCTAAGAGTGAGTGGGAGGGGGGGGGGGAAGTTTGTTTACATTCGGGAGGGAGTTTTTGAAAGCTGTTTCTGTGCTTTTGGAAAGGCAAACTTATAGCACTCCTCTTTACCCAGCCCTGATATATTTTAGGCTGGAGGCTTTAGGTTTTGGTATTTGCACTAAGGATGTTGGAGTGAAAAAGCATATTCTACAGGCACTGTTTTGAATACTGTGGACTGCATTTAACTGAGCGCTGCTGTGGAGCAGACTTGGGGAAAAAGGAAGTTTGGGATATAAGCAGCCCTGTGAAAGAATATTTCACAAGCAGGAATGGTTCATTAAGAGAGAAATCCTGAATGCTGTCAGGGTTTTCCCTCTGCCTTTTTTTTTTTCCTGTTTGAACATTTATTCGCTACATTGAACTGTGAGCCATTTTGATTCTTTGAGCCATTCTGACTTTATTTTGCAAAGTGAATTTTCTTTATTACCATTTAAACAACTGCGTTGGTGTTTTTTGTTTTTTTTTAGTTCCTTAGAAATCCTGCAGGGTGAATCCAGTCTGAGTCGCATGTCGGTGCACTTTTTTATTGATGGCCACTGGAGGCTCTGCTGAGTCCCGGCCTAGGGCTTCAGTGCTGGCTACAATGTTGATGTAAAATCCGTTTAATATCACCTCTCCTCTCTGTGACAGGAATATGTTCTAATATACTACATTTAAATCCACCAAATTCATGCTTCTTGGCCACTCAGTGATGTGTAAGCACATCAACCTCTTTCCTATGGGTTACATTGGATCGATGTTCAAACAACCTCGTTTTAAATTTTATAGCTATGTGGCCAATATATGCCAAATCACAAGGGCAGATCATCACATAGACCACCTCCTTGGTCTCACAGGTGGTAAACTTCCATAAATTAATCCTTTTTCAGCCAGGAATGTGCATCTCTGTCCTTTCTAAGATGTTATCACACACTGCATATTTGCTGCCGTCTACTGTTGAGAACAAGTGTTGGTGAAGACATAGAATATGACGGCAGAAAAGGGACGGCGGCCCAACAAGTCTGCCCAATCAAGATCCCTCCCACCCTTGAGAAACTATCCCCTGTTATACCTCTGTAGCGACCCTATCTGCTTGTCCCATCGTCTCTTGAAGTCTAGCGTACTACTGGCCTCGACCACCTGATGTGGAAGACCATTCCATCTATCAATCACCCTCTTGATAAGTACTTCCTGGTGTCCCCATGAAATCTTCCTTCCCTAAGTTTTAGCGGATGTCCTCTTGTCACCATGGAACCCGTAAGAGTAAAGATTTCCTCCTCCTCGATGCGGCCCGTTATGTATTTGAAGGTTTCTATTATGTCCCCCTTTCTCTGCGCTCCTCGAGCGAGTATAAGCGCAGCCTGCTCAGACGATCTTCATATGGAAGATTTTTGAGTCCTGAGACCAATCATGTGGCCGTTCTCTGAACCAACTCAATTCTCTTCACATCCTTTTGGTAGTGTGGCCTCCAAAACTGGACGCAGTACTCCAGGTGCAGTCTCATCATGGATCTGTATAACGGCATTATAACTTTGGGCTTTCGGCTGATAAAGCTTCTTCTGATGCAGCCAAGCATTTGTCTAGCCTTTGCTGAGGCTTTTTCCACCTGATTTGTAGCCTTCATGTCTTCACGTTTCATGTTTTGCAGCTAAGTGGAAACTTTCTCTTTTTTCAATATCCTGTGCACAGTGGTGGGATTGTGCCCGTTGAGAGATTGACATTAAAGTGTGTGGAGTTTTTTTTATGCCAATGACAGGTTAAAGAGCAGCTTAAAATCATTATAGATTGCTGCCAAATCATTTTATTTGAAACATTTTCTATATATTTTTTTAATTTTGTAATTTAAACATCTCTATCATATCTCCCCTCTCCCACCTTTCCTCTAAAGTATAAATATTGAGATCTTTAAGTCTGTCCCCATACACCTTATGACGAAGACCACACATCATTTTTGAAGCCTTCCTCTGGACCCACTCCATCCTTTTTATATATTTTTGATGGTGCGGTCTCTAGAATTGTACAGAATATTCTAAATTAGTTCTCACCAGAGTCTCATACTGGCCATACCTCTTCCTATGCACCCTAGCATCCTTCTAGCTTTCGTTGTCACCTTTTCAACCTGTTTGGCCATCTTAAAATTATCATATACAATTATACCCAAGCCACACTCTTCTGTCATGCCCATAAGTAATTCACCCCTAAACTGTATCATTCCTTCGAGCTTTTGTAGCCCAAACGTATGACCTTGCATTTCTTAGTATTAAATTTTAGCTGCCAAATTTCAGACTATTCTTCAAGCTACGCTAGGTCTTTCTTTATGTTATTCACACCATTCGGGGGGGTCTACTCTTTTGCAGATTTTGGTATCATCCGCAAAGAGGCAAATCTTACCTGACAGCCCTTAAGCAATATCGCTTATAAAAATGTTAAAAAGAACAGAACCTTAAGGCACACTACTGGTAACATCCCTTTCCTGAGAGCGATATCCATAAACCACTACCCTCTGTCCTCTTCCACTCAATCAGTTATTGACCCAGCCCGTCACTTTGGGGGCCATCCCGAGGGCACTCAGTTTATTTATTAGACGTCTGTGTGGAATGTTGTCAAAGGCTTTGCTAAAATCTAAATACACCACATCTAGCGTACTCTACCCAATTCTCTGGTAACCCAGTCAAAGAAATTGATCAGATTTGTCTGACAAGATTTA
Source organism: Geotrypetes seraphini (assembly GCF_902459505.1). Classification (NCBI taxonomy): domain Eukaryota; kingdom Metazoa; phylum Chordata; class Amphibia; order Gymnophiona; family Dermophiidae; genus Geotrypetes; species Geotrypetes seraphini. The sequence goes on along the minus strand of NC_047084.1, from coordinate 218,864,698 downwards.
CCTCTGGTCCTGAAATCGGCCAAGATTTCAAAATCTTCACCATTCTGTTTTAAAAGCATTTCCATTAATTTGCTTACCACAGAAGTGAGACTTGCCTGTAATTCCCTTCTTCCGTACTTCCACTTTTGTATTGAGGGACCACATCTGCCCTTCTCTAGTACCACTCCTGACTCAAGAGAAGCATGAAAAGATCAGTCAGTGGAGCCACCAGAACTTCTTTAAGTTCCTTCAGCATCCTTTGATATACACCATCCGGCCCCCATCGCTTTGTCTACCTTTAATTTAGCTAGCTCCTCACTATTTTAGTATTTATATATAATATTTTAGTATTTATATACAATATTTTAGTATTTATATACAACTTATAGCCTAAGTGGTTTATATTCAGGTACTCAAGTATTTTTCCCTCCGTCCTGGTGGGATCACACTCTAATATACCTGGGGCAAAGGGGGATTAGGTGACTTGCCCAGGGTCACAAGGGTATATGATTTAAACCTACAGCCTCAGGGTGCTGAGGCTGTAAGCTCTAACCACTGCACCACACAATCTGACATCTTTCTCCTCTTCTTCCTATACATCTGGCATCAGTCTCCCCTCCTCTTCCTTCCTTTCCCTTTGTAGTCTGGCATTTCTCTGTCCTTTGCTTTCCTCTCTCCCCTACAGCACAGTTACTTACCGTAACAGGTGTTATCCAGGGACAGCAGGCAGATATTCTTAACGCATGGGTGACATCACCGACGGAGCCCCGGTATGGACATTTTTCACTAGAAAGTTCTAGTTGGCCGCACCGCGCATGCGCGAGTGCCTTCCCGCCCGACGGAGGAGTGCGTGGTCCCCAGTTAAGATAAGCCAGCTAAGAAGCCAACCCGGGGAGGTGGGTGGGTCGTAAGAATATCTGCCTGCTGTCCCTGGATAACACCTGTTACGGTAAGTGCTTTATCCCAGGACAAGCAGGCAGCATATTCTTAACGCATGGGTGACCTCTAAGCTAACAGAGAGGGAGGAGGGATGGTTGACCATTAGGAAAATAAATTGTGTAACACAGATTGGCCGAAGTGCCCATCCCGTCTGGAGAAGGTATCCAGACAGTAGTGAGTAGTGAATGTGTGAACTGAGGACCAAGTGGCCGCCTTGCAGATTTCCTCGATGGGCGTGGAACGGAGGAAAGCCACAGAAGCAGCCATAGCTCTGACCCTGTGGGCCGTGACAGCACCTTCCAGTGAGAGACCGGCCTGAGCATAACAGAACGCAATGCAGGCAGCAAGCCAGTTGGAAAGCGTCCGTTTGGAGACAGGACGACCTAGACGGTTAGGGTCGAAGGACAAAAGGAGCTGAGGAGATGAGCGGTGAGCCCTGGTACGGTCAAGGTAGTAAGCAAGGGCACGCTTACAGTCCAGCGTGTGCAATGCCTGTTCCCCAGGATGAGAATGGGGCTTAGGGAAAAAGACAGGCAACACAATGGACTGGTTGAGGTGAAATTCCGAGACCACCTTGGGAAGGAATTTAGGATGGGTACGCAGAACCACCTTGTCATGGTGAAAAACAGTGAAAGGTGGGTCGGCGACCAGTGCATGCAGCTCACTAACCCTCCTGGCAGAGGTGATGGCAATGAGGAAAAGCACCTTCCATGTAAGAAATTTGAGTGAAGTTGTGGCAAGAGGCTCAAACGGAGGTTTCATGAGTGCTGATAAAACCACATTCAGGTCCCAGACGACTGGAGGAGGCTTCAGAGGTGGTTTGACATTGAAGAGGCCTCTCATGAACCGGGAAACCAGGGGATGAGCCGTAAGAGGTTTTCCGGAGATAGGCTCATGGAACGCAGTGATGGCACTGAGGTGGACTCTGATGGAGGTCGACTTGAGGCCAGCGTCGGAGAGAGAGAGCAAATAGTCCAGTACGGTTTCCACCGCCAATGAGGTGGGATCGTGATGATGAAGCAGACACCAAGAGGAGAACCGGGTCCACTTCTGATGGTAACATTGGAGGGTGGCCGGTTTCCTGGAGGCATCCAGAATGTGACGGACAGGCTGAGATAGATTCTCTGAAGAGGTCAGCCCGAGAGAAACCAAGCTGTCAGGTGGAGCGAGGACAGATTGGGATGTAGTAGAGACTGATGCTGTTGAGTAAGTAGAGTAGGAAACACAGGAAGAGGAATGGGCTCCCTGGAGCTGAGCTGGAACAGGAGGGAGAACCAGTGTTGGCGAGGCCATCGAGGGGCGATGAGAATCATGGTGGCTTTGTCCCTGCGGAGTTTGAATAACGTCCGCAACGTCAGAGGTAGAGGAGGAAAGGCATAGAGGAACCGATCCGTCCAGTTGAGCAGGAATGCATCCGGGGCCAGACGATGAGGAGAGAAGAGTCTGGAACAGAAAAGGGGCAGCTGATGGTTGTGAGGAGCTGCAAAGAGGTCCACCTGAGGAGTGCCCCACCGAGCAAAGATGGAGCGGAGTGTGGGAGGATCCAGAGTCCACTCGTGAGGTTGAAGGATGCGGCTGAGATTGTCGGCCAGGGAGTTCTGTTCGCCCTGGATATAGACAGCCTTGAGGAAGAGACTGCGGGCCGTGGCCCAGGTCCAGATGCGGATGGCCTCCTGACAGAGGAGGGGAGATCCGGTGCCGCCTTGCTTGTTTATGTAGTACATGGCGACTTGGTTGTCTGTGACAGGAGAAGAACCTGAGGGTAGAGAAGGTGCTGGAAGGCCTTGAGGGCATAGAACATGGCCCTGAGTTCCAGGAAATTGATGTGATGTTGACGTTCCTGAGGGGTCCAGAGTCCCTGAGTGCGAAGGTCTCTCAGGTGAGCTCCCCATGCATAGGGGGAGGCATCTGTGGTTATGATCATGGAGTGAGGGGATAGATGAAAGAGTAGACCCCTGGAAAGATTGGAGGAGTTCAACCACCATTGAAGAGATTGCTGAAGAGACGATGTCACAGAGATGGGATGAGAAAGAGGATCCGTGGTCTGTGACCATTGGTTGGCTAGAGTCCACTGAGGTGTCCTGAGGTGGAGTCGTGCCAGAGGAAGCACATGGACCGTCGATGCCATGTGGCCCAGGAGGACCATCATCTGCCGAGCTGGAATGGAGTGACGGAGGAGCACCTGACGGCAGAGGTGGAGCAGAGTTCGTTGGCGGTCGGAGGGGAGAAACGCCCTCATCAGAGTGGTGTCGAGAACAGCTCCAATGAACTGAAGTCGCTGTGTGGGAAGTAGATGCGACTTGGGGTAGTTGATCACGAACCCCAGGAGATGGAGGAAGGAGATGGTGTACTGAGTGGCTTGTAGCACAAGTGGAGACGTAGGTGCTTTTACCAACCAATCGTCCAAGTAGGGGAACACCTGGAGGTTGTGAGACCTGAGAAAGGCCGCCACCACAATAAGGCACTTGGTGAACACCCTGGGCGATGATGCGAGGCCAAAGGGTAGCACCTTGTACTGATAGTGGCGGTGCTGTATCTGAAATCGGAGGTAGCGACGTGAATTCAGATGGATTGGAATGTGAGTGTAGGCCTCTTTGAGGTCCAGGGAACATAGCCAGTCTTGTGGAGAGAGAAGAGGATAAAGCGTGGCCAGGGAGAGCATTTTGAACTTTTCCTTGACCAGACACTTGTTGAGATCCCGGAGATCGAGGATGGGACGAAGGTCTCCTGTCTTCTTGGCAACCAGGAAGTAGCGGGAGTAGAATCCCTGGCCCCTTTGGTCTGTGGGAACCTCTTCGATGGCATTGAGGAGAAGGAGGGATTGGACCTCCCTTAGGAGGAGAAGGGACTGGGAGGAGTGGGCCGCAGACTCTATAGGAGGGTTGTCTGGTGGGAGAGTCTGGAAGTTGAGAGAGTAGCCGTGGCGGATGATGTTGAGGACCCACAGGTCTGATGTGATGACCTCCCAACGGTTGAGGAAGAGTTGGAGACGTCCTCCGATTGGCTGAGGAAGAGGTAATGATGGTGGAAGACTGGCTATGCCCTGGAGAAAGGAGTCAAAAGGGCTGAGATGGTTTTGACGGAGGAAGAGGCTTGGCAGGTTGGTGAGATTGAGAGCGAGCCTGAGTGTGTTGTGGTTGACGAAGTCTGCGAGGCTGCTGTTGAGGCGGGTTGAGAGGCCTGGCCGAGAACCTGCACTGGTTGTCTATAAGGACGAGCAGGTGGAGCCTTCTTTTTAGGTTTTATCAGAGTGTCCCATCTGGTCTCATGTGCTGAGAGCTTCTGGGTGGTTGAATCCAGGGACTCCCCAAAAAGTTCATCCCCAAGACAGGGTGCGTTAGCTAGGCGGTCTTGGTGGTTGATGTCAAGATCAGATACCCTCAACCAGGCCAGACGCCGCATGGCAACAGCTATGGCGGACGCTCGGGAGGTCAGCTCAAATGAATCATAAATAGAGCGCACCATGAATTTCCGCAGTTGAAGGAGGCTGGAAATTTGTTGTTGAAAGGCTGGAACTTTGCAGTCAGGTATGTATTTTTGTAGGGCGGATAGTTGTTGTATGAGATGCTTCATATAAAATGAGAAGTGAAATGTGTAATTATTCGCCCTGTTGGCTAGCATGGCATTTTGATAGAGGCGTTTGCCAAACTTATCCATCGTTTTGCCTTCTCTGCCAGGAGGGGTGGAGGCATAAACACTGGAGCCCTGAGTTTTCTTTAATGTAGACTCAACTAGGAGAGACTCATGGGGCAATTGAGGTTTGTCAAAGCCCGGAATTGGGATGATCCTGTATAGGCTGTCAAGTTTACGAGGAGCTCCGGGGACAGTGAGTGGATTTTCCCAATTTTTAAAAAAAGTTTCCCGCAGTATGTCATGGACGGATAACTTGAGGAACTCTTTGGGAGGTTGTTCAAAGTCTAAGGCATCCAGAAAGGCCTGGGACTTTTTGGAGTCGGACTCTAAAGGAATTGAAAGAGCCGCCGACATCTCCCTGAGGAATTTGGTGAAAGAGGATTGCTCAGGCTTGGAAGCGGTATCGGTCACTGAGGGTTCCTCGTCTGTGGATGATGCGTCCTCCTCGGTACCGGGTGGGGATTCTTCCCATAAGTCCGGGTCCCTGATATCAGTGTGCGCACGCCGAGATGTCGGGGTGGAAGGCTCGGTGTGGCGGGTCTTAGAAAGAGACTTGCCAGAGCGCATGGAGACGGTACCGGGAGAGGAAGACCGGTGCTGATCCTGGTCCTGGGAAGAGCAGTGCTGTTCAGGGTCCCGGGGAGACCGGTGCCCTTCCTGGTCCCGAGGGGGATCGACCTCAGAGCGGGTCTGTACCACAGGATGAGAACGGGGTGGTTGAGCCGAGAGGACTGGCATGGAAGTGTTGAGTGGCACCGAGGGGGTGGACTGGTGCGAGGCTCGGGCCGGTCTGGTACCGAAAGAAGTGGAGCCAAGAGGGTCGGTAACAGGTGCTGGAGTTGTTGCTGCAGCTGTTCCTGCAATTTGTCATGGAGTATGGCCGCGATGCGGTCATCCAGGGGTGGCACCGGGACCGCTTTTTTCTTTTTCGGTTCCATAGGTGCTGCTCCACGCCCCGGCGATGAGGAGGCCGATGACAAGGCACTCACCGAGATCGGGGCGGAGCGTTTGCGGGGTCGGCATGAGGCCGGGAGGATCGGCGTCGCCACTGTGGCAGGCGGGCGCTCAAGGGAGGTGGAAGGCTTCTTAGCCGGCTTACCTGGTGCCAGTGACCCCGAGGAAGGATCGGGCGTCGTCGAAGTGGTCGGTGCCGTCTTTTGCGGTACCGTCGACGTTGCGGCAGGTTCCATAGCAGATCCGGTACTGAAAAGGATGTTCTGCTGGATCTGCCGATTTTTTAGGGTGCGTTTCTTAAGAGTGGCACGGCGGGTGCAGGTGTCAGCCCGATGCTCTGGACCCAAACACTGTAGGCACCAATTGTGTGGGTCAGTGAGGGAGATCGGGCGTGCACACCGCTGGCACTTCTTAAAGCCCGGTTGAGGGGGCATGAAGGGAAACACGGCCTCCGCAAAATCAAAACCGGAGGCCTGTATGGTGGCAACAGGCCCCGCTGGGGCCGGTTTCAAAAAATAGAGAAAATCGAGAGATTTTTTTTTTTTTTTTTTTGAATCGAATAAAAAAGAGAACCCGAAGTGGGAAAAAGAGAAAAAACGAGAAAAAAGCGCGAGCAGGAAGGCAAAAAGGATGTTTTCAACGGCCGTTGAAACCACATGCGTCTTCTTCGCTCCACGGAAACGAAGAAACTGGGACCACGCACTCCTCCGTCGGGCGGGAAGGCACTCGCGCATGCGCGGTGCGGCCATCTAGAACTTTCTAGTGAAAAATGTCCGTACCGGGGCTCCGTCGGTGACGTCACCCATGCGTTAAGAATATGCTGCCTGCTTGTCCTGGGATAACTCTCCTTTCCTGGTCTGGCATTTCTCCCTCCTCCTCTTTCTTTCCCCTTGTGATCGGTTATCTCTCTCCTCTCCTTCCTCCCTACTTTAGTTTGGGATCTCTCTCCTTCCCTTCCCTTCCCTGGTCTGGCATCTGTCTCTCCTTCCCTCCCCCCTCCAGTAGTCCATCTCCCTCTCCTTCTGCCTTGTGATCAGGTTTCTGCCCTCTTCCACCTCCTCCCTACCATGGTCTAGCATCTCTGTCCTCCCCTCCCCCAAGGTCTGGTATCTTTCTTTTCTTTTTCTCCCCATCCCTGTAGATCACCCCCTACCCTCTTTCTGAACAGATTATAGCCCAGTATAACTAAATCCCAGTCATGGGTCTGTGGACCACGTCTCTGTGATCGCCACTATATCCAACTCATCTTCTTCCATCACAGCTTCTAGATCCAGAATCTTTTTTCCCATTCTTCGAGCATTAGTATATACTGGTTTTGAGACATTGCCCCCTTTTTCCATCCGTGTAGAGGTATTCAGTGATTTACTTACCTGAGGGCCTTACCTGTGCCTCACCCGGGGGCTTTGATCACACTGCCCTATCACTTCTAGGGAGCGAGTGAATACATTGGGACAATGAAGCGAGAGGGGGGCATGAACTTGGGACATGGGAGGCACAAATTTAGGACAAAGGCTAGAAGGAAGGAGGAGGCAAAAACAGGACACAGAAGGGAGCGATGTGGCATGAACTTGGGACAAAGGGTGGAAGGAAAATGAGGGAGGGGGCACACACTTGGGACACAGAAAGGAGGGAGGGAGCATGAACTTGGGACACAAGGGAGAGAGGAAGGGGGCATGAATTTTGAACATAGGATGGAGGGAGGGAAAGATAGGAAGAGGAGATAGGGAAAGATAGGGGAGAAAATAGGAAAAATTGTTGGGCATGGATGTGTGAGTGAGAGGGAAAAAGAGATGGTGCACATGGGGAATAGAAGAATTGTTGGGCATGGAGGGAGAGGAGTGAGGTAGAGATGCATGGTGAAAAAGATGAGGGAGAAATGTTGGATAAGCTGGTGGAAAGGGAATAGTGGGACAGATTGAAAGGGATGCAAGAGGAAGGCATATTGGAATTGGTGGAGGGAATGGAGGGAGAGATGTGAAATGGAAATGGAGAGGGGTGATGGAAGGAGAAATGTTAGACATAGGGCTGGTAGGCAGGGACGAAAGATGCATACGGTCTGGGGGATTTGAGAGGGAGAAATGTTGGATGTGGCAGTAGAGGGGGTAGGAGAGATGCACCATGGAACTCTTTCACTCTTTCCCCTATCTCTTTGCAGTAAGGGAGGGAATGAGAGAAAGAGATGGTGAACAGTGAGAGCGTTGTACTTGGGGGTGGAAGAGAGGGAGAAATGCTGTGCAGGATTGGGGAGGGAAAAAAGAGGGAGAATGATCCAGGATAGAAGGGAGTGAGGATGTTGTACAATGGGAGGAAGGGAGGGAAGAGAGAAATGCTCAACCATTGTAGGAGGAACCAATGGACAGCATGTGGTTGAAGAAGAATTTGCAGAAGACAGGAAAGCAGAAAAAAGAGAAACTGGAACCAACTTAATGAAAAAAATAAATCTCTAGACAACAAAGGTAAAAAAGGGAATTTATTGACTGAAATATATTAGCTTTGGGAAATATACAATATATAGCAGATGTCTGTATTGTGTTTCAACAGAAAATGAAATGCATTTCTGGTTTTCTTTCTCCAGTGTTGAAGTACTTGCTGACCCTTGCTGTGGCTAGTGGGGATCCCCAAGCACCACAAGCTTGAGAACCTCCTCCAAAGGCGGCCAGAACTTCCCTCCACCAAGCATAGCAGTCACAAGCAGCATCTTTGAGCCACTGAGGTGCAAGCATCTGTGATTCGGGGACGCTGCTGCTGCCGTTGCCTTCCAAGCTTGGCAAAAGGGACCCCCAGCCAGCTTCAGAGGACATCCTCAGCTGAGAGTCTTCATCGGCTGGAGTATTTATATTTACGTTAGAGGCTCTGGCAGTCACCTATTTACAAAGTATGTATTCTTCCTAATTTATATTTCCAAAATAATAAAGTATTTTTGCTTTTTTGTAAATGGGTCTCTACCAGAGCCTTTAATTCAATAGCATAATTAAATGGAAAATAAAACTACTTTTGAAGTTCATGGGGACAGGTTTGATTTCTGTCCCCAGGTAACTCTCTCTATACCTTTTCTAATTCTAATGTATCTTTTTTGAGATATGATGACCAGAATTGCACACAGTATTTCAGATGTGATGGCAACATAGAATGATACAAAGGCATTATAACATTCTCATTTTTGTTTTCTGTGCCTTTCCTGATCATTCCTAACATTCTGTTTGCTTTCTTAGCAGCCACTGCACACTAAGGGCTCCTTTTACAAAGGTGAGCTAGCGGTTTTAGTGCACCCTTAGTGCACGGTACACATTAATGCCTCCATAGAGCTGGCGTTAGTATTTTCTGGGGTTAGTGCGTGTGGCATTGTAGCGCGTGCTAAAAACACAGGCGCACCTTCGTAAAAGGAGCCCTTAATGTTAATGATGTACACCTTTTACCTTTGCAACTGCTCCTGTAACTAATTTTTTTACCATTTTCCTTGTTTTGGGGTCCTTTTACTAAGGCGCGCTAGCCGTTTTAGTGTGCGCTAAATGCTAATGCGTTCATTATATAATAATAATAACTTTATTCTTTTATACCGCCATAACTAAAAGTTCTAGGCGGTTTACACTAAAAAGAACTGGACAATCAGCGAAATACAATAATACAGTAAAAAATACAAATATTTGTAAAATAGAATTTCAATAATAAAACTCTCATTAAGTAATAAACTTATCAAACAAAATGGTCTTAATTAATTTCCGAAAACAGCAATAGGATAACATAGCTGAATACATTTACCTAACCAAGAATGTTGCCTACCAGCTTGAAATGCTAGGGTCTTACCTATGAAGGTCTTATATCTATACCCATTAATTTTGGATAAGCAAATAAGTAGAAGTTTCTAGTTTCTCTTGATGGTCTATGCAGCACAAAATGAAGAAAAAGGTAAGCTGGAGACAATCTCGATATCAGCTTAAAGCAGATACAGGAAAATTTGAATAATACTCTTGCCTCCAAAGGCAGCCAATGAAGTAAACGATAATATGGACTAATATGATTGTTCTTTTTTAAACCAAAAATCAATCGAACATCTGTATTCTGAATTATCCTTAATTACCTTAGAATTTTTTGGGTGCTCTATGAGCACAAGCTAAAACGGCTTGCATGCCTTAGTAAAAGGACCCCTCTACTTTTTGAAAGTTAAATGCTAATGTATTGGATTTTCCGTGTGTACTTCAGATTTTATATCAAATCTGACCATGTTATGATCACTGTTAACTATTACCAAATCATATGCTGCACTAAGGACTAGAAGTGTTTCTCCTCTTGTTGGCTCCTGAACCAGCTGCTTCATAAAGCAGTTCTCAATTTCATCAAGGAATTCTGCCTCTCTATCATGCCTTGATGTTATTTTTACCCTTGGGGTAATTAAAATTAACCAGGATGAATAGACGCCTATCACTATCCTTTTCCCCTTTACACATGGAATTTCTATCCATAGGAATTCCAAAGTGTGTTTTGTATCCCGTAGACCAGTGTCTTGTAAACTTCTGGAAATCGCAGTACACTAAACCCTGTGCAGCAGCTGGAGGGCATCCGGAAATGTGTGGATGTCAACATGATGATATGCGCAGGTGTGATGTCATCACATCGACATCTGCGCATGTGTGAAAGCCTACCAGACAGGGCCCTGAGTGGCCAGTAGGGAGGGGGACATGCTTTAAGTGGAGAAGCGCTGGCACCGGCTGCCTGCCTACAGAATATGCTTTTCGCTGTGAAAAGCACGTCTTGTAGGCAGTCAGCCAGTGCCTTTCCTCCTAGCCAGCGTTCGCGATACACTGCTGTAGACACTTCAGATGGTGTGAATAACATGAAGAAGGACCTAGTGAAGCTTGAAGAATGGTCTGGAATTTGGCAGATAAGATTTAATGCTACGAAATGCAAGGCCATGCATTTGGCTGCAAAAACCTAAGGGAACAGTACAGTTTGAAGGGTGAAGAACTTATGTGTACAAAAGAGGCACATGACTTGGGTATGATTGTATGTGATGATCTTAAGGTAGTTAAATAGGTAGCAAAGGCAATGGCAAAAGCTAGAAGAATGCTTGGGTGCATAGGAAGAGGAATCACAAGTAGGAGTCAATACAGAGAATGGCTACTAAAATGGTTGGTAGTCTTCGTCATAAAGCATATGGGGACAAACTTAAAAAGATAATATGTACATTTTGGAGGAAAAGTGGGAAAGGGAAGTTATTATATAGAGACATAAATTATATATTACATATAAACATTTAAATACCTAAGTGGCTTAAATGCACATGAGGTGAGTCTCAATTGATAGCAAACTCTGGAATGAAGGCATAGGATGAAGGTGAAAGGGGAAGAGTCTAAGAACATAAAAATAGCCTTACTGGGTCAGACCAATGGTCCATCAAGTCCAGTAGCCCGGCCTCAAGGTAGCCAATCCAGGTCACTAGTACCTGGCAGAAACCCAACGAATAGCAACATTCCATGCTACCTATCCAGGGCAAGAAGCGACTTCCCCCATGTCTTTCTCAATAACAGGCTATGGACTTTTCCTCCAGGAAATTGTCCAAACCTTTCGTAAAACCAGCTATTCTATCTGCTCTTACCACAACCTCTGGCAATGCATTCCAGAGTTTAACTATTATCTGAGTAAAAAAATATTTCCTTCTATTGGTTTTAAAAGTATTTCCCTATAACTTCATGGAGTGTGCCCTACTCTTTGTAATTTTCGACAGAGTGAAAAATCGATCCACTCAGACTTTTGTAGACTTCAGTCATATCTCCCCTCAGCCATATCTCTTTTCCAAGCGGAAGAGCCAACCCTTTTTAGTTTTTCTTCATACTCAAGGAGTTCCATCCCCTTTATCATCTTGGTCACTCTTCTTTGAACCTTTTCTAGTGCTGCTATATCGTTCTTGAGATGCAGAGCAGGAGATCACAAAATAAATAGGATTTCCTGCACATCAGTATCCCAAAAAAATCCTATCAACTCTCCAAATGTTAATAAATATTATGATCGTGCGGAATTTGAAAACAAGTATGACATAAGAACATAATATAAACAACTGGGTATGATTCAAAAGAATGTTCCTAAAGGGCCTTGACAACAAAGTAACACATAAAGGAACATTGTTCCTTTATGTGTTACTTTGTTGACATAAGAACATAACATAAGAATTGCCGCTGTTGGGTCAGACCAGTGGTCCATCATGCCCAGCAGTCCGCTCACGCAGCGGCCCTCTGGTCAAGGCAGTGGTTGATAGCCATAAGGTAACTTATTTGGACACAGTGGTCATGAAGTCTGCTCACAAATTATCCACTTCGGTCTATAGGAAATCTACTGACCTAACACATTATGCCAGTTGCCATCCTTCTATACTGAAGCAGTCGTTACCTATTAGTCAGTTTTTGAGAATTCGGTGGATTTGTTCCACCACCGCCAAATTCAAGATTCAAGCCAAGTTGTTAACGCACCGCTTTAAGGACAGGGGCTACCCTGATTGGGTAATCAAATGTGCCTACCATAGAGCTCAGTATGCCAACCCTGAGCTATTGTTAGATCCTCATAACACCTCTGCCGCTGATCGCCAAGTGTGTGTCATTTCTTTTTCTGATCAAGCCCAAACAGTGGCTAGTATTATTAGGAGACAATGGCATATTCTAGGCATTCATGACAGCTTTAAAGATTTGCTAGAATTGCTTTTTCTCACCCTAAAAATTTGGGAAATTTACTGAGTCAATCATATGTCAACAATCCTCAAATGCAGGGTAGTCATAAGCCTTGTGGTCATTGTAATGTGTTTTCAACTCTTTGTCCATTTCTACTTGGTGTCATCCTGTTTCCCAGCATGAGTACAAGCTGAGACAACATATGACCTGCTCATCTCAATGGGTGGTGTATGTCATCATCTGCCCTTGCAGACTTCTGTATGTGGGACGGACCAGCCGTAAAATCAAAATTAGACTCTCAGAACACAAGAGCCGGCTGAACACCTCTGCTATTTCTGTTCCTATGGTTTCTCATTGTTTGGACAAAGGCCATGGGTTTGCTGATTTGACCTGGTTCATTATTGAACAAATTCCTGTGAACTTTAGAGGTGACAGGTTGGCTCATATTCAGCTACGGGAACAGTTTTGGATTTTTGAACTTGATGCAGTTCATTCCCATTGACTGAATGAATCTATCGAGTGGAACACTATTGTATATTGCATCTGGGCCTGATTGGCTGTTTCTTTATGACGTATGTGCTCTGTTCAGTTTTTAAGCGCTCCTTGCCTGCAGTTCTGTTAGCTCCTCCCCCCTTCGCTGGCGTGTTTGCTGCTGCTGCTGCTCATGGCCGAATGACTGCTGTCCACTCAATGTTACAGGTTCCTGAGGAAGGGACCCAGAGTCTCCGAAACCGGGCTGGTAGAACCTGACTTTGGCAGTAGGTTCTTGTGCCCTGCCACTGTTTTCATCTCCGGACTATGTCTGTAAGCTAAGTCTGCTTTATTTTTTCCTGGGAGTCGGCTGGGGGACTTTCAGAGTATCTTACTCTGTCTTTACTTTAGCACTGTGAAAATGTGATTTATTAATTTGCTCACTGATTTATTTGGTTTGTGCACACGGGAGGGACCCGATGGTGTGCAGGTGGAGGTTATTAGACCTTCACTGGAATACGTGAGCGGTGGAGATTTTTCTCCTGTCACTGAGCCTTCACACTGAGGATCCCTCTTTCACAGTTTATATGATATTATTGGAAGTTCAATGCATTAGACATAGAGAGCTACTTTGAAAGTCTATTAGACTTTTTTTTGCTGCTGTTTGTGGTGGTTTCTGTTCAGTATCTTGTGCAGTATTTTTTGGAGTCCTAAAAATAGAACTCATCCATCTGATCATAGGGTCACTTGTTGTGTGTTACCCTTCTTTATGTCTTCTCAATTGCAAAAAGTAATTTGTAAACATTGGGATATCTTAAAATATCACCCAGAATTTACAGAACCACCTATTTAAAAGGGGCAAGAATTGAGGAGAACGTTTAAGATATAATCCCAAGAAAGAGTTATGCAAGCAACAGGGAAGCAACTCCGGTTGTGGTACATGTAGTTGCTGCCCTTATTCTATGACTGTGGACAAAATTGACATCTCTAATGTGAATATAACATATAAATTGAAGAACAGGACCAATCAGCTCACATCACTTATGTCATTTTCTGCCCATGTCATAAAATCTATGTGGGTCAGACTACGAGGGCAGTTAAACTTAGGATAGCTGAACACCTCAGCTGCATTCGCACCGGTAAAATAGAGGCTCCTTTAGTCAATCACCGGCAGGAAAAACATTATTCTTTGAGTGATCTGAGATTTTGTGTAATCAGGCAATTTTAATATACCAACAGGGGCAATATTGCTTAGTTTCTCATTTAACATGAGCAACGATTCATTTATTTGTGGCGCACAATAACTCCTCTGGGACTCAACAAAGAAATTGAATAGATAATATCTTGCTAAATAAAGGAATATTTGTTTATCAAGTCCATTACCAAAGTGTACATGTTTAGCTACAGTATTAGCAAAGTATGTTAAATTTCTGTTATTTTTCCACAATAAAGGGCAAATATTGAAGTTTCATTTAATAAAATACTGCTAGATGTTTTGCATAAAATGTCTTTTTATGAATGCATGTTTGCTGAATGTGAAAACATAAACGTTATAGCTATAATACCATTAATTAAAAATAATAGCAAATTTTAAGAAAAATGAAGCTTTATGCAATCAGTGGCTTTGAGCGACCCCAGCATAGATTTTAAACATTATTTTCTTATCAGTCATCTACCAATTGCGTTCCAAACACTCAAGCATTCAATGTCATCTTGAGATAATCAGTGAGGCCTTGCTGCAAGGAGTTAACAGCATCGCAGGCTTTATCTTGACTTATCTCAAGAAGATATTGAATGCTTGAGTGTTTAGAATGCTACTGGTAGATGATTTATTAGCATCAGTTGGCTTTCTATAAACATCAGTTAAAAACGAACCATTATTAACTGAAATTAGGATATAAAGAAAAGGTATACTAGATGTGTGGGAGCCATTAACAAAATATTGTACTGATTAGAGGACATCTTTTCCCTTGAATTTACAAGTTCAATTGTAAGGGCAGGAGGGAGGGTAATTTATTATTACAAATTGTACAAGGTATTTGATTATATGATAAGAAAGGGTGGGAAGGGTAGGTGATATGAGCACATTATTTGTACCATTGATGATTATTAAGTGATATATTTGTTGTTAATTTATTTGAATATATTGTCACACTTATTGTAAGCTTGAAAATGAATAAAGATTTTTTTTTTAAAGGTATACTTTTAGGGCTCCTTTTACGAAGGCGCATTAGGGCCTTAACACACGGAATAGCGCACGCTAGCCGCTACCGCCTCCTCTTGAGCAGGTGGTAGTTTTTCAGCTAGCACGCGCCAAAAATGCTAGTCCACCTTCGTAAAAGGAGCCCTTAGTATCAAACTGCATTGCAAACTTAATATTGATGCCTGGTTTACCCAACCATAAAATTCTTAAAGCACCTCTGTGGTGCCCTGCCAGATAATAAAAACACCCTCAATATATCTCTTCCAAGGTATAATGTTCTCACTAGATCTCTCTCAGACCGGTGTCAAAACATTTCATTTTAACCACAAAGGTATTACATTCTTGGATTGTCTTAAAAAAATTATTCTTAGTATTTTGATCATAAAGCCTGGCATTGCAAAGTGTTCCCCACAAATGTGTTACTGGTTAGCTTTGTGGTGTTTGTAATATACAATTCAGAGCTGGAAATACTGAGAAAAGATCTGCAGCTGCTACTCTAGGACAGTGTTTCTCAACTCGGTCCTGAAGTACCCCATTGCCAGTCAGGTTTTCAGGATATCCACAATGACTATGCATGAAAGAACTTGCATAGAATGGATACAGTATATGCAAATCAAGTTTATGCATATTCATTGTGGATAGCCTGAAAATCTGACTGGCATGGGGTACTCCAGGACTGATTTGAGAAACACTGCTCTAGGAGAATGAATTACTGAAAAATATGTTTCCATTTCCACCAGTGCTGGCCTTCCAACAACTTAATCTGAAACAATGGAGAAACAGGACTCGTGCTAAAGACAAGAATCAACTCGCACAAACACCACATTATTTAACACAAAGCAAACCAGGTAACACATCTGTGGGAGAGCACTTTGCAAGACCAGAACACTGCATTGATGACTTTATGGTCAAAATACTAAAAGAAAATTTTAAAACAATCTAGGAATGTAAGATCTTTGAAGTTAACATGATGAAATATTTTGATGGCTACCAACTAGGACTTAAAGATCTGGGTTTCCTATTGCATTCTAAAATCATAAGATTTTACACTTTGCCACCCTCTGATCGCCTCTCTCCATTTTTCTCATTTCTTCACTACCCTGCCCTACCTTTCCCTGTGAGATTGTCCTTGGAATGCTTTTATGTTTTACTTATACTTTATGATATAGTCATGTTTTGTTCATTTCTGACCTGAAGGCATTGCCTTCAAAAACTGTATTAGTCAAATAAAAAAGGTCATCTTATTATTATTTTTATTTATTTTCATTAAAGTGTATCAACACAGTAGTCACACTATTGCAGAATCAAAAGGCTGATTTTCTATACAGAGTATCTTATCAAAACATAATGGAAAATTACATCAACAGCTACCTCCCATTTGATTTGTGGACTAGTTATTGCATGATTTGCTCAGATCTGGTTTCCCACTATTTGCTTGGCTGTTTTTTTAACACATCGATAAATACATCCTTTGGCACCTCCACATTTCCTATTTTTCTCATTTTCTTTTTGCCTTCTGCTTGCCTCTTCAGAAGCTTCATTTTTCTTGTTATATCACCACCATACTATAAAGAGAGAGAGCACCAAAATGTTAAGAATTTTTTTTTAAAAAAAAGACTGCATGTGATCTACAATGCCTGTAAAACCTCCACAGCTGTTCAAGTACATGCACACACAACACGTAAAAGGAATTTGACAACTGGCAAAGATTAAATTGACACTCCTGAATTTAAGAGTATTTTTCATCTTTTTTGGAGAAATTCACCCAAGGCTGTCTACAGGTAGTTTATAATTTTAGGGGATAACTACAGAGTGCAAGACAAACATTTAGGCCTGTGCTTGTAAATCCAGGGCAGTATTATATAAAATGTTCTCCACGATTTTGTGAGATATGAGTCTCGGGCAGAGTTGATTTCCTATGTAACCTGTCCCCAAATGAAGAGAAGGGATTGCTTTAGAGCTGGGACAGGATAAAGCCTCCATGACAATATGTTCACAAATCTAGAAGAATGTTGCCTCTAAGCAATCAAAATGGGAAACCAAGAGAGCTTGCATGTGTAGTTATTTTGAATAGAGGGCGAATAAAAGATTTTTTACCAGTTTCAGCCCAAACCAAATCAGCCAAAATTCACCATGCAATTTTGGCCGAATCTGAAAATGGAATGTCAACCCTTTGAACAAAAACAAACCCCATTATCCCCCTTAGAACATAATTGACCCCACCCGGGGCTACCTTACAAAACCTGACTTGGATCATTCCTGCCTATGTTGGTACCAATCAAAACATAGCTGCTACAACCTCCCACGGGAAGTTGTGGCAGTCATTTTGACTGCAGAACTAGCATGGGCAGGAGTGATGTGGGATCAATCCCACTCGACTAGGGTACTAGGCAACCATGGTTTATAAGATAGGCCTTGGGGGGGGGGGAGGGGGAAGAAGGCACAGAATGGAGCCCTCTTTTCCTCTTTTGTTTGGGGAGAGGGGAAGTTTCAGTTTCAGCTGAAAATCCACCAGTATGTTCAGCTGAAACCAAAACAAGGTTGAATTCAAATTTTGGGCTAGTTTTGCAATTGAAGCTAAAATTCCGTTAGACCCTAATTTTGAAGTGAGAAATTTTCAACAAGGTCAAATCCTACTAGCCCTGTGTAGACAGAAGCTCTTTATTACATTTTCCCCTATCAGAACATTGATATTCTTTGGCTTCGACCTATACTTCTAGTCTGAGCAATGCAAGAGAGGTAAACTTGTGTTGAGGTTAGCAAATCTTGGACTGTATAAACAGAACAAGACAGTAAGGAGTCAGTCCCTATCTATTTTGGATTTTATTATCGAGAGTATGGAGCTATTTTTGCTGGACATGATCAGATTGGGAAGGTAGCATGAAGTCTCTTTCGTCAGGCTGGGCCCAACCAGTTTAATGTGAAATCATTCAATGGGTGCTACAACTGGACATATTTTTTTATGATTCCTGATGGGGAACCTCCTCTAGTAACATCTCATTGTAGAAAACAGCAAAAGTAGTAGAAGGAAATTTTCAGCAGTGGTATATAAATGGACTACAAATCTAGCCCAATGTTGTTCAGCAACACAGAGGGTCTGCTGTGATCATTTATCATAAACAATGTGACAATAGTGAAAATGAAAAATTAAGAAAACTTGATAAATGTCTGATATGTGTAACTAAAATACAAAAAGGAATAAATAAATCAATAAAAGATGTGAAATCTGTACAAATTATATAAATCTCACAAAACAGCAAATAGTCTAATGAGATGCTGCACCTTAGATAATAAGCAAACTTGAAACTGAATGCATGCTGAAATTGGGGGTGGGGGGAGTTCTACAGATATTCTTCTGACATGTTACACAGGTTTATGCCTCCAGTGAGGCTTCTTGTCAGAAGGGAAACCTTCCTCCCCCAATATTTCCAAATGGGAGCTCTAGACTGATTCACCTCTAAGCCCACAATCTAAAAAAAAATAAAAAAATTATACTGCTTTTTGTTCTGGATTGGTCATGCCTTTTTTCTTTTCCAGCTCAAATGGAACAAATGTGCAAGCCTTGATTTAATGTATATGTTGGTAAATGTTAAAAAAGTGTACCAGGTCACTGTGGTGGCTAGAAATTGGATCCTGGTGAGGATTTTTTCTATATTTTCTATCACTGATGAAAACATTATCTTCTGCAGTGCAACTCAGTTTAAGTTTGAGCTGCGTGGTGCAAAACTCTTTTGGTTTCAAGTCCTGTAAGCAGTGGCGTACCAAGAGGGGGCGGTCCACCCCGGGTGCACGCTCCAAGGGGGTGCACAGCTGGCCGGATCCGGAACCTCCCGCGCTGCTTCAAACGGCACTTCAGCGCGGCTGCCGTACTTAGAGCAGAGTCGGCAGCCGCACTGAAGTGAAGAAGGTCCCGCGATGACTGGGAAGAGGTAAGTGATGTCGGGGGGGGGGGGGACGGGGACCGGCAGCTGCAATCATCGCGGGATTTGCCGCAACTAACTGCGTCTGCCGGCCCAGCCCCCTCTGACGTCACTTACCTCTTCCATCCGAGCAGAAGCAGTCATCGCCGGACCTTTGGGATGCAGAAAGAAAGGAGGTCAGGGTGGTATGGAATCATGCTGAAGGGTGACAAAGGGGGGGGTCAGGGTGGTATGGAATGGTGAAGGGTGACAAAGGGGGGTCAGGGTGGTATGGAATCATGCTGAAGGGTGACAAAGGGGGTCAGGGTGGTATGGATGCGTGGTGGAGGGAGAGAAAGGGGCAGATGCTGATGGAATTGCAGGGAAGGAGACAAGGGGGAACAATACTGCATGGAATTGGGTTGTAGGGAGCGAAAGGGGGCAGATGCTGATGGAAGTGGGGGGAAAGAGAGAGAAGGGGCAGATGATGGAAGTGGGGAGAGAGAAGAGGGCAGATGATGGAAGGAGGGGATAAATAAAAGGAGGGCACATGATGGGGGAAAATGATTGAGTTAAGGAAATACTGGAGGGGCTGAGGGAAAGAGGTGGTAAGCTATAGGTAGACAGTAAAAAAGGAAATTGATGAGAGGGTAGTAAGAACGTAATCTAGATGAATGCAGAAAATAAATTGAAAAGGAAAATGAGGGAAGAAAGGGATTGCAGAAGAGGTGTGGGAGAGGGAAGGAGAGGAGAGAGATGCCAGACCAATGGGGGTGAAAGGAGAGATGGAAGGGGGAGGTATACAGTTTCTGGAAGGGGCATCAAAGGATAGAAGATGCCATATAGGGGCAGAGAGATGGCAGACAGTGGATGGAAGGAAGAAAGTAACAAGAAGATGAGGAAAGCAGAAACCACAGAAGACAAAGGTAGAAAAAAAAATTATATTTATTTATTGCTTTAGGAGACAGTGTCACTGTTTCTGTGGTGTTGCATTGTATGCAGAGTTCAGCTTCTTGCTGGTTCAATTTAACCTTTGTCTATGTATTTCTATTATATCCCCCCTTTTACAAAACTGTGGAGCGGTTTTTAGCACCAGCCGTGGTGGTAGCAGCTCTGATGCCCAGAATTCTATGAGCGTCAGAGCTGTTACCACCGTGGCTAAAATCCACACTACAGTTTTGTAAAAGGGGGAAGGGTTAGTTTGTGATGACATATTCCATACTAGGCAAAGGTGTTTTCTGTGTTCTGTGTGTTCGAAAGACATGGTTTTCTGTTAGGATTGACGTTGTAGGATTGATCTGTACTAGTCTGGCTTGTTTAGTTTTACAATGGGTGTATTGATGTTGTACTGCTCTCTGCATATGTAAGATGCTGCCTTTTCCTAGGCACTCATGTGTGACGTGTGGATTGTTACTAAAAATCATGTTTTTCGTACAGATGGGGGGGGGGGTGCCAAAAAATGATGGGCCCCGGGTGTCACATATGCTAGGTACACCACTGCCTGTAAGAATTAAGAACAAGAGACCAAACTTGAGCTGAGTGGTGCTGTATTGAGGAATATATTTGAACAGTGATGCCTTTGCAACACGAGGAACTGAGAAAGCAAAGGGGGAGGGGAGGCAGGAGGCATCAGAAGAAAACAAAAATGTGTAAAAAAGAAAAAGGAAGGTGAGAAAAATATTGGATGAAGAAACAGGACAAAGAAACAAGAAAAGAGCAGGAGACAAAATGAAAAGATTAGAAGTACTAAAAGCAAGAAAACAGGAAAAAAAGAAAATAAATGAGAAAAAAATATTAAAAAAAAAAAAAATCATAAGATGAGGAGGAGCTTGCTAGCGCCTACATTTTGCTAGTGAGAGAGACCATGAGAGAGATTGGTGGACTTATCACCTTCCTACATATAACAGTACCAATCCTGCAGCTCTCTAGGACAACCAATCCCTCTCCACTACGACTTTTCAAAATTATTGAGTGTGTTAGAACCAATGGAAATTATCTCTCTGGACAGAGTCAGAGTTTGTTCAATATTGAGAGTGCTCAAGCACCCACCGAGCTGGCTCTTTTAGTAATTAAGCTGAGGGATGGATGAAGTCACCTATTCCCAACTTATATATTTTTTCTGAACAGACTGTTGATAAGTTAACAGATATTAAGAAGAAAATTTGTACTTTGGTACTGATATTACATTACAGACTGTTAATTCTTTGGCTATTAAAGATTACTTGTTAATACACCTTCAGACAGAACTAGAAAATGTTTAAAGGGCCAAGATTTTGAGAATTTTTAATTTTTTTATATATTGCCTCTTATCACCAGATATTTTATTGAACTGTTATTTTAAGGACATTTTGCTTTTTGATGATTATGAAAAAATTAGGATTCTGAAAATGAATTGAGAGAATGAGGGAAGTTGTAACAATTTCAGACAGATGGAGAACAATCTTCAGATTATCTTTTTCATGAGACATCTAAAGATATAACTATTTTATTTATTTCTAAAATTTTTAGACTGCCTGTACCCAGTGGCGTACCTAGGGTATGTGGCACCCGGGGCCCATCATTTTTTGACACCCCCCCCATCTATATGAAAAATATGATTTTTAGTACCAATCTACATATCGCACCACAAGAGTGTACCTAGGAAAAGGCTGCATCTTAAACATTGCAGTGAGCACTAGAACACCAACACATACATTGTAAAACTAAACAAGCCAGATCCCGCACAGTCAATTGGTCCTGTAGTCAATGCCAACTGAAAACTATGTCTTTTTCAGAACACACAGAACAGAGATACACCCTCGCCCAAAATGGAATAATCACAAACTAAAAATAGAAATATGTAGACAAAAGTTAAACTGATCCGCCAAGAAACCAGACCCTGGATACAATGCAACACCACAAAAAACAGTAACACATGTCCTCTAATACAGTGCAAAATATAAAGACAGTAGATGTAAATTTGAAAAACCTGATACATAACAATCACCACTTTATAAATTAACAAATAAAAATAAAACAAATAATGAGAAATAAAAAAATACCATTTTATTGGACTAATCCCAATGTTCCCGCTAAGCTGCGCTGGGTGCGCTGGCGCACAAAATATTACCTCGCAGCGCACATGTTTCTCGTCACAGCGCACACAGTGTAGAGCACAGTTCTTCAACCGCCGGTCCGCAAACAAAATCTTGCCGGTCCGCGAAGGATTCGGTCCCCGCCGCAACGAAAGGCCGGCGTCAGCTGACTTGCAACTTCCTGTTGCAGTCGCTGTGCCGGGACTCCTGCCTTCGCCGGGACTCCTGCCTTCGCCGGGACTCCTGCCTTCCACCGCGTTTGCCTCCTGCCTTGTCTCCGCACCTCCAGACCAGCAGCGGCAGCTGTGTATGCTTTTAACTTCGGCACAGAGCTGCCCCTAATCAATAGTTTAGCGCGGTTTCATAAGGCAGCCTCGGGGCCTTTGCTAGGCCGGCCCACATCGCATCATCGAAGCGGGCCGGCTATCAAAGGCCCCGAGGCTGCCTCATGAAACCGCGCTAAACTATTGATTAGGGGCAGCTCTGTGCCGAAGTTAAAAGCATACAGAGCTGCCGCTGCTGGTCTGAACTCTTGGGCCGCTGAAGGAGGGCAAAAAGCAGCTGTCCTGGAGGTTTCCCTTCCTCTCGCCTTTACAGGTTCCTTTTTTCCACCTTTTTTTTTTTCCTTCAAACGGCAACGGGCCCCAGCATCGACATCAATCAAGTAAGTTCCACTGTCAATCAAGCGGTTCTGCTCGGCCAAAGCTTCCCCTGTGACATGAGCCACCCTCAGGGGAAAGAAAGTGACCCACAAAGGTGAGGGGAAGGGGGGCAGATGATGGAAGTTGGGGGGGGGGGGAGAGAGAGAGAGAGAGAAGGGGCAGATGATGGAATGGAGGAGATGAGAGAGAGAGAGAAGGGGACAGATGATGGAAGTGAGAAGAAGGGAGAGAGAGCAGAAGGCAGATGGATGTAAGTTGAGAAGGGAGAGCAGATGCTGAATGGAAGTGGGGAAAGAACACATACTGGATGGAAGGAGGAGATAAATAAAGGGGGAAGAAAATAGTAAGATAATGGAGGGGTGAGGGAAAGGGGTGACAAGCTGTGTGTAGACACAGTGAAAAGAGGGAAACGGGACTAAATAGTAAGAAAGAATTTAATTTAGATGGAGGCAGAAAATAGAGAAGGAAGACCAGAGAAGAAAAGGGAAGAGAGAGCAGAGAATGATCAGATCTGAGTGGAGGAAATGAGAAGAGAGATATGCTAAAAACCACAGGGGGGAGGGAAGGATAGAGATGCCAGACCATGAAGGGAACAGAAGGAAGATGATGGATGCTAGACCAAATTGGGGGGTGGGGGGGGGGGGCAGGAGGAGAGATGGCAGGGAAAGACAGACAGTGAATGGAAGGGGCAGATGCTGGACTGAAGAGACAGAGAAGGTTATCATGCTGCTGTACCGGGCCATGGTACGCCCTCACCTGGAGTACTGCGTCCAGCACTGGTACTTTAAGAAGGACACGGTACTACTCGAAAGGATCCAGAGAAGAGCAACTAAAATGGTTAAGGGGCTGGAGGAGTTGCCGTACAGCGAAAGATTAGAGAAACTGGGCCTCTTCTCCCTTGAGCAGAGGAGATTGAGAGGGGACATGATAGAAACATTCAAGGTACTGAAGGGAATAGACTTAGTAGCTAAGGCAGGGAGAACGAGAGGGCACTCTCTAAAGTTGAAAGGGGATAGATTCCATACAAACGTAAGGAAGTTCTGTGGTAGAAAGCAACATATTTATTTGGCTCATAACTTGCTGGCGCCCGATATTTTTAGCTCACAGTGAAAAAAGTTTGCTCACAACACCCGCCCGCTTAGAGGGAACACTGGTCCCCATCCCCGCAAACCACCTGATTCCATCCACACAAGCCTTGAATTGTTTATATTAAAGTATAAAAAGAAACAATATTCTGTACAATTGTCAATTTATAAATCAGCGTCTTCTCCCCACTCTCTTCCCCATTTCCCTTCAGCATCCTCAGCCCACTCTCTCTCCACTTTCCTTCAGCGCACGCACATAAAAACAAGCAAGTAATTTTATATCATTTTCATTCTATTCATTCATAGAAATTAAAGTCTAGATAATGCCAGTCACATAACAAAACATGATTTTACAAAAATAATTCCCTGCAGTCAAGCCTGCAAGGATTACTAGATGTCTTTCAGCAGTTCCCCTCCCTCCCTCCCCCTTACCTTTGTGGCCATGTCAAAATGATCTACCAACAATAAAATTTTAAAAACACAAAGCACGCTGTACGCAGAGAAAATGTTAATTATCATTTATATTCCGCGGGTTTTCAAAGAGGTCAAGGCAGATGACTTTATGCAATGTCACCTCAGTAACAACTATACAAAAATAGACAAATATTCCCCCTCCCTTTTTACTAAACTGCGATAGCGGTTTTTAGCGTAGGAAGCTGCGCTGAATGCCCCACGCTGCTCTCGACGCTCATAGGCTCCCTGCGCTAAAAAACTCTATTGCGGTTTAGTAAAAGGGGGCCATAGTGCAAAATATAGACAGCAGATATAAATTTTCAAAACGGACACATTTTGATCACTAAGTTGAAAATAAAATCATTTTTCCTACTTTTTTGTCTGGTGATTTCATGAGTCTCTGGTCCTTCTTCTGGTCCTTCTTCTTTCTCTCTCCCCCTGGCTCCCCTCTTTATTTCTGCCTTTCTTTCTCTCTCCTCCTGGCCCCCCTCTTTATTTCTGCCTTTCTTTCTCTCCCCTTGGTCCCCCTCTTTCTTTCTGCCTTTCTTTCTCTCTCACCCTGGCCCTCCTCTTTCTTTCTGCCTTTCTTTCTCTCCCCCTTGACCCCCTCTTTATTTCTGCCTTTCTTTCTCTCCCCTTGGTCCCCCTCTTTCTTTCTGCCTTTCTTTCTCTCTCCCCCTGGCCCCCCCCTCTTTATTTTTTCCTTTCTTTCTCTCTCCCCCTAGCCCGCACAAAGCCATCGTGCCGATTTCTCCACTTCCACGATTCTTTCCCTACCCTCACCCCCAAGCCAGCAGCCGATTTCTTCCTGCTCCTTCCCCGATGTCCTGATGTCCTGAACTTCATCGGGCAGCAGCAGCATTCACAATTCACTGCTGTTGCCCGCTTCAGGCCTTCCTCTCTGTCGGGTCCTGTCTTCATGAAAACTGGAAGTAGGCAGGACCAGGCAGAGAACAAGGCCTGAAGCCGGCAACAGCAGCGAATTGTAAACGCTGCTGCTGCCCGAAGAAGGTAATGGAGCACCGAGGCAGTCCGCTTCTCCCCCCTCCCAGCCGAACCCCCGCTGACCCTCCTATCTCCCCCCCCCCCCGTGAACCTTTCCGACCTTCCCAGCGAGAGCAGCAAACCTCCTTCGCGGCTTTCTCCTCCCTCTGCCGCGTTACTGATGACGTCATCAGTGATGCGGCAGAGGGAGGATAAAGCCGACGCTACTGGAGGGAGGTTTGCTGCTTTCGCTGGGAGGGTCGGAAAGGTTCACTTGGGGGAGGAGAGATAGGATGGTCAGCGGGGTTTCGGCTGGGAGGGGGGAGAAGCGGTCTGCCTTGGTGCTCCAAGGCCTGGCGCCATTACCTTTTTCGATAATGGCGCCGATGCTGCTTTCGCTGGGAGGGTAGGAGCGCGATAGGGACCGGGCCAGCTGTGCACCCCCCCCCTAAGGCGGCACCCGGGATGGACCTCCCCCTCGCCCCCCTTGGTACGCTACTGCCCTGGGGAAACAGCCTGCAACAAGATCGCGCGATGCCAGAGATCTTTGCCTGCTTCGGCTGTTTCCTCCGCCGCGGTCCCGCCCCTCCTCTGACATCAGAGGAGGGGCAGGACCGTGGCGGAGGAAACAGTCGAAGCAGGCAAAGATCTCTGGCATCGCGATCTTGCTGCAGGCTGTTTCCAGACGCGACACCCGGCGCAGGGGGGAGAACTGGACCGGACCGGGAGCACCCCCTCAGGGCTTGGTACCCGGGGCGGACCGCCCCTCCCGCCCCCCCCTTGGTACGCCACTGCCTGTACCTAAGCGGTTAACAGGTAGAACATTCACAAAAGTTCAAGGATAGTACAATTACAAAATACATTCAATTAAATCACAATCATATAATAATCTAGTTTACTTGAGTTACATCAAAAACTTAAGGAATCTACATATTATCCGTCCTCACTTAATAAAGTGCAGTAAGTGTAATTCAGATTTCTTATCAAATATGGCTACTAGCGAAGTTTCAAAGGAAAGCCTCAACATATAGTTGTGTCTTAACATCTTTCTAAACTGTAAACGATCAGAAATTTACTTACTCCACTCTCATGCCATTTCGATTAGACAATACGCTGAAACCTTCTACCCAATGTGCGGAGGGGGCCCAAAAAGCAACGAGATACTAGGAATTATTATAAAATGGATGGTAAATAAGACTAAGGGCTCCTTTTACGAAGGTGCGCTAGTGCAGTGGTCTCAAACTCAAACCCTATGCGGGGCCATATTTTGGATTTGTAGGTACTTGGAGGGCCACAGAAAAAATAGTTATGTCTTATTAAAGAAATTACAATTTTGCATGAGGTTAAACTCTTTATAGTTTATAAAACTTTCTTTTAACAGTTAAAAGAAAAGATATATAAACTATAAAGAGATTTACCTCATGCAAAATTGTCATTTCTTTAATAAGACATTAACTATTTTTTCTGCGGCCCTCCAAGTACTCTGTTTTTTTCTGCAGCACTCACATTTAAAGTTTAATATCTTTTCTTTCTCAAAACTGGCACATTTCAATCACTAAATTGAAAAAAAAATCATTTTCCTACCTTTGTTTGGTAAATTCATCAGTCTCTGGTTGCACTTTATTCTTCTGACTGTGCATCCAATATTTCTTCCCTTCTTTCAGCCTCCTGTATGCTTCCTCTCCTCCTGACCTCATTCCCTCCCCCAACTTTTTCTTTCTTTATCTATGTCTGTCTTTCTCTGATTCCGTCTCCCATTTTTTGCTTTGTTTCTGGCTCCCTGTCCCCCCCCCTTCTTTCTTTCTTCCTTCCTTCCTGCCCTCCCCCATGCCACTACCGCTGGGAATAGGCTGCTGCCGCTGCCGCCATCGGGAACAGGCCGAGATCTCCCTGCTTCTCTTCTCCATGGGGCCGCCCAACTCTCGCCGCCCAACGTCAATTCTAACATCGGAAAGGACATTCCGGGCAGCCAGGCAGCGATTGGCTAGCCAGAACATCCTCTTGACATCAGAATTGATGTCGGGCGGCGAGCGGGAGATCAAAGAACACGTTGCCGGCCTGTTCCCCGAAGGCAGCGGTGAGAAGGGAAGGGAAGCAGGTTGGGCACCACTGCTCTAAACGAGCCACGAGCCATACTCTAGGAAGAACAGTGGAGAGTGGCCAGCTGTGCACCCCTTGGGGCAGGCACCCGGGGCGGACCGCCCCACCCCCCCCATTGATACGCCACTGGAGCAGCAGCGTGTCTGGCTGGCTCATTCCATTCAAAACTGCGGGTGGCGGCTTCTTGCGAGATCTGCGCCTGCGTTGAAGCCTCTCTCATGTTGTGATGTCAGAGAGGCTTCCGATGCAGGAGTGGATAGCGCAAGGAGCCGCCAACCTGTGGCTTTGAATGGAACAAGCCGGCCAGACATGCTGCTGCTCCAAAAGGAAGAGAATGATCCAGTCTAGACCGCGGGCCGCAAATAAAACCTGGAGAGCCACATGTGGCCCGCGGGCCGCGTGTTTGAGACCGCTGCGCTAGTGTTTTTAGTGCACGCACAAGATTAGCGCGTACAATAGCGCACGCTAGCCGAAAAACTACCGCCTGCTTAAAAGGAGGCGGTAGCGACTAGCGCATGCTAAAACCGATAGCACACCTTTGTAAAAGGAGCCCTAAGAATATAATGCCACTGTATAGCTCAATGGTGCGACCTCACCTTGAGTACTGTGTTCAATTCTGGTCGCTGTATCTCAAAAAAATATATATAGTGGATTTAGAAAAGGCTCAAACAAGAGTGACCAAGATGATAAAGGGGATGGAACTCTCTCGTATGAGAAAAGGTTAAAGAGGTTAGAGCTTTTCATATTCACAAAGAAATGGCTGAGGGGAGATATGACTGAAGTCTATAAAATCCTGACCGATGCAGAACGGGTACAAGTCATCAAAAATTATAAAGAATAGGGGATGCTTAATGAAATTACAGAGAATAGTTAAACTCTGGAACACATGGTCAGAGGATGTGGTGCCAGTGTTAACATAGCTGGATAAGTTCCTGGAGGAAAAATCCATAGTCTGCTATTGAGACAGGTGTGGGAGAAATGTTAGATCATGGGGAACGGGGTCTGGGGAGATGGATAAATGTAAGACCATGGGAATGGGAAGAGGGGATTTTGGGAAGGGGACACGTCAGACTGTAAAGGGTGGGAGTGGAGAGAAGAGGACACCTCAGACCATGGGGGCTAGGAGAAATGTCAGACCAGTGGGGGGACAGAGATGCAGCACTGCACAGGGTACATGGAGGGGGGGGGGGGAGATGCCAATATACAAACCCCAATGCCCTCTTCTGTCTCAAGTTGTGTAGGTGGTAAACTTCTCTTAGAAAGTTTTCAATTCCAGTGCGCAGTTAGCTACCTATACAGCCCAAAAAGGAGGACATTGGGATTTGTATAGCTGCATCTCATGCTACCAAGCTGAGTTTTCTGCAGTCACCTTCCCCTTCAAGCTACTGCTTTGCTGAACACTGAAGTTGCACCTTTTGGTTTGAGGAAGGCAGACACAGATCTTCTGGGTTGTAATGTGGAAGGGGAGAAAGAGACAGTGGGGAGGGGGATGGGGAGGATACAGGAAATTGCTGGATCATAATGGGGAAGAAAGGGGAGAGGTAATAAGGAAATGCTGGACCATGGGATAGAAGAAAGAAGAGAGAGAAGCAGAGCTAGACCATAGCAGTAGGAGAGAGAGGTGGGCAGCAGGGAGTTGTTACACCAAACTTTCAACTCTGACTCCTGGAAAAAGTAAATTGATATTAGGTTTTAAACTTTTTTTTCCTGGATCTAAAATACTGACAAATTTAGCATATTTACTAGTACTTTAGATCTAGGACAAAAGCAAAATCCATTTAAGTATAAAAAGATAGGTTTACCATATATTTAAATTAATCTTTTTATTTTGAAGCTGGAGTCCGAGTTGGTACATTTTTACCAACTTAAATTCTGACCACCTAAAACTACTTTCAGCTCTACAATTCTGGTGGGCAGGGCAGGGAGATGCTGGGCTACAAGTATGTGCAGAGAAAAAGAGGAAATGTTGGGATAATGGGTGGTAGAATGTAAAAGTGAAGACTCAGCTACTGGATCCTGGAGTGAAAGAGAAAAAATTTGTCAAACCATGTGTTAAAAATAATGCCACTCTATCATCTATAAGACTTGATTCATTTATAGGTCACTTCAACAATTTCCTGTTTCAATCTGTTATATTCTGTATAGACGCAAAATCTCAGAATTTCAAGTCTATGCCATGTACACTTATAAGTTATACATATATTACTTACACATTTTGCCAAGACATTCTTCCTGTAAGCTTTCACTCTGGAAAAACAATTTAAATGAAAACAGTATTATTTTTTATTTTTTTACCACAGTCCCCTTCCCTCCCCAAAATATAGAACTATACAGTATATACTCCCAAATTAACACAACGTAGGCCTAATTCTTAGACTTATTGTATTTAAGTATTGTTGCTAATTATCCAGTAGACTTAAAGAGCAGTAGAAGGTATAGATAGGCCCTTGTCTGAGTACAAAGGATAGTACTGTGACATTTGTAGGGTGTAAATAACCTTAAGGAACAGAAAGCCTTATAAAGAACCAGTATGTATACAATATGGACAGGTAAATCACCATTTTAGATATATTTTTCTGGGTGTCAATGGTACATTTTGGTTTCTCACTTCCCTAATAGTTTCTCATAAAAACCATTTAAGTAGACGGTGGTATATACATGACGTTGGACACAAAGGCAAGCTACTGCAACCTATAGCTACTTTCATGTACCTTGAAACTGAAGTTTATAATGTAACTGATGTATTTGCTGCTTTAGAAAACTGTGGTCAAATAGTACAAATCCATTTATAAACCTTCAATTTTTAGAAACATGGGAGGGTGGTCAGGGAGAGGAATGAAATGAGGACAGTGATTACAGAATATAGAAATGCAGTAGGGTAGATGACAGAAGAGGACAAAAGTGAAATTGACAATGGTAAAGTTGGGGGGGGGAAGGTTTTAGAAAGAAGGAGATGGGACCTGAGAATGAAGGGGACTGAAATGACTGCCAGTCACTCCTGCTCTGGTGGCTGCCTTATATGGCAGCTTGCATACCCTAATGATAATACTGTAAAAGTAATGCTAAAGATCAACAGCACCATTTTGAAGGCCCTTGAATGTTCGATTTTAGGGCGCATTTTGAAGTAAATGGTGATTACTTCTTTTCCCACTACCACTGTAGTGCAAGAAAGAAAAGAAAGGAAGAACTCACGTTTCTCTAGCAAGGATTTTGCTACCAATGGCAGCTTGGATAGCTATTTCAAATAGCTGTCGGGGTATGGAATCTCTTAGCCGTTCACACATGGCTTTACCCACAGAGTATGCCTTTTCTCTGTTAAAGAAAGCATTACATGATTTTTAGCATGCCATCTCTCTACTCTCCATCAAGCTGGTTCACATTCTCGTGCTTTTCTGTCTCACATTTTCATGACAACCAGCAAAAGCATTTCCAGTCTCAAAACAGGGTTTCATAAACAGATACAGAACTTTTAAAACCAATTCAACACACAGGTGTGAGTGTCCTTCATATTCTTAAGCAGTAAATTTACTTATACAAAAGAAATCTAAAAGTATGAGCACATGTTTTCACATAAAATGTATTCACACAATTAAAAGGTATAAATGTGTGTGCATATGTTTCACAAGGTAATTTTCAAATTTAAAGCAAAATTTATTCTTTTGAAAACTGATATGTCTATGGGTATAACATATCTACATAATTTACACATATGTGTTTTCTTTCATAGTTGCTCCATTTATATTCACGTTTATCAGCCACCTCAATTAGCTCTAAGTCCTTTAGTTGTAAGAATATATACAGTGGCTATCGAGAGGCTATACTCCTCTTTCAAAATGAATGCATTCAAGCTCAACATAATGACACAACAAAAATGAGAAAAATGTTCATAGGATATATACAATTTCTAAAGCTACAGCAACTAGTGAATTAACAGCAGGTAGAGTCCAGAGGTAGTTGCAAAAGTTGTAAAATTAGGCAGCTATTTAGCACTGGAACATGTAAACAGTCTCACTGGAAGCAATGGAACATCTCTATGGTCTACTGAAAGCATTCAGCCATTATGGGGCAGTTCTAAAAATGAGTACCTCTATTCTGGCACCCCAAGGTAGGTGCCTATTCTCTAACAATATCTTGTAGGATACTGAGTGTATTTTAAGGATGTGCACACACAAACTCATTTTAAAGGTACAAAACAACTCTTATTGGTTCAGAAATCTGAGCCTTGATACTACACAGGCTCAGGGTTTGCAGAATAATCTCTTTGTTCAAAATAACAGTGTAATCCAACAACCTGTCTTTAATTATTATCTGGTTTACAAAGTCCAAGATATTCTTGAGGTCAATGTTTGCCACCCTCCAAACACCAGCTGCAACAGTTCATTCGGCATGAAAGGTTGGCTTACCTTAGCTAAGCAGATAGCAACCATCTCACCTTGACAGTCTGCCTCACAACTCTACTCCTTCCCAGGGCTTCTCCCAGCCCATATCTAGGGAAGGCACAACTCCTTTCCTTCCTAGGGCTTCTCCCAACCCACAGTTAGGGATAGTTTCTCCCTCTGGAGAATTCTCCTTTCAGGACCTCTCTCAATTCATAAAAGTGGTCACAGGGATGAAACAGGAAACTACAGGCCGGTGAGCCTCACTTCAGTTGTTGGAAAAATAATGGAAGTGTTGCTGAAAGAAAGGATAGTGTACTTCCTTGAATCTAATGAGTTACAGGATCCGAGGCAATATGGCTTTACAAAAGGTAAATCGTGCCAAATGAACCTGATTGAATTTTTTGATTAGGTGACCAGATTAGGTGGATCGAGGACATATGCTAGATGTAATTTACTTAGATTTCAGCAAAGCCTTTGATACAGTTCCTCATAGGAGGCTGTTGAACAAGCTTGAAGGGCTGAAGTTAGGACTCAAAGTGGTGAACTGGGTTAGAAACTGGCTGTCAGACAGACACCAGAGGGTGGTGGTTAATGGAAGTCGCTCGGAGGAAGGAAAGGTGAGTAGTGGAGTCCCTCAGGGTTCGGTGCTGGGGCCAATCCTGTTCAATATGTTTGTGAGTGACATTTCTGAAGGGTTAGAAGGAAAAGTGTGCCTTTTTGCAGACGATACCAAGATTTGTAACAGAGTAGACACCAAAGAGGGAGTGGAAAATATGAAAAAGTTAGAGGAATGGTCTAATGCCTGCCAACTAAAATTCAATGCAAAGAAATGCAGAGTAATGCATTTGGGGATTAATAATCGGAAGGAACCGTATATGCTAGGAGGAGAGAAGCTAATATGCACGGACGGGGAGAGGGACCTTGGGGTGATAGTGTCCGAAGATCTAAAGGCAAAAAACCAGTGTGGCAAGGCAGTGGCTGCTGCCAGAAGGATGCTGGGCTATATAAAGAGAGGCGTAGCCAGTAGAAGGAAGAAGGTGCTGATGCCCCTGTACAGGTCATTGGTAAGGCCCCACTTGGAGTATTGTGTTCAGTTTTGGAGACCGTATCTGGCGAAGGACGTAAGAAGACTTGAAGCAGTCCAGAGGAGGGTGACGAAAATGATAGGAGGCTTGTGCCAGAAGATGTATGAGGAGAGACTGGAAGCCCTGAATATGTATACTTTAGAGGAAAGGAGAGACAGGGGAGATATGATTCAGACGTTCAAATACTTGAAGGGTATTAACGTAGAACAAAATCTTTTCCAGAGAAAGGAAAATGGTAAAACCAGAGGACATAATTTGAGGTTGAGGGGTGGTAGATTCAAAGGCAATGTTAGGAAGTTCTACTTTACGGAGAGGGTGGTGGATGCCTGGAATGCGCTCCCGAGAGAGGTGGTGGAGAGTAAAACTGTGACTGAGTTCAAAGAAGCGTGGGATGAACACAGAGGATCTAGAATCAGAAAATAAGATTAAAAATTGAACTAAGGCCAGTACTGGGCAGACTTGCACGGTCTGTATCAGTATATGGCCATTTGGTGGAGGATGGGCTGGGGAGGGCTTCAATGGCTGGGAGGGTGTAGATGGGCTGGAGTAGGTTTTAACGGAGATTTCGGCAGTAGGAACCCAAGCACAGTACCGGGTAGAGTTTTGGATTCTTGCCCAGAAATAGCTAAGAAGAAAAAATTAAAAAATTTAAATTGAATCAGGTTGGGCAGACTGGATAGACCATTCGGGTCTTTATCTGCCGTCATCTACTATGTTCTTCTGGTCCGTTCCTGCCGACGTAAAGCTAGCTGGCGTTTCGCTATATAGCTGTGTCAGGGCAGTGGACTCCTGTGAAAATAATGCAAAAAACAGCGCTATTAGAGTAAGACCAGTGCGAGAATACTCCTCTCCATACTTCTACTTACTTGGCGAATGTATGAACGCTCAAAATGGCAAAGATGGCCACTGCTTTGAACTGCCCAGAATTTCAATGTATGGTCCTGGATCATGTGCCACTTACAACCAGAGGAGGAGATAGGTGACGGATCCTCGTGCAGAAAGAACAGGAATGGATTTTCCATTTGGACACCGAAGAGCCCAAAGGACTAAATGCTAAAATAGAGTGCCACATATTTTTTTGACTTTGAAATGAACAACTTTATGGCTAATGACATTTTAACACAGTGATCATCAGTTTCCTATTCAAAGAATAGTAGGTGCAAGCCCTTTCAGACTATTGGATGATGCAATTAGGCTCTTCCCATGTGATGTCATATGTTAGTAGTATAAAACTGGGCAGTTCAAAGCAGCAGCCATCTTTGCCATTTTGAGCGTTCATACATTCGCTGAGTAAGTAGAAGTATGGAGAGGAGTATTTTGGCATTGGTCTTACTCTAATAGCGCTGTTTTTTGCATTATTTACACAGGAGTCCACTGCCCTGACGCAGCTATACAGCGAAACGCCAGCCAGCTTTACGTGGGCAGGAACGGACCGAAGCAAAGAAAACAGAAGCTGAGAGATATAAGAACTCCCTGCCTAATTGAAGCTAAATTCATTATCAGTTTTTTGAGCGTTTTTTGATATACATCATCTTAAAATTAGGCAGGAGGGGGAGAGTGCCGATGAGGTTAGTTCCCTATCTAGTGCTGTTGTATAGTTAATCACTGGCAATGCACGGGGATCTGAGGCTTCTCCTCTATAAAGAACTTCAAAAGTGTGATTAGTGGAGATAAGTCTGATATGAGAAAACTTCATCACTGTTTCTAATTAAGAATTTGAAAATTGAATATAAGGGAGGTATTTTTGTGAACTCCATATTAACTTTTTAACATATTTATCAATGATCTAAAGATGGGAATAGCAAGTGAGATAATTACATTTGTTGATGTCACAAAGTTGTGCAAAGTTGTCAAACACAAGAGGATTGTGAAAAATTGCAAGAGGACCTTGTGAGACTAGAAGACTGGGCGTCAAAATGAC
Source organism: Geotrypetes seraphini (assembly GCF_902459505.1). Classification (NCBI taxonomy): domain Eukaryota; kingdom Metazoa; phylum Chordata; class Amphibia; order Gymnophiona; family Dermophiidae; genus Geotrypetes; species Geotrypetes seraphini. Next base: position 218,830,221 of record NC_047084.1, on the reverse strand, counting down.
AGATGACATTTAATGTAAGTGCAAAGTGATGCATGTGGGAAAGAAGAACCCGAACTATAGCTACATGATCCTGGATTCTAAGTTAGGAGTCACAGCCCTAGGAAAAGGATCTAGGTGTCATTGTTGAAGATATGTTGAAACCCTCAGCTCAATGTGCGGCGGCGACAGCTAATAAAGCAAATAGAATGTTAGGCATTACAAGGAAATGCATGGAAAACAAAGATGAAAATGTTATAATGTCCTTGTATTGTTCTATGGAGCAGCCATAACTTGAATACTTTGTGCAGTTCTGGTTACTGTATCCCCCAAAAATATAAATAATAAAATATAGTCAAATTAGAAAAGGTACAGAGAAGGGCAACAAAAATGATTAAAGGTTTGGGACAACTTCCCTATGAGGAAAGGCTAAAGTGGCTAGAGGTTTATAAAACACTGAGTGGAGTGGAAAGGGTAGATGCCATTCGCTTGTTTGCTCTTTCCAAAAATAGTTGGATTAGGGGGCATGCAATGAAGCTACTAAGTAGTAGATTTAAAACAAAGCGAAGAAAATATTTCTTCACACAAAGTGTAATTAAACTCTGGAATTCATTGCTGGAAAATATGGTGAAATCAATTAGCTTAGTGGGGTTTAAAAAAATGCTTGGATAATTTCCTAAAAGAGAAGTCCACAGACCATTGAGATGGCTTGGGAAAATCTACTGCTTATTCATAGGATAAGCAGTATAGAATCTGTTTTACTACTTGGGATCTAGTTAGGTACTTGGTACCTGGGTTGGCCACTATTGGAAACAGGATACTGGGCTTGATGGACCTTTGGACTGTTCCAGTATAGCAATTCTATGTTTTTATCCTTAAGGATACCCAGAACCCCTATACTTATAGGGAATTCCTGAGATTGCCCCAGGGCTATCACCAAATCATCACCCTGTACACTCCATGTCTCAAGCATACCCACGTGAACATGGCAAAGTAAGCACAGCAGCCATTGGGCCCCGTCACACTAATGACCTTGCAACCTTTGAACGTGACCATCCATTAAACACTCAGAAGCTGTGTCCTCTAGCTGCTGGAACTCTCAGATTCTCCGCTTCCTTCTTCTCAGACCATCCTTTACACTGTAGCTGCTTCCGAGCCTACCTCTTCCGTTTTAAAGGGAAATTGAAAGATTATCTATTTAAAGATGCATTCTCGTTATAATTTCAAAGTTACTTGACTTTGCTATTCTTAAAGAAAGAACCTAGCCTCTCTCTACTAGCCTCCCTAACTGTTTTATCCTTGAATGTTCTTCTTTCCTCAACAACTGTAGTTCCTCCCCGCCTACCCTCATGTTTTTGGTATGCCTGGTAAGTCTGATGTTATGTTTATAAATTTTTATACCTGTATAATTTTACTTTTGTATTTCACCTAGAAATCCTCAAATAGGTAATTATATCACATTTTAATAAAACTTGAAACTTAAAACTTCCTTTTCTTGAACTCTTTGGCTGTTATTGTTATACGGTTTTGTTAACTCCTTCCACAACTGGAAAACTCAGTATCTGCTAATCCTCTGGTTGCTCCCCTTCTTCTATGTGGGATTAATGCTGAGATTGCATATACACCATACTGCTGTTCAATGGTGTAGCAAGGGTGAGGGCGTGTCCACCCCCCACTCCTTCCCGACCTCCCTGCCGTGCACGCGCCCTCCCCCCTCCTTTCTCCCGTACCTCTTTAATTTTCCCAGTGCGAACAGCATCATAAACTTGCTGCCCATGTCATGTCTGCTCTCCCTCTGTCAGTTCCTAGGCATGGGACCCGGAAGTTACGTCAGAAAGAGCCAACAGTGATGCAGGCAGTAAGTTCATGATGCTGCTCCTGCTGGGAAAATTAAGGAGGTTTGAGGGGAGGGGTGGGTCACGCGTACGCGGTGGGGTCAGGAAGGAGCAGGAGGGGCGGAGAGGAGGACAGGTGCCAGCGCCCAGGGCCCCCCACCCCTTACTACACCACTGCTGCTGTTCCCTTCAGCCCTCCGTCTTCAATATCCATCAGGTTGCACTGACCTGATACTTCCAGTTTCAGAATCGTGTCTGCTCCCGGGATTCCAGTTCACCTTGCTCCTGTAATGGTTCAGGGTGAAGTACCAACCCAAAACACATGGGTGTCCTACTCGCTGAGAACTTCATCGTAATGTCCTTTAGCTGCTGCATGGTGGCTCCCTCATAGGTCTGCAGCAACTCACTTAATAGATCTGCATTCTTAGTGTCTGTTCTCCAGAACTCAGGGACACTGGACTAGCCCTCCTTCTCAATACTGGTCAATTTCTGTCTGTTGTGGTCTCTTGGTTTGCAATTGTTCACTTGATACAGCTCTGGTTTGCCACTGAACAACTTCTATCAATGCTTGGACTAGCGCTTACTGGTGTCCATTCCCAGCATCTGGGTCAGTTCTCGGCTGGCCATCTGTAATGCATCTACCATGGCCCTCTTAACTTCAGATTCTTCTTCTAACTCTTGAAGTCTTCCATCTGCAGGGAATTTCTCCCTGATCTGGGCCAAGGCACATGTGCTCTGCATCTGCCACTCCTTGGTCCTGCTCCATCTGATATCCTTAAGCTGGTTCTCCAACCAAGCTCTTGTCCAAGCATCCTTCTTGCACTGGAAAGCTGTCTACTTCAAGTCCTTCAATGTCTTCCCCCTGAAGATTTTCACCTGTCAGCTGTGCTTGGTTTTGGGCCAGTTGGCCTTGTAGTATATGCACTGTGTTCTCCAGTACTGCCAGCTTTTCTTGGTGCTCCTTCACAGACATACTCGGTACTCAAGTCAGATACTTAAGCACCTAGAGAATGTCCCCATAATGAAAAGCAATTTCTTTTTATAAGGCCCTTAATATGTGCGGTGCCAGAACAAATGTATTTTCCAGTCAACTTAACATCCTCATTTTGCCAGTTCTATGGGAAAACTATGAACAGAAATAGAATTATTATGGTTATGAAAGGTTAGTCAAATAATAGTATGGTCAGCGAGTGGTAGCTGAGAGGAAGAAAGAAATAAGAAATATTGGATCTGAGATAAAATAAAATAGCACCAACACACAGTATTGCTTGAAGTTGGTTTTATTTAAACACAGAACATGCCAAATGATGACCAAAAGGCCCATCCAGCATATCAATTTGATCCCCTTACTGCAATACTTCAGACTTTACTTGGTCACTGTCTTTATCCTCTTTCTTTTCTGTTGAGATCAGTGCTTGGCACATGCTTTTTTGAAATTTATTACATATTTTTTCCCCTCCGTAATCTATACTATAAGGCTCTTCTATACATTTCCTACTTTACTGTGAAGAAATACTTCCTCATGTAACTGCTGAATTTACTCCATTTTACTAGAATTTCCTTTCTTCTAAAAGCATTCCATGTTTATACTGGTTTATCACTTTACTTCCATGCAATATTCACTGATTTGAGCTCGAGATTCATACGGTAACTTTCTAACACCAAACTAGGAAATACAATCACTAAGCTATTAGGTCAACTCTCCTGAAGAATTATATTAGTCTTCAGAATTTCATTATAAAATACAAATAAAGGTATTTGATAGAAGAACTGAAAAAAGAGCCTGTTTGCATAATATCAAATTACAGTTCCCCACAACAAAATTCTCTCATTGCCGAGACTTACTTGTGTACAATTGTAGTTAGTTCTTCTACGGGGCGTCCATTTATAAGAATGTCCATTTTAATAAGATCTGTCTGCTGGTATCCGGCTTCCTCATAATCAAAGCTGTAGAAATAAAGGGGATTTAGATTCAGATACATTGTACAAATTGCTTGTTTCAGAGTGGAGGAGTGGCCTAGTGGTTAGAGCAGCTGCCTCAGCACCCTGAGGTTGTGAGTTCATTCCCACTGCAACTCCTTGTGACTCTGAGCAAGTCACTTAACACTTCATTGCCCCAGGTAAAATAAGTACCTGCCTAAAATATGTAAACCGCGTTGATTGTATAAACCACACAGAAAAAGTGGGATCCCTTTTACCCTTTATTTACTGTATTTTTTGCTCCATAAGATGCACTTTTTCCACCCCCAAAAAGCAAATACAACCCCCCCTGCCTCCAGGTACCTTTTCTTAACAGGCGGTGGTCCAGCGCGGTCTCCTGCTGGACGGCTGCTTTTCTCCTTGCAGAGTGGCGCACAATGCAGGAACGCAACCTTTGTGTTTCCTGCCTGGTCCCACGCTGCTCCGTGATTGGCTGCCATCAGTGAACTAATCACGGAGCAGCGCAGGACCAGGCAGAAAGCGCAAAGGTTGTGCTCCTGCATTGTGCGCTGCTCTGCAAGGAGAAAAGCAGTCATCCAGCAGGAGATTGAGCTGGACCACCACCCATTAAAAAAAGTTACCTGGGGATGGATGTGTGTGTTATGTGTATTCACTGCTGCTACAGGCTGCTTCTTCCTAGCACCAGACCACCAGATGCACCTATGTGTAGAGGAGGAAGAACAAAAAAAAAAAAAAAAATTCTAAACCAAATTGTTTTTCTTGGTTTTTCTTCCTCTACAGGGGGTGCGTGCTATGGTCAGGTGCGTCCTATAGAACGAAAAGTACGGTATGTGCCTTCCAAAGACTTCTGATCAATCCACCATTTTATTTCAAGGTTTCTTAAACAACTAAAGGTGTGTATGGGTGTGTGTGTGGGAGGGGAGGGTGTATCAGTCTCCAGCGTAGGAAGGGGGGCATTGGTAGCCCACACTTAGGAATGTGTCAGTGTAACTTGAAACTGTCAGTTTCTGTAAAGCTCAGAGCAGGAGGGGGGAACAGCCCCTCCTTTTTATAGTACTAACAGGGCCATGAAGTTTTCAGCACTTCCAATGCAGTTTCTCCTGAAACAGATAAGTAGGTTTAGATTTAAAGTTTCTTTGGCTATGTTATAAAATGTTTATGTATATTCAGAAATGAATGTAAACAAAAAATATGATTTCTGGAACTTTTATTCCATGTTAAAAAGAAGTTCTTTGTCCAAATTTAAGGACAACCTCTGTTAATGGATTGGTTGACAGCCAATGATGTCTTGCAGGACAAAAGGTATATATTGGGGAGCTACAAATTATTGAGTTGAGATCGTTATCAGAAGGCCAGCATTTTGGCAACTATAACGACCTCCCAGATGACGTAACCAATCTTTTGAGTTCCATGATGAAAATAATAAAAGCAACAATTATTTTGATATTAAACTTGCGTCATGTGTGATTTTCCATATGTATTTTTTAATTTACACACCTTGAGTGAAAGCTAGCAGTTCAATTGGCAACTGCTGCTTGAAGAGTGCGCTGGCGTCCACTTACCCATGCTCATTTGTTAACCTTTGAAATTTCTGTGGATTTACTTGCATTGCAACAGAGTACCAATTTACTTTGCATATGAGGAGTTTTTTTATGCCTATGAGGTTTACCTGCCACCTGTCACTGTAGGATGGAGGTTAGGATCTGAGGCTTTCTCCTCATTTTATTGGTTGCTCGTTTCCTCTGGGCACTTGTTGCAGTGCCCCTATATTAGTGTTTGGTTACACATATGTACCTGTTTTGTTATTATGAAAAGTGTTTGGTGTTGTGTTTGGTTATTATTATGGACTATTTTTATGACATTGATCCATCCATGGTATGTGCCTTGAAGGTGAAGGAGTTAGCAGAAGCAGCAATGTCTATATATACACAAATATATATATAAAGAAATGAAGAAGCAAAACAGCCAGACTGAAATCACAATGTATTTCCAGTGGCATACTAATGGGAAGGGGGGGGGAGCAGACCGCCCTGGGCGCCGGCAACCCATAAATGACTTCAGAAGAGAGCCAGGCTGGTGCAAGCTGCGGGCGGGAGAAGTTGCTCACACTGGCAAAGATTTAAAGAGGCACCGGGGAGGGGGGGGTCCACACCACACTTGAATCCCCCCCTTCATACCTCTTTAAATCTCCACCAGTGCAACTTCTTCCACCCGCGGCTCACGCCAGCCTGGCTCCCCTCTGAAATCACTTCCGGGTCACAGGGCCAGGAAGTGATGCCAGAGGGAAAGCCAACGCCAGCATGAACAGCAGGCTGGAGAAGCTGCTTGCACTGGGGAAGATTTAAAGAGGTATGGTGGGGCGTCAGTGCGGCATAGGGGGTGGGGAAGGAGAGGGGGCGCCACTGCCCTGGGTGCCTCCTACCCTTGCCACGCCACTGTCCCCATCCACCTCTTCCACATCAGCCACCCATGAGGCACCCCCTTCATCGACGCCGCCGCCTCCTCCTCCTCCTCCTTAACCGCAAACTGATGATGAGGATGAAGACACCGCCTGAATAAGTGATCGATACGTGTTACAGTATTATGTTTAACATTAAGAATTACAGTACTGTATATGAATATTGTATATGAACCTGTGTTTAACAAAAACAAAGAAGTGGGTTTTAGTTCATTCTGTACCCTGATATTTTCTATATTGTTGGATTTTCCATGATTTAATGAGATTACAGTACATAGTCAGTTCTATACTATAGCACTTGAATTGTACTGCTAAAGTGTACAGTACAATGCAAGAACTTGTTTATTTCAAATCAATCTACGCACATAAATATGAAGGAAATGTTTATTATTCCTAAATTGATGGTATTCTCAAGGGAATGTTTATTATTCCTAAATTTATGGTATTCTCAAGGGCTATACCCCAAACCCTGCGAATATAAAAGGAAAAGGTTATTTCTAATTTTTTGATATTCACGAGGGGGCTGCACCCCTAACCTCTAACCCCTATATAGTCGTTTATAATCCACTTAACCAAATTCTATGGCTCAAGGTGGATCAGAAGCCTTAAAAGAACTGGGCTAACATCGCAAAAGTATAGAAAAATTTAAACTCTGAAACATCCTAAAAAAAAAAAAGGAATTTATTCCCTCAATAAATAAACAGAAATGTTTTCAAAGAGTATCTGAATGTATAATAATCATTTATCTCTCTTAAGCTGCTTGGTAGTTTGTTCCAGAGCTCAGGTCCACAACCTACAATAGATCTTTGTCCAAGTTAAAATTTTTCAACATTGGAGATTAGATGGAATGGTCAATCTGATTTTATGAGAGGAGTGCAGAGACCTTCCAGCTGACTTCTGCGAGATTATGTAAATTTTTTAAAACAAATAACAGTTTAAAATGAATTCTTGCCCTCACTGGGAGTGAATGTAGTCTAAGAAACAGAGTAGCATGATCAACAGATTTACCCCCTAGAACCAACTTTGCCGCCTTTATAGCCCCTTCTCCTCCTTCTTCATTCAGCCGAATGACTGTAATGATAGTTCCGAATCAGGGGCCAGAGGCTTTACATCCTTCTACTGTATCCCCAGTGTCAGCAGAGCCAAGGAACAGAAACTGAGCTTGGGAATCAAACCCAAGTCTCTTGCATGGTAAACTGAAAGACAGACACTAAACTGGCCCTTGATAACTACATCAAAACTAGAGAGTTGCACATGAATGGAGACCATAGGGATCCTATAGGTTTGACTAACAGGTCTGCAGGATTCCCACAGAAATGGAAAATATTGCTATGGGTTTCCCACAGGAGTGTAGTCTAGATCAGTGTTCTTCAACCACCGGTCCATGGACCAGTGTCAGTCCACAGAAATTTCCTGCCGGTCCACAGAAATTTCCTGCCGGTCCACAGAAATTTCCTGCCGGTCCACAGGGCCAGCACGTGCATCAGGCCCAAAACAGTGTTCTTCAACCGCCAGTCCATGGTGCGATTGATGCGGCGTTATCTTCGAGCCAGCTCCCTCTTCCTTACTGATTCAGTGCACAAAGCCACGGGCAGTGGCTCCTACGGGCATTCTGCACCTGAACCGGAAGCCTTATCTCTGACGTTGCAATGTCAGAGGGAAGGCTTCCAGATGAGGCAAGGTGCAATTATTACTATTATGGAGGTGGGGTCTGGGGTGGAGATTGGGTAGAGATGGGCGGGGTCTGGCCCACGACTTAGCCCAGTGTTCTTCAACTGCCGGTCCATGGACCGATGCCGGTCCACAGAATAATTATTTTATTTCTGCCGGTCCATAGGTGTAAAAAGGTTGAAAAACACTGGTCTAGATCACCAGATGCTAGAGTGAAGCTTGGAATGCCCAGAGAGGCCAGCTGAGGGCTTGGAACATTCACTGGTTAAACAGAAAACACTGCCTATAGAAACCACAGAACTCACTTCTAGAAAGGAGGGGGAAGGCTGTTGAGGTTAAGAAGAAATGGGGTAAAAGACAGTTTGGGTATTAGAAAAGTACCTTTAGGTATGTGACATGATGGAGGAGATAAATTATGGGGACAGGAGGGAGTGGACATGGAATGGATCTTAGCAGGTACAGGTAGCTAAAAGGTTAGAGTTCAGTAGGGACAAGCACAGATGGGTGAAATTTCTGTCCCCATACAACTCACTAGTCTGAATAACTTACTCTGGCACATGGCTTGATGGTTGTTGATACAAGAAATCAGAGTTCAAATAAAGTTTTAAAAGGGTAGATGATTAACTTCCTTTTAAAATATATATGATGCAATTTAGACTTCTGTTGTATATCTTGAAATTTGTCATTTATTTTCTCAAGTAGTACAGGCTAGCCTCTGATAAATGGTTTGTATGGATATAAGATCCACAAAATAATTAACTGTCTTGAAATTATGGCATACTTAATACAGATTGTGTAAATTATGGCCTTTATCTGGTCAGCTTTAAGCAAGAATGTAGCCAGCTTTATATGGTGAGGATGTGTCAGTGGATATTTTCTTATCAGTTTCTGAACTTCTTCATCAGGATTCATTTATGTTCTATTTGATGAGAAATTCAAAATTGTACAATATTTGCATGTTTTTATGGGTGGAAGGCTACAGGTGAATAATATTTCTGGCTATGCTTAGGATAGAGAGGGACAGTGAATGGAGAAAAATGTAAATATCTATATTCATACAATTATAATCCTATAAATATCAGCCAAGGTTAATTTTATTACATATCTTTATAAAAGATTCAGCTACCTCACTGTAACAGGAAAAACGCTACCTTTAAGCTCAACAGCAGAACTGATGAACATAAAGGTAGAGATGCTGAAAGCTTCATTTCACTGATATTTCAATGTGCCTCTACCTTAGTTAAAAATTAGCTCAGTCTCCAGTCAGCAAGGTGTGTCAAACAGTGTCTACCCTATCTACTTTTTCTCTTCCCCTCCACAACAAGAATCTACACTAGAGCCTCCCCAATGGGGTCACAAGTCCCATGTTTGGAGTCTTGGATGGGACAAGTGCCCCAAAAAGTCCAACAGGACAGAGAACCCACGGGTCTAAAACAGTACAAAAGGAAGTGGGAACGGACAATGAACACTCCACTGAAGATCACTGATGTAAAACCAACTTGTTTATTTCATAAAAGGACACAAGCAGAAGCTGTAGACCCAACACAGTATCTGCTTGTGTTTCGGCATCTGAGGAACGCCTGCATCAGGCGACAGGTCTGGGATAAAACAAAGCTCGGTAACTGCCATAGCTTTTCAGTGATTTTGGTTACACTGGCATGTTAGTTGGACTGAGCTTTGTTTTATCCTAGACCTGTCATCTGTGAACATATATGCCACAGTGACCCCCGATGCAGGCGTTCCTCAGATGCCGAAACACAGTGCTGCATCGGGTCCACAGCTTCTGCTTGTGTCCTTTTATGAAATAAACAAGCTGGTTTTACATCAGTGATCTTCAGTGGAGTGTTCATTGTCCGTTCCCACTTCCTTTTGTACTATAGTCCTGTGACACCCAGGAGTCATGGCTGCAGACAGATTAGTGTGCACTGTTTTACACCATCCTTAGTATGCTCAAGTCATTGTGTTTCTTGAAGTATTTAAAGTACAGTTGTCCAGCTTCTGACAGCACTGAATACAAGTTATTTTTAAACAGTTGTTGCATGGGCATAAGTACATAAGTGTTAACATACAAGACCAATCCAGGTCACAAGTACCTAGCAAGATCCCAAATGAGTAAAACAGATTGAATGCTGCTTATCCCAGAAACAGACTGGATTTTCCCAAGTCCATCTTAATAATGGTTTATGAGTTTTTCTTTTAAGAAATTATCCAACCTTTTTTAAACCCTAAGCTAACTGCTTTTACCACATTCTCTGGCAACAAATTCCAGAGTTTAATTGCATGTTGAGTGAAGAAATATTTCTCTGTTTTGTTTTAAATTTATTATATAGTAGCTTAATTGCATGCCCCCTAGTCTTTATATTATTGGAAACAGTAAACAAGTGTTTTATGTCTACTCATTCTACTCCAGTCAGTATTTCATACTGTAGACATCTATATCCCTTCTCAGCCATCTGTTCTCCAAGCTGAAGAGATATAGCCTCTTTAGCTTTTCCTTTCATGAAACGCTTAAATCTGGATTGACAACATAAGAACAGCCTTACTGGGTCAGACCAATGGTCAATCTAGTCCAGTAGACTGTTTCCAATAATAATCAATCTAGGTCACAAGTACCTGGCAGGAATCCAAATAGTAGCAACATTCCATGCCACTAATCCCAGAGCAAGAAGTGACTTCCCCCATGTTTTTCTCAATAGCAGATTATGGACTTTTCCTCCAAGAACTTGTCCAAACCTTTTTTAAACCAAGATATGCCAACTTTTGTTACAACATCCTCTGGCAATGAATTCCAGAGGTTAACTATTCTTTGAGTGAAAAAATATTTCCTTCTATATGTTTTAAAAGTATTTCCATGTAATTTCATTGAGTGTCCCTTATACTTTTTGTAGCTTTTGTGCAGCGAGTTATATGTACATAGAGAACTGGCATATAATCAGAAAACTGGAAAATGTGATAACTTAAATACTAGATTTAAAAAAGTAATAACTATAGCAACAAACTACACCATATCTGTACTAAATGAACCTGCCTGGACTAGAGAACAACTGAAGAATTATGTCATATTCTTTTGTTATTCATCTTCGTAGGTTTGCAGGCTCATCCATTTATTGTCACTTGCAATCCAGTTCTAATACATATCCTTTTCCCCTAAGTATTAATCTTTACCTTGCATATCCTGAAGAAAGGAATTTCAAGCTGTCATAAAAATCGACCACAATTTCATTCAGTGGAAAGAGATATTTCAGCAAAACTCTCTGGTCATCGATATAAACCATGCTCTTCTGAACTGCCCTTCGACCCTAATCAAACAAAACCACTGTAAGGTACACAGTATATAAACTTAGAGACCAGGAAAAGTACAAAGAAGGGAAACAAAACTATCAGGCGACATAACACAACTTATTTTAGCAAAGCGTAAATACAAAATCTGTGCAGGACTCTATCTTATAAAAAAGAATTACTGAGTGGTAGATATAGTAGAAGAACATGGGACAGAGTAATGGTGCGGTTTGTGAAGGGAGAGAAGAAAATTGTGGGAGGGGGAAAATTTAATCAATGGCTCTTGGAATGTTAATGGGTTGAATAATCTGGGAAAACAAGAGTATTTTCTTTAAGGAAACTTGCTAGGATGAAATAGGTTAATAGTTTGATACAGTGCTACTACAGTGTTCCCCCGGTCGTTCGCGGTCGGCGGTTCGTGGTCCTGATCATTCGCTGTATTTTACAACCGTGAACCACTGACAAGGAGAGGGCAGCGGGAGAGGCAGAAGAGAGCAGCCAGAGTGCCGGCGAGTGCAGGAAATCACTCGCGGTATGCTCCGACTGCCTCTTCCTGCACTAAGTCGGGCCTTATCCAATCAGGAGTTGCTTTGACACGCAGCTCCTGATTGGATAAGGCCCGACTTAGAGGCGGTCGGAGCATACTGCGAGTGATTTCCTGCACTCGCCGGTGCTCTGGCTGCTCTCTCCTGCCTCTCCCGCTGCCCTCCCCAGTCTCCTCCATGAAAAACCGTATTTGCGTTTTTTCAAGATTCGTGGGGGTTCCTGGAACTGAAACCCCGTGAATATCGGGGGAGTACTGTACTACTAATCATTTTTATAGCGCTACCAGATGTACACAGCGCTGTACATTAAGGGCCAGATTCTGTATAGGATGCCGGTTTCCGTAGCCACCTAAGAAGCGGCTGAGAATTGCACACATTGGCATCCTAAAGCATGACTTCTGGAAACTAGGAGAGACTGACAGTGAGTGGACTTCTCTATACACATCCAGATTCTGATAATTCTTTCAAGCACCCACTGCTTATCACCAATGGAGAGAATATGCTGGGCTAGAGGGATTCTTGGTTTCAAAAAGTTAAAGCAATTGTATTCAAAAAGTAATTACAGTACACGCTTCAGTGTTTGTTTTCAAAATGGCATTGCCAACCATATGTACACTAGATATGCAGATGGTAAAAAAAAAAAAGTTTGGGTTCATTTTCTAATCAGTTTTAGGGCTCTTTTTATAAAGGTGCACTTATAGCACATGCTAGCCAAAAAATTACCGCCTGCTTAAAAGGAGGCGGTAGTGGCTAACGCGTGCGGCATTTTAGAATGCGCTAAAACCGTAAAAGGAGCCCTTAGTGTGTTTTTTTTTTTTAAACCAGAGTTTTAGCTTTTTTAGTTTCAGACATTAATGCATTTTAAATTTCATTAAACATGTAAAATTTGCTAATACAACAAAATCAATTTTATGTGCATTAATTCAGAGATCTTATTAGTGTGCTTTACATGCACAGAACTTTCTGATCCTAAACTGCAAATTATCCCCCAGATTCTATATATGGTATTCAAAATTGAGTCTCAAAACAGAAATATAAATGTGGGAGAAAATACTGATTATATTATGAATTCACTGAAAACAATAAAAAATATATAAGAATCAATTATTTATCAACCTAATTATAATTTATAAATCAAAAAAATAATAAAAAACTGTATATTAATTATAAGTGAGTGCTCAGTTTATAATATCATTCAATCACAGCAGTGTTATAAAACAATGATATATCTTTCCATCATTGCACCCTCCTATCTCCTTGCGTTGTTTATAGTTGATTAAATAACTTGATGTTAATATGTTTGATCTGCAACTAAAACATATATATAAAAAAAGAAAAAGATGGTACTTAGCTTCAAACAGTAATTATTGATGTCAGGATTCAAGTGCAAGAGGTTAAAGAATTTCCTTTACGATCATTGTCGCTGGTTGGAAATCAAGTCCAAAAAGTTCAGGTGTTCTTGTGACAATAAGTCCCCAAAAAAGAAAGAAAAAATCCCAACGTGTTGTATCAAAAAACCAAATCCTCAGTGTAAAATGCTGTATAATAATCCACAAGACTCGGTCTTCACCGCTACTTCCCTCAACACTGACCGTGTTTCACAAAAATTGCTTCATCATTAATCCTGGATTCTTTTTTACGGTTACCAACCACCGGAGGAAGAACATCAGATTCCAATTTGACGCAGAGCAAACTCAAATCATGCAAGCTGAACAAGAATCATTGACACTGGTATTTAACAATTCTTCTAGGATACTAACAAGTAAGATCATCAATTTTTAAAATATTAATTCAATGATTCATTTTTTGTTTAGTTCACCAGTATGGCTTTATGTTTACATGAATTTTTACTTTGTATTTTGTAGCATTTTAATTGTGTTATCATTTATTAATGTATTTTATACATGGTAATTACCCCTGATATAGGCAGATGCCCAAATATGGCCATTTTAGGTCGATGTGCTGATAAATTTTATCATGGTTGCTATACTGGTGTTCATTGCCATTTTTACTGCTGGCCCTCCTGGAATTACCACTCCAGGTGGTATTTCTTCTGACTCTTTTTTCATTGCCTCTTCATAAAACATAGAAGTTGCCATACTGGGACATATCAAAGGTCCAACAAGCCCAGAATCCTGTTTCCAACAGTTGCCAACCCCAGGTTGCAAGTACTTGACAAGATCCAAATGAATAAAATAGATTCTATGCTGCCTATTCTAGGAATAAGCCGCATATTTCCTGAAGTCCATCTTCATAATGGCTTATAGACTTCTGTTTTAGGAAATTGTCCAACGTTTTTTAAACCCTGATAAGCAAACTGCTTTCACCACATTCTCTGGCAATAAATTCCAGAGTTTAATTACACATCGTGTGAAGAAATATTTTCTCTGGTTTGTTTTAAATTTACTACTTAGTAGCTTCATTGCATGTCCCCTTGTCCTAGTGTTTTTGGAAAGAGCAAAGAAGCAATTCACATCTACCCATTCCACTCCACATAGTATTTTATAGACCTCTATCATGTCTCCCCTGAGTCTTCTCTTCTCCAGGCTGAAGATCACTAGCTGCTTTAGCCTTTCCTCAGAGGTGTCGTCCTATTTTTTATATCATTTTCATTGCCCTTATCTGTACCTGATCTAATTCTGCTATATCTTTTTTGAGATGCAATGACCAGAATTGCACACAGTATTTAAGGTGCAGCTGCACCATGAAGCAATACAAGAGCATTATAACATTCTCATCTTTATTTTCCATTCCTTTCCTGATAATTTCTAACATTCTATTTGCTTTCTTAGCCCCCATTGCACGCTGAGCTGATGGTTTCAATATCTCCTTAACAATGACACCTAGATCCTTTTCCTGGGTGGTGACTCCTAACGTGGAATCCTGCGTTGAGTAACTATAGCTTGAGCTCCTCTTTCCCACTTTGCACTTGCTCACATTAAACATCACCTGATGTTTTGATGTCTAGCCACTTAAGGTCCTCTTGCAATTTAACTTTACACAACTTTATGTCATCAGCAAATTTAATTATCTCACTAGTTATTTCCATCTCTAGATAACTGATAAATATGAAAAAAGCAGCAGTACAAGCAGAGTCCCTTGGAGAACTCCATTATTTACCCTTCTCCATTGAGAATATTGACCATTTAACCCTACGCTCTGTTTTCTATCTTTTAACCAGTCCTTAATAAACAAGACATTACCTCCTATCCATGAAGTCTTTCATGAGGTACTTTGTCACATGCCTTTTAAAAATCCAGATTCACAGTATTGACCAGCTCACTTTTATCCATGTTTATTCACCCCCTTCGAAGAAATGTAGTAGATCAGTGGTTCTCAACCCACCAGCCAGTTGGGTTTTTGGGATAACCCTAATGAATATGCATGAGAGAGATTTGCATATAATGGAGGTGACAGGCATACAAATCTGCTCCATGCATATTCATTAGGGCTATCCTGAAAACCTGACTGGCTGTTCGTCCTCCAGGACAGGGTTGGGAACCACTGTAGTAGACTGATGAGGCAAGATTTCTCTTGACTAAATCCATGTTGGCTTTGTCTCATTAATCTATACACTTAAGAACATAAGAATAGTTATACTGGGTCAGACAAATGATCTATCTTGCCTAGTATTCTGTTTCCAGCAGTGGCCAATCCAAGTCATAAGTACCTGAAAGAAACTCAAATAGTAGCAGAATTCCATGCTACCGATCCCAAGGCAAGCAACGGCTTCCTCCAGCTATACTAACCACTGTTACCACATCCTCGGGCAAAGAGTTCCAGAGCTTAACTATTCCATTTAACTTCTTTGAATGTCCCCTAATCTTTGTAATTTTTGAAACAGTAAAATTTAACTCATATTTACCTAGTCTACATTACTCAGGATTTTGTGGATCTCAATCATATCCCCTTCAGTCATTTCTTTTCCAAGTTAAAGAGCCCTATCTTTTTTAGCCTTTCCTCATATGAAAGGAGTTCCATCCCCTTAATCATTTTGGTAGCTCTTTTTGAACCTTTTCTAATTCTGTTATATCTTTTTTGAGATATAGCGACCAGAACACAATATTCAAGGTGAGGTCACAACACGGAATGATACAGAGGCATTATAATATATCTAGTCTTTAAGCCCGTTACATTAACGGGTGCTAGAATATATGTCTGTCTGTCTTTCTTTCTTTTTCCCTTCCGCTGTCTTTCTTTCTGTCTGTCTCTCTCTGCCCCTGTGTCTTTCTTCCTTTCTTTCTGTCTCCCTCCCTCCCGCTGTCTGTCTTTCTTCCTATCTGTCTCTCTCCCTGCCCCCTATGCAGTAGCAACATTTCCCCCCCCCACTTCCCTGTGCAGCAGCATTTCCCCCACACGCCACTTCCCTGTGCAGCAGCAACAGCATTTTCCTCCCCCCACTTCCCTGTGCAGCAGCCGCAGCAGAAATCCCTCCCCCTCCATTTCCCTGTGTAGCAGCATTTCCCTCCCCTCTTCCCACTTACCTGTGCAGCAACAGCCCCAGTATTTCCATCCCCCTCCACTTCTCTGTGCAGCAGCAGCAGCATTTCCCCATACCCCCTCCTTTCCCTTCTCACGGTCTGGCCTGCTTCCTTAGTCCCTTGCCGCCCCCCTTCCCTTCCCGCGGTCTAGCCTGCAGGATTAGTTTGAGTCCAGAGTTTATTTTTAAGTTTAAAGGTGCCACGGCAGCTTCTCTCACGATCGCCGCCTGTGTCAGAAGCCTTCTCCAACGCAGGTGCAGCTCGTGAGAGGAGTCGCCGAAGTGGCTTTTAACTTAAAAATAAACTTCGGCTGGTAGGGCCGTATTTCCTGGATGGAGGACTGTGCGAGGTGGAGAGCAGGGAGGCCATTGGTTTTGCAATTTGTCTGGCAGTCACTGGCACAGCTAAGCTCGCATGTGCACTCCTGCCGGCCAGGGACCTACGGATCACGCAGGTAAGAGAGCGCATGCGCGCTTAGCGTTTTATTATAGTAGATGGTCTAACTTACTATCCCTTTCCTAATAAATCCTAACATTTTGTTTGCTTTTTGGCCATCGCCGCCCACTGGGTGAAAGTTTTCAGCATATTGTCTACAATGACATTTAATAACTTTTTCTTGGGTACTAACCCCTAAGGTGGACCCTAACATCTGATAACTATGGGGTCCTTTTACTAAGATGACCTAACCGATTTATTTATTTAAAAATTTATATACTGTATATTAACTATACGGTTTACAAAGATTACAATCATAACACATTAAATACCATATACAGACACAAATGCAGAACAGCTCTCATAAAAAAAAAAAAAAAAAATTTAACACAGGAACGTGCTAACAAACAATTGAGTTTCTAGCATGTTCTTAAAATTCATCCTCCTAGTACAGTATCGCAAAATTCCAGGCAACACATTCCAAAGCTTACCACCTGCCACAGACAGCATCGCTGCACCAATCCAAACATGATGGATTGACATCTTACCCTCTAAGCTCAGTTTCATACTATTTTCTGATCTCAGACACCTTCTAGGCTGATAAATTTCAAAAACAACCGGAGAAATATGATATAAAATCTGATGTATAGTTGAAAGAATCTTAAAGTGAACTCTTTGCTGCATGGGTAACCAATGCAATTGCTTCAGGACTGGGGTTATGCGAGTCATTCTTGGAAAACCAGCAATCAATCTTGCAGCAGAGTTAATCAATATTTGCCCTCATCTTCACTTTAGCAACTCCCAAGTATAGTGCATTGCAATAATCCACCCTACTCAGGATCAGTGCTTGTACTACACTACGGAAGTCAAATGCTGGTAACATAGGTTTTAATCGATTTAGCATGCGCTAAAGATTAGCGCACGCTAAATTCTAAGGCACCCATGGAATATAATGGGCGCCTTAGCATTTAGAATGTGCTAATCTTTAGCGTGTCTTAGTAAAAGGACCCCTATGTTTGGAATTATTCTTTCCAATGTGCTTCACTTTTGAATTTGTCCACATTATGGGCTCCTTTTACAAAGGTGCCCTAGCGGTTTTAGCGCACGCATCGGATTTGCGCGCGCTAGATGGAAAACTACCGTTATTCCGCGCGTTAAGGCCCTAACACACCTTTGTAAAAGGAGCCCTAAATTTCAACTGCCATTTCATGCCCAGCCTTGCATATGTTTTAACAACTTTGGATACTTTTCTTCTAGGGACTTCACCTTGAGAAAGCATTTATGCAAAACATGTCGGTGAACTAGCTGTCCCTGTATTCAGACCACAATGAAAAGCTAAGTAATAGCTAAAGCTATTAAATTATATTTATAAATATTTAAAGTTTAAAAACACTAATGAAATATATTTATTGATATTACGAATACTTTATATGAAATTTAAGAATAATCTGGATCCTATGATGATTCAACACATAATGTAATGAAATTATTAGACACAGAGTGGTGTTTCTGAGGACCATAAAATTGTATAAAAGGTGTTATATTATAAGAGAATATCCCTTAATTTAAGTTCTGATTGAAATAACACCTCTATGATATATTAAAGTTGCCTAATATCTGATAATACTATTAAATTAAACAACAGCACAGACCTGAACTAAATGTATAAATTATCCATATGGTGGCTGAATGTCATTAGTATGGAGGAAATTTTATCATCATGATATTTTCATGTATATATAAATAGTACATGTGCATAAAATAGCATTTATAAATTACTCCCATGTAAATGTATGCACAATGACCAGAATGTGTGACACAAGTATAGGGATGTCCATTGGATGAAGTTGAGAGTCACATGTGCATTTAAAAACAACAACACACAGTTTGGGTTGTATTTTATGCATGAAAATTTATACTGTACTTGTTTCTACAAATTCATTTTAGGTATGACTTCTGCTAGATTTCTGTTTGTACTTTAAAAAGACGCAGGTGTCTTTATAAAGCTGCCTTCTTGTCCTCTCAATCTAGGCAACGTTACCTTCCAAACACATATGGCCTCTTTTACAAAGCCGCGTGGCAACAGCCCTGAAGCCCTTTAAATCTCTATGGGCTTCGGGGCCATTAGCACAGCTTTGTAAAAGAGGCCGTTAATTTCATGTTATCTTTCTCATTCTACTTTCCTATTCTGTGAACAATATTGAGGTAGCTACACTTGTTTTCAGCTTGTTTTGTATTGTGGCTAACACAGATGGATGAGAAAGTTACATTGACCACACATGTCTACAAACCTGACATAAAGTAATTATCTTTCCAACATGTTCTTCAGGTGTTATAAGTGTTCCTAAAACCATGGGCTCCAAGTATTGTGACACCTGGGATTTATCAGGAAACTGAGCAGGATTGACAATGGTAACCTCTTCTCTGCCAAACTCCTGCAAAACAAAATGTTATCTATGTGATCAACCAAGCTTGGCTTGCTATAGTAGATAGTATATAATGCAATCATTGCCATTTATTTAACTCTCTTTGATATAGCTAACACTTTCCAAACCTGTCTTCATGACCTCACTACCAGTCGGATGATCAGAATCTACCAGGGCTATCTATGAGATAAAATTTGAATAGAACAGATATGCAACCTATACAAATTTATTTGTGGGAGAATATAAAAACATAGCAAAGTTTTATTTACATACTGCGATAAACCATGAAGTTTGATGCAGTTGACAAAAATTACACAGGCTCCCCCCCCCAAAAAAAAAAAAAAATTATTGGTGCTTTTTTTTTAAACTTATTCCAGGGGTTATTTGGGGCGCTGATTCAGAAAATTGCATCAGCTCTAGTTTTTTACCCCTCTTTTATGAACACATAGCGCATGTTTTAGTACTGGCAGCGCCGGTAACTGCTCCAACGCTCATAGGAATTCTATGATATGGTTGAAATAATTAATTTTTTTTTTACCACTTTTTAAAAGATCTCATCTGCAAAATCAGGATATCATAACAAGCTTTTTTGAATGGGAAATTTATTATTTAAATTATCCACATTTTTTTTGTGTATAATGACCTTTGTTTCACAACTATTCGTCTACTTCCTTTTCTATAATGTACAGTACACTAGCATAAAAATGTAAAGCTCAAATGACACAATGTCATGTTATATTACATAATTATGTGCAAAAAAATTAGATGGTAAACATGGTTTCCTTAGACCAGTGTTTCTCAACCTTTTCAAGCCAAGTACCCCCCAAGCCAGCGGTCGTAAACTCACAGCACCCCAGGTATTATTTTGAGGCCCGCGGTCTGGCCGGCTCCTTTGCTGAAGTCATTCTTCAGTTCAAAGCTACGGGCAGCGGCGGCGGCTCCTCATGTGATCCACGCCTGCGTCGGAAACCTCTCTGAAGGCAGGCTCCCTTGCCGAAGTCATTTTTCAGTTCAAAGCCACTGCAGTGGCTCCAAGAATGCATCAGAAGCCTCTCTGACATCACGATGTCAGAAAAAAGGCTTCCGACACAGGAGCGAGGAGCCACCGCCACCTGCGGATTTGAACTGAAAAATGATTTTGGCAAGGGAGTCAGCCAGAAACGAGGAAGAGAAATGCTGATGCTCACTCAATTGGGGAGAGAGAGGGAAGGAGGGAGAAGGAAGACAAGGGAGAGGAGAGGAACAAGAGATGCCAAGTCCATGGGAGGGAGGGAAAGGAAAAAAGGAAAGGAGATACCAGACCATGGAGGGGGAGGGATAGATGCCAGGGCATGGAGGGAGGGAAGGAGACAGATGCCAGACCAGGGGAAAGGAAGGAAGGAGGTAGGGAGAGAAAAGAAGAAGAGAGATGTCAGACCATGGAAATAGGGAGGAAAGGAGAAATAGGAAGGGAAGGAGAGAGAGATAGGGAAGGTAAGACATGGAAAAGTAGATTTTGAGAAGAAAGCAGAAAAATGGAAAAATTGAATGTTAAGTTAATGCCAAAGATGGATGAAAATACAACAAAGCAAACTGACTTCAATGAAAAAACTGTCTATAGAAGGTGATCAATTGTGTATATAAAGTGCTCAGAGACATGAAACTCTGAAGGGAAGGCTAAAAAAACCACCCTGCGATAAGAGTCCACCTTCCAGTCATTGCAACCTCATAAATCAGTGATCACGCTCTAAGATGTAGTGAACAAATTATGTTAGTCTTATAGTTCTTTTAGTCATTCAGAATTGCTGAGAGTGATATCTTCTCTTCATATATCAAAATACAGCCATCACTGCTTTAATTGAGTGTGATACTATTCACTTAGCTTTTAAATGTATTTTAAGGGGTCCCTTTTGGCAGTTGGAATCTTCAGAACTAACACTGATATCCAGCAGCGATGTGACTGCACATCACAAAGTTAACAGAATTATTACAATCTACAGCACTAAGCATTTTTGAAAATCCATAATCGGGTCTCCTGAAGCAGAGATCGAAAAGGGGCCAAAAGGGACCCCTTAAACTACATTTAAAGTCACCAGACAACATAGATAGGGAAAATGATTTTATTTTCAATATAGTGATTGAAATGTGTCAGGTTTGAGAAAGGAAAGATGTTAAACTTTAACTGTGAGGGCCGCAGAAAAAATAAGGTACTTGGAGGGCCGCAGAAAATAGTTAATGTCTAATTAAAGAAATGACAATTTTGCATGAGGTAAAACTCTTTATAGTTTATAAATCTTTCCTTTAACAGTTTACGCCACATAGATATTTAAACATCTCTATCATATCTCCCCTCTCCTGCCTTTTCTCTAAAAGTATACATATTGAGATCTTTAAGTCTGTCCCCATACGCCTTATGACGAAGACCACGCACTATTTTAGTAACTTTCCTCTGGACCAACTCCATCCTTTTTATATCTTTTTGAAGGTGCTATCTCCAGAATTGCACACAATATTCTAAATGAGGTCTCACCAGAGTCTTATACAGGGGCATCAATATTTCCTTTTTTCTTCACACACTGAGCACACCTACTGGGTTTGATGAACCTTTTGTCTGTCCAACTATGGAAACTCCTATGTTCTTATGTTTTAAAATAGGCATGGTATTTAGGAATAAGAAAGCTACATTTTTTTACATTTGCAATGAACTGTAAGCCAATAACAGTAGCAGTGTTTTGATAGTGGCTTAATACCACATACTCTAATCAAAGCAAGATTCTTCTCATCACATTACTTATCTAAAGGAGACTGCTAATATAATTTTTGTGGATTAATACATTTATCTTTATAAGCGGAGGGAGGTAAATTCTCCCAACTAATGTAACCTGATTTCCATTTCTTTAAAAAAGAGCACAGTTATATATACAGGATAAGATCAATATAAGGTTATACACTATTACACAGACATCACACACAGAACATTTGTTAGAAATAAAAATGATTTTCTGAGAAGATTTAAATGTGTTATGATCCCAGACAAGGGCTTGTTTGCTTTTTGCATGTTTACAGCAGAAATGGGCTTAAGGCTGCCGTTCATTTCAAGCACCATTAAATAGGTCCATCATTAGCAAAGTACCTTTATCAGTTTTGTTGAAGAAAGAATAGCCTTGTACGGTACAGTGGGTGCAGTCAAGATGACCGATGCATTGTACTCCTGCTCCAAACGCTGATAAAATACTTCCATGTGTAAAAGACCCAGAAAGCCCAACCTGTTATAAAAACAAAACAAAACATTTTGGCAGTCAATTATAAACATCAGTGTTCTCCCTAGTGTGTTTTAGCCGGGCACTCCACCCGGCTACTTTAGGTGAGCGCCCGGCTGTCATTTCAGAAGGTCGCGAATCAACCTGACTGATCGCGAACATCACTAAGACTCAAACTAAATATTTTGGGTTTTGATACCACAGCTCCTCAGCTGCCTTGCACTGACCAAAGGAAGAGCCAACACTTAGATTGTTTGTTAACTTTCAACCATGTAACTTTTCTACCAGCCACCACTTCATTTATTGACCAATTGCAAAGCGTTGTGCTGGAAAATTTAAAGAGAGTTTTGGAATGCAGGTTTGGGGGGAATCTGCATTTCATGTATGGTTTCTGGAGAAGGCTGGTTTCTCCTCATTGGTCAAGGGTTTGGACGTTGGACGTGGCCTGTGTGGCGGGAATATTTGGATATCATTGGTTTTTTAAGCTATCAGAGGCCTTGAAGTGTAAAGGCATTTTGGTGTTGGCTAGTGACTCGCCCGTCCCGTGCTGGATTAAGTGGGCTCTCCAAGCAAGACCACTTCAACAGGGGAAGATGGAGTCATGCTGTCCTTCCCGAGACTTGTCCTCGGCTCCTGGTAGAGAAAATAAGTTAAACAGTAAGTGTCGGTGGACTGTCCGCAGGCGCATTTTTCGGCGGCCCTGGAAGCGATGACCCTGAGAAGAAGGTCTCTTAAGTTTAATAGTATCCTGACCCTCCTCTCTTTACTGAATTGAGGCCTAGACTTCTCAGTTCACTGTCATGCCGCTTCTTCAAGGCGCCTGCATCACCTCTTCCTGTCACTTTATTGCCTTAACGGTTCAAACCAACTTGTTAATTCTGCGATCTTTTAAGTAACTAATGTGTTTGTGTTTATGATGCCTTAGCACGGGTTGAACAAACTGTCAAGAGCCCATTTTTTAGGTTTGGATTGGCAATTTGAACTCTCACAAAAGAAATGTGTGGGAATGATTTAATTTTGTACCATACTGAAGCCGGTATTTCTTTTGTTTAGTTTTTTAAAGTTTTGTTTGTGGAGTCCTGTCATTGTTGACTTCTTTGCATGTGCTGAGTTTTCTAGTTACTAGGAAATGAGTTTTTACTGCCGGTGATATTGCTATAATTAAATGGGCATCTAGGGATAAAATTAAGACGGGGCCCTTATAATGCCATATTGCTTGTTATAGAGTGAAGACTGTCCTGTTTTCAATGCTTTAGGGAGGGAAACGGTGTATGTATGGAACTTGGATATGGGAATCTGGAGCAGGTACATGTGTAGAGGGCATTTAGGATAATGTATGTGGGTTAGTTTGTGAAATGGGGAAACTAGGATGCTAGTAGTTTTAAGGAAAGAGATGGCAAATAAGACAGAGAATATTACAAGGTCTCTGTACTGCTGTATGGTGTGACCTCACCTTGAGTATTGTGTTTGGTTCTGGTTGTCCTATCTCAAAAAAGATATAGCGTAATTAGAAAAGGTTCAAAGAATACTCCTAGTGGAATTCTGTGGAACTGCACAGAGCAAAATGTGCACAGAATTCCCCATTCACACAGAATTATGCACAGACTTTCTGTTCTGCCCTGACCACTCTCCCGACCGACTGAAAACCCCCCTCCCCCTTCCATGAGAGCCGACATACCTGTGAGCCTCCTAAAGAAGCAGCAACGGTTAACAGAGGCAGCGCTATGACCAGGCTGTTTGCAACCAGCCCCACCAGGGCCTTCTGATGCATCACTTTTTGTAGATGGGTGAAGTGGCAGAAGGAAGACTCGGGCAGCCGAAAACAGCCACTTCACAGTACTGCCCACAGGTATGTCAGCTCTCATGGGGGGGGGTGTCGATAGAAGAGAGGCCAGACCTGCATGGAGAAGTGGTGGGGACATGGATGCTAGGCCCACATGGAGAGGAGGGGACATGGATGGAAATACTTTTAAAACAAATAAGAGGAAATATATTTTTCAGTTAAAGAATAGTTAAGCTCTGGAATTCATTGCCAGAGGATGTGATAACAGCGGTTAACATAGATGGGTTTAGAAAAGGTTTGGACAAGTTCCTGGAAGATAGGTCCATAGTCTGCTATAGAGACCTAGGGGAGCCACTGCTTGCCCTGGGATTGGAAGCATAGAATGTTGCTGCTATTTGGGTTTCTGCCAGGTGCCTGGATTGGCCACTGTTGGAAAAAGTATACTGGTCTAGATCGGCCATTGGTTTGACCTAATATGGCTGTTTTTATTTATACATGGGGTTTCTGGGGCAGCAGTATAGTGGAGTTCTTTTGAGATGGACTAGGTATGTGTTAAGGACAAAAAAGGTGCTAGTGTGTACAGGTAAGCAGCAGGATGCGAGTTGGTGGAAGGGTTACGTCTAAGGAGGGTGTTTAGGAGAGTGTTGTGGGAAAGGAGCCCTATAGGAGAACCCTGATGTTGATAAAGCTGCTTTGTTCAGCACATAATTCACTACTTGCGCTGTAACCACCTTTTTACGCTGCCCCTAAATTGTGATCAAGAGGCTAAAAGAAAACAGCCATCAATATCTGATACCTGAGCATTGGAAAATAATAATAATTAACTAATAAAAATAGTGCACATTTAATTTTCCCCACCACCAAATTTCCCTGTCCGCCCCACCCGGCTACTTTTTCGTGCCACCCTGCTGGAAAAATTTTCTGGGGAGAACACTGAACATATTGTGACAGGGAAGCTCCTGTCACAGTGAAAACTACTGCTAAAACTCCCCAACATGCAGCACAGGGTCCTGTAAAACCCGGCATGGAGCCAGGACAGCTGGTTCAGCCAGGAGAGTGCAGGAAAAGGCAGGTCCCAGCACAGCCCAAGAGCCAGATAGGGAGGGCTCTGAAAACCACTAATTTCCCCTATCACTCCTTTCCCCAAGTCAGGGAGAAACCTGACACCAATTTGCAAAGGGGTGGAGTCAGACCCCGGAGTTTGCAGGCTGGGAAGCCACAAAGGCAAAGTCAGGTGAAGTGGAAAGGGGAGGACACAGCTGGCCCTGATTACAGAAGCCAAACGAATCATGGAGTTGCCAGCGCTCACCAGTTACCTAAGCCCCATCAGGACCGTGGTGCAGGAAGCCAGCTCATAAGGAGAGGCAGGACAACACTCAGGAGGCAGCTTAAGCCCCAGGGAGAAGGGTTGGGAAATGATCCCCATGGAAATGCTGCAGAGGTTTTGGCAGACATGCAGGAAGGGGGATGGGATGCAGAAATGGAAAGCCAGAGTTCCCATGAGGGTGAATGGGAAATGTGTAGTGTCCCTGGGGATAGTATAAGTGAAGAGGACATGGATCTGGGAGGGCACTGTGTGTGAGAGTCCTCAGCTGATTGCATGAAGAAAGTTTTCCGTGGTTTTTTTTCACACTGAAGCCAAAGCATCTTGGCAGGCAGAGCTGAGGCAGCCCTGCCTAATTAGGTGAGAAAAGCTTGTGTAAATACAGAAAGAGCTGAGACGTGAAAAGGCTGGCATAAGCCGAGCTCAGCTAAAAAGATATAAAGGGGTTGTAGTTCCGAGAGACCGATATTTCTCAGAGGGGATACGAGACCAGGAGAGCACTGGACTAATGTAAAGTTTTGGAGTTTGAATTATATTTTGTTGGATAAAGATGGGCAATCCCGTTCCTCAGTCAAAGCCCATATGACTCACCTGGACTGAGCTATACCAGAATGCAGGAAGCACCTAAGGGAGTCTAAACCCAATTGTGAAGGGTTTTTTTTTTTTTTCCTATTTTGATTTGGGACATTAATAAACCTGATACTGTTTTCCAGAAATCCGGTATCCGGGTTTTCCTTCATACAACCATATAAAAGGCGTTTCAAAATTCTTGCTTGTGGTCCGAGCCAGGCTTTCCCACCTACTCAGGGACAGGCCCGGCCACAATATATATATATATATATATATATATACCGTATTTGCCGGCGTATAAAGCAATGTTACTTACCGTAACAGTTGTTATCCAGGGACAGCAGGCAGCTATTCTCACTAGTGGGTGATGTCATCCGACAGAGCCCCGATACGGACATCTTGCAAGCATGTCTTGCTTGAAGAAACTCAGAAGTTTCGAGATGCCCGCACCGCGCATGCGCCAGTGCCTTCCCGCCCGATGTACCGGGCGTGTCTCCTCAGTTCAGGTAGCTAGCCTGAGAAGCCAACCCAGGGGAGGTGGGTGGGACGTGAGAATAGCTGCCTGCTGTCCCTGGATAACAACTGTTACGGTAAGTAACATTGCTTTATCCCAGGACAAGCAGGCAGGTATTCTCACTAGTGGGTGACCTCCAAGCTAACCCCAATGGGATGGTGGGAGAGTTGGCAACTTAAGAGAACAAATTTTGTAACACTGTTTGGCCAAACTGTCCATCCCGTCTGGAGAAAGTATCCAGACAATAATGAAAGGTGAATGTATGAACCGAGGACCAAGTGGCAGCCTTACAAATCTCCTCAATCGGTGTCAAGAGCCGTCAAAGCGGCAGTTAGAGAGGCCAAATTCCGCATGGAGGAGTCTCTAGCAAAGAATATCCAGAAGGGAGATAAATCCTTCTTCAGGTATATTAGTGACAGGAAAAAGAACTCAGGCGGGATAGTACGACTCAGAAAACCAGACGGAGACCATGTGGAGACGGACTCGGAAAAGGCCCAACTGTTAAATGAATACTTCTGTTCAGTCTTCACCCGCGAGGTGCCGGGAATCGGCCCTCAACCACATACAAGGATTAAATCAGTAGACCCGTTTAGTAATTTCAAATTTACACCCAGCAGCGTCTACTGCGAGCTGTCAAAAATCAAGGTCAACAAGGCAATGGGGCCTGACAACCTACACCCTAGGGTACTCAGGGAGTTGGGAGATGTCTTGGCGGAACCACTATCCGCGCTCTTTAATCTCTCCCTTAGTACAGGTAACGTCCCGATGGACTGGAAGACGGCTAACGTCATTCCACTACACAAGAAAGGCTCCAGGGTGGATATGGCAAACTACAGACCAGTGAGTCTCACTTCAATAGTGAGCAAACTAATGGAAACCCTAATCAAACACCAAATGGATAGGATCATGGACGAGGAGAATCTGCGGGATCCCCGCCAACATGGATTTACTAAGGGGAGATCGTGCCAATCCAACCTGATCGGCTTCTTTGACTGGGTGACGAGGAAGCTGGATGTTGGTGAGTCCCTGGACATCGTCTATCTGGATTTCAGCAAAGCATTTGATAGCGTGCCACACCGCAGGTTGCTGAACAAGATGAGTTCTTTAGGTTTGGGCGACACTTTAACAAAATGGGTTGGGAACTGGCTTGGAGGTAGGCTTCAGAGGGTGATGGTGAATGGCACTCCCTCCGAGATGTCGGAGGTGATAAGTGGAGTGCCACAGGGCTCCGTCCTAGGCCCGATCTTGTTCAACATCTATATAAGAGACCTGACAGAAGGGCTTCGAGGTAAAATAACATTGTTTGCCGATGATGCCAAACTGTGCAATGTAGTGAGCAAAAGCACAACAGACAAAAAAGCAATGACAGACGATATGGTGCATGACTTACTGCTGCTGGAGCACTGGTCTAGGTCCTGGCAACTCAGTTTCAATGCCAAAAAATGCAAAGTCATGCACCTGGGAAGCCAGAATCCATGCAAGATCTACACCCTAAATGGCGAGATCCTGACAAGAACTGTAGCAGAAAGAGACTTGGGAGTGATTGTCAGGGAAGACATGAAGTCGGCAAACCAAGTGGAGCAAGCTTCATCCAAAGCAAGGCAAATCATAGGTTGCATACGCAGGAGTTTCATCAGCCGTAAACCTGAAGTCATTATGCCACTATATAGATCCATGGTGAGACCGCACCTGGAGTACTGTGTGCAATTCTGGAGGCCGCATTACCGCAAGGATGTGCTGAGACTGGAGTCGGTCCAGAGAATGGCCACCAGGATGGTCTCGGGACTCAGGGAGCTCCCGTACGAGGAGCGGTTGGGGAATTTGCAGCTCTACTCACTCGAGGAGCGTCGAGAGAGGGGAGACATGATCGAGACATTCAAATATCTCACGGGCCGCATCAAGGTGGAAGAAGACATCTTCTTCTTCAAGGGTCCCGCGGCAACAAGGGGGCATTCGTGGAAAATCAGGGGCGGGAAACTGCACAGTGACACTAGGAAGTTCTTCTTCACTGAAAGGGTGGTTGATCGCTGGAATAGTCTTCCACTTCGGGTTATTGAGGCCACCAGTGTGGCGGATTTTAAGGCCAGATGGGATAGACATGTGGGATCTATCCGCAAAGATAGATAGTGAGGATCACTGGGGTGGGCAGACTTGATGGGCCTTGGCCCTTATCTGCCGTCTATTTCTATGTTTCTATGTTTCTATGATCTGAGGACGGCAACAGAGGCTGCCATTGCTCTGACCTTATGGGCTGTGACCTTACAGGGAAGGGATAATCCAGCCTGGGCATAGCAGGAAGAGATACAAGCCGCCATCCAGTTAGAGATGGTGCGCTTCGATACAGGTCGTCCCAACTTGTTTGGATCAAAGGAGACGAAAAGTTGAGGAGCAGTTCTGTGTGGCTTTGTGCGATCCAAGTAGAAAGCTAGAGCACGTTTACAGTCCAGAGTGTGCAAAGCAGATTCCCCAGGATGAGAATGAGGCTTTGGAAAGAACACTGGAAGCACGATGGATTGGTTGATGTGAAATTCAGAGACCACTTTAGGCAAGAATTTTGGATGAGTACGAAGGACCACCTTGTCATGATGGAATACAGTGAACGGTGGATCCGCCACTAGGGCCTGAAGCTCGCTGACCCGGCGAGCTGACGTGAGGGCCACCAGGAAAACCACCTTCCAGGTGAGATACTTAAGTGGAGCCTTGTTGAGAGGTTCAAACGGAGGCTTCATAAGATGAGACAGGACAACATTGAGATCCCAAACCACAGGAGGAGGTTTGATAGGAGGGTTGACATGGAAAAGTCCCTTCATAAATCTGGAAACCACAGGATGAGCAGACAAAGGTTTCCCCTGTAGAGGCTGATGGAAAGCCGCAATAGCACTCAGGTGGACTCGTATAGAGGTAGACTTGAGACCAGACTGAGACAGGTGTAGAAGATAGTCCAATACAGAAGATAGGGAAGCTCGCTGAGGTTCCGTGGCATTGGAAATACACCAGGAAGAGAATCTAGTCCATTTTTGGGAATAGCATTGTCGAGTAGCAGGCTTCCTGGAAGCCTCCAAGACCTCCCTCACTGCTTGAGAGAACTGGTGAGGAGTTATGTTGAAAGGAACCAAGCTGTCAGGTGGAGGGACTGCAGATTGGGATGAAGTAGTGAACCTTGATGTTGAGTGAGTAGTGAAGGAAACACTGGAAGAAGTACTGGCTCCCTGCTGCTGAGTTGAAGTAGAAGGGAGAACCAAGGTTGTCTGGGCCACCGAGGAGCAATTAGAATCATGGTGGCATGGTCTGATCTCAACTTGACTAGAGTCTTTTGAATGAGAGGAAAAGGAGGAAACGCATATAGGAAGCGATTCCCCCAATCCAGCAGAAAAGCGTCTGCCTCGAGGCGATGGGGAGTGTAGATCCTGGAGCAAAACTGAGGCAGTTTGAAGTTGTGGGGGGCTGCAAAGAGGTCTATCTGAGGCGTCCCCCACTGTGCAAAGACTCGATGAAGAGGGTCGGAGTGGAGCGTCCATTCGTGAGACTGGAGAAGACGACTCAATTTGTCTGCCAAGACATTGTCTTTCCCCTGAATGTAGACAGCCCTGAGGAAGGTGTTGTGGCGGACCGCCCAATCCCAGACTCGAAGAGCTTCCTGGCAAAGAGGGGCCGAGCCCGTGCCCCCTTGTTTGTTGACATAATACATGGCGACCTGATTGTCGGTGCGAATTAGGACCACCATGTCGTGAAGCAGATGTTGAAAAGCCTGGAGAGCATTGAAGATGGCTCTGAGCTCCAGAAGATTGATTTGATGGAGTTGTTCCGCACTGGTCCAGAACCCCTGAGTGCGAAGACCATCCAGATGAGCTCCCCATGCATAGTTCGATGAATCGGTCGTGAGAACTTTCTGGTGGGGAGGAGAGTGAAACAGCAAACCTCTGGATAGATTCGAAGAGGTCATCCACCAGAGAAGAGACTGCCGTAGAGCAGGAGTGACCACAATGTGGCGGGACAACGGATCGGACACCTGAGTCCACTGAGATGCCAAGGTCCATTGAGGAATTCTGAGATGTAGTCTGGCAAAAGGCGTCACATGAACCGTGGACGCCATGTGACCCAAGAGGACCATCATGTGTCTCGCTGAGATGGATTGGCGAGAAGACACCGAGTGGCAGAGGAGAAGAAGAGCATCCATGCGTTGAGGAGGAAGGAATGCTCGAAGTTGGATGGTATCCAAGACAGCCCCGATAAAGGGGAGAGACTGGGTGGGCTGAAGATGTGACTTGGGAAAGTTGATCTCGAAGCCCAAGTTCTGCAGGAAACAAATTGTAGTCAAGGTCGCCGAAATGACCCCTGGAGCCGACGGTGCCTTGATGAGCCAGTCGTCGAGGTATGGAAACACCTGGAGACCCATGTTCCGGAGTGCAGCGGCCACCACCACCAGACACTTCGTGAAGACTCTGGGCGACGAGGAAAGGCCGAATGGAAGCACTCGATACTGCAGATGTAGATGTCCCACCCGAAATCTGAGGAACTTGAGGGAGGCCGGATGAATCGGAATGTGAGTGTAGGCCTCCTTGAGGTCCAGAGAGCATAACCAATCGTCCTGCTCGAGGAGGGGATAGAGAGAGGCAAGGGTCAGCATACGGAACCGCTCCTTGACCAAAAACTTGTTGAGGACTCGAAGGTCCAAAATGGGCCGCAGATCGCCCGTCTTCTTCGGGACCAGGAAATACCGGGAGTAAAACCTTGGTTTTGCTGATCCAACGGAACCGGCTCGACGGCCCGAAGCCGAAGCAAAGTCTGAGCCTCCTGGAGAAGAAGAGCGGTCTGCGTTAAGTTGGAAGGATACTCTCTTGGAGGGTGGTCCGGGGGGACCCGTTGGAAATGAAGAGAGTATCCCTCTCTTACAATGGTAAGGACCCAAAGGTCCGTGGTGATTGACTCCCATCGATGATAAAAATGATGGAGTCGACCCCCTATGGGAAAAACAGGGGAAGACAGAACGTCGGTTATGCTCCCTGGAAGAGAGTCAAAAAGGCTGAGTAGCCTTGGGTGCAGCCGGCATCTGAGGCTTCTGTTGAGTCTTCTGGGGAGGCTGTCTCTTCGCAGGCTGTCTCGCAGGAGGAGTCTGCCTCGGTTGATAACGCCTCTGGTAGATTTGAGGCGGTCTAGAGGGACGAGACTGCTGAGGCTTCGGCTTAGGTCGCAGAATAGACTGAAAAGACTTCTCATGGTCCGAAAGCTTTTTAGTAACAGTCTCGATAGACTCATCGAACAGATCCGCTCCCGCACAAGGCACATTAGCAAGTCTGTCTTGGAGGTTCGGATCCATATCAATAGTGCGAAGCCAGGCCAGGCGACGCATGGCGACCGAACAGGCCGCAGCACGTGCCGAGAGCTCGAAGGCATCGTAGGAGGATTGCATCAGCTGCAGCCGCAACTGGGACAGGGTCGCCACCACCTCCTCAAACTGGAAACGAGCCTGAGCATCGATGAAAGGGATGAACTTGCGGAGCACCGGCAAGAAGAAATCCAAATATGAAGAGAAGAAAAAATTGTAATTGAGCACTCGAGTCGCCATCATCGAGTTTTGGTAGATACGTCTACCAAACTTGTCCATCGTTCTCCCCTCCCTGCCCGGAGGCACGGAAGCGTAGACTTGGGAAGGGTGAGAACGCTTGAGAGAAGACTCGACCAGAAGGGACTGATGAGAAAGTTGAGCCCCCTCAAACCCCTTGTGGTGAACGATGCGGTATCGAGTATCCAGCTTACTGGGAACTGCAGGTATGGAATACGGTGTCTCAAAACAGCGCATGAAAGTCTGGTCCAGCAGTTTATGCAGAGGAAGCCGAAGTGTCTCCGCCGGAGGGTGAGGCAAATGCATGGTGTCCAAATACTCTTTAGAATATTTAGACCCAGTGTCCAAAGTCACATCCAAGTCATCCGCCATCTGTCGGAGAAAGGATGAGAAAGATAGTTGGTCTGCCAAGGCCGGCCGACGAGACGGACTAGACGAAGTGGAAGCCTCCGGGTCCAGGGAGAGCTGAGACCGGCATGGAGAATAGGAGGTAGATGGTTCCTCATACTCTGGTCCCTCCGGCTGGGATACATCCGACGAGGAGTATCCCAAACGCTGCATCTTTTTCTGCGGAGACACCTCCGAATGACGTGAGGAGTGCCGAGAAGAGTGCCGAGATCGATGCCCCTCCCGGTGACGGGACGGGGAACGAGATCCTCTATGCATCGATCGATCCTTCGAAGCCTCAAAGGAATGGATAGGACTCGATGCCGTGGATCGCAGAGGTGGCAGAGATGCGGACTCACGCAGCGCCACCCATGTCTGGTATGGAGTGCGGAAGAACTCCTCCTGCAATGCAGTATGCCCAGGACTCCGATTATCAGGGGCCGCCCTAGCACCCTGTTGTCGTGGAGGTGTGATGGGCTCCAAAGGCGGCATATCAGGAAGGGAAGCCCTCTTGGAGGATTCCGCCGCCCTCCGCCGATCCCCCTCGTCGAGCAGAGAGATCGAACGACGAGGAGGAGGGGGAGGGGGCGGACCGCCCCCTGAAACCGGGGCCGGAATGTCACCCTGAATGTTGGCGATAAGCCGGGGTCCCATAGTCTGCATAAGCTCGACAAACTGAGCTTCTAGCAGGGATCGAAGCGAAGCCGATATGGAGGGATCCGCACCGAAAGGGGGTCCTCCTGCACGGTCTTCGCGTTCCTTCGTGGCCAAGTGCTTCTGCTTGCTAGCTTTAGGCACTTTGATGACCACGGGAGGGACAGCGGAAGGCGGTACCTGAACCGAGGAGACGGAGGCAGGCGCCGATGCTGAACTCGATGCCGAAGCCGGTGCAAACGATGCTGGCTTCACTATGCTGGATGCAGGAGTCGTCGATGCAGGTTTCGAACGGACCGGCGAAACCTCAGCAGACGTAGAAGCAGACAGGTCCTTGGCAGTCTCCATCTTGAACATCGACTCCCAAAGCAAGCAACGCCTCTTAAACGAGCGCGCAGTGAGCGTGGAACAAGGCCGGCACGATTTCGGAACGTGTTCCGGACCAAGACACTGCAGGCAGCGTCGATGCGGGTCCGTTAACGAAATCGCACGCTGGCACTTGCTGCACTTTTTAAAACCGGTGATTGGCCGGGACATAGGCCGGAAAATCGACGCTGCAAGGTCGAAGGCGCTAGGCCGCAGCTATGAGGCCGGCCCGGCCGAACCGCCGGAAGAAATAATTTTAACTTTTTTTTTTTTTTAGAAAAATAAAGTAAAAGTGAAAGAAATTCAAAGAAATAAACAAAAACGCGGGTAAAGAAGGCAAAAAACTGAAATTCAGTCAGCGCAGAATGAAGAGAAAATTCTCAGCTCCGCGGAAAGAAAAGAACTGAGGAGACACGCCCGGTACATCGGGCGGGAAGGCACTGGCGCATGCACGGTGCGGGCATCTCGAAACTTCTGAGTTTCTTCAAGCAAGACATGCTTGCAAGATGTCCGTATCGGGGCTCTGTCGGATGACATCACCCACTAGTGAGAATACCTGCCTGCTTGTCCTGGGATAAGACAACTTTTCAGTACCTTAAAATCCTCCCCAAAGTCGGGGGTCGTCTTATACGCCGGGTACTGTTTACATGCCCTTACTTTTACATTAGAGAGCTGCACGGGGACGCCCCTAGGGTCGCGGGGATCCCGTGGGGACGCCCCCTAGGGTCGCGGGGATCCCATGGGGATGCCTCCGAGGGTCGCGGGGCTCCTGCGGGGCTGGATGCTCAGTCTTCTGGATGTACGCGGCTCTTCTTCTCCCTACCTTCTCTGCTTGCAGCACAGAGCCGAACGGAAGTCTTCCCGACGTCAGCGCTGACGTTGGAGGGGAGGGAGGGCTTAAACAAAGCCCTCCCTCCTTCCGACGTCAGCGCTGACGTCGGGAAGACTTCCGTTCGGCTCTGTGCTGCAGGCAGGGCAGATAAGGAGAAGGAGAGTAGCCTCGCGGTTCGAGTGGCTACCAAGGGAGAGGAGCGGCCCGTCCCGCACCGGTTGCAGCACAGCCGGCCAGGTTCCCTTACTTTTGTGGCACTTCCCCGACCGACCGATAACAGCCCGGGTCCGACAATCCTCCCTGCCCTCTAGCCGCGAATCTAAATTACCTTCTTACAGCAGCTGTAAGAAGGTAATTTAGATTCGCAGTTAAGGGCAGGGAGGTTTGTCGGACCGGGGCTGTTGTCGGTCGGTCGGGGAAGTGCCACAAAAGTAAGGGGACCTGGCCGGCTGTGCTGCACCCGGGGCGGTAGAGAAGGTGTGCGGAAGAAGGGGTAGTCTTATACGGCGAGTATATAACAAAACTCTATATTTTAACTAAAAGTTGGGGGGTCGTCTTATACGCCCAGTCGTCTTATA
This sequence comes from Geotrypetes seraphini, assembly GCF_902459505.1. Taxonomy (NCBI): domain Eukaryota; kingdom Metazoa; phylum Chordata; class Amphibia; order Gymnophiona; family Dermophiidae; genus Geotrypetes; species Geotrypetes seraphini. The sequence continues at coordinate 218,795,364 of NC_047084.1, read as the reverse complement.
CGCCGGCAAATACGGTATATATATATATATGTATATATATATATATCCATTTTTAAAATACTGCCTTCTTTATGTACTGAGTAAGGGGTAACTGCTGAGATCAATAGTGTTACATTATCTAACAGCTCTCTCTATGTAATAATACATTGGAAGGTGAAAAGAAAAAAACAATCAAACATATTCTGCATCTACAGCCAAACTCACCCAAAAAAATGGAGAATCCCAATGGCTCCATTAGATTTCATTCACAATTATGTGGGGATTCCCCCCCCCTTTTTCACAAACCTAAGCCATATTACAGCCCAGCCACTGTTTGTTTATTAAAAACTTTCTGTACCGCATAACAGCCTAAAAAAAGGATCCAAGCGGTGTACAATATATACATTTCCCCCTCCATATTCGCGAATTCCATATCTACGGATCGCTTATTAGTTGTTTTAAACCCAAAAACCCATTTTAATTTTTCGGGCTATTTTAAGCCCTGAAAGCCTTACCTGGTGGTCTAGCGGCTTTTCAGGCAGGAGCGATCTTCCTACGCTCCTGCCCCGTGCAGATTGCTCACAGGAAATGGCTCGAGAGACTACGGGAGCTCAAGTCAGCCATTTCCTGTGAGCGATCTGCACGGGGCAGGAGCGTGGGAAGATCGCTCCTGCCTGAAAAGCTGCTAGACCACCAGGTAAGGCTTAAGGGGGGGCTTTCAAGGCTTACAATAGCTGGGGGAAGCGGGGGTTAGGGGCAGAACCGGCCAAAATATTATTTGCAGTTTTTTAATATTTGCTGGCCGGCTCTGCCCCTAGCCCCCGTGAATACAGAGGGGGAAGTGTAATACACATTCATCAAGAAAGGAACTCCATTTAAAAATAGGATAGAAAAGAGTAAAAGCAAAAGTTTAAAAATAATTTTTTCTGTTTTTTTTTTTAATCCTAAAATATTAAGCAATCAAGATCTCCATAATAATAATTCTAATTCTAAAAGCAATTCTAATAGAAACAATCAAATCTCAGTAAACCATTATTAATACATACAGTTAAAAAATTGTTTTTCCATATCAAAATTAATCACTATATAAATACAGATTACAGTCCCAAACTCAATTATTCAATTTGAGAAAGCCAATTGAAAAAAATGTGCTTTTAGGTATCTTTTAAAGTTTATGTATGATTCTTCTTTTCTCAAATCTATGGGCAAATTATTCCATCTATGGGCAAATTATTCCATAACCGCGGAACCTCAACCGCAGGCTAATCACTGATGCACATTCCACCTATATTACATAATAGTGGACCCTAAATCTACACACTGGATGCTGCCATTACACAATGGACTGGGACTTCCTTCACAGTACCCCCAGCGAATTCAAGGAACAGAAATCTTTACACAAGATCAAAACCCAGATCACCTGCATGGCAGCACGTAGCAGTTATTGAGCCACTGAGCCAGCTTCTACCTTCTTGCACTTGAGGTAAAACCATCACCTGTGACGACCTTGCACAGAAATCTATTTCAGTATAATAAATGCCTTAGGTCATCTTCATTACAAAAAAACAAAATACCACAATAATGGGGAGACATGCTACTTTTCAACTAACAAAATTAAAGGAAAACTAAGAAATTGGTTCTTGATTCATATGAATTTTAAACATTCCCTACTATTTGGGATGGCTAAGATTCATATGAATCAAGAACCAATTTCTTAGTTTTCCTTTAATTTTGTTAGTTGAAAAGTAGCATGTCTCCCCATTATTGTGGGCTTGAAAAGGATTGTTTTGTGTTGTATAAGTATTGTGAAAACCTTTTTTTTCCTTGGTATCATTTGATATTGTTAATTATTAAATTTATAAATTTAAAAAAAAACCAAACCCCCCCCCCAAAAAAAATACAAAAAACTAGGTCAGTGTTTATTGAACCTGTCCTGAGGGACCCCCCAGTTAGTTGGGTTTTTAAGATATCCCTAATGAGGTTGGATGGCTGGAAAGTGGCAAACTGCAAACTGAGGCAGATTTGCCTATAATAGAGAGGACAGGCATGCAAACCTACCTCATGCATATTCATTAGGGTTATCTTGGAAACCCAACTAGCTGTGGGTCCCCCAGGACAGGTTTAAGAACCACTGCACTAGATTAACAAATCATAATTTTTCCTAATCCTGGATCGTTACATACTCCAAAAAAATGGCCTAATCAAATCCTTACATCGTGAAGGAAAAGAACACCATCTCTGTCTGCTTTTACCCTACTGGTTTAATTTATTGGATTCAGAGCTGATTAAATGACGTCAGAGAGGCTTCCGACGCAGGTGCAGCTCGTGAGAGGAGCCGCGGCGGCGGTGGCTTTGAACTCAAAAATAACTTCGGCAACAGACTGAAGAATAACTTCAGTAAGGGAGCCGGCCAGACCGCGGGAAGCAGATTAGTACCTGGGGGACCGCATGTTTCAGACCGCTGTTTTAGATGGAGTGAGGGCAGGAGGGAGTGAGTAACCACCTCCGTGCGTCCGTGGTTAAGGTGCCTCCGCATGCACAGTAGAAGGAGCCAGCGTCGCCAAGGAAGGGCGATGAGGAAACTACTGCTGGCTCCTTCTACTGCGCATGCGGAGGCACCTTAACCACTGAGCCACACATCACAGATGCAGAATTCACTGCGTTTGAACTGCGCATGTCCGGTAAGGGTTTTATTATAGCGGATAGGGGAACACATCCCAACAATTTTCCAACACTGACCACAGCTGATGAACGAGCACCATGTTGTTTATGGGTAGATTGTGCACAACAGAGGAAAGGGTTCAACTATTCACAAAGGGCCCCTGTGCTATCACTATGATCAATAGCTCCAAAACTCACTATAAAATGCTAGGATTAGACAAAATGCTAGTGATTCATCTTGGGACATATTCTTGCACTAGCAGAGAGAAGACAGCTAGATGCCCCTGCATATTCTGATTTGAAGGCTAGGATACACAGCAATCTATTTAAAAACCACCCAGCAGAATTAAATATATAGGTGTTTACAAGTTCTACATTAAGTAGAATGCAAAATATATAAAACTTATGCAAATTATGCTTCTCTTTTTAAACTAGATATAAACCTCACCTCCAGCCAGCTCCCAAGGCTGCACTGCTGTCTTGATGTACTGTGACACTGGAATCATTCAAAGTTAGTTTTTCTATAGCATTTTTCAAGTTGCTATAATCTGACTGGTCCACTGGATACATACCTGTCAAACCAGAATAAAGGGATGAAGGATAGAGAGGTGAACAAACTAGGTCTTGTCAACAAGATGCAGTTCCTTACCTGCTGCTTAGAACCAACTGTAGGTATTATGGCAAGTTGTATTACATTTATTTTACTAATGCTGCATGAATGTCCATTTATTACAGTTGTGCTCATCAAAAGCACAAATGACAAAAAGTCCAATTGATACTTCTTATGAAACTTCAGGATACTGGTCCTGAAGGAAACTTGATGCCCTGCAGGTTATAATGCTTAAACTGAACCAAGATAAGAATTATCCAAAGGTAGTATCATACACAAGCTTCACAGATTACATAGATCACTTTTTTCAAATGTGGTCGAGTCATTTCACATCTGAAAGAGACTTGTGTGGTCTCAAAGTCTTCTGAAGATCAAGAGCTCTTGTTATGCTGAAGTAGGTCTAAATGCAGTACTGGAATGTGGGATTCCACATTCTATTTCTGCACCAGGTATGCCTCTTATCCAGCTTCTTCAAAACACACACCCTACTCTTGCTCATAATTGCTTCCATCTTTGCTCACAGCACTCTCATTTCCCTATCATCCCAAGGTTCTCACCTCACTTCCTAGTGCTCTTTCACCTTCTCATCTCACTGCTCTGACTTCAATTCCCTTGTCTTTCCTGGCTGTCACGTATCTCTACCCTTTACCACTGTGCCCCCACCTGTTACAGGCCTAGAAGATAAGAAAAATATTCTTGAGCTTCTGCACCTGATGGAAAACTTATGTCTTACCTGATAATTACACAGATATATTAGGCACTAGTATCTATCTTTATAAGGCCAGAAAATCTAAGAAGCATCAAAAACTAAGCCTCAATCAGAGTTAATATATTCGTTTATGACCTCAGCAGTACAAACTGTGAGAAAGTTTTCATTCACAGTATAACTTGCACTAAAATCTTCATCGGTCAGATTTTTTATCAAATCTTATTACTTTATTTATTTTTATTTAGTTTTCAAAATAAATTAAGAGACAATACTCATCTCATTATCAGAGCATAGCAGGGGTTCTTCACCGACATAGGCTATGTTTCGCCATATAAGGCTTTATCAAGGTAATCCCCTGATAGAGAAGAGAGATATATCATAATTAGTATATATGTTACACATTTTTACCAGCACTTCATAGGGTAACGTTTCTAGCCCATATAAAGTAGAGGAAGATAAAAAATAGGTTATGTCTTAGAGCAATATCTTATTAAATACCTTTATTATGCCGATTCCACATGCACTGCCATCGTTATAATTTGGTTCAGGCAGAACAACATGGCCGCGGCGTTTTTTATACAAAATAGAAGCGTCATGATCTCATAGCTACGCACCCTATCAGCATCCAGAATAAGCTCTGGGGTTAATTAGACTAGTGTCATCCATTCTACTTCCGCGTTTAGACCATTAGGTTTAACGGTATTCAGTGTGTAAATCATTCTTTGTTCCTTAAAATTCAAACGTTCAGTATAATTTCCTCCCTCCCACCCCATATTGATATGGTCAATAATTCTCCATTTTAGAGCGGTAATTTTGTGTTTCTGAATTAGCCAATGTTGTACAAGGGGTGCTTCAAGACTACCGGTGTTTATTTTGGATTTATGTTCGGTAAGTCTTATCATAATTTTCCGACTTGTTCTTCCCACGTACACCAAATCGCACGGGCATTGGATCACATAGATTACATGAGTGCTAATACAAGAAGTATTTATCTTGGATTTAAACGTTTTATTAGTACCCGGGTGAGTCCATTCAGGGCCCACTATCGCTTGAGCACACCATTGGCATTGTCCACAGATGTCATGAGTAAACTGTTGGTCAGTATCAATAACTTTATTTTCAAATTTATATATGGACAAAAATTCTCCAATAGTTTGTCCTCTTTTGTAAGATACAGTGGGATGTTCATCAAAACAAGGGTGGAGTTGAATTATTGGCCAATGCATTTTTAAGGTTTGAAAAAATCTATTGCTGATATCATTGAAAGGAAGCACACATATCAAGGTTTCATCTACCTCATTCACTGTTTTTTCTTTGATCAAAAGGGATCTCTGAGCATATTTAGCACGGAGGTATGCTTTCTTAACAGATTTTTTAGGGTAATGTCTTTCATAAAACCTCTGAGACAATATGTGGGCTTGCTTGTTAAATTCTTCATGATCTGAACAGATCCGTCGGATCCGCAGGAACTGACTCACAGGTATGTTGAATTTCAAAAAGTATGGATGATAACTATCAAAATGCAAGAAATTATTCCGTTCAACATCTTTCCTATATAGAGAAGTTCTAATAAGTTGATCTTTCATTATCATCAGATCCAAATACGCAATTCTATTAGGGTGGGATGTCATAGTGAAAGTAAGATATGGGTCTAAAGTATTAATCCAGCTAAGGAAATTTTCTAGATCTCCATACGATCCGCCCCAAAAAAACAGAATGTCATCCAAGTATCGTTTCCACAGTTTAACATTCTGGAAATATATTGATGAATAGATATAATCTATTTCAAACTTAGAGACATATAAATTAGCTACCAACAAGACAGAGTTTATACTTGGATGAAGAAGACTATGAGCAAGACTGCTACCTCAAAAGAAAAATTGACTGTTAAGCCAACGGATAAACAAGTAGCTTTTGAAGAATCATCGGGGACTTCTGATATAAGTAGTGAAGATGGGAATGATTCATTAAGACCTCAAGGATCTATAGAAAATGTAGACAACATACAACGACAGGGAGAACAATCAAAAGGAAGAGGGAGACAAATGCAGAGATCAAAAGAGCCCCATGGACCAACTGTGCGAACACGGACAAACCAGCGGTATCAACAATAATAAATATTTCATCTACTTCCCTTTCTACACCTCAGGCTCAGGTCTTACAATACGGCCTAGGGTTTATCCCTACTGCTACATACGATCCGTTCCGCATGAGAATAGCTTTTTTTAAATTTTTTCGCAAATTACAATTAAAAGTATTTTTTTCTGAAAACCCCTCTACTACAGATATTTCAGTTTTGAAAAAAGAGTCCAGATGGTGCCCTCCGGGACCGATGCCGTCCTTCCTAATTACCTATCGAGATTTAGTGCTGAAAGATTTAGAAACTATTGAAAAAACTTATTATTCTGTATATAGGGAGTTTAACCTTTCAAAAAAAGAAGTAACTGCTCTTAAAGAATTGCAAAATAATTCTGATATTCTGATACTACGAGCAGACAAAGGAGGTGCTATTACGCTCTGGGATCGATCTGACTATCATAGAGAAGCTGTGAGACAATTGAGTGACAATATAGCTTATTTAAAAACTGAAGAGAATCCAGTGAATCATTTGAAAATAGAGATTAAAGAGATAGTGGAAGAAGGTTCAGAACGAAAAATGATTACGAAGAAAGAAGCTCAGTTTCTTATTGAACCTTATCCTTCTACTCCGAAGCTGTATCTTCTCCCTAAAATCCATAAAGATTTATTGAATCCTCCAGGACGCCCAATTGTTTCTACAAAACACTCTATTTTAGAGCCACTATCTAAATTTGTAGATTATTTCTTGAGGTCAGAGGTACAGAAAGCATCCTCTTATTTAAAAGACTCAGCTCACTTATTGAGAATTCTCGACACTCTAACTAATGCTTCTGAGATCACGTATCTAGTGACACTTGATATTACTTCTTTATATACTCAAATTCCCCAAACTGCTGCACTACGAATAGTAGAAGAAACTTTAAAGAACAAGGATTTAGGCAGATTCAAAACGGACTGGCTTATGAAACTTGCTACTCTTGTAGTTAAATCTAATTACTTCTGGTATCAGGGGGATTATTATTATCAAACCCAAAGAGTTGCGATGGGGGCGACCATGGCCCCCTCTGTAGCTAATTTATATGTCTCTAAGTTTGAAATAGATTATATCTATTCATCAATATATTTCCAGAATGTTAAACTGTGGAAACGATACTTGGATGACATTCTGTTTTTTTGGGGCGGATCGTATGGAGATCTAGAAAATTTCCTTAGCTGGATTAATACTTTAGACCCATATCTTACTTTCACTATGACATCCCACCCTAATAGAATTGCGTATTTGGATCTGATGATAATGAAAGATCAACTTATTAGAACTACTCTATATAGGAAAGATGTTGAACGGAATAATTTCTTGCATTTTGATAGTTATCATCCATACTTTTTGAAATTCAACATACCTGTGAGTCAGTTCCTGCGGATCCGACGGATCTGTTCAGATCATGAAGAATTTAACAAGCAAGCCCACATATTGTCTCAGAGGTTTTATGAAAGACATTACCCTAAAAAATCTGTTAAGAAAGCATACCTCCATGCTAAATATGCTCAGAGATCCCTTTTGATCAAAGAAAAAACAGTGAATGAGGTAGATGAAACCTTGATATGTGTGCTTCCTTTCAATGATATCAGCAATAGATTTTTTCAAACCTTAAAAATGCATTGGCCAATAATTCAACTCCACCCTTGTTTTGATGAACATCCCACTGTATCTTACAAAAGAGGACAAACTATTGGAGAATTTTTGTCCATATATAAATTTGAAAATAAAGTTATTGATACTGACCAACAGTTTACTCATGACATCTGTGGACAATGCCAATGGTGTGCTCAAGCGATAGTGGGCCCTGAATGGACTCACCCGGGTACTAATAAAACGTTTAAATCCAAGATAAATACTTCTTGTATTAGCACTCATGTAATCTATGTGATCCAATGCCCGTGCGATTTGGTGTACGTGGGAAGAACAAGTCGGAAAATTATGATAAGACTTACCGAACATAAATCCAAAATAAACACCGGTAGTCTTGAAGCACCCCTTGTACAACATTGGCTAATTCAGAAACACAAAATTACCGCTCTAAAATGGAGAATTATTGACCATATCAATATGGGGTGGGAGGGAGGAAATTATACTGAACGTTTGAATTTTAAGGAACAAAGAATGATTTACACACTGAATACCGTTAAACCTAATGGTCTAAACGCGGAAGTAGAATGGATGACACTAGTCTAATTAACCCCAGAGCTTATTCTGGATGCTGATAGGGTGCGTAGCTATGAGATCATGACGCTTCTATTTTGTATAAAAAACGCCGCGGCCATGTTGTTCTGCCTGAACCAAATTATAACGATGGCAGTGCATGTGGAATCGGCATAATAAAGGTATTTAATAAGATATTGCTCTAAGACATAACCTATTTTTTATCTTCCTCTACTTTATATGGGCTAGAAACGTTACCCTATGAAGTGCTGGTAAAAATGTGTAACATATATACTAATTATGATATATCTCTCTTCTCTATCAGGGGATTACCTTGATAAAGCCTTATATGGCGAAACATAGCCTATGTCGGTGAAGAACCCCTGCTATGCTCTGATAATGAGATGAGTATTGTCTCTTAATTTATTTTGAAAACTAAATAAAAATAAATAAAGTAATAAGATTTGATAAAAAATCTGACCGATGAAGATTTTAGTGCAAGTTATACTGTGAATGAAAACTTTCTCACAGTTTGTACTGCTGAGGTCATAAACGAATATATTAACTCTGATTGAGGCTTAGTTTTTGATGCTTCTTAGATTACCTGATAATTGCCATTCCTTGAATCATAGCAGAGACCAGTGGATTATGACCATCTACCAGAAGGTGGCGAGAGAGGACAATACTAAATTCTGATATAGAATGGTAAGCAGCCTGGTTAGTCAGTATTTTCAATAACAAAGCAAAAGGATAGACACAGTATCACCGTCCTTTCCTTGCTCACCACTACATAATGAACCCAAAAGGCAATTAAAACCTGTGAAAACTAACAGTAACAAACCTACACAGAGACAAATCAGTTGAAGACACTAGAAAGGCAATCACTGAGGGTGGACATCTGAATTCATCTATTACTAGGTTTTATTGAATTTGATTAACTGTCTAGAGAAAAAACTTTCAAGGCAGAGTACAAATAAAAATAATAAGAAAAGACTAAAGATCTGAAAGGAACTCCAGTATTAAGATGCTGCCTATTCATTGTGGCTCCGGATTCCAGCTAATAGTCCTGCTCTAACCAAACCAATTTCCTTTAGAAATCACAGGGATAATACTAGTTAAAAACTAGAGGAAGTCAGAAAATCCTTGAATCCAAAAATATGAACTGACCTCACATTCAAAATAGTAACCTAGCTGTGGACCGTGACCAGAGATTTTTGAGTTGCTCAGAGACGTGAAACTCTACAAGGAAGGTATACACCCTCCTAGAGATGAACCAGAGCTTACCTTCCAGTCATTGCAACTATTTCAATGCTGGTCACGCTCCATAGCAGGATTCAAAAATAAATAAATAAAGGTTGTCACAGTCTTTCAAAATCTAAAAAAATGTGTAGGAATTCTTTCTTCATATATTTTGTCAAATGAACATCACTTGCAATAGATAATCTAATATAATAAAATGGTAGGACGCACATGCGCACTAAAAAAATCGTGTTCCCTGATCTGTCGCGTTTTTTTTAGTGCGCATGCGCGGGTTGTACGTCACAGATGTTCCTCCTCCACCATGCAACGCAAGCCATGTCCGCCGCCGGCCTCGAGCTACTGGGGGCCGGCGGTGCGAGCCGCCCGGCCGGTGCTGAGGCCCCGCCTCCCGCTTCCGCCCTACACGGTGACGCCAGACCCGGACCTACAAAACGCTGAGGCCCGTCTTCCGACCTACACGGCGCCGCCAGATCCGGCACCACAAAACGGCCCTCACATCCGTGAACATGCTTGCCATGGAAACAGAGGGGATCAGGAACTAAACATAGATTTAAAAAAAAAAACCAAACAACAGTGCACAACGACAGAGACACACAGACACTCACAGAAGGACAGGGGGCTAAAGAGACAGATTGAAAAAAAATAACAAAACACTAAGGAGAAAGAGAGACACAGGTAAGGAGTGCTGCTGGGCAGGGGGAGCAGGGAAGAGGGTCAGGGGGAGAAAAGAAGGAGTGCTGCTGGACAGACAGAGCAGGGAAGAGGAACAGGGGAGCAGGTAAGAAGTGCTGCTGGACAGGGTGAGCAGGGAATAATGACTGTGGAGCAGGGAAGAAGTGCTGCTGGACAGGGGGAGCAGGTAAGAGGGACAGGGGGAGCAGGTAAGGAGTGCTGCTGGACAGGGGGAGGTAAAAGGAAGGGAGAAGGCCTACTGCTGGACAGGTGGAACAGGCAAGGGGTGATGGTTGACAGCCGAGGAAAGAGAGAGACAGAAAGCGGTCAAGAGGAGAGAGAGAAAAAGAAAGAAATAAAGACACACACATCTATTCTAGCACCCGTTAATGTAACGGGCTTAAAGACTAGTTTGTAATATAATGACTTAGCTTTATGAGGGGTTAGGGGTCCAGTTGAAATCTTTTCACCGACAACGTTCTTCAGCGATGTTTATACATCACGAAGTTTGAAACAACTATGAAAGCCTTAAAAGGACTTCCACTATATTTATGATCGGGTCTCCTGAAGAAGTAAACGAAACGGGGCCACGTTGGGACCCCTAACCCCTCATAAAGCTAAGTCATTATATTACAAGTTATCTATTACAAGTGATGTTCGTTTGACAAAATAGTTCGAAGAAATTGATGAAGAAATGACAGATGAGATTGAACGCAACTGCAAGGGAGGCAATGCAGTTATCATGGGCGACTTCAACTATCCAGGGATAGAATGGAACCTAGGCACCTCCGGCTGTGCTAGAGAAACCAAGTTCCTAGAAACTGTAGGCGATTGTTCCTGGAACAACTTGTCAAGGAAAACACAAGAGGAAACACAATTCTGGACTTAGTTCTAAATGGACTGCGAGGACCGGCACAGGATGTAGAAGTAGAAGGGACGCTGGGAAACAGCGATCACAATATGATACGCTTCAACCTGGAAATAGGAGCGAAACGTCAGTCCAGAACGACGGTCAAGGGCCTAAACTTCCGAAAAGGAAACTACGAAGGGATGAGACGCATGGAGGGGAAGAAAATTAAGAAGAGGATAAACACTATAAGAACGCTGGAGCAAGCTTGGTCTCTTTATAAGGATATGGTCACCGAGGCGCAAAATCTATATATACCACGTATCAACAAGGGATCAAAGAGAAAAAGGAATAAAGAACCAGCGTGGCTCACTCTAGAGGTTAAGGAAGTGATCAAAGACAAAAAAACCTCATTATAGAATGGAAAAGATCAAAAATGGATGAAAACTGAAATAAGCACAAACAACACCAACGCAAGTGCCATAAGGCGGTAAAAGTGGCAAAAAAGAGACTATGAGGAAAAAATAGCCAAGGAGGCAAAAAACTTCAAGCCGTTCTTTCGATATATTAAAGAAAAAAGACCCGCGAAGGAAGCAGTGGGATGACCAAGGAATAAAGGAAGTGCTAAAGGAGGACAAAGAAATCGCCGATAGACTGAACACATTTTTTGCATCTGTATTTACCAAAGAGGATATACATAGCATACTGAAACCCATCAGGCTATATGCTGGAAGCGAAAATGGGAAACTGACAGGGTTGATGGTCAGTCTAGAAGAGGTATGCAGGCAGATTGATAGGCTTAAGAGCGATAAATCCCTGGGACCGGATGGCATCCATCCGAGGGTCATCAAGGAACTGAAAGGGACCATAGCTGAACTACTTCAACTAATAGCCAATCTGTCGATCAAAACAGGAAAGATTCCGGAGGACTGGAAAGTGGCGAATGTTACGCTGATCTTCAAAAAAGGTTTGAGGGGAGATCCAGGAAACTACAGACCGGTGAGTCTGACCTCGGTACTGGGAAAGATGGTAGAAGCGCTGATAAAGGACCGTATCATTGATCACCTTGTCAGACATGGTCTGATGAGGACCAGCCAGCACGGTTTCAGCAAAGGCAGATCTTGTTTGACAAACTTGCTACACTTCTTTGAGGGAGTAAACAGGCAGATAGATAACGGCGACCCAGTCGACATTGTATATCTGGATTTTCAGAAGGCGTTAGACAAGGTTCCATATGAACGATTACTTCGGAAAATTGCGAGCCATGGAATCGAAGGAGAAATACTCATGTGGATTAAAAACTGGCTGGAGCATAGGAAACAGAGAGTGGGGGTAAATGAACAATACTCAGACTGGAAGAGTGTCACCAGTGGGGTGCCACAGGGCTCGGTGCTTGGATCCATACTCTTCAACATTTTTATAAACGATCTTGACATAGGTATGACGAGCGAGGTGATTAAATTTGCGGACGACACAAAGTTATTCAGAGTAGTGAAGACGCAGGGGGATTGCGAAGATCTACAACGTGACTTAACCAGGCTCGAGGAATGGGCATCGACATGGCAGATGAGATTCAACATGGATAAATGTAAAGTGATGCATATCGGTAACAAAAATCTCAGGCAAGAGTACAGGATGTCTGGGGCGGTACTTGGAGAGACCTCCCAGGAAAGGGACTTGGGAGTTCTGATTGACAAGTCGATGAAGCCGTCTATGCAATGTGCGGCGGCGGCAAAAAGGGTAAACAGAATGCTAGGAATGATAAAGAAGGGGATCACAAACAGATCAGAAAAGGTTATCATGCTGCTGTACCAGGCCATGGTGTGCCCTCACCTGGAGTACTGCGTCTAGCACTGGTCGCCGTACATGAAGAAGGGTCAAGAGAAGAGCAACTAAGATGGTTAAGGGGTTGGAGGAGCTGCCGTACAGTGACAGATTAGAGAAACTGGACCTCTTCTCCCTCGAACAGAGGAGATTGAGAGGGGCATGATCGAAACATTCAAGATACTGAAGGGGATAGACTTAGTAGATAAGGACAGGTTGTTCACCCTCTCCAAGGTAGGGAGAACGAGAGGGCACTCTTTAAAGTTGAAAGGGGATAGATTCCGTACAAACGTAAGGAAGTTCTTCACCCAGAGAGTGGTAGAAAACTGGAATGCTCTCCCGGAGGCTGTCATAGGGGAAAACACCCTCCAGGGAATCAAGACAAAGTTAGACAAGTTCCTACTGAACAAGGACGTACGCTGGTATGGCTAGTCTCAGTTAGGGCACTGGTCTTTGACCAAAAGGGCCACTGCATGAGCGGACTGCTGGGCGCGATGGACCACTGGTCTGACCCAGCAACGGCATCTCTTATGTTCTTTTTATAAATCAATTTTAAACATTATCATTTTATATAAATAATAATAAGAAAAGAGAAATAGAAATACCAAAAAAATTTTTTTTACAGACATTCCTTACAACATTACTTTATGATCTCCTCTAGTCCACATAATGGGAGAACATTTCTGAAATTAACTTAGGAATACAATAAAATATAATCATGACCTAATCTAAGATCTAATTTTATGGTGCAAAATACTAGTGAATTCCATTTATAATTAATTCAGATGGGAACTATTTGTTAGTTTCTCGAAGCTGTAGAAACTGTTCCAACTGCATAGAGTCCCAGAAAACATATTCACATTCCTTAAATTTCACTAAGCATTTGCATGGAAACTTTAAATAAAATGTGGCTCCTAGAGCCAACACCCTTAATTTCAAGTTTAAAAATGCTTTCCTTCTCAATTGTGTTGCCTATGCCACATCAGGAAATATTAATACATTATCTCCACAAAACTTTGCTAGCTTATTTTGAAAATAAGCTTTCATAATTAAGGATTTATCTAACTCTCTTGCACAAGTAACTAATAGGGTAGACCTAGTTTGGATTATATCCTGTGAATCTTCCAGGAAACCAGTTAAATCAAATTATATCTGTTCCAACTGGTCAACACCTGATTCTGCCGGAACTTTCTTTCTCTGTGGAATATAATACAGATTTGTTAAGGGCAAAGTATCTGCTTCTGTCAGCCCCAAAACTTCTTTAAAATATTTCCGAATCAATATTTCTGGAATCAACAAGTGAGTTTTTGGAAAGTTAACTAGACGTAGATTTTTTGCCCGTAAAATATTTTCCATCTTCTCAAATCTAGTATAGGTAATATGTGAATCTTTAAGAGCTGAAGACGATAAGGCTTGTAATGTTGATACTTGGGACTCTGTTATCAAAGTACGTTTCTCAATAATTTTCAAGTTTGAATCAATATTTTCCAACTTATTAACTACTTCCTTTGAAAATTTTACATTTTGTGTTACCACTGAGATTAATAACTCCTCTATGGAAGCTGCAGGAGCCCTGGGTTTGAGCTTCCCAGTGTACTGCACGGACTGCCACATGTACGACTACCTCCCCTCGGGGAGACAGTCGTATGTGTGCGTACGATGTCAGGAACTGAAGAGCTTGAAGAGTGAAGTCCGTTATCTGAAGCACAGGATCCAGGAGCTGGAGGGACTCTACAGCTCAGAAGACTCATTCCTGACTACCGATTACCCCATGGAAGAGAGGCACATTGAGGAACAGGTCAGGGAACTTGAGAAGTTCATCGAGGATGCCTACAGAAGAGCAGAAGAACAAGAATCCGAGCAACACACATACACAAAGGATGCACGGAGTGGAGGACACGAACTATCTGGCACCAAGGAAGAGGGATCCCAGGGAGAGCACTCGCAGGAGGAAGAGGCAGGAACCTACCAGCACCTGGAGAGAGAAGAAATGATATCCACCAAGGACACTGATCTGCGACCACAGCGGAGACTGAAAGAAGGGAAATCTGCAATCCTGGTGGGAGACTCGATCTTGAGACAGGTGGACAGTCACATAGCAGGAGGGAGAGAGGATCGGCTGGTGACCTGTCTCCCAGGAGCAAGAACCAAGGACATTATCGACAGAATTGAGAGGATCCTGGAAGGAGCAGAGATGGAAGAGACGGCAGTGATTGTCCACGTCGGGACAAATGATGTCGCCAGGAGAGACTACAGCAGGAAGGCACTCACCGAACAGTTCAAGATCTTGGGAGGGAAGCTGAAGATGAGGACTCGGAGGATAGCGTTCTCGGAGATCCTACCAGTACCGAGGGCAGATGTGAAGAGGCAGACGGAACTACAATCAATCAATGAGTGGCTGAGGAGATGGTGTGAGGAAGAGGGATTTCACTTCGTGAGGAACTGGATGACGTTCTGGGGCAAGAACAAGCTCTACAGGAAAGATGGACTGCACCTGAGCATGACGGGAACTAGACTACTAGCAAACAATGTCAGGAGAGGAATAGAGCAAGCTTTAAACTGAGAGGAAGGGGAAAGCCGACAGTCGACCAGATGTTGATGATTCGGAAGACAGTATCCCGAAAAGATACTGAGTGGGAAAAGTGCTGGGAAGATACCATGTACGTCAAGCAAGCAATGAAATACCGATGGAGCCAGACAAATCAGGAAAGGGACAGGAGGAATCTACTCCATGGGGAAGACAATAAGGGCCAAGAAGAAGGGAATGAACGTAAAGAGGAAACATACCATGCACCACAGGGGGAGGACAAGAGAGACAAGCATCAAAAATCTCTAGAACAAGAAGAGGACGGAACAAATGATGAATTGCAAGGGAAAATTCCAAGAAAACAAAACTATCGAGTCTTAAACTGTATGTACACTAATGCAAGAAGCCTGAGGAACAAAATGGGAGAACTAGAAACCAGGGCCAAAGATGAAAATCTAAACATCATAGCAATCACAGAAACTTGGTGGAACGAGGACAACAAATGGGACACAGCACTACCAGGATACAAGCTATACCGAAGAGACAGGATACACCAGAAAGGAGGAGGAATAGCACTCTACATAAGGGATACCATTCAATCGACCGGAGTGGACACAGCAACAACAAATGGCCATTTGGAATCAATATGGGTTAAAATACCAGGAAGAAAGGGAACTGAACTAAAGATGGGACTGTACTACCGCCCACCCGGGCAATCAGAAGCAATGGATGAAGAACTGAGAGACGAGTTGAGGCGAGAATGTAAAAACGCAAACACCATAGTTATGGGAGATTTCAACTACCCGGGGATTGACTGGAGACATGGAGCTTCAAAATGTTCAAAGGAATCGGAGTTCCCGGAGGCTGTGCGGGACTGCTACTTGGAACAGCTTGTCAAGGAACCAACGCGAGGGACAACTGTTCTGGATTTAATCCTTAATGGACTGGGAGGACCTGCCCAAGAAGTGGAAGTAGTAGGACCTTTAGGTAACAGTAACCACCACACTATCCAATTCAAAGTGGAACTAAGTATGCCAAAGAGGAGGAGAACCATTGTAACAACGTTCAACTTCAGGAAAGGGAACTATGATGCCATAAGACAAATGGTAAAGAGAAAACTCAGGAACAGCTCCAGAAAGGCACAGACGGTGGACCAAGCCTGGACCTTATTCAAGGACACGGTGAACGAGGCACAAAACCGGTATATACCCAGATTTAGAAAAGGGTACAGAAAGAATCAAACAAAAGACCCAGCATGGTTAACCAAAGAAGTTAAGAAGGTGGTAAGAGATAAGAAAATATCCTTCAGGACGTGGAAAAAGGACAAAACCGAGGAAAATTGGAAAGAGCACAGGAAGCACCAAAGAGAATGTCACCGAGCAGTAAGAAAAGCAAAGAGAGAGTATGACGAGAGACTTGCAAAGGAGGCACGGAACTTTAAACCTTTCTTTAGATATGTGAAAGGGAAACAGCCGGCAAGGGAGGAGGTGGGACCCCTGGACGAGGGGGACAGGAAAGGAGTAGTAAAGGAGGAAAAAGAAGTAGCGGACAGATTAAACACGTTCTTCTCGTCGGTCTTCACAAAGGAGGACATATCCAATGTACCAGAACCGGAAAAATTATTTAAGGGGGACCAAGAGGATAAATTATCGTGCATGGAGGTAAGCCTCGAAGACGTACTCAAACAGATAGACAAGCTAAAAACTGACAAATCTCCGGGCCCAGACGGAATCCACCCAAAAATACTAAAAGAACTTAGAGATGAAATAGCGGAGTTACTGCAGCAGATTTGCAACCTATCCTTAAAAACGGGGGTAATACCAGAGGACTGGAGGATAGCAAATGTTACACCTATCTTCAAGAAGGGATCCAGAGGCGACCCGGGGAACTATAGACCGGTCAGCTTAACCTCAGTTCCGGGGAAGATGGCCGAAGCGCTAATCAAGGACAGTATCAATGAGCATATAGAAAGAAATAAGCTGATGAGAACAAGCCAGCACGGTTTCTGTACTGGAAGATCTTGCCAAACGAACCTGCTGCACTTCTTCGAAGGGATAAGCAAACATTTGGACAAAGGTGACACCATAGACATAGTATACCTGGACTTCCAGAAAGCCCTTGACAAAGTACCTCACGAGTGCCTACTAAGGAAACTGTGGAACCACGGGGTGGAAGGAGACATACACAGATGGATCGGTAACTGGCTGGTGAATAGGAAGCAGAGGGTAGGAGTAAAGGGACACTATTCTGACTGGAAAGGGGTCACAAGTGGGGTCCCACAGGGGTCAGTGCTGGGACCACTGCTATTCAATATATTTATTAATGACCTGGAAACAGGGACAAAGTGCGAGGTTGTTAAATTTGCAGATGACACGAAACTCTCCAGTAAGGTTAGATCTGTAGAGGAATGTGAAGAACTTCAAGGGGACCTGAACAAACTGAGTGAGTGGACAAATAAATGGCAGATGAGCTTCAATGTAGAGAAATGTAAAGTTATGCACATAGGGAAAGGGAACCCGATGTACAACTACACAATGGGGGGTGGGGTTTGTTCTGGGGGAAGGCAACCTAGAAAAGGACTTGGGGGTTTTGGTAGATAGAACAATGAAACCGGCGGCACAGTGTGCAGTGGCCTCAAAAAAGGCAAACAGAATGTTGGGCATTATCAAAAAAGGTATCACTACCAGAACCAAAGAAGTTATCCTCCCGCTGTATAGGGCGATGGTGCGACCGCATCTGGAGTACTGCGTCCAGTACTGGTCGCCGTACCTTAAGAAGGATATGGCGATTCTCGAGAGGGTCCAGAGAAGAGCGACAAAAATGATAAAGGGCATGGAAAACCTCTCATATGCTGAGAGGCTGGAGAAGCTGGGGCTCTTTTCCCTGGAAAAGCGGAGACTTAGAGGGGATATGATAGAAACTCATAAGATCATGAAGGGTATAGTGAAGGTAGAGAGGGACAGATTCTTCAGACTAGCAGGGGCAACAAAAACTAGAGGGCACTCAAAAAAATTGAAGGGAGATAGGTTCAGAACAAATGCTAGGAAGTTCTTCTTCACGCAGAGGGTGGTGAACACCTGGAATACGCTTCCAGAGGAGGTGGTAGAGCAGAGTACGACTTTGGGGTTCAAAAGGGGATTGGATGAGTTCATGAAGGAAAAGGGGATCCAGGGGTACAATTAAAGGGTTACTATACAGTACTGAAGGCTGTAAAGTAATAGAGTAATAGATCACTACAGGTCATTGACCTGGGGGGCCATCGCGGGAGCGGACTGCTGGGTGTGATGGACCTATGGTCTGACTCAGCAGAGGCAATGCTTATGTGCTTATGTACTCTAGTATTAATTAACCACAGATCTTTAAGGGAAACTTCCTGTGGCTCATTCCGGGTTCCCGGAGCAACTAAAGCTTCCTCCTAAAAGGTGATGGCCTTAGGTATCTCCTCATAGATTAATGAGGAAGGTACCAATTGCTCTAAAGAAACCACGGGATGAGAATTGGAACCATTCTTGGGATCCAAACCGACAGTTGTATTTGGTGGTGGAGGAGGAGTTCTTTCTAGGGAACTGAACGATGCCCCCAATAATGAGTCAGCACCCCGATTACCTCCAGCAACATTAGTAGAAACGAGGTGTCTGGCTATGGGGCCAACCATTACTGGAGTCGATACTTTTGCCTTCCCTTTCCTCATTAGATTTTAAATAACTATTTCCATACATACAGTTCTGACAGTCCCTCGTATCCTAGTGTCTCCCAGTGTCTCCAAGGGGCTTAACGTGCCCTTTAGGACATGCCCTGCGGCCATGCGCCACAGTCACAGCGTCCTTTTCACTCTCGAGTGCAGGACCTGGCTGACGTCAGGGCTTCTGTCTCCGCAGGTGCCCGCCTAGATTTGGCACCTGAAGTCCCAGCTCTAGTTGTTAAAAAAAGAGCACTGCAATCGGGAACACAGGAAACAGTCCCCCAAATGCTGCACCTCAAAATCAGGTAGTCTCCGATATCAGGCAGTTGCGGCGTCCTTTTCACTCTCGAGTGCAGGACCCGGCTGACGTCAGGGCTTCTGTCTCCACAGGTGCACGCCTAGATTCGGTACCTGAAGTCACCAGCTCAAGTTGTTAAAAAGAGCGCTGCAATCAGGAACACAGGAAACAGTCCCCCAAATGCTGCACCTCAAAATCAGGTAGTCTCCGATATCAGGCAGTTGCGGCGTCCTTTTCACTCTCGAGTGCAGGACCCGGCTGACGTCAGGGCTTCTGTCTCCACAGGTGCACGCCTAGATTCGGTACCTGAAGTCACCAGCTCAAGTTGTTAAAAAGAGCGCTGCAATCAGGAACACAGGAAACAGTCCCCCAAACGCTGCACCTCAAGGTCAGGTAGTCTCCCGCATCTCTTATGTTTCAGCATATTGTCTACAATGACACCCAGATCTTTTTCTTGGGCACTGACCCTTAAGGTGAACCATAGCATCTAGTAACTATGATTTGGCTATTTTTCCCAATGTGCATAACTTTGCATTTGTCCACATTAAATTTCATCTGCTACTTGGATGCCCAGACTTCCAATTTCCTAAGGTCTGCCTGCAATTTTTCAGTCTGCAGGTGTTTAAACAAATTTTTAAGTTAATGTTATCCATCTAGCACTGCTTCTAAGAGACTCTTCTACCAAGCTGTGATCAGCACTAAAACATGCATACTGCAGGAAAAAATAGGAGACTCACTGTGGGTCATGCTGAGGCATCCTGTGCTAATTTTTGGACATGTGTAAGCTACCCATGCACTAAAATATAACATTGGGAATGGGTCTATGGGTGGAGCGTGGGCGTGTTCTGCTCTTATTGGTTAGTGCAGCTACACTGCCACACACTACATGATTTAAACACTCATGCCAGTTCTTAAAGCAATGAATGTACCAGCACAGTAGTGATAATTCTATAAAAGGGGGTGGCAACAATTTAAGCATCAAGAACACATGGAAGTGACCATAATACTGGCATATACATACATACATGTGTAAATGTTGCTATTTCAGCTGCATACTACTCTATCAAATAATGCATAAATGCAATGGTGTTTAGTTTGAAGGTATAGGTACATGAGAGGCAGCTAGACAGGGTGCACAGTTATGCATGTAAATTACAGAATATATTTTATGAGGGGGTGGGGTGTTTTTTTGTTTTTTCAATCTAGGTGCAAACATTTATTTATTTAAAAATATTTATATGTGCACCATCTCCAATTCAGTTTGGGTTACAGCCATATATACATAAAAATTTAAAAAAGAAGAATAGCATGCATTTAAATCAACTGTCTAAAATATGTATAAACACCATTTAAAGTCATATTACATCCAAGCAGGCTGTAAAACATTGGCATCAAGGGAAGGCTTGCCTGAAATAATGTGTTTTTAAGTTAGCAGGTGGGAGCAATAAGTTTTTTGCCTATGATGCTTGGGTAGGAGAGTGTGGGTACACCTCTCCGTTTGTCTAAGGCTTTTCTTTCGCTTAAATAATAAGCTAGCTTTCTTGGCTTGTGTGGTACTTTTGTATTGGAGTGATATTTTTGGATTTTTGTATTACACTACCCTCCATTCCTCCCTGTTTTTATGTTAAATCCAATTCATCTAAACTTTCTCTATTTAACTTAATCTTAATATAATATGTTATCTTTCTCAGCCATCATTGTCAACCTTTGCCTCTGAAACTTTGCAAAGATGGCGGCGACAATGATGGCTGCGAAATGTAACATATTACATTAAGATTAAGTTATATATCTTATATTAAGTTAGAAAGTTTAGATGAATTGGATTTAACTTATACATCTAAATTTGATGTTTTACCTTGTAAGGGATTCCTTGAAAAAGTGCTAAGCGAAACAGAGATTATATGTCAGAGAATCTACTCTGCCGTTGAACTTCAGATGAGTATTACTCAAAGAAATAATTAAGAAGCCCTTTTATTAAGGCGCGCTAACTGATTTATTGTGCGCTAAAGATTAGCGTGTGCTAAATGCTAAGGTATCCATTATATTCTATGGGCGCCTTAGCATTTAGTGTGCGCTAAATCAGTTAGTGCACCTAAGGACCCCTAAATGTTTTCAATAAGCTCCTATATAAAATATATTTAAATGATAAAAGAGCAATACAATATGCTTAAAATATTAAGATATAAAGGGCTCCTTTTACAAACATGTGCTAGGGCTTTAACGCGCGGAAAAGCGCGCTATGTAGCACATGGTGTAGCACGCGGTAATATCCTGCGTGCGCTAAAAAAGCTAGCGCACCTTAGTAAAAGGAGCCCAAAGTGTATATGAGCAAATGACCAATGAATATGCTGATGCGTTAGTCTGTTGGAAAAAGGTTTAGGTTTGTACAGCGGCACGGCTAAGGTCACTGCTCGAATATTTACTCCTTGGAGTTTGAGATTTGAATGCTTTGAAGTGAATATATGATACTTTGTGATAAACGGGATACTTCAGAGAAAAGATTGGAGTGCTTTGAGATAGCTGTATTTATAGAATGGCACTTAGGCAGAATGTTGACTTTTTTTTTTAAATACAAATATCTTGAATAAAAAATATGTATTTTCTTATCTGAATTTTGGCATATGCACATTATTTTAACAATTTACATATACAGAATCAGCAGGTATATTTACTTTATAGATTTACCTTACCTTTTACATACTGGGGGGAAAGGTGGTATTGATAATCACTGGAGAACAGTTTTCCAATAGGAAAAGAAGCTAAACACAAACTAAGAAATCATACCTGTTGGTCTGCTCCCTTGCAATAATACCCCTCTAATATCTTCAGTCATTCATGCAAATTCATTTAAATTTCTACCACAGATATTAGAGTGCCAAAGAGCCCACCTCACAATTTTCATGTGTCCCTTAATGCCCCCCAAACTTAAGTTTTTTCTTTCATCCCAAAGGGAACAGGTCAGTTTTGTTTACTTCCACTGAAATCTTAGTGAGATCAGAGTACACTATGATGTCACCAAGTATATTCAAATCTGCCCTGTTATTGGTTAGTGCCTGTAATCAAAAAACAAAACAGGGCATCAAGAAATGTTCACTGATCTCCTTGTTTATGGGAAAGAACAACAGAGTAATAAAAAGGAAATGTGGTTATCAGAAGGTTAGATATTGTTTTGGTAAATTAATTCCACTAAACAACAATGTTACACCTGCAGTTTTATGCTCTTCTTGACATAACCACCTATAAGTTAGAAAGTACACTGAGGACAACAAACTGAGCTTCTGCCCTTCAGAAAGTGTCTCTTTTCCCTCAGGAACAACTGAATCAATAGAAATAAAGAAGTGCTAGTCAAGTTTACCACAAATGCCCAATTCATTAAACACCAATTGAGACAAATGAAAAGCATTATTCCACACCATTAATTATAAACAAGCTTTGTGACTTTATTTCCCAAGTAACATTATAAAAAAAGTGCTAGCATTTATTTAACAGAAAGCTGAAATACTGATGGAGTAAAGAACACGAAAAAGAATAGATTTTTGTTTTTTTGCATTGCCATGGTCCTATATTGAATTTTATATGTATATATCACAGCAGTATGGCACACATCCTAATGTTTTCAATCCTGGGGGAATCCTGCTCCTAAGATTTATAATTCTGCATACTGTATTTATTAAAACACACTGTCTTTGAATAGTAAAACTTTTAAACTGAAAATTTCTTTTGTAAAAATGCAAAATTTTTAAAGCCTTGGTGTAGATTTTCCCAAGGAGTACAATAATAGTGTACTATGGTGAGAGCTTCTGGTTGTCAGTAATTTTTATTCCAGCAAGCCACTGAATTCAAGATACTACTGACTTATTGCAATATAGTACTCCCCTGAAATTCACGGGGGTTCCGTTCTAGGAACCCCCGCAAATTTAAAAAAAACTGCAAATGCAGTTTTTCACTTGTCAAAAGGCAGGGGAGGCAGGAGAAGGCGGCTGGAGTGCCGGCAGGTGAAGAAAATCACTCACTGTCTGCTCCGACCGCCTCTTCCTGTAGTAAAGTCAGGCTACATCAATCAGGAGCTGCTTTGACACCCAAAGCATAAGGCTATAGATCCCTTCCCCACTCCCACCCCCCCAAACACACACATACTGTCACTCATCAGATCACTCCCTTGCCAATATTTTCTCCTATGCCGACTCATCCCCTTCAACATTCTCTCTCAGCTCACTCTCTCCATTGTCTTACCTCCCTCTTCTTCACCCCATACCACACCATATGCCCTCTTATTCAATCTCATCTGTTTTTCCACACATCTCACTAGCTCATCTCTCCTCCTACACATCCCCTTACCACATATATAACCCACTTGCACCCTGTTGTCTCCAGCTCTTTCCATATCCAAAATCATCTCTCATCTCTCCATCCACTTATCCTCTGTTGTCCCTAGTTCCCCCTCCCCCCTCCACACATATATCCCCTATTCCTTGTCTCCTTTAGCTTATCTCCACTCCCACACATACTATACTAACCGGTGCTCCCTCTCCAAATTTTCTTTAGCCTTTTGCCCTCCCAGTACCTTCCTTCCTTATTTTCTGTCCCCAAACTCCATTTCTCCCAGCCAGCACTATTGTTGGATGGGCTCTCCCTGGCTTAGACTTTCCTGCATAGTGTGGATGTTCCAGCACACGATCAATGAGGTTTTGAAATCCTGAAGTGCTCTCAAGTCTCACAAGAACAGCACAGGATTTCCTGTGCTACGCTGATTGGAAGCTAGAAGAGTCAAATTATATATAAAGGCTTTTGTAGCTGCTGTGTTTGAACCAAGTCATTATCTTTCTTCCTTGAGGTAAGTTCTCCATAGGTCAAAGTAAAAATCTGCACCTCCTGTGCGCAGAGAAATTCTGTGCATTGTGTACTCAGCACTAGCTCCATCTCCTCATGGTTAAATCTGTCATGCCTAATCTCTGTCTCTCCCTACAACTTTTGCAACACAGATTATATAATTCTGCCCAGCAGTTGAGTTGCCAATGAAACCCACTCCAGTTTTGATCCTGATCTGCAGTGGCGTACCTAGCATATGTGACACCTAGGGCCC
Organism: Geotrypetes seraphini; assembly: GCF_902459505.1. Taxonomy (NCBI): domain Eukaryota; kingdom Metazoa; phylum Chordata; class Amphibia; order Gymnophiona; family Dermophiidae; genus Geotrypetes; species Geotrypetes seraphini. Next base: position 218,770,933 of record NC_047084.1, on the reverse strand, counting down.
ATCATTTTTGACACACCCCATCTCTATGAAAAATATGATTTTTAGTAACAATCCACATATCACATAACAAAAGTGTACCTAGGAAAAGGCAGCATCTTAAACACTGCAGTGAGCACTAGAACACCAACATAAACATTGTAAAACTAAACAAACCAGATCCTGCACAGTCAATTGATCCTGTACAGTCGATGCTATCAGAAAGCCATGTCCATTTCATACACACAGACAGATACACCCTCGCCCAATATGGAATAATCACAAACTAAAAATAGAAATATGTAGAAAAAAGTTAAACTGAACTGCCAAGAAACCAGACTCTGCATACAATGCAACACCACGACACTACAAAAACAGTAATACATGTCCTCTAATACTGTGCAAAATATAAAGACAGTAGATGTAAATTTGAAAAAACTGATACATAACAATCACCACTTTACAAATTAACAAATAAAAATAAAACAAATAATGAGAAATAAGAAAATACCATTTTATTGGACTAATCCCCGTAAGCTTGGTCCTCATCCCCACAAACCACCTGATTCCATCCACACAAGCCTTGAATTGTTTTATATTGAACTTATTATATTAAAGTATAAAAAGAAACAATATTCTGTACAATTGTCAATTTATAAATCAGCGTCTTCTCCCCACTCTCTCTTCCCCATTTCCCTTCAGCATCCTCAGCCCACTCTCTCTCCACTTTCCTTCAGCGCACGCACATAAAAACAAGCAAGTAATTTTATATCATTTTCATTCTATTCATTCATAGAAATTAAAGTCTAAATAATGCCAGTCACATAACAAAACATGATTTTACAAAAATAATTCCTTGCACAGTCAAGCCTGCAAGGATTACTAGATGTCTTTCAGCAGCTCCCCTCCCTCCCTCCCCCTTACCTTCGTGGCCAAGTCAAAATGATCTACCAACAATAAAAATTTAAAAACACAAAGCACACTGTACACAGAGAAAATGTTGATTATCATTTATATTCCGCGGGTTTTCAAAGAGGTCAAGGCAGATGACTTTATGCAATGTCACCTCAGAAACAACTATACAAAAATAGACAAATATACCCCTTCCCTTTTTACTAAACCGCGATTGCATTTTTTAATGCATTTCTTTCTTTCTTTCACCCTACCCCCTTCTTTCTTTCTCTCTCCCCATGCCCCCTTTCTTTCTGTTTGTCTTTCTCTCTCTCTCTGTGTCCCATTTCTTTCTTTCACCCTGCCCCCTTCTTTCTTTCTCTCTCCCCATGCCCCCTTTCTTTCTCTATGTCTGTCTTTCTCTCTCTCTCTCCCCATGCCCAATTTTTCTTTCTTTCACCCTGCCCCCTTTCTTTGTCCCCCCCCTCTTTCTTTCTTTTTGGCTCCCTGTCTCCCCCCCCTTTCTTTCTCCCTGCCCACCCCCATGCCACCGCCATTAGGAAACATGCTGTTGCCACCGCCGCCGGGGAAAGGCTGCCACTGGTCATCGGAAACAGGCCAGCACCGAGTTCGCTTTGCTTCTCTTCCCCGCGGGCCAACCAACTCTCGCTGCCCAATGTCAATTCTAACGTCGGAGAGGACGTTCCAGCCAGCCAGGCAGCGATTGACTGGCCCAGAACATCCTCTCCGACGTCAGAATTGACGTCGGACGGCTAGAGTTGGTCGGCTCGCGGGGAAGAGAAGCAGGGAGGGAAAACTCGGTGCCAGCTTGTTCCTGATGACGGCAATGGCAGCCTATTCCCCGGTGAGTGGCCAGCTGTGCACCCCCTTGGGCCGTGCACCCGGGGCGGACCGCCCCTCCCCCGCCCCCCCTTGGTGCGCCACTGCTGATCTGTTTATGTCATTTATGGAACCTAGACCATAGAAGTCTGCCTAGCATTGGTCTTACTTCAACCTGTGAAACTGCTGTCAAAGCTCACCCTAGTTATGAGATCATTTAAGTTTTGTCTTTCTCTACTTAGTGATCCTGTTTTTATCCCATGCATTCTTGAATTCCATCACCATTTTCATCTTCATAACCTCCTGTGGGAGAGCATTCTAGGCATCCACCACCCTTTCTGTGAAAAAGTATTTCCTGACACTATACCTACGTCTCTTACTCTAAAAAAGATTAGTTTGCATATTAATATTTCTGTATCATATCCCTCCTAACCTCTAAGGCACAGGTGTCAAAGTCAGTCCTCGAGGGCTGCAATCCAGTCGGATTTTCAGGATTTCCCCAATGAATATGCATGAAATCTATTAGCATAAAATGAAAGCAGTGCATGCAAATAGATCTCATGTATATTCATTGGGGAAATCCTGAAAACCCGACTGGATTGCGAGGGAGGGACTTTGACACCCCTGCAGTCTAAGGTATACACATATTGAAGTCTTCAAGCGTCTTCTCAAAAGTCTTTTGGCACAAACCCCATATCATTTTTGTTGCCTTCCTCTGAACCGCCTCAGGTCTCTTGATATCCTTAGTGAGATACGGCCTCCAAGACTGTACATAGTTCTCCAAATGGAGCTTCACTGACAACCTGTATAAAGGCATTAACTCCGCCTTTCTTCTACTGGATATACCTCTTTCTATGCAGCCTAGTATCCTTCTGGCTACAGCCACTGCCTTGTCACATTGTTTTGATGCCTGAAGATCCTCCAACAATATCACCCCAAGGCCCCTCTCCTAGCCTGTGCTCTCATCCTTTAGCAAACAGAATTCTTTTGGGATTTTACACCACATGTGCATCGCTATACAGTATACTTCTTTGAATTAAAATTTTAACTGCCAAATGTTGAACCATTTTTCTAATCTTTTAAAATCACTTCTTTCTGGGGTATCTATGCTGTTGCAATAAGAAACTGTAAAGCAAAACAAGGGGAATTTTTTTTTCAACACTGAGGATGCAGAAAGAAGTGGAATCACGACACACAGTACCAGATAAGTTCAGAACCGCACATAAAAAGTACAAAGAATAGAAATAAGTCATTTATTTAAACATCCAGGGAAAACAAAGCAGCTGTACTGTACACAATACATGTTAAAAACATTAAAGAAATACGGGGGGGGAGGGGGCATAGTGCCAATGAAATGGTGAAACTGCAAATAAGAATCCAATATAGGGGGGTCACATGATGCAGCCTGCCTAGTTGGACGTGCGTATGGAGAGCTCCCGCTCCACTGAGAGAAAAATCGCGACTATATCTGCCTTTTCTTGCATCCCCCCATGTATTCTTTCCATTAACCTGCTCGGTAACTCCCTTGCTTCCCAGGGGCACCTTTGGGGGTCAGCTTCCGAGTTGGGTATGCCCATAAAAACAGCCTGCAGTGCCCGGGATAAGCCCTCGACTACTCCCTCCAAGATGGCGGTGGAACAAGCCACTTTCACTATACCAGCTGGGGACTGGATCACGGACATCACCAGGTCTGTGTCCGCGGCGTTGGCTGATAAAATAAAATCCAGTCGGCTGTGGACAAGATGCATGAAAAATTCGATTCCCACAGCTGACGTCTGACTGAGGTTGAGCAGCGAGTGTCCGATCAGGAGGACACGTGCACGGGCCTGGCGACGCAGATGGCGGAGCTTTGAAAAACGTTTCAGGAGCTGGCAGACAAATTGGAGAAGCAGGAGAATAGGAGCCACTGTAACAATCTGAGGCTCGTTGGGCTCCCGGAAACGGTGGCGGACCAGGAATTGTATACCATCTTCACCACCTGGCTGCTGGCCAAACTGGGTCTGCCTGAGGGAGCAAACCGCTATGGGTGTGAGAGGGCCCACCGCATCGGTGTAAAACCCACGGATGGGAGAAGAGTGAGAACGGCCATCGCCCGCTACACCAACTGGCGGGAGAAGGAGCTGATCCTGGAAAAATTACTAATATAAGAAAATCCTTCAAAAATTCTAACATTCAAATTGAATTAGATCAGAATAACCAAGATGTATTATTTTCAAAATGTTCAAAATTTAAAATACCTAGCCTTAAGGAGATTGAAATTACTCTTAAAACTCTGAATATCAAAAGCTCAAAAGCAGACCAAATACCACCATTTCTTCTCAAACAATACTTTGACATCTTTGGACCTTGGATTCAGGTATTAGTAACAGAAAGTTTAAAACAACAAACAGTTCCACTAGATTGGAAAAAATCATTTATTCGACCCATTCTTAAAGATAAAAATGCTAATCATGATGATTTGTCTAATTACAGACCAATATCCAACATTCCATTTTTAGCAAAGTTAACAGAAAAAATTGTCTTTAACCAGATTTCAGAGTTTGTTGAGCAAACAAATGTGTTACATCCCAATCAAACTGGTTTTAGACAACACCATAGTACAGAACATTCACTAATTGGTATGACAACTTCAATTCAATATTTCTTGGATCATCATCAATCGGTGCTTTTAACATCTCTTGATCTCTCAGCAGCGTTTGATACGATTGATCACCAATTACTCCTTGCTAGACTTCAAGCTATTGGGGTTACAGATGATGTTCTAGCATGGTTTACATCTTATTTCAGTAATCGCACATCTACAGTAATTTTTAATGATTCTTCTTCTTCAACTTCACAAATATCACATGGGGTTCCACAAGGATCTATACTTTCACCTTTACTTTTTAATATATTTTTGGCACCTCTATTGACATTATGTCAATCTATAGGATTTCATGTTTTTGCCTATGCTGATGATATACAGTTATTGTACCCCCTAAACAATAACAACATAAATGAAATTTTGACAATTAATGAAAAACTCGAGCAAATTCATCATTGGCTGGACAAAAACAGATTGGCCCTCAATATCAAAAAAACAAATATCATGCTTTTTCCTTGGAAGGAAAGTTTTTCTTTAGTTGCTCCTATTTTGATTCAAAATATTCCTCTTCAATTAGTTAAAAATACTAAAATTCTAGGAGTAATTTTTGATAATAAACTTAATTATCATGATCACATTAGTAGTATTGTTAAAACTACCTTCTATAGGTTGCGGAAAATTCGATCTATTTCTAAATTTCTCTGTCCCAAAGCACTTAATATTCTTATTCACTCTCTGGTGATGTCTAAAATCGATTATTGCAATTCATTATTTACAGGAATTGCTTTACAAGAAATTAAACGATTACAAATTATTCAAAATGCTTCTATTAAATTAATAACAAAATCTAAAAAATTTGATCATGTGACACCACTCCTTAAAAAGGCACATTGGCTTCCAGTCATTCATAGAATTACGCATAAATTATGTACAATTATTTTTAAAACATTAGAAAATAAGACTCCAGCATTTTTATTTAGGTTACTTATCCCATATTCAGTTAAAAGAACCTTACGATCTAGTGAACGGAACCTTTTATCAATTCCTTCGTTAAAAATTATTAGTACAAGAAGACAATTTATCTTCTCATGTACAGCTCCCCAGATTTGGAATGCGCTTCCCATGTTTTTACGGGAGGAGAAGGTGTTTGGGAAATTTAAAAGCGAATTAAAAACCTTTCTGTTTAAAGATGCATTTGCAAATTAATTAAATTTTTTTATAAAGTGTTATTTTAGTGAATTATTCTGCTTTTTTTGTTTTTCCAACTTCCTTTTGTATTTTCCCTGTATGTTCTTTCTTTACTATAAAAAATGTATTTCATCCCCTCTTACCTTTTGTTTATATTATAATTAATTAAGTGTATGTAATGTTTTTGTTTCCTTATGGATGTATATTTTATTGTACATCGCTTAGAAATCCGATTAAGCGATTGAACAAGCCAATTAATAAACTTGAAACTTGATCCTCCAGGCCTATCGCAAGGCAGGGGCCTTGGAATATGAAGGATCTCCCATGTGTTGGTCTTCAATGACTACTTGGTGAAGGTTGCGGCCCAATGCAAGATCATGGCGCCATTCTGCACGGACCTGCATAACAGAGGGGTGCAGTTCGCACTGGTGTCCCCGGCCAAGCTGCAGGTCTGGTATGATGGCGCGACCCACACCGTGTCTACGACTGAGGAGGCCAGAGCTTTGCTGGCGAAGATGCCTGCCTGAGATGGTCATTTGGGAACTTTTGCTTTTTATCTGCATTCCTTTTCCCGTTGGGCCGGGATTCTGCTCTGGAGGGCTTACGGGGACTGCCCGCGGACCAGGGATCTTTGCAGGATTCCTTTACTTCAACGGGGCCAGAGGATGGCCCACGGGGCTTGCTGTTCCTCGCTGCCCCAAGCTGCAGAGATCTGCTTAAAAGCCTTTTTCGCCTATCAGTTCTTGGGACGTCTAGAACAGTCCAGCTGTTATTTTGAGAGTCCCTGAGGGTTGCTTCACCTGCTGAGGTTCCCGGCTTTGAGACTTTGCCTGCCATTACTTGGGCTATCTGCCTGGACTTGTTGTTATGTTTTGGTTTTCTGAATTTAGCGGCCGGGGGGGCTGCAGGATTGGAGGTTTCTTGGGGAAGTGGGTGGGGGTTTTCCGGGTAGGCTGCGGGACTGTCTTTGGGATTGTGTGTTGGAAGGGAGAGCATGCTTTGGGGGGTAAGGGAGGGGGGCAGGGGGTTGGGGGATTGGGGGAGAGTGGTGTGTGAATGGGGAGGGTGTGTCTGTATGGGGAATGATTGTAGGGGATGTGTGGGAGTACCTTGGGAGCAGAGGCTGCGACTTTTCTTTCTTGGAGTGGTGGAGCTTGGCTGGGAGGCTTGGCCTGCTCCATTTCCGTATACCACTGCTGGTACTGTACCTGAGCTGCCTGTTGAGCCTGGCTGAGCCTCTCCTGATACTGAGGGGGGGTGGGATTTTCTTTCTTTTTTCTTTCTTTCTTTTTCTTTCTCTTTCCCCACTGTATCTTTGTTTCTGTCTCCCTTTGTTTTCTTTTGCTATGGCGGACTTGAAGGTGGTCTCATTTAATGTAGATGATATTCACTCTCCCATTAAGCGGGCTCGCATCCTGACTGGCTTACTTGCAGGAGACCATCTCACTCAGACTGAACATGCTAAGTTGCGGAAGAACTGGGATGGGGAAGTCTATTCCTCCACCTTTAGTGGGCGGCAGCACGGGGTGGCGATTCTGCAGCACAAACAGCTGCCCTTCACGTTACATAAACAACTTCAAGACCAGGATGGGAGATACATCATAGTTCTGGGGGAGGTGTGGGGTCTGAAAATACTCCTCTGTAACCTCTATGCTCCAAATGTCTATTGTCATTTCTTTTCCACAGTCCTTTTCTTAGTGTCAGCTTACCCTGAGTACCAAATGATCCTGGGTGGAGATCTCAATATCACAGCGGCTCCGGGGGTGGACTGCAGACCTCCAAGGGCTTGTCTGAAAGATCATGACAACAAGGGGGTGGGATTCTTGGTGCAACATTTGGATCTGGTTGATGTGTGGCGTGCCTTACACCCTTATGACTCTGAATTTACCTTTTACTCCCATGTTCACAAGGTTTATGCCCGGTTAGACTACCTTCTCCTTGATAAACGGCTGTTCTCCTGGGTTACTAAGTCCGTGATCACTGAGGCCACGATATCTGACCACGCGATGGTGGAGCTCACACTGACTCTCTCCACAGGCCGTAAAACATCTTCTTGGAAATTGTCCCCGCATTTGTACAATGATCCCGAGTTCCGGACCTTTCTCCGGGCGAGATGGATTGATTATCAGGCTACAAATGCTACTCCGGAGGTGGGACCGGTGTCTTTCTGGTATGTGTCCAAGGCGGTCATGCGGGGCCATATTATAGCATACTTGGCCGCTAAGCACAAAAAACGAGAGGGGGAGCTTTTGAAGCTTACTCAGCAATTACATGGGTTTCGTAGGGTGCACATAGCCAACCTGTCAGACTCGGACCATCTGGAATACAAGGGGATTCGGGGGCAAATAGAGGCCCTACTCCACCAGCGTGCGAAACAGTCTCTCTTTTACCAATGTTATAATCTTTATCGCTGGGGCGGTAAGGCGGGGAAACTTCTAGCTAACCTGGATCGCCCCTTTAAAAAACGGCTAATTATCACTGTTATTCGAGATACCAAGGGGAATCGGCACGAGGGGGAGAGGCAGATAGCCGATCAGTTTGTCCAGTACTACGAAGCTCTATAAGGGCGGCGGTCGTTGGACAGGGATGCCTTGGGTGCTTTCTTTCAGGATCTTCAAGTGCCGCAGCTGGATGCCAACCAGGCTGCCTCCCTGAGTCAGCCTGTCACTGTTGAGGAATTGAGGGCTTCTATTAAATCCCTCAAATTAACGAAAGCGCCCGGGCCGAGTGGGTTTGGTCCGGAATACTATCGGATTCTCCCAGACCTAATTGCGCAGCCCCTGTGTGAGATGTATAACACTGTGGCAGCGGAGGGGGGTGCTTTCCCGGATAATATGGCCCATGTGGTCTTAATCCCCAAGCCCGGCAAGAATCCGGATCTAGTGGGTTCCTTTCGGCCCATCTCCTTCTTGGACCAGGACATCAAACTCTTGGCTATGACATTGGCGACACGCTTGAACTGCTTTCTTCCTGCCCTTATTCATACTGATCAGGTTGGTTTTGTGCCGGGGCGCTATGCCTCTATGAATTTGTTGAAGGTCTTGGGTGCTATTCATGCTCGGTCGGGCCGGGGAGGTTTGGAGGCGGTAGCGGGTTTGGATATGGAAAAGGCATTCGATAGTATATCTTGGGAATACCTTTTCTGGGTCCTCGATCAGGGTGGCTTTCAGGGTTCATTCTTGGCCTGGGTGTCTGCTCTGTACACTAACCATAGAGCGCGCCTTTTGATAAATGGGGGACTTACGGCGGACTTTGGGCTGCAGAGGGGTACCCGACAGGGATGTCCCCTGTCCCCGCTTCTTTTTCTCCTGGCCATTGAGCCTCTGGCTGCTAAGATACGGCAGGATGTGGGTATTCGGGGGATTCAGGTTGGTGCCCAGGAGTGTAAAATTAGCCTTTTTGCCGATGACATCCTGCTCTATTTAGATCAGGTCACCTCCCACTTGCATAGAGCTTTGGAGGTGATCCGGGCTTTTGGAGCCCTGTCTGGATTGCAAGTTAACTGTAGCAAATCGGAGCTCCTATTGTTGGGGGAAGTCCCCCGGCATCTTGGCATGCTTTGCTGCTTATTCCCCCTATGACCAAGCCTATGCGTTATTTGGATATTTTCCTTAGTACTGACTTAGCTACTCTTTATACCGCCAATGTTAAGCGATCCTTGGGAAGTTATGCCAGGCTTGGCAGGAGCTACCGCTGAACATTCAGGGGAGGGTGGCCCTGGTCAAGATGGTTATGGTCCCAAAAATCTTGTACCCTCTGCAAACTATGCCACTTTGGCTTCGACGCCGAGACGAGCTCTCATTTAAAACAGCTTTATTTGGAGATCCAGGGCTCCTCGGATTGGGATGCTTAAACTTACCCTGGATAAATGTTTGGGTGGTCCTAATGTCCCAGATCTTCGGATGTATAATGTAGCTGCACTTTTTAGGAAGCACTTTGACATTGAACACTTTTCACCATTTATTGATAAGCTTACTATAAAATATGCTATACAATTTTGTGTCACTTTTTTTAATATATCCATCTTTCTGTTCTATTGAGGAATCCTGAGGAAGGCTAGTTCTGCTGAAATATGGACCATGTTGGGTCTCAATATTGTACATCACCAACATGTGTACAGCTGCTTTATTTTTTTCTGGATGTTTAAACAATTTATTTCTATTTTATGTATTTTTTAAATTTTTATGTGCAGTCCTGGACTCATCCAGGTTCTGACATGCAGACAGATAAATTGGATTTGGATCTGTGACAACCTTACCTGCAAACACCATTGGTTTTGCTGATTTAAACCCAGGTAAGGGCTCCACTGGATGCTTCTGAAGATACAAAGTGTCTCCTATTTGAGCTTCTTGTACATCTTTCATCCCTGCAATCACATAGCCAACCTGTCCTGCATACCTAAATAAAATTGGCATCAGGGTGTCAGTCTTAAGAAGGCAACTAATTTTTCAAAGTACAATTTGAATCTTTTTCCAGATCCCATAAAAAAAGCACTCTGCCTTATTTATGGTACCACAGTTTGCAAGCAAACTAAGCTACCTTAATTACCATAAGAGTCAAGAGATTCAGCACCAAAGTTAATTGGTTTAATACATAGTGGCACACAGCATACAAAAATGAATACTAAGAAGACTATTTGTGAAATTACATCAATTCAGAGATGCTTCTAAGAGAGAGCAATGCATAAGATTTACCACTACATTTGAAGCAGTGAAAAAGGGTTAGGAGAGCTTCCCAAACCAATCTCTTTGCCCCCAACATAGCATTCTGCATTGGCCTCTTTAATTCCTGGTAGTCTACCAACCCCCACCCCACCTCACCTTATTTTCCTGTCCTTGACGTTTAAAAAAAAATCCCTAGTAGCCCACCCACCCTTGACCCCTCCCAGTGTACCTGGGTAGACTAGATGGGCCATTTGGCCTTTATCTGTCATCATGTTTCTAAGTTTCAAGAGACAGGAGCAATGACCACTCACTCCTGCCTCCTTGCTACCATCCGACCCCGCACAATGCAACCTGGGATGCACCAAGCAGGATCAGCCTGATATAAGGGAATTTTTCCCTTATTTGGTAGTCTCTGCTCAGAATACCAAATAACGATGCACCACCCAGGGTCAGCCACCACTTTATTTTTCCCAGATAGCAGTGCAAAGACAGAAGTGAGTGGGCATTGCTCTTGCCCCTTTAAGGTGTACTGGAGGATGAGGTGTGCTGCTAGTAGGGGGTATGAATCAGATCACTTCTGTCCAGGGAGAAGAAAAGGGGGCCACTGGAATACCAAGGACTAAAGGGGCTGATTCAGAAAGCTATGCTGGGTGTAGGGGGTTTGGGCTGGGAGACAGACTGGGCAGCAGATTTTTCTTTTTTTTTTTTTTTAGTTAATGTCTCCCTTTCTGTTACTGTTTGAGTCAATCACCACACACGCACTGACAGGAAGGGGGGCATTTTAGCAAGAACCTGAAGATTACCGACACATTTTTAATGTAGCAGTAATTTGCATGCTCATCAATTACAGCTTTGCTGTAATATATTTTTCAGCTAATTTCACAGTAGAAGCTGCACGTCATTGTCTGCATTAGCTCCTGCCATTGCCCAATGCATAAAGTCACTCCTTTAGCCTCCTATAACCCCGATATGTTTATCATCCGCCCAGGCATACAGGCAGGCATCTTTAGACATTAATGAACATGCATATGTTTTGGATTTAGTGAGTTTCATTCAGGTATGGTAGGTATTTATTTTACCTGTCCCCAGACAGCTTCAATCTAGATTTGCACCCAAGGCAATGGAGGGGTTAGTGACTTATCCAAGATTATAATTAGTGACACCGGGATTTAAACCTGGCTTGACTGATTCTTACCAAACAAAGAAAAGTCATTTTTATATCTCAATAAAGGAACTTGGTTTGACATTGCAAGATCATTGTCTCGACCCCACTTTTATTTGTTTGGTGTGACTGATCTCCATTTCCTGGTGGTTCCCTCTTTTTTGGATTGATTCTCAGCCTGCTGCTCTAACCACTAGATTACTCCTCTGCTCTGATGCAGTATGGCTCGTATAAAACAGGCTACAGGCTGCGATTCTGATTAATAACAAAAATTTCCATTCTTCTGTTTTTAAAGCATTCCACCTCATTCCAAAATATAAGCCACACAGTAACAGTCTTATCTACAAGCCCGTCTGTCTACCTATTATTTAGTGAATTACAACCAAGCAAATGACCACCCAGTCTTGGAAAATAATTACGCTGATGCCAGTAGCGATATCAGCCAGAAATTAATGAAGCAATCATCTGGGTGCAGGGGTGGGGGGGAGCATAAGGTCTGTGAATCCATTATCTAATTGTGCTGAGGTTATTACAGCAATAATTTCTTACTTACAGTTTCACAGCAGGTTGTTCATTTGGTGTGAGGATCCCCACTTCATTAACTTCATAGCTTTTCCCCGTGTGAGAAGACACAATCTTCTGCCCTTTACAAATCTCTCCACCAAACAAAGCAATGTTAGCTACAATTCCCCTGTAGTGGTCAAAAGCGGAGTCAAACACCAGTGCTTTGAGCGGGTCACTGCGCTGTACACTGGGCCTAGAACATAGAGTGTAAGAAATGTAGCAAAGCAAGAGTGTAGTTTTAATTCAGTATCAAATACAAAAATGTGCATTTACACAGACCCACCAATCTATCTATCCATACATATACTGTATATCCACACACACATAAGTATGTGTATATAGACATAGAGATCTAGCTATATATTTTTACATACTTGCAAATTACAGGTATATGCTAAAATTCAGGCACTCCTGGTTAAACTATTAGTTTCATTAAAACCTTAAGGGGGAAATTCTACAAACGGCGCCTTAACATAAGTGCTGGTAGGTGCCCTATCGGCACCTATGTTAGTAGGGAAACACCATTTGAAACAGCAAATAACTTTAAAGGAGAAATTAGGTTCTTACCTGCTAATTTACTTTCTTTTAGCTTCTCCAGACCAGTAGAGGTTAACTTTACGAATGGGTATATATCTAATCATGACCAGCAGGTGGAGACTGAAAACAAAACTGTGGGACAGTATATCCTATCCCCTCTTCTCTATTTCCCTCAGTCTGCCGAATAGCCAAGCAGAACCAAGAACTGGAAAACAGAAAGAAAACAATACTCCGAACAGGAGTAACAATTAACATACCCAAAAAATGCTGTTGGAAAATGCAGAGGAGAAATACCCGAAGGAAAATGTCCCCACAGCTCGCCAGCTAAGCCAGCCGAGCCACAGCCGCTGTTCTTTAATTCTCCCCGGCCCTAGAAAAATACTAGAACCCGCAGCAAAACACAAAAAACTGCCCGCGCAACAGCCCGAACAACAACAACAACAGGGTGGGGACCTCTACTGGTCTGGAGAAGCTAAAAGAAAGTAAATTAGCAGGTAAGAACCTAATTTCTCCTTCTTTAGCACTCTCCAGACCAGTAGAGGTTAACTTTACGAATGGGACGTACCAAAGCAGTCCCTCTCACGGGCGGGACCCCCGAAGGGCCGATACCAGTACACGATCCCCCAACACCGCGTCCCGACGCGCCTGCACATCAACCCGATAATGACGAACAAAGGAATGCAAGGAGGACCAAACCGCAGCCTTACCAATATCCACTGGAGGCACGAGCGACGACTCAGCCCAAGAAGCCGCCTGACCCCGAGTGGAATGAGCCTTGAGAAACTCCGGAACAGGCTGCTGTTTCAGAAGATAAGCGGAAGCAATCGTCTCCTTGATCCAGCGCGCAATAGTAGCCTTAGAAGCGCTAGCTCCCCGACGAGGACCCGCCAGGAGGACAAAAAGATGATCGGACTTCCGGAATTCCTGGGTCCGCTGCACATAAGAGCGAAGGACCCGACCGACATCCATCTTGCGCAGCTGCCGTTGCTCAGAAGAGCCCTCCCGACCACCCAAGACCGGGAGAACCACTGATTGATTGACATGAAAAGGAGAAACAACCTTCGGCAGAAAGGAAGGAACAGGCCGCAAGACGACCCGCTCCCTAGAAAACTCCAAGAAGGGAGCCCTACAAGAGAAAGCCTGCAGCTCAGAAACACGCCTAGCAGCAGTAATGGCCACCAAAAAGACCGCCTTCAAAGTAAGGTCCTTCAAAGAACAGTCGTCCAAGGGCTCGAAAGGCGAGCGCACCAAAAACAGAGAGAACCAGATTAAGATCCCAAGAGGGAACCGAGGGCCGTAGGGGAGGCCTAAGCAACTTGGCCGCCCGCAAAACCCGAATCACATCAGGAAGAGCCGACAAACGCTGACCTGACACCAACCCTCGAAAAGCCGACAGGGCCGCAAGAGGAACCCGGAGAGAAGACCAAGCCAGGCCTCTATCCAGGCCATCCTGCAAGAACTCTAGAATGTTAGGCAGGGAAGCGAGAAAAGAGGACACTCCCTGCGCCCGACACCATTCCTCAAAGAGACGCCAAACCCGCACATAAGCCCGAGAGGTAGAAAGCCTCCGGGACCCCAACAGTGTAGAGATCACCTTGTCTGAATATCCCTTCTTGCTAAGGCGACCCCTTTCAAGAGCCACGCCGTAAGACAGAAGGGAGACGGGTCGAACATGGGAATGGGACCCTGCGTCAGAAGGTCGTCCTAGAGAGGCAGAGGAAGAGGATCCGCCACCAGGTGCCTCACCAGATCCGCATACCACGGACGTCGAGGCCAATCCGGAGGCACCAGCACCACCCGACCCGGATGGTGAACAATGCGAAGAAGCACTCTGCCCACCAGCGGCCAAGGAGGGAACACATACAACAGCCCCTCCATTGGCCATGGCTGGACCAGAGCATCCAGATCCTCGGCCAAACCGTCCCTGCGACGACTGAAGAAGCGGGGCACTTTGGCGTTGCCACCGTGGCCACCAGGTCCATCAGGGGCTGCCCCCAAGCCTGCACTATCAACTGAAACGCCCCGGCGCCGAGACACCACTCTCCTGGATCTAGGAAGTGACGACTGAGGAAGTCTGCCTGAACATTTTCTACCCCGGCTATATGAGAGGCCGAGAGGTCCAGCAGATGGGACTCCGCCCAAACCATGAGCAGAGCCGCCTCCTGCGCCACCGGAGTGCTCCTGGTGCCCCCTGACGATTGACATAAGCCACCGCCGTGGCATTGTCCGACAGCACTCTGACCGACTTGCCCAGCAAAAGGGAGTGGAAAGCTAACAGCGCCATTCTCATTCTCCATTCTCATTTCGCCATCCTCGTTCAATCCACCATCCTCTCCAGACTGGACTACTGCAACTCCCTCTATATATGCCTAACTAAGAAAAACCTCCACAGACTTCAACTAATTCAGAACGCCGCGGCCAAGCTTATTTTCACAAAAGGCAAGTTTGATCACGTCTCCCCTCTCCTCTCCAAGCTTCACTGGCTCCCAGTATACTCCAGAGTCCTCTACAAATGTGCCTGCTTATCCTTCAAGATTCTACATGGCATCCTACCCCCCGTTATCCCACTCCTTTGGAATTCCTCTAACCCACTCTCCTCTAGATCCTCCCAAAAACTGAAACTATCTTTCCCATCTACAAAAGGTATATCCCGCGCAGGAAAACTTGGAACATCCCTCCCTTTTAGAACCACAGAACTCTGGAACAACCTCTCATCCCCGCTCAGAAATGTCAGCTCCTTCCAATCCTTCCGTAAACATCTGAAAACTTGGCTCTTTTCAAAAATCTAATCACCCCTCGTTCTCTAGTACCCTGTTCCCTCCCTATCTTCTTATTCCCTCTCCTATATCCATCTTTGTAGTTCCTTTCCTCCTAACCTCTGTAAACCGTGCCGAGCTCTGCGCTTGCGGAGATGATGCGGTATACAAACCTAAGGTTTAGTTTAGTTTAGTTTAGTTTAGCGCCAGACGGACCGCTCTGGTCTCCAACACGTTGATCGACCAGGCGGCCTCCTCCGCGGACCAGGTGCCCTGAGCTGAGTGACCCAAACACTGAGCCCCCCAACCCAGGAGACTCGCATCCGTCAGGAGCACCGTCCACTGCGGGAGATCCAGACCCACCCCCTGAACCAGGTGAGGGGTCCGGAGCCACCAGCGCAGGCTGCCGCGCGCCAACCCCCGCAGGGGCACCGGAACATCCAAATCTTGCCTCTGGGGAGACCACCTCCGGAGCAGAGCATACTGAAGAGGACGCATGTGGGCCCGCGCCCACCTCACCACGTCCAGGGACGCCACCATCGACCCCAAGACCTGGAGGAAATCTCGCGCCCGAGGACACCGGGACGCCAAAAGCAGGCGAACCTGCGATTGCAAATTGCTCACCCGGGCCTCTGGAAGGAAGACCTTCCCCAAGGAGGTGTCGAACAGAACCCCAAAGTACTCCAGGCGCTGAGCCGGGACCAACCGACTCTTGGAAAGGTTGACCACCCAGCCCAGCGACCGGAGAAACTCCACCACCCGAGCCGTAACCCGGGAGCTCTCCTGCAACGACTTTGCCCGAATCAACCAGTCGTCTAGGTAGGGGTGAACCAGGATGCCCTCCGACCGCAAGGCTGCCGCGACGACCACCATCACCTAGGTGAACGTCCGGGGAGCCGTGGCCAGACCAAAGGGAAGCGCACAGAACTGATAGAGCCGCCCCAAGATCGCAAAGCGCAGGAAGCGCTGATGAGAGTCCCGAATGGGAACATGCAAGTAGGCTTCCGTCAGATCGAGAGAAGTGAGGAACTCCCCCGGCTGAACCGCCAGAATGACCGACCGCAGAGCTTCCATGCGGAAAGAAGGAATCTTGAGAGCCCTGTTGACCCCTTTCAAATCCAGGATGGGCCGAAAGGTCCCCTCCTTCTTGGGCACCACAAAGTAAATGGAGTACCTGCCGGTGCCCCACTCCGGAGGGGGCACCGGCACCACTGCCTTGAGATCCAGCAAGCGCTGCAGGGTCTGGCGAAAAGCTTGCGTCTTCCCTGGAGACTGACATGGAGAAGCGAGGAAAAGGTCCGGCAGAGAGCGGGCGAACTCCAGAGCATAACCGTCCCGCACCACCTCCAGGACCCACTGATCGGACGTGATCTCGGCCCACTTTGGGAAAAATTCGCGCAGCCGGGCCCCCACCGGAACCAAAGGGGGCGCCGGCAAGGAGTCATTGCGCAGGACGGGAAGCGGGGGAGCCGGCGGAGGGATTCCCTGCCCCCCGACGGGCCCCCCGAAAGGGCTGCATGCGCTGAAAGAACCGACCCCTGGAAAATCCCGGAGCCGGGAAAGAAGCAGCCCCACGCCCAGGGCGATACTTGCGAAACTCCCGCAAACGCCCCCGGGCAGCGCCACCCCGAGACGCAGGACGGGCACGGTCCTCAGGCAGACGGGGAACCTTAGAGTCCGTCAGAGTCTGAATCAACTTATCCAATTCCTCCCCAAACAAAAAAGACCCCCGAAAGGGAAATTTAGTAAGTTTAGCTTTGGACGCAGCATCCGCCGCCCAAGCGCGCAGCCACAAAATACGCCGCGCGGCCACTCCAAAGGCCATAGACTTAGCCGAGATCCGCACTAAGTCATAAAGAGCATCAGAGAGGAACGAGGCCGCCATCTCAATCTTTGCCACCTCCTGATCCACCAGAGACCAGTCATCAGACTCCCGATCCAGGACGCGCTCAGCCCACCGAAAAACGGCGCGAGCGACCAGCCCCCCACAAATAGCCGCCTGGACCCCAAAAGCCGAGACCTGAAAATTGAGCTTAAGGATATTCTCCAATTTGCGCTCCTCAGAGTCCCGCAAGGCAGACCCGCCCTCAACAGGGACGATATGCCACTTAGAAATCGCCGAGACCACCGCGTCTACGACTGGCGATACTAAAGTAGCCCGATCCCCCCCAGGGATGGGATACAAACGAGCCATGCTACGCGCCAGACGAAACACAAAATCCCGAAAATCCTGACGCACAGGAAAAGAGCGGGAAACAGGACAGACCCCCTGAAGCAGAGGGGCCCCCATACGCGGGGTCTCCGGCGGCGCAACTTCAAAAAAGCAGCACCAAGGAGACCTGCTACATCAGGTCTAAAAGCTCATCCCTCAGAATAAAAAGCGCACCACGGACGCATCTGCTCTGGAAGACGGGAAACCCGCCGCCCCGCTGCCAGCGGGCGTCCCCTCTAGAGGATCCTGGAAGCCCACCAAAGCAGCCAGGTCCTCAACCATGCCAACCCGCTCCTCCGACCACCATTCCGCAATCCAAGCCCCCCCGCGGGCGCTTGGATGAGGGAGGAGGAAGAGGGGACGCCAAACGAAAAGAGGGAGGCAAAGCCATAGGGGGCGCGGAGGGAAACCACCCCCGAAACCCCCCAGGTGCACGTGGGACCCCCACTTGTCTGCACAAAGAAAGAAAATAAATTGGGGACAAAAAACCCCTGGGGGTCCCCAGGGACTCCCTGCCTCAGCAGGGGTCCCAACTGAAACCTGCCCCTGTGTTTGCAATACAGGGGGAAGGTCACCTGAGGTTGCAGACAAAATGGCGGGGCCAGACAGAGAAAATGGCGAAGTTCCCGCCAAAAAAGCTCCCTCCATGGCCTGTAGCGGCTGAGAAGACTGAACAGTCCCAGCCGCTAAAACAGGCAAGTCGGCATCAGCTGTCAAAAAATCAGCCTCCGTGGGCGGTTGGAGAAGACCGGGCTTCCCCACTGCTCCAAGCCGACTCGCGAGGCACCATCGGCGGGGAGCTCTGGGCGCCTGCAGCCGCTGCCGACGGAGCTCCACCACTCACCGACCCAAACCGCCGAGTTCAGGCCGGCCGCGAGTGCCTCGCGGCTGGACCTAATTGTGTCCCCCTCCCCCGGAGAAGGGCACAATTGCTCCATACGCGACCTAGCTAGAAAAAAGTGCCGGTTAGATGAAAAAATACAGTAAAATACAGTTTTCTTAAAGGGAAACAACCCTCCAGACCAGCACTACCTCAGGATTTTTTTTTTTTTTTTACAGAACAGACTCCACAGGCTCTCGAAGCAATATGCCTTGCTTGATTTAGGGGGCAAGGCTTACTGCTGAGGCTCCTCTAAAAAAATGTGGGGAGGTGGAGGAAGTGGGGGGAGGGACCCCGCTCGAGACCCGCCGGGTTTGACACCCCCGAGGTCGGACGAACCCCCAAACAGGGTCCGCCCAAGCTCCGTCCGGCCAAAAACAGGGACAATAAACCCCCTAAACAAATTCCAACAGCCCTACCAAGGGAGATGGGTACAGATCACATCAACACCTGCTGGAGACTGAAAGAAGACTGAGGGAAATAGAGAAGAGGGGATAGGATATACTGTCCCACAGTTTTGTTTTCAGTCTCTACCTGCTGGTCATGATTAGATATATACCCATTCGTAAAGTTAACCTCTACTGGTCTGGAGAGTGCTAAAGAATTTAAAGCGTCTACCAGCGTCTAAAGAAAAGGCGCCAGAATCATGCCTCTGGAGATGCCTACCAGCGCCTAATGCCAGAAATGGAATTAGGCACCATAAAGCACTTATATAGGCACTTATATAGGCACAACTATTTTTCTCAGAAGCGCAATTCTCTACATGGTGCCATCAAGTGACTGACACCTGATCGACAGCCGCCGATACCGGCGTATAGAGAATCCAGGTCTAAGTGAACATAAGCCATAAACCTCTTTATACCATAATTTTTAATGCATAATTGCTATTTATTTTCAGTATTTTACAGATTGAAAATAATATAATAATTTAAAAAAAACTATGAATATATCAAGTACAATAGTTAGAACATAAGAATAGTCATATTGGGTCAGATCAATAGTCCATCTAATAACATAAAAACATAAGAATTGCCTTACTGGGTCAGACCAATGGTCCATCAAGCTCAGTAGCCCGTTCTCACTAGTACCTGGCCAAAACCCAAGGAGTAGCAATATTCAATGCCACTGATCCAGGGCAGTGACTTTCTCAATTACATGAAAGGCAAGGGGATGTCTTAAACAACCAAAACAAGTTTTTAATCAAAATAATGAGTTCCTTATTCAAAGAAATAAGTCTCAACAGGGATCCCAGTTTCAGCGTTTGGAAGATGCCTTCTTCAGGGGACATTTTGCTGAAAACAATGAAGATACAAATGAACTGCTGAAGGCGAGCTAGCTCCCAGAGGAACAAACCCCGAGTTTCCATGTGGCACAGAGCAGGCCAGCTCAACAGGTGTACCTTCTGGTTACCCTGTGAGCTGCAGACCAACCACGTGGAGTCTGTGTCCTCTCCCAGGCAGAGCTGCTCCAAATTTGGGGACGTCACAGCACCAAGCCTCTCAATCCGGATACAAGATACCCAAAAATAATTAAAAATGAGCAGAGCAGATCAGAACACAACTTCTCAACTCGCTTGCAGAAGAAAAAAACGAAAAGGGAGCTACAGCCCATTAGGGAAGGAGGCAGAATTGAAAAGATGTGATTGATACTCTTCTGCAACAACTCACAACCATTGGATATTTACTTATCAGCAAACTATTTGGTTTGCATTTGATGTATATGTTAGGAAATCATGCACTGTGAGTGAGAGAACGCTAATAGAGTGCTCCCCCTAGAACCCTTGAGAAAGCCTCTTGTGAGGCGAAACGGGTCCCGTCGGGCCATAATGTTGGGGCAAGCAATATCTAAGAAAAATAAAGATAAAGATTAAGAATCACAGTGTGTTCTGTGTGGATTTCTGGATGTGTGATAAAGAAGAGTTTCGATTCTGGAAGTTTTTCCCTACAGAGTGAGGATTTCTTTTGTTGCAAGATTTGATATTACCTCGCTTTCCATCTTCACCTTCTTTGCTCTAATGCATGGCTTTCTGCAATGGTCACAACCAAGTTATTTCATCTTGTCTATGATAAGTTTATAGTTTGCCAAAGGTGCTCTTTTTCAAAGCAGATAGAAGTCTCAAAATGGCCTAAAAAAGCCAATCTGCCGAAAACATCCAAACCACGATTTTAGAAAGGCAGAATCTGGCCTTTTTCCATTGCAGTTCATCCAAATAGCAAGGGACTGTGCTGAAAGTGTTTTGTGTGTAGGACTAGGATGGGCCCAAACTTAGCATGTGTTTCAGCTATAATGGAAAGAGAAGCACCCAAACAAACAACAGAAGGATATCTTTATTTAGACTTGCTTCAATCATGTCCAGGATACAAAAAAGGTGCCCTGATTGAGCAGCTGGCCACTAGAGAGATGAAGGCATGATCTTTCCTTCATCTCCCAGTGGTTGCTGACCCTCTTCCACCCACTCCTAAGAAATGAAAGTGACAGTGGATACCAGGCTCTATGATAGCTTGAGGTATTATGGTCATTCCTAACAGAGAAGCAAGCAAGTGTAAAGAGCAGCCTACTGGTCAGTGCAAAAGATTTTGAACAACAGGATTCAGGTGTAACTCATTGATCATTTCTTTACTAATACGTAAGCTCTTCTGGAACACAGAAATACCTAATGCACCTGAATTTATAAGAGACCTGCAAGCGTGATGGCGACTGTAGTGGTATACCTTTTGGTACAGTATGTTTTCCTGGAGGGCTCATAACATATAAAGGAATTAAGGTGGGATTTGTACCTGGGTTGCGTTGTTTAAAGTCAACTGCACTGACTATAAAGGTGCCCCTCTGTTCTGCAGGGACATCGGAGTAACCATTTCTGTATAAATAAGGCCAGACATTTTGTACTAGGCTTTTTGGTGTTTCTATATTGGTCAATTCATTTTGGGAAATGGCTTTTCATTTTGAATGTTTTCAGTGCAAAAACGTCCTTCTCACGTATTTTTGAAGAGGAAATCCTGATGTTTTTCCTGTTCAAAAATGGTTGTAAGATGATAAGAATATTGTCAACATTAGTTTTTCAAAACCAGGAAAATTCCTTACAAGGATTCAAAATCTTTAAAACTCAGTGTTCAAATTAATTTGGTATTTGATATACTGCCCATTGGTACAGCCATCTGAGCGTTCACAATCAGTTCACAATCTAATCAGGTACTCTTAAATATTTTTCCTACCTGTCCCACAGGATCACAATCTAACTATGGTAGCTGGGGCAAAGGAGGGTTAAGTGAATTGGCCACAAGTGCTATAAGGAGCAGCAATGGGCTTGAACATAAAACCTCAGCAATTCTAACTACTAGGCCACTCCTCCAGTAAAATGTAGGCACTAAAACCCTCAAAACTATGAGGAAACAATGACATTCATCTTACATGAGTGTGCATAGCCTTGGCAACGTTAATACTCATAGTCACAGCATCCCTTACTCACAGACATTATAAAATCTGAGGTTGACCTAAGGAAGGTGCACCAACTCTGCTCAAGATCACTAAAAGAGGAATGGACAGAGTAAACCAACCCTTAAATATAAATCCCCAGAAAGAGTTCTTATGGTAGAGAAAAAAAGGAAGTCACATAGAATCATGACATGACATGGACTCACGGAGGAATTCTTGAAATTACTTCTCGAAGAACATTTTCAACATTTGTTCCTAATTTGGCAGAAATCTGTAAAGAAATAAATAGTTTCATGAAAAAATAACCCATTTATCGCCAAATTAAAAAAGTATCTATTATTATTGAAAAACTGAGTAGGCAAATTCTCTGAGACAAATACAAGCAGAAGAAATGAAACATACAATTATGTTTTACACTGCACAAAGAATGATCCAGTGTGAAGGAATCTACCACTGCTTCTAACAGAGGCATGCTCCACAAAATGACATTAAATTAAATTTCACAATTTTCTTAGCCAAAAATATGCATAGACAATATGAGATCATTCAGATTAGTTGTCTATATTCAGGGATCATTTCTTGGTATCACATTGCTTTTTTGTGAGGCAGTATCAGTCAGGTATAGCATCAACTGTTTTCCCTACCAGCACCCTCTGGTAAGTACAGAAAGGCATGGTTTCCAAGACAGAAAAGGGAGTTGGCGGAAAGAACAACAGAGCTGTGATATACCTTTCTCCCAGGGCCTCAAGAAGGTACAGTTGGGACGAAGGAGGTTTACATGTAGCCACCAGTTGAATAGATGCCAATGCAACATCCAGAGCTGTAGCTGAGAGAGTGTATCTAGTTCATCCACTTGCAAAAATGGTGCCAGTACAGCTAATGGAGTCAAATGGATGCAGAGAATCAAGAATCGAGGAGGGGAGAGGAATGAGGGTAATAATACAAGAGGATAAGGAAAGACTTCAGACTCACCCCACTGGAAAAGGACCCTGGGAACCACTGCCAGTCTAAGCACTGACCACGGACTCAACCTAAGGGCCGCAAGACTGTGGCTTATGGAGCAGACCAAGTCTCTAGTCCTGCTGCAGCAGTCTGATCTGTTCCATCTACTGAAGGCAGAGAAATACTGTTCCAGGCTGCATCACTCCTTATGATAGTGATGTCACTGGAACATCAAATTTCTCTGCCTCTATTTTCTGCTAGCAGTCAGGCACAACACACTAGAGTGGACTGATCTAGCAGGATGATAAGGGTGAAGGATTTTGTATAGCAGTGAGTCATAATTATGTAGCATACTCATTAGTATAGCGGATATTGTGATTGTCTCTCACTCAAATTCTGTATCCCCTTCTTTATTTCATTTTCTCTAAAACATGTGATCTATCTCCATCTCCTTGCTTACCTTTTCCTGAGTTCTTTGCCAAACTAGCTCTGCTACCTTTTTTGTCTCTAGATTCCCTCCTTTCCCTCACAGAAGGGAGGAACTATCTTTGGCAGAAGACTGGCTAATCTACTGAAGAGGGCTTTAAACTAGAAGCGATGGGGCAGGGTGATCAAAACCTCCGGGTGAGTATAAGCCCTCAGGTAAGTAACTCATTGAATACCTCTACATGGATGGGAAAAGGGGGTCAATGTCTGGAAAGCAGTAAATACTAATGCTTGAAGTATGGGAAACAAGGTTCTGGATCTAGAAGCTGTGATGGAAGAAGATGAGTTTGATATAGTGGCGATCACAGAGATGTGGTTCATGGAGAATCATGACCTAGATGTAGTTATACTGGGCTATAATCTGTCCAGGAAAGACAGGGTAGGAAGAAAAGGAGGGGGAGTAGAGTTATATGTTAAAGATCATATTAAAGCCACACAATTGTAGGATCTGCAGGGCAAGGTAGAGGCACTGTAGATCAATTTGGAAAAAGGGAATGGTAAATATATTAACATTGGTGTGATATATAAGCCTCCTTCACAGATGGAAGAAGTGAACAGAGATTTAATAGTAGACATTCAGAATATATTTAAAAAGGGGGAAATTTTACTAATAGGTGATTTAAACATGCCAAATGTTAATTGGGGTATCCCTATTGTGTGGTCTTCTAGAAGTAGGGTGATCCTGGATTCTCTACAAGAAGAACTGTTCCAGCAGTTGGTAATGGAACCCATGCAGGGATCATTTAGTGCTTACAAACAGGGAAAGTGTTTCTGATGTTACAGTGGGTGATCATCTGGCATCCAGTGATCATTGCATGGTGTGGTTTAATATTAAGACAGTTATAGTGAGAGCTCATTCAAAAGTAAAGGTTCTAGATTTAAAAAAAAAAAAAACTTTGTTTGGATGATGATTACATCAAGGAATTGTTTTCTAGATGGGAACATCTGGAAGGAGAAGAAATACAGTGGAAAAAACTGAAAGGAATTATTTTAAGAGCAACAGACTTTTTTATGAGGCAAGTAAGTAAAAGTAAGAGGAAAAGAAGGCCACTTTGTTCTCAAAAGTAGTAGCTGAGAAGGTAAGGAATAAGAGGTTAGCTTTCATAAGCTATAAAGGATCGCAGAAAGAGGAAGACAGGCAAAAATATCAAGTTTCAAGTTTATTTAAAATTTCTTATACCGCCTAATCAGACTTCTAGGCAGTATACAATTTTAGTAAAAACAGATATTGACTCTAATACAAATTTAAAATTAATAGACATCTTTAGGGGGGGAAGTTAAGAGACGCTGTTTGAGTAGTCAGGAAAGCAAAGATGCAAATGGAAGAAAAAATAGCTGACACAATAAAACGGGGAGACAAGACATTTTTTAGATAGGAAGAAGTGCAAAGGAGAAATTAGGTTCTTACTAATTTTCTTTCTTTTAATCCCTCAAGACTGGCACAGAAACAGATGGGTTTACGCTCCTCTGTCAGCAGGTGGAGGCAGACATTGACTTTTGGCTGTAGTACAAGTGGGCTATACAGTACCCTCTACAATCAATCTGACAAATAGCCAAGCAGGAACTAACTAAGAACTTAAGAACTGTGAACTATAACACCACCAATGTCACTCCCAGAAGGAGAATGCCAAGAAATTGTCCGGTTTGGACAGGGAAAACACTGTTGGATATTGATTAGAATAAGAATCTTCAAAAACGTTCCCACAGCTCTCCAGCTAAGCCAGACGAACCAAACGCCACTGCTCTTATTGAGCTCCCAAAAAACCCAGACAAAAAGATAGTGCAGAAAAAAAATGTACTCTTTGCGAAAAGACACCAAATAAAAATGTGTGCCGGTTTGGAGGGACTAAAAGAAAGAAAATTAGCAGGAGGAACCTAATTTCTCCTTCTTTAGCGTCCCTCCAGACTGGCACATAAATGGATGGGACATACTAAAGCAGTACTCATCATAGGTGGGACCCCCGAAGGGCCGCCACAAGAACATGCTCACTGAACACCTCGTCCTGATGCACCTGAACATCCACACGGTAGTGCCAAACAAAAGAATGGAGAGAAGACCAAACCACAGCTTTACAGATATCAACCGGAGGCACAAGAGAAGACTCAGCCCAAGAAGCTGCCTGCCTCCGAGCAGAATGAGCTTTTAGAAAATCTGAAACAGGCTTCTTTTGAAGAAGGTATGCCGAAGCGATAGCCTCCTTGATCCAACATGCAATAGTAGCCTTAGAAGATTCGTCCCCCTTAAGAGGGCCCGCAAAAAGGACAAAAATATGATCCAACTGACAAAACTCTTGGGTTCGCTGCACGTAAGCACGAAGGACTCTGCAGACATCCAATCTGTGCAACTGTCTCTGCTCCAAAGAGCTATCCCGACTACCCAAGACTGGAAGGACAATTGACTGGTTGACATGAAAAGGTGAAACCACCTTCAGCAGAAAAGAGGGAACGGGGCGCAGAACAACCTGCTCCCTAGAAAACTCCAGAAATGGGGGCCTACAAGAAAAAGCCTGCAGTTTGGAAACACGCCTCACTGAGGTAATGGCTACAAGAACACCACCTTAAGAGTAAGGTCCTTCAAAGTGCAAGAGCCAAGAGTCTCGAAAGGAGAATGAACGAGCACGGAAAGAACTAGGCTGGAACCGAAGGACGAACTGGCGGCTGTAACAATTTCACTGTTTTCAAGAAGTGAATCACATCCAGGGAAGAGGCCAAATGCTGGCCATGCAACAAGCCATGAAAAGAAGACAAAACCGCAAGCTGTACTTAAAGGGAGGACCAGGCAAGACCCTGATCCACACCATCCTGCAAGAACTCCAATTTGTGAGGCAAACACGCGCAAAGGAGAACCACAGCATGTGCGGAACACCACTCCTCAAATAGATGGAAAACTCGCACCTAAGTCTGAGAGGTGGAGAGTCTCCGAGAACCTAAGAGGGTGGAGATCACTTTATCCGAATAACCTTTCTTACTTAGGCGTTCTGTTTCAAGAGCCAAACTGTAAGACAAAAGGGACCCAGATCTAACATTGGAATGGAACCCTGAATCAGAAGATGGGCCAGAGGGGCAGCGGAAGAGGATCTGCCATGAGAAGACAAACCAGATTCGCGTACCACAGGTGCCTGGGCCAGTCTGGAGCCACCAGGATCACGCACTCTGCGTGCCGAGCAATATGAAAAAGCACTTTGCCTAAATTGTCCTTGATTAAGTCCCCTGAAGTAACTCTACATTCATTATGGGATTTAGTAGCAAATCTGGGGAAGTCATTGTATCCCTAAATTCATTGTCTGGAAGAAAGAACAAAAAAGCAAGAAGAAGAACTGAAAGTAATATAAGTTGAAACAGGATTTTTGAAATTTCAGTTTGATAAATTGAATAAAGACTTTAGCGAGTTACGTCAAACGCAGGAAACCTTGATAAAAGATAATAATGATTTGAGCAGCGAAACAGAATTATTAGAAAACTATTCCCAAAATAATAATTTACGCTTCCTGAATTTCCCTAAGGTGTTTTCAGTTACACCTAGAAAGATGTTGAAAAGACATTTCTTGGATATAATTTTAGTTCCTGAAGAATCAGTTCCTCCTTTTTCTCAAATTTATTATCTACCAATTAAGGAATCACAAGAACAACAAAATCAAGATTTAATATTTACTTACATTTTGACTATTTTGGAAACCTCTGATAGAGAGGCGGCTAAATTTTCAACATTAGTGACTTCGGTGGCACTTTTGCCTGATAAAATGTAGATTTTGAAAATGTTTTTTAAAAACAGAGAAAAAGAATTTGGGGGGGGTTTAAGATCATGATTTTTCATCTAGCACCTGGATACAGAGTATAATTCCATTCTAAGAGCTCTAAACTTCATACTCCTTAAAGGTGCTTCGTAGATAGAAAAGCAGTTAGGTGAGAAGGTTCAAAGAAAACATTTCAAAAATTGATATCTCACTATATATACATTTGCATGGATATCTTAAATAAAAAGTTCCACCAATGAAAGTCACTTCTGGATTCAAAAGCAAAAACTGACATCTTTGCTTCTGTGTATCCTGGGAAACATCTGGGAATATCTGGTTTTATTATAGATGATTCTATAATTTCCTTAAATACTCTACTCTGTGTAATTTTGGATTCAAAATAGTGGACTTCAGAAAGTTTAGTCTGTTATATTTTCTTGCCTCTTCTTTCTTTTCCCCTTTTTAAAATATGAATCTAGACTTTATCATTCTTTTCTATACAAGTGTTCTGCTTGATATAATGAATGAAATACGATTTAAAAAACCAAACAAACATAGAATGGTGACATTTCTGGAATCCAGTGGATTATAAGACTGGAGGCAACATGGATTCACTAAAGGTAGGTCTTTTCAGACAAATCTGATCAATTTCTTTGACTGGATGACCAGAGAATTGGATAGAGGGAGTGCGCTAGATGTGGTGTATTTAGATTTTAGCAAAGCTATTGACAGTGTTCCACACAGGCGTCAAATAAATAAACTGAGTGCCCTTTGGATGGGCTCCAAAGTGACGGGCTGGGTCAGGAACTGGTTGAGTGGAAGATGACAGAGGGTAGTAGTCAATGGAGATTACTCTGAGGAAAGGGATGTTACCAGTGGTGTGCCTCAAAGTTCTGTTCTTGGGCCTGTTCTTTTAAACATTTTTATAAGTGATATTGTTGAAGGGCTGTCGGGTAAGATTGAAAGATTAGGTTTCTTACCTCTTCTAATCTTCCTTCTTGTAAATCTCCTCTGGAGGCTTAACTAGAGGGCAAGAAGCTATCAGATATCACTTTTGGGGGGTTCATTCTGCTGAGAAGGTTTCTGTACTTTTCCTACTAGCAGATTATTTTTAGTCATTATTTCAATTTAGCACACAGATTTCCATTGGAAACTGAAGGCGAGTTACATTCAGGTTCAGAAAAGTTGTACAACTGTTAATGATTGAAAATTAGAGTTTGTAAACTAGGGGCTCCTTTTACAAAGCCGCGTTAGGACTTTAACACGCTACACTGCCACGTGCGCTAGACCATTGAGCTGGCGTTAGTTCTAGGAGCGTAGTGCGGAGTGTAGTGCGTGGTAATTTCCTGCGTGCGCTAAAAACGCTAGTGCACCTTAGTAAAAGGAGCCCTAAGTGTTGCCTGGCTTCTTCAGATATCAAATCAGGGAAACTACCAAAACCACCATGCCTAAATCTAGCGGGAGAGTTTTCTGATAATATTAAACTTATTGATCACTCAGGAAAAAAACAAATCCAGTCCAAGTAGATTCAGCAAGCAGAACAAACTGTAACAACTACATGTCAATTTGCACACTATTAAGTTGGACAGCATAAAAGGGGTAACATTTCAGATGCTGTACATCAGAGCACCTATCAATCTGAATGGTTTGGATGGGAGGGAAGGTTGCCCGAGTCAGAAGAACTGGAATATGCAACAGTAAAGCTCTCGTGCTCTTAAAATATGAAAAGGAAACTCTTGAGGATCTTACCCTAATACATTCTTCCTTTGGAATATCAAACATCTTTTCAATCTGCTTCTCAACTCTTTCAGGATCAGCATTCTTCAAGTCAATCTATAATGTAAGTATCGCATTAAGTATCCAACCTGGCACCTTTCATAGACAGCAAATAAAAATCTAGATACACTTGAGGCATGACAGCCACTAAGGGTCTGTTTCTATAAATAGCACCTAACTTGGTAGATGCCTAGGGAAACAGCTCCTGCCATGTCTAGTGGCACTTGGTAGATGTCAAAGACTTGGCACCGGTATATTAGGTCAGGGTTTTCTTGGCCTAAAATGCCAGAACCATCACAATCCACACCCAAACTCTGAGCCCTAACCACACCTATTTTTTGGGCAGGCACCTCAGTCTAGGCGCCTACCCAAAGCTTAATTTTTAAAAAATGTTTTTTTAATGGCATTATTCAATTAACAGCACCAACTGAATCAATTAAAAAATTAAGTTAGGCACCTGGATCGGCTAGACATGCCGATCTAGGTGCCTAAAGGCAGGTACCTTTTATAGAATCAGGGCCTAAATGCCTATTAAAAACTAGAGGCTGCAAGACTAAAGCTCAATAAATTAAAATCTCTAGACTTACAAGTCTAAAGGCATGTTAAGAGCATCACCATTATACCTTTGGGTTACTGCTCTTTCACAGAGAGCAATGTTTCTTTCCTTACTCAAGAGTGACCCTAATACCTCGAGGTGATATAAGAACATTAGAGTTGCCATACTGAAACAGACTGAAGATCCATTAAGACCAGTATCCTGTTTCCAACTGATCATTCCAGGTCATAAATACCTGGCAAGATCCAAAAAAGAGTAAAACAGATGATTTTATGCTGCTTATCCTACTAATAAGCAGTGGATTTCCCCATGTCTATTTTAATAGTGGCTTACTGACTTTGCTTTTAGGAAATTATCCAAACCTTTTTAAAATCCTGTTAAGCTAACTGCTTTCACCACATTCTCTAGCATCAAACTCTAGACTTTAATTACAGGATAAATAAAGAAATATTTTCTCCAGTTTGTTTTAAATCTACTACTTAGTAGCTTCACTGCTTGCCCCCTAGTCCTAGTATTTTTGGAAAGAGTAAACAAACAATTCACATCTATCCATTCCAATCCACCCAGTATTTTATAGGTCTCTATCATATCTCCCCTGAGCCATCTGTTCTTCAGGCTGAAGAGCCCCAGTCACTTTAACCTTTCCTCATAGGGAATTTGTCCCATCCCTTTTATAATTTTTGTCGCCCTTCTCTGTACCTTTTTTAAATCTGCTTTATCTTTTATGTGATGAAGCAATCAGAATTACAGTAGGTGGAATCCAGATAATTTTCGGTGGCTGCTGAAGACATAGATATTCAACATCAGCAGGTGAATATGGCCCAACATTGACTATCTAAGAGCTCCTTTTACTAAGCTGCGCTAGCGGTTTTAGCGCACGCTACACGCACTAGACGCTAATGCCTCCAAAGAGCTGGCGTTAGTTTTTCCGCATAGTGTGGGGGTTAGCGCTCACTAATCTTCAGCGCGTGCTAAGTAAAAGGAGCCCTAAGTCTACATCAACCCACTGTGGCCAGCATTTAATGTTAACCATGGCAGGCTGAATGTTGACCGGAGAATATAAAACACTGAATTTCAAAACACACACCTTGTTGACAACAGGAATTATAGACAGTTGAGTTTCAAAGGCAAGGAAGAAGTTTGCCACCGTCTGTGCTTGAATACCCTAGAGGAAGGATCAAAGACACCAGAACATAAGAAAGTGACTTTATCCAGTTGTCACACTTGTCTGCCAAAGCAGAACACGCTCACTTCCTGAACCCGTTGTAAATGATAAAAATAAATTGCCCTTGAAAAGAATAAAAAATATAAATGCAACATAGCACAATTTGTAAAGTACTTGCTTGTTATCAGCAGTTTATATTTCTTTTCATTCATTCATTTCTTTATTTGAATTTACACATCTCCCTCATTATTCGCGGGGGATAGGGGCAGAACCAGTCCGCGAATAGGGAAATATTGCAAATATCCGGCTCTGACCAACCCTCGCTTCCCTCCCACCTTCCCAAGGCATCCCGGCCTTACCTGGTGGTCTAGCGAGCTTTCGGGGCAGGAGCAATCTTCCTACGCTCCTGCCCCGTGCAGATCACCAATAGAAAATGGCTGCCGTGAGTTCCCGTAGTCTCTCGAGACTACTACGGGAACTCCCCACAGCTATTTCCTATTGGCAATCTACATGGGGCAGGAGCGTAGGAAGATCGCTCCTGCCTCGAAAACCCGCTAGACCACCAGGTAAGGCCAGGATGCCGGGGGGGGGGGGGAAGCAAAAATATGGGGGGGGGGTGTTTTCCCCTCCCCCCAAAAAATTATGATTTTGTGAAATCGCGAGTGCGGAAACCACGATGGGGAGGGGGAAGGGTATTTACTTACTGCTTTTTTTTAAGCTATTTATCCAAGGCAGTATACAGCAAGAATAAGATGAGCAAAGGCAATAGACAATTACAGCAGTAAAAATATTCAAACAACAGTACAAAGGGCTCCTTTTACGAAGCCGCGTTAGCGGTTTTAGCGCATGCATCTCTTTTAGCGCGCCCTAAACCCGTGCTACGTGGCTAGAATTAATGCCCGTGCAATGCTGGCGTTAGCATCTAGCGCAGCTGGCAGTTTAGCGCGTGCTATTATGCGCGTTAAACCGCTAACGTGGCTTCGTAAAAGGAGCCCAAAGTATGGTATATGGTATGCCACTTGCAATGTCAGCACAATAATTTTTACACAAATATCATCATATGTTTTTCTATTTAAAAAAATGAAAAACTAAAGTTCATTGTCAAAGGATGTGCTGCAGAATATTTCAGACTAGCAGGGTGAGAGCTTTGATAGACAAGGCATCAATATAGAAAGAATGAATATGTTACACTGCAATTCCAGCTTCCTTGCATGATACTTATGATACACATGCTATTTTACATAAATTTTTCAGAACCTTAAAATTGAAATTACACTTTGGATGGCAAGAAGTACAGACTTGTGAGGCTAGGGTAAGACCTTTTTCAGAACCACATCATGTCCCATCTTCTTGGGTTCCTCCTGGAATGACGGATGACACGATTGCTGCATATGAGAAGCTAGTGATAAGGGATGTGAAGAAGCTTGAAAATAATAGGGTGCCTTACCATCATAATTTATCACATGCCCAAAGGTTGGCACTGAAATCTCTTATGAATGATGCTTCTGTAGTTATCACTAGAGCAAAGGGGGTGGGGTGGGAATATTAACCAGGACTGCATATGACCCACCCCTCAGTTTCAAAAAGAGGTATATGAAATGCTTTTTGTATGCTAATGTTCAAGGGATTATATCAATGAAAGAATTTAAATACTTTTTATATTATAAGTTTCCTAACATCCCATGAATATTTTTTTTGCCCAAAGTGCATAAATCAACCCATAAGCCCTCTGGCCGTCCTATAATCTCCTGTTGGAAATCTCTATTTGAACCATTGTCTCAGTTCATTGATTATTATGTTCAACCTTTTGTTCACATGATCCCCTCATATTTGTGGGACTCTGTGGACCTCATGCAGAAATTATCTGAAGTGATTATCCCTTCTGATGTCCAGGAAAACGTTCTGTTGGTGACTTTGGATGTCACAACTCTCTATACTAGTATACCCCAATCGGAAGCTATTGTGGTGCTTGAGAAATATCTAGAGAACGCCTCTTCAGTGGGCAATAAATTGGAGCTGCTATTAACCATGGCAAGTTTTGTGATCTAGAGGAATTATTTCCAGTTTGAAGACAAATTTTTTATTCAAACCAAAAGTGTAGCCATGGGTGCTACTATGGCTCCTTCAATTGCCTGCCTCTATATGTCAGAATTTGAAAGTTCATTTGTGCACCCATCCAGATATTCTTTTAGGATCATTATTTATTTATTTCTAAAATTTCTTAAACGCCTATAACTAAGCGATTTACAATTTAAAACATTCACAATGGTTCAGAGGATAACATACATAACAATACTTTAATTATGTGGAAATGTTTTATAGATGATATATTGTTTATATGGATGGGCACACAAAATGAGCTAAGCGATTTTAGTGAGTATTTAAATAGATGTAATCAACATTTGAAATTTACAGAGATGTTTGACTGCAATAGCATTACTTTCTTGGACATTAAGATATAATATATATTACAGGATAGTGTATATTTTATTAGTAATGTAATGCTTTAATATTAATCACTTGTTTGTCAGTTTTAAAATGAATAAAGAATTAAAAAATAAAAAAAAAGATATAATATAATATGGTTAATTTTCAAACAACTATATTTAGGAAAAAGACTGATACAAACACTCTTCTCCATTATCAGAGCCACCATCGTAAACAACTTAGGGTTAGCATTCCAGTGGGCCAAATGTTAAGGCTAAAACGCCTATATGCTCGCTTCAATCAGATTTTCAAGTTCAAGTTGGAGAGATGGGCCATCGTTTTCGTCAGAGGATATCTTAAACAATGTTTAAAGAAAGCATATCAACGTGCTCACTGTGCCAACCAAGATTGGCTGTTATTGCCAAGAGAGTAGGATATGACTGACAATAGAATGACTTGTATATTGCCTTTTTCCCCTTGGCTACCCAAGTAAGTCAGGTCATTTTTAAATATTGCGACATCTTATATTTTCATTCAGTTTTCTCTGAGGACCCTGGAATCATGTTCAAACAAAGTAGGAATCTAAGTGAACTTTTAAAACATCATACTCATGATACCACTGTGTCACTGTGAATACGCCCTCAACATCAATCACTTTATAATCCCTAATACTGATAACATCTATTTTTTGAGAGATAGAACAGACTGTAATTCATCACAGGTAGTATATGGGATTAGATGTCCATGTGATAAGTTATATATTGGTCAAACTAGGCGTAGTATTAAGCTTAGAATAGCTGAACATCTAAGCTGCATACGGACGAGAAACTATGATGCACCGTTAGTAATGCACTGACAACAAATGAATCACCAATTGAGGGATTTAAGATTTTTTGACATCAAGCAATTTTATTTAAACAGAGGAGGGGACATTTCTCAAATATTGAGATATCATGAACAGTGTGCATTTATGCATGGCAAACTGTGAGCCCCAATGGACTGAATAAGGAAATCGAGTGGATTACACTATAATTACATTAGCACTCCTGATTTAAATTCTGATTGAAACATAAGTGACGTCACTACTGACAAGGTTTATTTAGATTGATTTGGACCCCATTAGGTAATTGTCAGCTGATGTGTCTAGCTTTCAGTTCTGCCTGGTAGGAAGCCAACTTTATTGTGTGATGATTGACTAGGAATGCTAAGAATTTTTTTTAGGGTGTTATTTGACTCTTCTTAGTTTTATTTCTCTCTAGTTCTATGTTTCCTCCTGATGAAGCTTAAAGTGAAACACATTCGTGATGAGGAAGATAAACTGTTGATTTGAATGTGGAGCTGGACATATTTGATTTCGATGGAGTTTTGAACACTTTTCACTATGAGGGATTTAGCCACTGGCAAGCCCTGACCTGCAGTCTCAGAATTATCATACTAAGCCATCACTGCATTTACAACGATAAGATAAGTGGACTATCATATTTTTTTGAAGATTTATTAGTAGGCAGGCAGGGTATGTGTGATGATGTGTTTTGTGACGCCATTTCCAGTGATTTGACGTTAATTTAACTGAGCACAATTCATTCACTATTTTGAGTATTATTTGAATATCTATTTATGATTTTAAGATCTTTTTTGTTAGTAGAATTTGAATTGAAGATCTTACAGTTTTTTAAGAGTCTCCTGACTTATGCTTACTACACTGCAATACAGCCAAAACTTACTCTGAAATATATGCTAAGGAAGAAGGTACATCCTGATGTAGAAGGTAAAAGATCTATTAAAGTCACAAAACTGACCTAGTCATTGTTGGGTTTCCTTAGCAGTGAGATCCACCACATTTAATGTTTGCTAGAGGCTCATGGAGGCTTAGGGAGTGAACTGTGGATACTCAGGGGTCCTTTTATCAAGGCGCGGTAGGGGTTTAACACGCGGA
Organism: Geotrypetes seraphini; assembly: GCF_902459505.1. NCBI lineage: Eukaryota > Metazoa > Chordata > Amphibia > Gymnophiona > Dermophiidae > Geotrypetes > Geotrypetes seraphini. The sequence goes on along the minus strand of NC_047084.1, from coordinate 218,736,225 downwards.
ATACCGCACGTTAAACCGCCTGTCGCACTAGTCGCTAACGCCTCCATTGACGAGGCGTTAGTTTTGTGGCTTTCCGTGGGGGTAAGCGCGCGATTAAATGTCTGACGCGCTAACCCAGCTAGCGCGGCTTGATAAAAGGACCCCTCAGTGTAATAGCATAAATAATGCATTTTTTAATTGATCTATTGGATTGGGAATGCTGCATCCAACCAAACAAGGGTATTGGGAGAAATAATCCATAGAGAAAACACAGAACCCCACTGTGAAACAGTAGTCAGTACTCTAACAAAAGCCACAATCCCTTTTGCAAATCCTTTTAATATAGGGAAGAAAATGCCAAAGGACTAAGAAGAAAAGGTGGTATTTACCGTTAGGGGCTGCAAATGTGTTTTTTGGTTGGAAGGGCCAGTCTCCCATTTTACATTTACACTAATGAATATAGTTTTTCATGTGGGCTAATCATTAAGACTAGAGCTATACATTTAGCACATTTTTAACATGATTAATGTGTTAAAATATTAACAATTGACCAAGCAGCACAATAATTCAAGTTACATTTTCTGTGAGAGTATAACCAAACTTCAGATTGGAAGGGTATATATTCTCTTACCCCTCCTAACTCTCTTCACAGATCCTCAGAAGCACCACCTAGCACTCATACAAATTCATTGTGTCAGGCTTTATGCACTACTTCCTCACCGGATCTTCCATATTTTGCTATTAAATTTATAAACACTTTTTTCCACCTTAGTGTATAAATAGTTTAAATACTTAGCTTAAAACTTGTGGTCATGCTTTCAGGGATTTATACCACCAACATGTTTCATCCAAAGGGGTTTTATCAAGGCACCATATCCCTTTCTAAAGCTTAACGCTGCTGTAACCGACCACTGAATAGTACTAGGTGGTACTTCTGAGGATCTCTAAACGTTGTATTACTCACTGTGAAGAGAGTTAGGAGGGGTAAGAGAATATATACCCTTCCAATCTGAAGTTAAAATATTAATATGCATTAATAATTTTAACACGTTAATCACATTTCCCTCCTCCCAGCCGCAACACACACTTGATCTCTCTAAATCTGTCCTGCTAGTCTATCCCTTCTCTTTCCACCTCCTTCCTGTTCCCAGCATCCCTCCCCTTTTCTTCCTCCCTGTGTCATTCTCTAACCACATCTACCGCGGTGATGAAAAAAAAGTTAGATGGATTGTGGGAAGGAGGAGAGGGATTGACAGACATGGGAACCTAGAAAAGGAGGGGGAGAAAAGAGGAGAGATGCTGAACCAGGAAAGGAGCTGGGGGAAGACCACCCAGGGATGTAGAGATCCAAGGAAAGGTTAGATGGATGGTGATGAGGGAGGGAGAGGGATAGACAATGGAGACTGGAAGAGGAGGGGAAAGAAAAGGGTAGACACATGCTGGAACCAGGAAAGGAGGGAGGAAGAGCAGTGCTGGAACCAAGGATGGAGAGATGCAAGAGGTACTGGACCCAGGAGTTGGAGGGATAAATGCTGGACCAAAGGTGGGGTGGAGTAGAAGAAAGGGAGAGAGAGAGACTGAGGCTGGACGAGAGGAAGAGAGAGGTAAAGACATTGGACCAGGAGGGAGAGATAGTAGACTGGGGGGATATAGGCCCCAGGGTAGGGGTATGGGATGAAGGGGAGAGGAGGACATAGAAGACAAACAGAGAGGTAATGTTGGGCATAGAGGGAGCTTAGGGACACAAAAGAACAGCACTGGACAGAAAAGGAATAGGGGCACAAAAAGATAATGTTGGACATGGGCGGGTTTACACTGATCACAGGGATATGGACTTGGGGTAGAAATGCAGGACAGGTCAAGAATGGGTCACAGAGCAGAAATGCTGAATATAGGGGAAGATAAGATCACTGAGAAGGCAAAAGCAGAATGTGGAGGGATGGATAGAGACAGGGACAGAGATAAAGAAGGGAGATACTTGACAGGATGGATAGGAGCGCAGATGGTGGAGGATATGGGGGTAAAAAGAAATGCCAAACTAATAAGAAGCACTGTAAAGACAAGAAGAAAAGCAGAAAATCACAGATAACAAAGGCAAGATAAATGATTTTATTTCCAGTTTAGTAACAGAATTATGTCAGATTTGGGAATTTACATCTGCTATCTATATTTTACACTGTACAGGAGGAAATGTGAGGGGCGCTTTATGCGATTAATCATGTTATTAAAATTGTAATTAATGTACAGTCCTAATTAAGACATTGATCACATAGGCAAGAATACTAAGACATTCCACTTTAGTAAAAAGGAAAACCGGGAGATAGTATAAGAGAACCCACTTATTACCCCACTGTTCCTTTTTTTACCTCAATCCACAGAAGGTATTCAGTATCTAATGTACTCAAATCAGCACATTTTATGAGTGGTAAAATCTATCAGCAAACCAAAATTTAAAAACCATAATGCTCTTTACCTCATTTGCATCCACTACAAGTATCACACCTTGGCAAGCAGAAAGTGATCTTGAAACTTCATAACTAAAATCTACATGACCCTGTGAAAAAGAGCAGATAAATTAATAGAAACATAGAAACATGATGGCAGATAAAGGCCAAATGGCCCATCTAGTCTGCTCATCCGCAGTAACCATTTAAATGTACAGCGCTATGTACGCCTTTCAGCGTTATAGTAGTGTATGTTTGTTTATTGGAATCCATCTAGAAATGTTGAGAGAGCAGAATATAAAATAGGTAGTTGTAGAAAAAAATAAAATGGAAAATTACATGACAGTATTAAATACTGAGGGAAATTCAAGAAATTGCACCCAGAGTTAGATACTGGAAAGATCCGTGCTAAACTAGTGCTCTGCAAAGGGCGCTTTGCACAGAGCATCCTCTGAAGAATATTAGTTCAAAGTGAATCTTGTGTCAAGCTGTTAATTTACTCTCCTTAAATGCCTCCAAAGTGACTCAGCCTCTGCCAGCTACTCCACATAGGACAGGGAGTGGCCGAAAGACAAAAGAGAATCAGCAGTTTGGAGGTATGCCAAGGGAAAAGTAATTAAATCATACCCAATATGATCTGCCCTTGACTATCATCAGGTAATCAGAACATGGAGAATGAAAAGCTCTGAAGAAGCAGAGCTCATTTCCTCAAGATACATCAGTTTTTATTGTTCTTCAACCTACACCTTTCTGAGAGCGCTGTTCTTTTCAATGTAAAACCAATTTTTTGGTCAAAATGTTAAAAAAAAAAAGTTTTATCTTTATAAAGAACCCATAAAACACGTATGTATAAAATGCTGACTTACCGGTGTATCGATAAGATTCAAAAGGTAGGTTTTTCCTTCAGAAGGGTAAAACAGAGATGCTGTCTGTGCCTTTACAGTGATTCCCCGCTCCCGCTCTACCTGCAGTTTATCCAGAACCTGTTTGTTGAGCTTGGTTTTCTGAATTGCCCCTAAAAATAACAAATTCCAGTTACCAGTTAAATAGAAGTTTATTCTGAATATACCTGCCTGACTGAAAAGTATTGATTCCATAGTAATGTACAGCTTCATGGTTTCAATGGGTCAGAATCAATGCTCCCTCTAAAGAATGGATAGACACATGCAAATTTTTTTTTTCATGTGAGCAACAAGTTCTAAAAACCAACAATTTTCCAGATTTGCAAGTATTTTTGTGAGCAACCATGTAAAATCTGTGAGCAACACTCCTAGAATGTATGAATGATTACTTATGCTCTCCGCTTAGAGCCAAAGAACTAAGTATCACATTAATAGGAGTGTTACAATACTTAATAAAGAGTTAAAAGTTTTCGGTGAACATTCCCCACAGCCGGTCTGTTGGTGCCGTCTTTTTGACGTCACAGACAGCTTATCGGGAGGTATTTAGAATGAAGAGGAATACGCCACGGCCATCTTGATAATAGGAACTCGGTGGTCGTTATGCGGGTGATTAGCTTCACAAAGGTAGTAATTATTCTAAGAGTTCTGATGTAGATATAAATGTTTAAGATGTTTTGAAGACATTGATTTACAAGGATAAACTTTATTAATAACGCAGGTTTTATTGTTGCAGGGATAGTAGCCTTGAAGAAACCCTTTGGGTGAAACATGTCGGCTGATTAATCCCTCAGAACCTGATCACTTAAGTGAAGTATTAAATAAATTACAAATGATTTATAATATTTATAAACTTGAAGGATACAACTACATCCAACTAAAAATATAAAAATTTCTGTAAGAGACCCGGTGAAGATTAAATGCATAAAGCCAGATACTATGAAATGCACTTAAGTATCTTGGTGGCATTTCTGAGGGTCTAGGTGACTAACATTATATGAGAGGGGGATAAAGAGTTGGTCTAGGTCGGACTATTATCGAAGCAGCATACTCCGCTTAGAGGGAGCATAGGTCAGAATATCCCAGTCTCTGCCTTATTAATTTAGTGTACAGTGCTGCATATGTCTAGTAACATTATAGAAATGATAAAGTACTAGTAGAACAGCAAACATTCTCTGTGTAAAGGACATTTAAGACCAAATTGTATAAATCAGGGGTCTCCAAAGTCCTCGAGGGCCGAATCCAATCAGGTTTTTGGGATTTCCCCAATGAATATGCATGAGATCTATGTGCATGTACTGCTTTCAATGCATATTCATTGGGGAAATCCCGAAAACCTGACTGGATTCGGCCCTCGAGGAGGGACTTTGGAGATCCCCTGGTATAAATAGTACCAAAAAATAGCCTAAGTGCTATTCTATAATAGCATTCTGAGTTGGGCGCCACTTACAGAAAAGAGCTTAGGACCACACTGAACTTTTAGGTGCAAAGATTTACACCAGTTGAGTCCTGGTATAAATTCTTGTGACTAATACCCTCTTTTAGGAACGTATAGCATGGGTTTTAGTGCCGGCAACGGCGGTAACTACTCAACGCTCATAGGAATTTTATGAGCGTAGGAGCAGTTACCGCCGCTAAAACCTACGCTATGTGTTCGTAAAAGAGGGGGCAAATTAGGCATGATCTTCTTTAATACTGGATGCATTTTTAGTGTCCCTCCCATGGTTATGCTTTCTTTTCAGATCCACATGTTAGAATTTATGCACGCATCTTTATAGAATAGTGCCTAGCAAGATAGACACGTAAATTCGAATTATTGTCAATTTTTTTATTTTTTATTTATTTATTTTTGAATTCTTACAACAAGTGAATTAAACATATTATAACCAATTTTCGTATATCACTTGTATTTACAAACAAATCCTCTTGTAATATAGAATATATACCCCCCCTTTTTATCAATATTCCTAATTCCATATGATATACATTTCCCACCCCTCCCCCACATATCTACTACCCATGTGCTATGTCAATACTTGATTGTTGGTGCTCAATTATCAGTGCTAATTGTTTTGTTAAGCGATTATTTATTTATTTAAAAATTTATATACCGCATACAACTATGTGGTTTCCATACATAAAATCTTGTTTCCCTCCAATTATCACATATAACAGACATGTCAAGAAATCATTAATCGTCCCTGTTATAATAGGGATAGAGCACAAATTCAATCAGTTCAGAAGTACAAAACAAGCTTTAAATCATACAATGATGTCAGAAAAATTCTAAAAGGCGATTATCAACTGAAATATATCTTAGCTTAAGAAGGCATTGGCAAATAATTGAGTTTTCAGCATTTTCTTAAAATTCATCCTCCCCCATACAAAACCGCAGGATACCAGTCAAGGCATTTCATAGTTGTACACCAGCCAGATATCATTGATGCTACGATCCTAGCATGCCTAATCAACATTCTACCCTCCAAATTTAATTTCCTCCCATTTACATCTCTAAGCTCTCTTCTAGAATTCTTGTAAGATCTTTGGGGAAGCATGATACAATGTCTGATGGATAATCGCAACAATCTTAAGCTGCACTCTTTGTTGCATAGGTAAACAGTGTAGTTTTTTCATGAGTTATATGGGTACTCCTTGGAACCCCTGTGATTAATCTTGCAGCGGAGTTGATAAGCATTTGCAAAGCCCTCAACTTCCCTTTCACAACTCCTTAAGTATAGTGAATTACAATAATCCACCCTACTCAGGATCAATATCTGAACCATAGTACGGAAATCATGTGCTGGTAATATTGGCTTCAATCTATAAAGCATTTGAAGTTGCATGTATCCCACCCTGATTATTTTTAATATTTGGTTTTCCATTGTCAAACAGCTATCTAAGCACACTCCCAGGACAGTCATTTCCTTTTTTCCGGCAGTTTTCCCCCTATAACAACCACATTTTTCAACTCAAAATTGTCTCTTTGACCTTTCACCACCATTACCTCCGTTTTGTAAACATTTAATTTCAAGTCATATTCACTCATCCAATTTCTGATCATTTCCATATACTTTTGCATGCAAAGATCTATATTAAGGATGTCTTTTATTGGGAAGAACAAAATATCATCGGCATATATTCTGTATTGCACACCCATTTCTTTAAATTTCTTCCCCAATGAGGCCATATAGATGTTAAACAGCATTGCCGATAAGGCTGACCCTTGTTGGACTCCTTTTTTTGAGCTCTCTCTCTCTTATATAGACCACCACCTCTCAAATCTGCTGACCACGATGCCCAACTACAAAACATTCAGGAAAGAACTGAAAACCATACTATTCAAGAAATTTGTCAAATGATCTAACCAAACCATATCGACCATACCCAGATCCCGACGAATACTATAGCTATCAACCTTGTAATCTCCTTGGAAATGCCCAGGCTAATTTCTTGTTGTAAACCGTCTAGAACTGAAAGGTATTGATGGGATAGAAGACATCAATGTAATGTAATATAATATAATATATCGTAAACTTTGTAAAACCACAGCATACTAAACTCGGGACCATGGCTGCAGGGCATCTGGAAGTGAGCAGATGTCGGCATGATGTCATACGCTTGTGTGACATCATCATGTCGACATCCGAAAATGTGCTGGAGGAGGAGAGGTGCCAGCGAAGAGTATAGACGCCAGCACCTGCTGACTGCCTATAGGACATCTTGTAAACAGTCAGCCAGCACCTCTCCTCCTCGCCAGTGTCTTGTGGCACACCTGGAATCTCGCCATGGCACACAGTGTGCGACACATTGATAGATATAATTAAGGGTGTGGGGGTAAATTCTATATCGGAGCTCTCCAATGTTGTGTGGTGACAGACTATTCTATACCAGCACACGGGCACATCTTATAGAAACATAGAAATAGACGGCAGATAAGGGCCCACGGCCCATCTAGTCTGCCCACCTTAATGTCCCTCCCCTACCTTTGCCCTGTGAATAGATCCCATGTGCCGATCCCATTTGGCCTTAAAATCAGGCACACTGCTGGCCTCAATCACCTGTAGTGGAAGACTATTCCAGCGATCAACCACTCTTTCAGTGAAAAAGAATTTCCTAGTGTCACCTCGTAGTTTCCCGCCCCTGATTTTCAACGGATGCCCTCTTGTTGTCGTGGGACCCTTGAAAAAGAAGATATCTTCCTCCGCCTCGATGCGGCCCGTAAGATACTTGAACGTCTCGATCATGTCCCCCCTCTCTCTGCGCTCCTCGAGCATTCTAGTGCAATCTGGCTTTGTCAGACCTATCATTTATGTATCCGCAGCTACATAATTGTGGTCACGTAAATGCAGTGAGGTTGAGCTTAACTTACAGTATGTTATGTACTTAAGTGGCAGCTCTTCCCATGCTCCGCCCATATGAATACCCCTTATATTTACATGCTATGTCAATTATGCACCTAAATTTGGGCACACTACCGAGTTATGCCGAGTGGTTAGAGCTACAGCCTCAGCACCCTGAGGGGTTCAAATCCCATGCAACTCCTTGTGACACTCTTTAAAAACATACCTGTTAATTCAAGCAGCCTGTCTGCCAGAGTGCTTTTACCATGGTCCACATGAGCTATGATACTGAAATTTCTGATGTTTTCTACAGGAAATCTAGACATATCCAGTTTATCCTTAAAAATAAAAAAAACAAAAAAAGATATTAAATTTGTCCAAGGCACACTTCAATGCACACTTGCTAAATCGTGTGCTCTGGATCCCAACGGATTATTTCACCTTTTGATGAGGGTTTGTTTTTTTTAATTTAGATACTTGATGCCAAAGAGCTTTTTCTAAAAAAAAAAAAAAAAAATAGGTTTAAATTTTCAATTACATTACCAAGCAAACCAAACTATAGAGAAAGTGACCAAAATTAGGTAAATAAAAAAGCTACTATTTTAGGAAATTGTCACTCAAATCCACATTTAATGCCAGAGAGCTTTAGCTGGGCAGAAAAGAAAGCAGATAGAAAGTCAATGCTACTTAAGTTTGACAGAAGAAAGATGAACACAGCAGTTTTATAATATGCCACTGAAGACTTCTCCATCTGGAGCTAATCTGGTAGTCACCTCAAAGCCAAATGCTCAAAACAGCCTTTTTTGGGGAGAGGGGACAGGTTATTCACCTCAGACTCCTAGTCTTTTCACAACCTGTCACTCACTGCCATTAACCTCACCCAATAGGCATATTTCCATTCATCTCCGTGCAGCTCTACTAGGCTTTTCTATGCCAGGTGCTGATGTTCTGGAGGCAGGTATGTACTTTTTTATTCCAATTTTTATGGCAGTGGGGGGTGGGGCAATGATCACTGGGGGAGTGTGTGTGGGTCTTTACCTTGTCCCTGCAGTGGTTATCTGTTCACTTTGGATACCTTCTGGGCACTTATACCTGTTTTTAAATCACTTAAGTTACAATGTATAAGTTCCGTCTAGGAAGTCTTGTTAAAACTTTTGATTATCGCTGCAGGACGACTAAGTCTAGGGTGGACCACATCTCGCCTACCTCCCACCCTAACCATTCCTTCAAAAATGCCCCTTTTCACTCTGGATGTCTAGCGGCAGGGAAAAGGCCTTAGCTGCTTTTAGATCTATTTATTTATTTATTTCAATTTCTATCCCATCCTCCCAGTAGCTCAGAACGGGTTACAAGCCAACATTCACAATGGAAAACATTTTGGACAGTGCAAGACTGTACAACAACTTAAGTACATTTTGGACAGTTCAAAGACTATATAGCAACTTAAGAAGTGAAGAAAGGAGAGGGTCAAGGGGTAGTTTGCAGTTTGAATTTTAGTTGAAGAGGAGGGTCTTTACTGCTTTCCGGAAGGTCATCAGAGAGTTCTATAGTCTTATTTGTGGGGGGAGTTTTCCAGGGATGGTGGGTGAAGTAGCTGTAGGAGCGTTTGTGAGCAGTTTCTGACAGGAGAGACCTTCCTGGGGGGATGCATAGGCGCTTCTCCATTTCAGAGCAGAGGAGGCAGGTGGGGGTGTACAGGGTTAGCTTGGATCCTATGTATGCTAGGGTTGTGGCGCAGATTCTTTTATGTGCTATCACCAGGGCCTTGAAAGCACAGCATTGGTTGATCGGGAGCCAGTGCTTTGTGCGGAGGGCTGGGGAGATAGGGACATGGTAGTTGAGGTTGTGTAGGAGCGGATTGCTGCGTTTTGTACGCGCTGGAAGCGTTTGAGATCTAAAACCCGTTTCAATTATCGGCACTAGAATGACCTGTCTCTTTGATCGTCCAAGTGTCGATTTAGGAGGGTTTTTAAACGTATGTTTCAATTATGAACCTCTTAGTTTTCAAGAAAAAAAATTGCATGTTATTTAAGATCTGGTCTGCACAACTGAATTCCTTACCTTCTGAATCTGTGAACTATACGGCCTAAGGATCACAATGTTATCAGGAGAGAATCTTCTCAGCCAGTGCCTATGCCACAAGGAAGCCGCTTGATAGCAGTTCTGTGACCTCCAGAGATGGTTTTGGAAATGTAGAATCCGGGTCATAGATGGTATGCATTTTCCCGTAGGAACCGGAGTAAGCACAAGCATATCTGTGTATAATTAAATGGGAGCTAATACAAATTTCATAAACAAGGTACAGTTTGTGCTCATGGGGATCCGATTTCTAAGTTTGAGAGTTGCACACCTCCAGATCTCACTGGTCCTCTCCAATTTATATCAATCTTAATCAGAAGGGTGAGGTCATGATCTTCATTATCAACATAGCACCTATGACAACAAATAAACATTAAAATAGCAGCAATGCATACTGTATAGAGCCTGATGAACTAAAACAGAGCTTCTCACATATTTCCTAGGGACACCACAGTCAGTTGAGATTAACATAAGATGTGCCCACACTGAGTAAGATCAAAGGGTCCATCAAGCCTTGTATCCTGTTTCCCAAGACTGACGAATCGAGATCACCAGCAGGATTGGAAGAGCAGATCAGGTTTCAGGTTTGATATGCTTGAATCAAATTACTAAGCAGCTTACAGATATTAAAATTTTAAAATAAAACAATAATTGAGTCAAAAGTCAAACATTCAATTTTAAAGATACATTTTAAAGTGAATTTATTTTAAAAATAAACAAAAAGAAAACCCTAATTGAAACAACAAATGGAGAAAGAGGAAACAGGCAAAGAGCCAGTTCATTAAACCTGCATGCACGTATCTAAGATTCCCTTGATTCAGCACGCAGGAAAAAGGACTAACAGCTTTTGCAAAGCCACAGTAGAGGTTTTTACCGTAGGCCAGTGAAATAAATGATCTGACACTCACTGAATTCCTATGAGGATTGGAGCATTTATCTCACCGGCCTGCAGTAAAAACCTCTACCACAGCTTTGTAAAAGGAGCCCTAAGATCAGAGGAGAGTTTGGGATGACAAAATCTCTCCATAATCCATAACAGTCACCCTAGAGTACCAATCGCATTGAGATCCTTCCTGGTGGAAGGTCTGGAAAAAAAAGGTTGGTTGGAAGTACCATATATACTCGAATATAAGTCGATCAGAATATAAGTCAAGGACCCCCATTCCCCCCCCAAAGGAGGAAAAATGGTTGACTCAAATATAAGTCGGGCAGCTTAATATTCAAGTGTCCTGCCCTGCCAGGTTCTGCACTCAGCCCCCCTCCCTGCCAAGTTCTTCACCCAGCCCCCTTCCCTCCCTGCCCTGCACTCAGTCCCATTCCCTACCAGGCTGTGAACCAAGCCCCCCTCCCTAACAGGCTCTGAATACTGTCCCACCTTCCTTCCCTGTACCCTCTTCCCCCTAAAAAAGCCAACCTCATCAGTGATGTCACAATGACTTGAATGTCCCATACTCCCCTCTGCCCTCTAACCCAGCCAGCCCTCTAACCCTGCCTCTGCCCTTAACTTAACCCAGTCTCTGCCCTAGTGGTAAGTCGGGACAGGAGAGATCCCCTTAACTTGGTAGGCCAGGATAGGAAAGATCTGCCCTTAACTTAGCCCAGCCTCTACCCTAGTGGTAGGCCGGGACAGGAGAGATCCCTCTCATCTCCTGCCCTGGCCGACACTAATATATACCACCTTCCCTCCTTCCCTCCCTCGCATACCTCTTCCCTGGTGGTCCAGCGTGTATGCGCTGAACTCTTCCTTTGTAAAAGTAGCAGCCAGCAGTGCACCCGAGTCGGCACACAGGAGAGAGCTTTTCGTGCTCCCAGCCGGCCCTGCACCGCTCCTTGATAGGTTATCACGAAAGCCGCGAATCCCGCGAGAACTCGCGGCAGCCTATCAAGGAACGGTGCAGGGCCAGCCAGGAGCATGAAAAGCTCGCTCTTGTATGCTGGCCTTAGTGCGCCGCTGGCTGCTACTTTTACAAAGGAAGATTTCAGCTCATACATGCTGGACCACCAGGGAAGAGGTACGTGAGGGAGCGAAGGAGGGAGGGTGGTAATTATTAGTGTTGGCCAGGGCAGGAGATGAGAGGGATCTCTCCGGTCCCGGCCTAAGGCAGGCCTGGAGGAAATCCAGGAGGGTTTCGGGTGGTCACTGGGGATAATCTGAATATAAACCGGGACCCCATTTTTGGGACAATTTTTGGCCCAAAAATCCCGGTTTATAGTCAAGTATATATGGTAACACATTTTTAGATTAGCCTTGATTTTTTTTTTTTTAATTAGACGGCTCCAGGTATAGGCAAGAGGTAGTTCATTCCATAATCAAGGGGCCATAGCAAAAACAATTTGTGTCATTCTCTACATCAGGGTGCTAAGGCTATAGCTCTAAGCATTGCACCACAAACTCTCAGATAGTAAACTGCATGTCAGTTCCAAAGCCAAGGTTATATCCTCTTGGTTTACAGTCATTTCTCTAGGATAAATATCAAACATGTACCTTCAACAGTTATCCAATTCCTCTTATCGCCTCTATGTTCCTCAAAGTACATGAAAAAAAAAAATACATTGCATACTAAATCCTCTATTTTTTAGTAAGAGGACTGCTTGCAAAAGCAGGTCTACTTTTGAGCGTGAGTTGGGTGCTAGATAGGCTTCAGTTAGGTGGATGCGACTTAGGCATCTCTTAGGCATGCTGGAGGCATCTGCATATATGTGAATGGTGCTTCTATTTTTTACATTTAATAATGTATTACTTAAGCAAAGCACATGAAAATATATATATATTGCATACTAAACCTCATTTCCAAAGGGTAAGAAAAAGAGATATACTACTCACAATGGCTGTGCTTCAGAGTAGAGAATGACATGGTGGCTGTTACCTGCGGCTAGCTGCGGGTAACCTGCCAAAATGGGAAGAGAAAAAATAGTGATCGCAGCAGGGATGGGGACAAGGTCATTCACTGCCCTGTCGAGTAGTGGTCTTGTCTCCGTAGTGAAGTAAGGAAACGTGTGTGTCATGGATCGCGTGGTCCAGCAGCCCCCTCCTGCCTGATCGCCATGTCCCGCCATCTCCCTCCCTTACCCTCACCTTATGTGCCAAATTTAATTTTTCTTCTCCCAGTGGCATGCTTTCAACAAGTCGAGTGTGGCTGCTTCAGTTGAATCTTCTCCTCTGATGCAACCGGAAACAGGAAGTTGCATCAGAGGAGAAGATTCAACTGAAGCAGCCGCACGCGACTTGTTGAAAGTGTGCCGCTGGAAGAAGAAAAATTAAATTTGCCACATAAGGTGAGGGGGAGGGAGATGGCAGGACATGGCAATCGGGCAGGAGGGGGTTGCTGGACCTCACAGCAAATATTCACTTCCACCTATGAGGAATGCACTTGTCATTACCACATAAATATTCATCCGACAGGCAAGTACTCTGGCTTGCTTTCCCTCTTATGTAAGACAAACAAAACCCCTGAGACTGTCCCAAACTCAATGGGTCAGAATGGAAAAATTTCCAGACGTGATCCCTTGCAGAGATGAAGGCAGAAGGAAGGAAGGGACCATAAACTTTGTATTCTTGATTTTTGGAGGATGGGCCAATCATGAGCCAGTTCATGTTACACTTGTGTGAATCTTACGTATCAAAATTCTTAAAACTAATGGGGAGCTCCTATCCCCTTCCCCACCCAGGGACCCAGAGGAAGAAGGGAGTGAAAGGGAAAGAGATGCTGGGCAAAGGGGATGAAGACGGAGATAAATATTGAACCCACAGCCGGAAAGAGAAAGGGGAGGACAGGCAGGTGAGCCAGATACTGGAAGCAGGGGGAGAAAGAGGGAAAGAAGCTAGATGGAGTTGGAGAGGAGAGAGACAAATTGGTGTGGAAAAAGAAGAGGGGAAATCTGGACACAGGAAGGTAACAGAAATAGAGGGAAAATAATGTGCATGGGGGCATAGGGACAGAGACCTAAAGGGGAGATACATGGGGGTGGGGATTATGTGCATGGGGGCATAAGGACAGAGACATAAAGGGGAACTACATGGGGATGGTATATAGACACAGGGGGGATCATTGCCGGACACAGGAGGGAGTATACAGATACAGAGGGTAGATATTAGAAATGGGGAAAATAGGAACACAAAAGGGAGATGGTTTGTGCGGATGGGATCAGATGGTTTGCGGGGACGGGGACCGAGCTCGCAGGGACGGGACAGGGACCAAGCGCACGGTGACGGGACAGGGAGCCGGGGACGGATGGGGACTGAGCTCGCGGGGACGGGGTGGAGACAGGGACAAATTTTTTCTGTGTTATTCTCTACTTCAGAGCAAGTGGACATGTCTGATGCTCAACCTTGACATCATCGTGACATCATCAATATGCACCTAGATGGAGAATGTCACTAAAAAATAGGAATATGTGCTGGGGTATCTGACCATACTTGGAATTTGAACCCATGACCTTTGGAAGATGGAAGCAGTGCCTTTAACCACTCAGTTACAGGCACTTTCTTTTAGGAAGGGGTTCCTGCCATGTGAGATGATACCTTAGGACATCATAACCATCTCAGGGTAAAAATAAATTTCCCACTGGACCCTGGAAAAGGCAGCATGCTAACGTAAATGGCAATGTCCACAATCCATACTCTTACGAGACAAAAAAAAAGCTGTTAAGGTACTGGGAAGGGGGGGAATAATGAAGGATGTGGTGGTGGAGAGGGAACAGTGGGATGGATTTTATGACATAAACAGAAAGCAGCAGTTCTGGCTATACCAAAAAGTTTAGAAACAAAAACACTATGTATGTACTGTATAATATGACTGAAGCAAATCATTCATTCCAAGCTGACATGAAACCAAACACTCTGGAAGGAACTGAGGCATAGCTACATATGGTACCTGAAGGTCAGCTGAAGGGTTTCTGATACCTTAGCCAAACGTTTAACCCTGAGATACCGGGGGGAGGGAGTCCTCCCCTCCCCTCCCCAGAGTCTTGCATTCCCACAGTCACCTCACCCCGCTCCCCCTGAGTACAGCATATCCCCTTTACCCCTGCCCATGTCCAACACCTCATCTCCCTTTTCCTATCTCATCCCCCTTCTCTTTCCCCTGCCACCGTCACCCTACTTCTTCCTGATTGCTACAAATGTATTTAGCGGTGATGTACGAACTTTTCACTGGAGGCCTGTGTTGAAGCACTCCTATGTCTCGCCTCCCCTCTCACCCAATAGGAAAGAGCTTAACCATGGACTCTCATCTGAAAGTACCCACACCAGATCTGAGTAACTTTGGAACACCTGGAAAGAGGTAGGGTGATAGTGGCAGCAACAAGAGATAACTCCAGTTTTGCTTTCATTGGCTTATGCCACTAGGCGATACTGACTCAAAAGTGGGAGAAAGAGACATAGTGTTACACCATTGTGCCTATGTCCTTGGGTAAAATCTCAGCATTTTTTTTTTCACATTCATTCTCCAGAGATGACAAGTTAACCAGTTCCAGACCGGAGATTTTGGAACAGTCCTCTGACTACGCCATCCTATTGCATTATGGGACTTGCAGCGCTTATTTTAATAGGCAGAATCAGGCATTGTAGATCCCCACTGCTTCACGATGTAAATTCAAAACCTGGATTGGCCAAAAGTCTCCAGCCTGGAACTAGTTAACACGCATCACTGATTCTCATACATGCAAAAATACCACAATCTCCAGAGTACAATCTGAACACGGTGGGCATGTGTGCGAGTGTGGTGTGGAGATCCCTACACATTGGAATGTCTAAATCCCAACACCATACTGAGTTCTAGCTAGCTGAGCAGTGCCATTAAGGTTGACTCGGAGAATAAGTACAATTATGTAACACAATTTCATCTCCTCTGAATGCAGCTTTGCCGAAGAAAGCAGAGTTAAACAACCCGGTTTCTGGATGATTTTTTTCCCCCCAGTTTATCAAACTGCTAGGTGCAGCTTTGCTTTCTCTCTTTCAACAATATCTGTTCTGCAAACAGCAGAAATTTGAATTAGGAAGGAAGCCATAATGCTTCCCTTAAATCTTACTATACCTGCACTTCGCGTGCCGGCTTCCGGTCCCGCTTCCTCCTTCAGCATGGTATAAGGCATTCCCATTGGATGCATTGCTGTCAATCAGGCAATAGAGAAGGGTCGCAAGACCGGAGCCTAAAGAGCTATAAAACTAGAGAAACAAGTTCTGCCGCCCCCTGTAGGGAGATGGATGCAAGGCACAGGCTTAGGGTACTGTAGCTCAGGCGCAGTGTTTCCCGTTTTGTGCCAAACTGAGCTAGTTTTGAAGTCCGGGGGGGGGGGGGATTTTTGGCGATACGGGTTTTTGGGCTACTTTATTACATTATTATTGACGCCCGAGAAACAGCTTCAGTCTGCGGTTCGGATGTCGGTGTCAAAACTCTAACCTTTAGTCTGGTGCTCCAATAGCTTCTCGCAGTGTATCCCAAGCCTCATTCTGGTGCTCCAATAGCCTGCTCTGTGTTTCAAGCCTCACTGTGGTGTGACACACTTCTTTCTGCAATGACTGCATCACGTTTCAAAACTGTTTGTAATGGTTGATATTTCATTACTGCAGCTTGCTGCTTAGTGATGGACTTTACTACAACTGTTGTTTCTAGAACACTACCAGACGTACAGACTTTGGAAACAAACAAAAAAAACCCAAGGAGTAAGAATAAACTATCTTCTGCTGCTAACTGCGCTCCACCCTATATTCTTAATATCTGTTCTGTTGTTTTCCTCATATTCACCCTGCGTTTTTTCTTTATCTGCATCCATTGTCCTTATCTGCATCCAATACCCCTGCCTTTCTTCCTCCAATCCCCAAGAATCTGTTTTCACGTTTCCTTTATGTATAGCAGTATTTTTCAACTTCTTCAAGCCAAGTACCCCCTAAGTCTTAACAAATATCAACCAATTAGCCTGCCCAGGCTCCGCCCCTGACACAACCCCCATAATAATATTATTAATTGTAATGCAATTTCTTCCATCCATTTTTCATATAAACAATATAATCTTATTAATACAAACAATATAATCTTATTAATACATACATCTGAATGAGGCGGGGATGCACCGAGAGAGGCCTATGGGCCTGATTGGCCCAGGTGCCTAAGGCCCTGCCCGTAGTGGAGCCTTAGGCACCTGGGCCAACCAGAATCTTAGGTTGGCCCATGTGCCATGAGCTTAAAAAAAAAAGTGGTTTTTGAGCCTGGATTTGAATACTGCCAGAGATGGAGCCTAGTGTACTAATTCAGGCAGGTTGTTCCAGGCATACGGTGTGGCAAGGCAGAAGGGACAGAGTCAGGAATTGGCAGTAGAGGAGAAGGGTACAAACAAGAGGCTTATCCAAGGAACAGAGTTCTCAGGGTGTGGTGTAGGGAGAGATAAAAGGAGAGATATTGAGCTGCAGAGTGAGTACACTTGTAGGTCAGTAAGAGGAGTTTGAACTGTATGCAGAAGCGGACAGAGAGCTGATGAAGTGACTTGAGGAGAGGTAACATGAGTGTAAGAACACTGGCAGAATATGAGGCATCTAGCAGAATTCTGAACAGATTGAAGAGGGAGTGATAGGTTAGAGGGAGACTCACAAGAAGCATGTTGCAGTAATCGAGGCGAGAGGTGATGAGGGCATGGATAATAATCTTGGCAGTCTGCTCAGAAAGGAAACTTCAGATTATAGTGATGTATAGAAAGAAGTGACAAGTTTTGGCAGTTTGTTGGATATGTGAAGACAAGGACAGAGATGAGTCAAGATGACCCTGACTTTGTGAGCCAACGAGACAGGGAGGATAAGAGTGTTATCCACCGAAATAGGGAATGCAGGGAGAGGAGAAGCAGGTTTAGGAGGAAAGATAAGGCGTTCCATCTTGGTCATGTGTAATATAGATGGTGGCAAGACATCCATGTAGCAATGTCAGACAGGTAGGCCGAGACTCGGGCCTGGATTGCCATAGAAATTTTGGGTGTAGAGAAGTAGATTTGTGAGTCATCAGTATAGAGATGGTACCGGAAGCCATGATAGGAGTTTAGAGCTCCAAGTGAAGAAGTAGATGGAGAAAAGAAGAGGTCCCAGGACAAAGCCCTGAGGTATGCCGACCAATAGCAGAATGGCAGTGGAGAAGGATCTTCTAGAGCACATGTTAAAAGTGCAATGGGAAAGATGGACAGAAAACCATGTGATAACATAAGAATTGCCGCTGCTGGGTCAGACCAGTGGTCCATCATGCCCAGAAGTCCGCTCACGCGGTGACCCCCAGGTCAAAGACCAGTGCCCAAACCAAGACCAGCCCTACCTGCGTTCGTTTTGGTTCAGCAGAAACTTGTCCAACCTTGTCTTGAATCCCTGGAGGGTTTTTTCCCCCTTATAACAGACTCCGGAAGAGCATTCCAATTCTCTACCACTCTCTGGGTGAAGAAGAACTTCCTTTCGTTTGTACAGAATCTATCCCCTTTTAACTTTAGAGAGTGCCCTCTCGTTCTCTCTAAAATCCAAGCAAGGACAGCATAAGTAGGCAGTGATCTACAGTGATCTACCACAGATAGATCAAGGAGGATGAGGACAGAGTAGTGACCTTTGGATAGGGCCAGGAGCAGGTTATTGTAGGCTCTATCAAGGGCAGTTTCCATAGAATGGAAAGGGCAAAAGTCCGATTGAAGGGGTTCAAGAAAGCTTGAGATCAAAGAAAGTCAAGACAATGGTGGTGAACAGCATATTCAAGTAGCTTGGATAAGAAAGTGAGGAGGGAGATGGGACAATACTTGGAGAAGCAGGTAGGGTCTAGCAAGGGTTTTTGAGGAGTGGCGTAACTATGGCATGTTTGAAGGCATCGGATATACTCACAGTATAGAGGGTAGGTTGAGGATATGGCAGATAGCAGTAATGATAGTGGGAGAGATGGTGATCTGTTTCTAATTCAGTAACTTGGCAACTTTGTAGATATGACTGGGGCCTAAAAGTTTTTATGAGAACTGCTGCTAGAAAATGGAAGATACTCACATGATGAGGAAAACTTTCCAGAACAAAAATTGCACACCTATGAATTACCTATGCTAACTCAGTTTTTTTTTTTCTACAACCACTAGGTGGCAGCATAAGACAATATCTGAACATACAGAACAGAACTATAATATGAAGTTACAGTGGGTATACAACAGCAAAGAGTAAACACTCAAATCATTTTCAATTTAATTTTTAAAAAATCATTTTCAATTTCATTTTAAAAAGCTAGCAGGTGGAAACTTTGGCTCCGGCAACCCGATGGAAAATACCAGGTTGGAAGTGAGTTTTATTCTCCAGGCAATGTTCAGCCCAAATTGCATGCAAATTATATGCACGCTATTTGTGCTGAGTATATAAGCCATAGTATTAGTTTGTAGATATGATTTCTGAGGATTGTTTGTGTGTCTGTTTCATTGTGTTTTTATAATATTATGTATGTAAATCATGTAAACCGTTTAGTTTTGAACGATATAGAAATTTTTTAAATAAATAAATACCACGTGAAAGAGGGAGGAACTGTATCTGGCGCTTGCACACAAGAGCTGAGTGTTAGGTACAGCTCTTGTGCGCAGGCCCAGTACAGGGACATGATCATGGAACTCCGGTAAGCAGCAACAAGGGGGTGGGGGAAAACTTTCAGCGGCAGCTGAAGCCTCTTTTGCTGCAGAAAGTTCAGAAATCTTTTGTTGTTGTTGTTACATGTTGGTTTAAAACAGTGGTTCCCAAACCTGTCCTCCTGTCCCAAACCTGCCCTCCAAAACCTAATGGACCCAACTGTACACCACAACAATAGCGCTTATGCTTGCAGGCATCACCTATATGTAAGTACATTGGGATTTGGGTGGGTTTTGGAATGTTCACATAGTCCAGCATATGCATAGTACACTCCCCCCTCCATATTTTTGGGTTTAGGATTTGTAAATTCAGTTATTAGCGAGTCTCTACCACCCCACTCCTGGACCCCTCCACAGCTTAACTTTAAAAACCCTGGTGGTCTAGTGGTGAAGCGGGGCAGGAATGATCTTTCTACGCTCCTGCCCCATGCTGATACGCTATCAGAAATGTCTGGGGCTTTGTGGATGAAAATATGGTAACCCTACCTGGTAGGAATGGTTTGCTTTAATTTGAGCAGTTTATGTGTCTGATGTGTGTGTCCCCCCCACGTTTAACAGCCATGTTTTAAACCAGTGGTTCCCAAACCTGTCCTGGGGGACCCCCAGCCAGTCAGGTTTTCAAAATATCCCTAATGAATATGCATGAGAGAGATTTGCATACCTGTCACTTCCATTATATGCAAATCTCTCTCATGCATATTCATTAGGGATATTTTGAAAACCTGACTGGCTGGGGGTCCCCCAGGACAGGTTTGGGAACCACTGGTTTAAAACATGGCTGTTAAACGTGGGGGGGACACACACATCAGACACATAAACTGCTCAAATTAAAGCAAACCATTCCTACCAGGTAGGGTTACCATATTTTCATCCACAAAGCCCCAGACATTTCTGATAGCGTAGAAAGATCATTCCTGCCCCGCTTCACCACTAGACCACCAGGGTTTTTAAAGTTAAGCTGTGGAGGGGTCCAGGAGTGGGGTTGTAGAGACTCGCTAATAACTGAATTTACAAATCCTAAACCCAAAAATATGGAGGGGGGAGTGTACTATGCATATGCTGGACTATGTGAACATTCCAAAACCCACCCAAATCCCAATGTACTTACATATAGGTGATGCCTGCAAGCATAAGCGCTATTGTTGTGGTGTACAGTTGGGTCCATTAGGTTTTGGAGGGCTCACCATACACTTAAAGGGGGTTATGGTGAGATGTGTACCTGGGACTTTTTATGTGAAGTTCACTTCAGTGCCTCACTGTTCTGCTAGAATGTCTGTGTGACCAGTCTACTAAATCTGCTAGCCCCTCCTACATCCCAAATGACTTGTTTTGTTCATTTTTCTTTTAGATATATGTGTTTTAAAAAAATAGTTTAAAAAGATAGACATACTGAGGACAAGCACAAGTAAGAATTGGCCATTTTTGAAACATAAAGATAGCCGTTTTGTTTCAAAAATGGCCATATTCACTACTGGGTTTTTCTATATGTTTTGCAAAATTTCCAAACTCGGATTTGGACATCATATTGAATATGCTCCTCCACATATCCAAAGTGTTATAACTGCAACGCTCATAGAATTCCTATGAATATTCCTATGAGCATTGGAGCTAATACCATTGCAGCCGGTGATAAAAAAAAGCCTAACACAGCTTCATAAAAGGGGGCCCTTATTAATGTATAATTAAATAAAATAATATCATAAAATATGAAGGATTATCATCCTAGATAAGTTCTTATTATGTTCCCTAAATAAAAGTTGCATTTAAAAAAATCTTGTAAATTCAATGAAAATGTATGAACACATAAAACAATAGCTGAGAGGTATTTCTGGAGATGCCTTTATTCCCATATTTTTTAAAAGGAAAAGGACTCACAGAGTGGTGAGAGCCACTTTGGGTGCGCTAGCGTTTTTAGTGCTCGCACCGGATTAGTACGTGCTACCTGAAAGGAGGAGGCAGTAGCGGCTAGCGCGTGCAGCATTTTAGCATAAGAACATAAGCAGTGCCTCTGCTGGGTCAGACCAGAGGTCCATCATGCCCAGCAGTCTGCTCACGCGGCGGCCCATCAGGTCCAGGACCTGTATAGTACTCCTCTATCTATACCCTTCTATCCCCTTTTCCTTCAGGAAATTGTCTAATCCCTTCTTGAACCCCAATACCGTACTTTGTCCTATCACACCCTCTGGAAGCGCATTCCAGGTATCCACCACCCTTTGGGTAAAGAAGAACTTCCTAGCGTTGGTTCTGAATCTGTCCCCTCTTAACTTTTCCGAATGCCCTCTCATTCTTGTAGTTTTCGAAAGTTCGAAGAATTTGTCCCTCTCCACGCGCGTTAAGGCCCTAACGCACCTATGATAAAGGAGCCCTTTGTTTCCTAGAAGGTCTATATTATAGATTTTTTAAAAACCTTGTGTTTATATGGAGGAGAGTGTGGTGCAGTGGTTAGAGTTGTGGCCTCACCACTATGAGGTTGTGGGTTCAAATCCCATTCTGCTCCTCGTGACCCTGGGCAAGTCACTAACAGCACTAAATAGGATTGGGAAGACCACATGGGTCTGCTGCAATCCAATTTTTGGCCAATTCTAAAAGAGCTATCGATGCACTATAAATTTTGCATGCAAATGATTTGCGCTGAGGTTCATCAGAATCCCCGTCTGTCCTGTCCAATTGATCGGTGTGAGAGTGACTCTCAAATGTGCAGAGCCGGCAGGGGAAGCCTCCTGACACTCAGCTGTTCAGGGCAGGAAACCTTTTTTTTAAATGGACAGATGTTGTGGGTGTGTTACACACAATACAATATCTGTCTCATTACAAAAAAAAAGCCCCCTCCTCCACTGATGATGGCCGTCCCTGACATCTCCTGACAAACCTGCACTGGGGATAGACACCCCCCACCACCACGCGGCAGTGAAAACAGCAGGACGGATGCCCATTCCCTCCTGCCACGCTGACATCCTCCGCATGAGAAAAAATTGGCAGAAGGGATGTCCACTCCCTCCTGCCAACTGAGGCCCCTGAACTACCCCCACCCTCCACCCTTCCCCCCCCCAAAAGGCAAGAAGGATGCCCACTCCCTCCTGCTACCGGATGCTCCCTGAAACTCCCTCCCCCCAACTCCTTTATCTGAAGAAAGCAGGAGGCTCAGTCTCTCCCGCCGATCCAAAATGTCCAGCCTTCCCTTTAGTGCATCATGGGATTCTTGGGGAGGGGCCTAAGGTCCTGATTGGCTCATAAGCCTAAGGACCTTCCCATCGCTGACTTTAGTGCATCCAACTCGTAATCCTCCACTGTCCCAGCTACATTACATAGATTGTAAGCCTGCTGGGACACACATGTAAAATTTTTGAAGTACCTGATTTGTAACCTAACATATTAAATGACAGCAGATAAAGATCTAAACAGTCCATCCAGTCCACCCATTAGTTATTCTCGTTAGAAATACATGATTAAGTTAACTTGTCTCTTCTTTGATATTTCTGGGCCATAGACTAAAGTCCACCTGATAATGTCCTAGGTTCCAACTGCTGAAGTTGCTGTCCAAGCTCACTCCAGCCTATCCAACCATCCTGTTGTTTGCAGGATATCTACCGTAAAATGTGGCCAGTAACGTCCTCATGTTCCAAGTTAGTAGAGCTCCCATTGATGCCCTCCCCAGCCCATCCTACCCGAAACACTACATATGGGACACAAACCATACAAGTTTGTCCAATACCAGCCTTAGTTCTTTATATCTTTTCTTTGTTTTCTAATTAGAGATCCTTTGTGTGTATCCCATTCTTTTTTCAATTCCATCACCATTTTCCTCTCCACCCCTCCCTCTGGAGGGCATTCCAGCCATCCACCACCATCTCCGTGAAAAATAATTTCCTAACATTACTCCTAAGGGCTCCTTTTACGAAGGTGCACTAGCGTTTTTAGCGCGCGCTATAGCGCATGCTAGCCAAAAAACTACCGCCTGCTCAAGAGGAGGCGGTAGCAGCTAGCGTGCGTGGCATTTTAGCGTGCACTATTCCACGCGTTCAGGATCTAACTCGCCTTCATAAAAGGAGCCCTAAGTCTTCCTCCCTGCAACCTCCTCCATTTTTCCTTCTCTGGAAAAGATTTAGTTCTATATTACGGTAATACCTTTCAAGTATTTAAACATCTGTATCATATCTTCCTTGTCCCTCCTCTCCTCTATAGTAAACCTGTTCTGAATTCCTTTGGGAGGACAGGCTAAATACAAAGATATTAGTGGATAACCACCAAACATTTCAGTGGTGCCTACATGCATTGATTGAGCCATGTTCTATAAACAGCACGTACTTTGGATGCCCAGCTATGCCTAATTAAAATCTGTGAGCAAACCAAATTTTGTTAATTAACTTAAATGATGTGGTAATTGACTGCACCATTGAAGTTAATTGATAAACAAGAGTTCTGTGTGGAACTCAGAGTGGCACCTAGCGATGCCTAAGTTGAGGCACCTTCCAACACCTACCTGAAAAGTAGACGTGGTACAATAAGCCCTCTAAAATCAGGCCTACTGTACTGATGCCTACCTCGATGTCACTATAGCCCCTGGACTCCTATAGTACCCTGTGGCTGGTTATGTGCACAGGAGGCAGGCAAGAAGGACACGATCAGGTAAAAAGAGGGTAAATAGTACCACTAGAAATTTCCCCCTTTACCAGAATATTCAGGGTTCTGGGACACTGATCCCCTGAGCTATATGCATAGAGGTAGCCTGCTGCTTAGAGAAATTATCTGCCAGCTCCCACAAAGTTGTTAACCAGAGAGAGACAAACTGTTTCTCCTTACTCCCTTCTCCTTCTGACTTTAACTGCCTCTCTGAGCCCACTGTACACTGTTTATCAAGCTAAAAAACTACCCCTCTGACTCTTTCAAAAGAGCCAATGAAAGCTCTCTCTGCTCTAATAGCCAACAGTAGCTTTTTTGCTCCAGACAGTGGGAGGAGTCCACACAGTGTGCATGACAGCCTCCCCATTGCCATGACATCAGAGGCAATAGAGAAACCTCAAAAATATTTAGTGAACAGATTAATCCCCTCTCCTCCTAAATCCACTTAGGCGTTGCTAGGCGTGATTCTACAAGTGGTGCCTAGTGGTTGATTGACAACCATGCAGAGCAGCACCTACAATGTAGGTGCGCTTAGGTGCCGTTTATAAAATCTGGCCCTTTCTCTCTTTGTCTCTTCTATCATACCTTCTTTCCCAAGACACTCTCCTTTCTCCCTCGTTTTACCTCCCGGGTGCTCTCGCACTCACCCTATCCCTCCCACCTCATCTAATATAATAAAACGCTAGGCCGCGCATGCGCACTCCCATTGCGTGCGTCCGCTTTCTGTGAGCTGTAGGGCACTGCAGATAGGAGTGCGCATGCGCACGAAGCTCTCTCTCCCTCCTCCCGAGGTGGATGTCGGCCGTGGCGGCTGTCGGCGGCCCGAGGCGGATGTCAGCCGCGGCGGCTGCTGCCCGCCCGAAGCTTGCTCTCTCTCTTCCTTCCCCCCCCGAGGCGGATGTCGACCGCAGCAGCCCGAGTCGGATGTCGGCCGTGGCGGCTGCTGGCCGCGGCGGCTGTCGGTGGCTGCAGGCCGCGGCAGCCAAACCCGGAAAGCATTTTAACATAAGTAGGGCATGGAGTTCAGGAGGAAGGTATGGGGGGGAGGAAAATACTGCACAGGGAAGTGGGGTGGGAGGGAAATGCTGCAACACACGGAAATGGAGGGCAGAAAAGGGGTTGATGGACAGGGGAAGAGGTGCTGATGAACAGGGAGGGGGGCAGAAAAATGAAGACAGGCCTACTGCTGGACAGGGGGAGCAGGAAGGAGGTGACGTTGGACAGGGGGAGGTAAAACAAAGGGAGAAGGGCTTCTGCTGGATAAGGTGAGCAGTGATGGGGTGGTGGAGGACACAGGGGAGGTAAAAGGAAGGGAGAATGGACAGGGGGAGCAGGCAAGGGGTGGTGGTGGACAGCCAAGGAAAAAAAAAGGCACACAGAAATACAGAAAGCGGCTAAGGAGAGAGAAAAAAAAATAAAGACAGACACACACACGTATATTCTAGCACCCGTTAATTTAACGGGTTATAAGACTAGTTTAGAATATTTTGTACAATTCTGGAGACCGAATCTTCAAAAAGATATAAAAAGGATGGAGTCGGTCCAGAGGAAGGCTACTAAAATGGTACGTGGTCTTCGTCATAAGGCGTATGGGGACAGACTTAAAGATCTCAATCTGTATACTTAGGAGGAAAGGTGATAGAGGGGAGATATAATTGAGATGTTTAAATACCTATGTGGCGTAAATGCGCATGAGTCAAGTCTTTTTCATTTGAAAGGAAGCTCTGGAATGAGAGGGCATAGGATGAAGTTAAGAGGTGATATAGGCTCAAGAGTAATCTAAGGAAATACTTTTTTACAGAAAGGGTAGTAGATGCATGGAACAGTCTCCCAGTAGAGGTGGTAGAGACAGAGAATCTGTCTGATTTCAAGAAAGCTTGGGATAGGTACGTAGGATCTCATAGAGAGAAGAAGAGATAATGGTTACTACGGATGAGGAGACTAGATGGGGCATTTAGCCTTTATCTGCCATCATGTTTCTGTATTTCACGCTTTTCCTTATTCTCAAAAGCATAATAGGTGCTACTCTATAACTGCCAAATTTGATGCCCTGATGCATCTAAGAGGTGTGTAAATATAAGTACCAAGCTATACAAGTGTCCTGTAGATTATAAATCAGGCACATTGCTAGACCTCAGAATTTTATTTTTTTTTTTGGGGGGGAGGAGGAGTTCTGAGTCCAAGGTGGGAGAAGGCCCACATATTTACTCCACCCACATACTTGATCTGGCAGGGGTCCCCAAGCCCCGTCGGCAGAAACCTCCTCGTGAAACCAGTAGCTGGTGACTTTTTTTCCTGAGCTGCTGCCACCATGCTGGCTGACACCCCCAAAGTACCTGCTTGGGTTTTTATTTGGGAAATAGTATTTGCAAGAGAAGCTTTCTTCCCAGGTCTTCCTCGTGCATGCTCAATTTCACATAAAACAAGCATATGCGTGTAATGGAGTGGGAGTGGGGAGGAGAGTCGGTGGTGGACCAGGAAAAATGCCTGGCTTTGCAGGAGGCGGGCTTCTACTGGCAAGGCTTGGGACCTCACCAGCCAAAGCAGTAGGTTGTGCCTTATTTTTTATTTTTTTTAGGGGATGGAGGACCAGGTCCCCAAATCGCCCAATGTGGCTGTGCCACTGCTGCAAATTGATGCCCTTTTACCATCTCAATCTAGGTAACTCAGAATTATTACACTTCTAAAAGCTCTTAGGCCCTCTTTTTCTAAGGTGTGCTAACCAATTAGCATTTGCTAATCGATTTAGCGCACGCTAAATACTAACGCATGCATATTAGTCTATGGACTTGTTAGCGTTTAGTGCAAGCTAATCAGTTAGCACACCTTAGTACATGAGGGGGTTAGTTTTGCTGCATTTTATGGATTTTATATTGGACTATAAATAAAATGTTGAATTGTTTGTGCTGCAAATAAAAAGAAAGATTCTTTTAAACAATTATCTTCATAAAAAGCAACATTGAAAATTTGTTTCTAGGTTAAAAAGCATGTGTTACTTTTACCCACGTTTTCATGTCAGTGTTCCCAGGGCAGGATTAGACCAGGGTAGGTAACGACATGCATAGTTTTGCATTTTCAAAGCTACATGCGTTGTTTAGCTAGAAGAAGTACCTATGGAAAAAGTGGAGGCAAATCTCTGCAGATATTTTTACATGGGTAGTTTTCAAACAGGAAGTATACTCATACGTTCCCTTTAAGAACTGGGACAAGATCTGTAGGGGAAAATGCTTGTGGACTTTGTGTCTCTGACATGTTTTTCAAAACTTCCCTAAAAGGTCTCTAGAATAATCGTTCTTTTTGTTTCTATTTGCATTCCACAAGTTATTGAAAAATACTGATTTCCCCCACTAGGTGCCACAATTGATCTGGTTTTGTTTTTGGCTTTTTCAGGTTTGCACTGCACCATTTTCTTCCTGTGAGCAATACTTTTAACGTTTGCTGTCACACGGTACAAAAACACAAATACACTAAAAATGGATGCATTTTCATTCTGCACACACCTCTAGAATTTTTTTTGTAAACAAAAGGGAAGGTCATGGTGTTAGTGCATGTGTTTTTCTGAGAATTTCATTTCACTAGCTTATGAGGTGTTTTATTATGAAGACAGTTACAGTGTATATGATTTTTTTAAAATATCTTTTTTCTTTATGATGTGCTAGCCCAGGATTGTCCAACCTATGGCCCAGGGGCCAGAACCCGGCCCTCTATGTGCTTTTTTTTTCTAGCCCTTGGAAGCTTGGCAATTCATGTGGTGCTTATAGAAAGATTCAAAGGAGCCAACTTTTGAAATTGATTAGGGTGCTGAACTCAAAACTCACAACAAATTTCCCCTCATCCAACAAAGAAAAACAAAATACAACTATTAGTGAATGACCAGCCTGTATCTCACATGTCAAGAGCAGGGCAGGTAAAAGCTATGATCCTGCCACTCTCTCCTCCCTCATGCAGCTTGTCAGCATCATACTTTCTCTCTCTCTTCATTCAGGCCATCTATAGCACTTTTCTCCAACCTGTCCCTCAGTCCATCATCTACACCATACTTTTTTTCTTCATTTTTTGCACTTTTCTTTAATTTCCTTTTCTTCCTTGCTGCTCCTTGTTTTCCTTCCCTCTCTCCCTGCTCCCTCTGCGCATTTTAATTTTTTTTCTTCTTTAGCGAGGCACACTTTGATGTTTTATATCTGGGAGCAGGAAGTTTAAAAGCTTTCTTCCTGCTTCACTTCCTAAATCTTTTAAGCCTGTTTTGCTTCTCATTTCCCCTTGACCCAGACTTCTATTTTCCTGCACTCCCCAGTAAGCTCCAATGCCCTTTTTCCTAACCAGTTGCTGTTCGATACAGGTTTAGCTCACCCATCCCTTCACTGCTTCCCACTTCTCACTCTGTTCTACAGGTGAGACTTCCTTTCCTTGGCAGGTTTAACTACCAATCTTCATTTTGTGACTCCCTATTGATCACAGGCATGTATCGTTTCCCTGCTCTCCTCTCCCTGGCTCCAGGCACATTCCTGTTTTCTGGTACCTCACAGATTCCAGGCCAATGACCACCCTCTGCCTGTAGAGTCTACTTGAAATTATTTGCCACATGCTCATCCTGAGTTCTGCAAGCCCAGCAAGGATCACAGTTTGAAACCTCAGAGATGACATGTCAACTGTCTCGTGCATGTTTAATGTACAGCGTTGCATTTTTTTTAAGTTCAATATTTTTTATTGACATTTAAATAAATCATACATAAATGAATCACAACAATATAAGATAATCTGAGTCGAATATATGAGAAAAGAAAAGGTAGCACAATAAAAATAATTAATAGTAGTAGTAGTAGTAGACTGGGAAAACATATTCCAGCAGCTCAGGGCATAGAAGTATGCATTCATATTAAGTCACTGTATTTGGGCTGCCTACATGATGTTGCTCCAGGGGCCAAGGAGCAATCATCCAGCTCAGGGAACTGAGCTGAGATCTGGCAAATGATTGCAGAATTTTACTAAGAGCCAAGAACAAGGATTTAGCAATTCAAGTTTCAAGTTTATTCATGGCTTGATATACCGACCATCACAAGTATCTGGGCAGTTTACAACGTTAAAAATTAAAAAGGTCTAATATTATTTGTGATTTGGGTGGGGTAAAGTAAAAAAAAGGGTAAACTTATAACTATAATAAATTAAGACTAAATAGAAACGAGAGGTTTTCGGGGATAGGGAAGTTTTAATTACAATGATATATGAAAATAAAAGGAAGGGTAGAGGGAAGGGAAGTAACGAGAGGGAAACAGGGATGTTGTTTCTTAAAAGGTCCCCCCCCCCCCCCCTCTATAGGTAGGCATCTATAAAGAGAAATGTTTTGAGATTAGTTTTAAATTTACACGAGAAATGTCAGAGAGCCAAACCCAGAAACGCACAGTTTGTGAGACAATATCTTCTCCCCCTTCTCTCCAACTGTGTCAGTGATCTCCTGCCACCTGCTACTGCTGTTCTACCTTTTAAGGCTCCCATAGCCCAGTGCCCATTTCTACCTCCTATGGGATATAATGGGGAATAATATTGTTTTAATGCTACTCTCCATTTCCCTTCATTTCAATCCCTGACCATAGACCCTCTCAGTGCCAGAGCTGCCAAGAGAAAGTGCATTTTAACAGGGAGATTTCCAGTTCATGGAATTCCATGCTTCCATAACCTTGTTCCCTTTCCCCATCCTTCTAATGAAACACCTTATTTATACCTGTGACTGCAAAGTTGGAACAAGAGCAGATACCCAAAACTGGCCCAGCTCAATTAGCAATATAATACATTCCTACCCAGTGTTTCTTAGGCTCACTCAGTTGGGGGAAGCAGCTGATAGATTTGAACCATGCCCCCAAATCTGAAAAAATCTGGACCATTTTTTCTTTGCTTGTTCTTGATTTTTTTTTTCTTCCTAATTTTACCTCTCCTCAGGGCAGAATTAATTTGTCGAGGGCCCCTAGGCACACAAGTACACTGGGCCCCCTGCCCCGCCCCACCCCACCATGCGCCCAGGCGGAAACAGGAAGCTGATCAGAGGGAAGCTTTGGGCAAGCAGCATCGCTTGCAAAATTACAGTATCTGTTGCCTTTCTTACCCGCATTGCTTGCTTGTCTTACTTTCCGTCGATGGGGGGGCTGCGTTGCTGATCGGGAGGGGGCCTGTTGCCAATCGATGCTGGAGGGGCCCATCGCCATTTGGAAAAAACAATGTTGATGCCTTCCTTCATCGGGCCCCCTGACCATTTCGGGCCCTAGGCACGTGCCTACTTGGCCTATTGGTTAATCCTGCCCTGCCTCTCCTGTCACTTCCATCCCTCCAACCTGATCCTTTCTCTTCTAAAATCCCTTTCCTTAGACCCCCCTACTCTTTGAACCCACACAGTTCCTCTCCTTGTCCTCATCTTTGGTTTTCTTTCTTCAGCCCATCCCTTACCCACTTATCTTTGTATAATAGCCCATGCCCCCTTCAGCTTACATTCACTTCGGCTCCATTCTCTTTATTTATTGTCCATGTATCTTCCCTGAGCCTCTCTTCCACCTCTCAGTGCCTGTGCTACTCTTTGCTTCCTCATTCCTTTCCCAGAGCCTTTCTCTCAGTACTTCTCCTCCTCTCTCTTTTATGGTAGATCTAAAGCAGGATGCTTGTCTGACCTACACTGCAGCTTTTCTCTGCTATTAGCCAATTGGTCAGATGTTCCTTAGCCAGCCAATAGACTGTAGGGGAAGGTGGGACCAGTAGCTTAAAACAGTATTTCTCAACCTTTTAAAGCCAAGTACCCCCTAAGCCTAACAAATACCAACTGAGTACCCCCGGCCAAACTCTGCCCCAGACCTGCCCAAACTCCACCCCTGACTCCACCCCATAATAATAATACTAGTTGTAATGCAATTTCTTCCATCCATTTTTCATATACACACAATATAATCTTATTGATACATAATGGCAACCACAAAATTAAAAAAACACAAAGCACACTATATGCAGAAAAAATGTTAATTATAATTTATATTTGGGGGGGTTTCAAAGATGTCAAGGCAGATGACTTTAAAATATGCAATGTCACCTTAGTAACAACTATTGAAAAATAGACAAATGTAGTGCGAAATATAGACAGCAGATATAAATTCTCAAAACTGACACATTTTGATCACTAAATTGAAAATAACATAATTTTTCCTACCTTTGTTGTCTGGTGATTTCATGAGTCTCTGGTGGCACTTTCTCTCTCTCTCTTTTTCTTTCTCTCTTTCTTCCTCCTACATGCTTTCTCTCCTCCAGACCTCATTCCATTCCCCAACCAACATCTCTCTCTGTCCCTCCATGAGTCCAACTTTTCTTCCTCTCTCATCCCCCAGATCATTTTCACCACAGCCCACCAGCCGCATGCCAATTTCTCCTAGCACCCCTCTCCAACACCATGCCACATCTCTCCCTCCATCACTATGCCCAACATTCCTCCCCATTGCATCCCCTTCAATCTATCCCTCTGTTCCCTTTCCACCATCATATCCAACATTTCTCCCTCTC
Organism: Geotrypetes seraphini; assembly: GCF_902459505.1. Classification (NCBI taxonomy): domain Eukaryota; kingdom Metazoa; phylum Chordata; class Amphibia; order Gymnophiona; family Dermophiidae; genus Geotrypetes; species Geotrypetes seraphini. Next base: position 218,704,722 of record NC_047084.1, on the reverse strand, counting down.
ATCCTTCTATTCCCCATGCATCTCTACCTCACTCCTCTCTATGCCCAATTTCTTCTTCCTTATTCCCCCATGTGCACCATCTCTTTCCCTCTCACTCACACACTCAGGCCCAACAATTGTCCCTTTCTATTCCCTCCCTCCTTCCTATGTCCTGAGTTCATGCCCCTCCCCCTCACTGCTTTTGTCCTTCCTCCCTCCCTCCTTGCCATGCCGAAGCCTGCCTGTCTGCCTCCCTCCCTGCCATGCCGAAGCCTGTCTGCCTGCCTCCCTCCCTGCCATGTTGAAGCCTGCCTGCCTTCCTCCCTCCCTGCTACGCTGAAGCCTGCTTACCCACCGCCGATTCCTCCTCCCCACAGTCCACCACTGCTGCCACTCGCCCCAACTCCAGGAAGGGAAGGGCCAGGCTCGTGCAGCAATTGCTTGCCGCTGGCCCACAAGCCTTCCCCTGACGTCAATTATGACATTGGAGAGAAGGTCCAGGCCAGCCAAGCAGCGATTGGCTGGCCTGAACCTTCTCTCTGATGTCAGAATTGACGTCGGAGGAAGGCTTGTGAGCAAGCAGTGTGCAATCGCTGCACTTGCTTGGCCCTTCCCTTCCTGGAGTTGTGGCAGTGAGCGGCAGTGAGCGGGCAGGCAGCAAGCGGGAGGGTGGCAGTCAGGCAAGGGGTGGGTGGTGGTCAGCCCGTGTACCCCCAACAGGTGGATACGCATACCGCAAGTTGAGAAACCCTGGCTTAGAAGACAACAACCTTCTGCCCTGCCTTTCCCTGTGGCCTATTGGATGGCTATGGAATGTCTGACCAATGATGTCTCCTAAGCTAATGGTCCTGTTTCCTTTGCAGCTTATTGGCTAGCTAAGGAATATCTGACCAATAAGCTGCAGGGAGAGGTGGGAGCAGTAGCTACAGAGACACTACCTTTCTTCCTGCTTTCCCATGCAGCTAGCTCTACATTGAGAAGATTTAATTTGTGATGCAATATCTAATCTAATCTAATCAGGATTTCTTAATCATACTTATCCAGTATAGGTTCAAGGCAATTTACAAGACAAGAGGACCATGCAGCATCATGGGGAAAAGATTACATCATGTCATAGAGAAAGGTTACACTGTTACAATAGGAGAATAAGGTACAACACATTATAGAGCAGGGGTGTCCAACCTGCAGCCCACGGGCTGCTTGCGGCCCCAAAAAGTATTTTGTGCAGCCCTGCTCACGCTCGAAAGTGATGCGGTGTTTTCTGTCTTGCCAGCGCCCTCCTCCATCTTCCTGCAGTGTTCACTGAAAGCTGCGGGCAGCGGATCCTATGTGCCTCTTGCGGCTGACCCAGAAGTGTTCCCTCTGACATCGCGACATCAGAGGGAACATTTTCAGATCAGCCGCAGGAGGTGCATGGAAGCCGCTGCCCACAGCTTTCAGTGAACGCTGCAGGAAGATGGAGGAGGGCACCGGCAAGATAGAAAACATTGCATCACCAAGGCACCCGGCAAGAAGGTAAACACCCTTGAGCCTAAGCAGGGCCGCATGCGTCTTGCAGAGAGAAGCCCATCCAGTGGTTTCTAGTCCAGAAGCGTGGCGCGGAGTTCATTCATTCTCCCCATCACCTTCCCTCCCTCCCCTCCTTCTGTAGAGCTCATAGATTTGAGGGAACTTCAGGGACTAAGCCCTCTCTTCTCCAGTCTCATAACGATCCAAGCTCTTCCCCTGTGCTAAAATAATCTTTAAAATCAATGGGCTTAGGAACTGGGAGTTACAGACACCAGCAGCAGTAGCCCTTCAGGAGAAGGCAGAGAGGGCTGGGGGCAGCAGTGAAGGAGACAGAATGAAGGAAAAGATAGAGGGAAGCATGAGCCATAAGATGGAAGAATGGAGAGAGTGAAGGAAAGAGATGCAGAGGTGAGGGAGATAATAGAAAGGGAGAATTGGGTGTCTGAGAAAGGGAAAGAGATGGTGCAATTGAGGAGAGAGAAGGGGAGGGTAGAGGAAGCCTCCTGGACTTTTTTTTAAAAGTACAGAGGGGGAGGGTATTAAAAGAAGTGCTAGATTGGATATGGGGAGAGAGCTTATAGGGCCAGAAACAGATGACAGAGAGATGATGGCCAGAAACAGGGCAGAGAGATGGTGGGCAATAGTCTGAAGGGAGAAAAGTTGGACATGGGATGGTGTGGAGGAAGAGGGAAAGAGATACTTGAAGGGAGAACTGTTGGAAAGAGAAAGGGAGAAATGGTGGACCTGGGGGAATGCAGGCAGGCAGGGGGAGAGATGGAATGGGGCAGTTGGAAAGAGAAAGGGAGAGAAGTTGGATTTGGGGATGGAAGGGAGGGAGACATGTTAGGCCTGTGGATGGAAGGCAGAGAGATATAGCATCTCTCTTTTTTTTCCCCTCCATTTCATTGTTCAGCATCAATGGGGGGAGGGAAGAGGAAAAACAGAAAAGAGAGGGAGCAAAATGTTGGATCATGGGGATAGAGGAGCAGAGATGGACCCATAGGAGGGCAGGAGGGAAGAGAGCTGGGATAAGAAGATGCTAGGAGATGGAAAGAAAAGGACAGGGAATTATAGCCTGACCAGAGGAGAGATGGAGGGGGATTCTTAAAGTGGTGAGTCAGATGGATGAGGTCAAAAGGGAGATGACAAGATGAGTGACAGAGCAGTGAGTACAGTGGTAGAAATGTGGTAATGGGGAGTAGACAGCAGGAAATAGGAGGCTGGGAAAGGAGTGAGATGGGAAATGGGAGAGTTAAACTGAGAGAAGATAGAGAATTAAGAGGTAGCTGAACATTTAAAAAGAAGGGTGAGAAAGAAGGCAAGATTTGAGCAGACAAGCAAAAAAGAAAAGAAAAAGTTAAGAAAACTGAAAAGGAAAAATCAATACACTGGAGACAGGCATAAGAAGGAAATGGAATGAGAGAAGAGGAGAAAAAAGTGGACAGCAGACACTGGAAAGAGAATTAGTTGAAGACAGACAAAAAGCAGAAAGAGAAACTGGGACCAAGATGATGGGAAAACAAAACATCCAGACAACAAAGTAGAAAAAAAATTGTTTTATTTTGAATTTATTAACTGGAATATGTTAGCTTTGGGATATGTGCGTCACAAATATTTTTGTATTCAGTGGCGTAGTCATATACAGCTGATTTGGGGGAGGGACTGGAGCACATAATTAGTGGATGGGCACCAAAGTTTCTCCCTGAGTGCTATTTATAAATACTTGAGCTAGTGGGGATTCCCAAGCTCTGCCAACTAGAGACATCTTCCTCCAGTCTTGCAACCCAAAATCTCCAAGCTTTGCAGCCAATGGCAATATCTTCTAGTTGCTACTGCTTTCATGCATGCATGAATGTCAAGGGGGTGGCAGGGAGGAGGGAAGGCAGTCACTCTGCAATATTGCTGCCAACTGCAGAACTTGGGAAGTTGGAGAGGGAGAAAGTGGCTGTCAGTTGATGAGGCTTGGGGATCCCTACTAGCTACAGCAGGGGAGATTTTCATTATGAGGGAGCCTAAGCTCAAAGTGGGAGGCCCAAAAAACCAGTAATATTTACCCTGATTAAACGATCCTCCATGTGCGCTGCTGACAGCTGATTCAGCATCCCCGCTCTGATGAGGCTCACCTCTGAAGAGGCTCACCGTAGCTGTAATAGAAGTGAATGGGAAAACCAGGAGCGCGCAACCCCTGCTCATCAGAGTGGGGATGAGGAAGCCTGTGGTTGCTCCCACTGTCAGCGGTACACGTGGAGGATTACTCAGTCAGGGTAAGCATTACTGCTTTTTTGGGTTCCTCTCCACAGTGTCCCTTTAATGAAGGTTTATTATTAGATACGTACATCTTCTATATTAGTGATTGCAAATTTGGGACCTGCTCAACTTTTTTTTTTGCTCATCAGCTAGTGTTAGTGTTTGTGCGGCCCCAGAAAATTTTTTTTTCGGCCATTGCGGCCCAAGGAAGCCAAAAGGTTGGACACCCCTGTTATAGAGGAAGGTTACATTGTTGCAAGAGGGGATGTAGTTACAACATGTTGAGGAGGACTGTTACATTGCCAAGGAGAGAGGGCAGAGTTACTGAGCTGAAAGGAATTGATCAAATAGGTACATTTTCTTGAAGGTGAGGTAGTGCAGTTCTGTGCTCTAGCACCTATAGCACCAGTGCCTATGGCAAGATTCTTGCTTCCCTGACATGGCTCAGATCTCTGTAAGTTTGAGCCGAGCAGTACTATAAGTTCAGATTGGTCTTGTGAGACTTAAAACCATGAAACCAACCTGAACTTCGGGCACCATGCAGCTCAGAGAGCCGTGTCATGCTGGGAAAGCAGGAAGCCCATTGTTTGTTCTGCAACTGAAGCCAGGTGAAGAGAAGGAGACTGGGTAAAGCTTGGGGGAGGGGAGTACATGAGAGAAAGCAAATAGACTGGATGAGAGAGAGAGACACTGTGACGGGATGCACACTGTTGTATTTTGCAAATATTTGATGAAGCACATGGCAAAATAAATGGTGCGTGTTTTGGCCCTCTGAATGTTACAAAATCTAAAATGTGTTCCCTGATAGAAAAAGATTGTGCAAGCTTGTGTTAGCCAATGTGATCGAAATACATATCTTTTCACAAATTCCTTTGTATTCAGATCTTGGTAAAGGTAATATACTAACATATCATTAAAACAGTTGAGATGAGTTTTTTGTTGTTGTTCACTTTTTCATTACTTTCCACCCCCTCCCAAAAAAATGTTGTATCTCTTGGTTTTTTGGCCTTGAGGGAGAAAATGGGCATATCTATTGCAGGTCCTAATAAGAGATATAGAATATAATCATGTTTCTAGGACTGAAACAAATGTTTACAGGAGGAAGAGTCTAATGGTTAGGGCAGCTATTCCCTGGGGAATGCTGTTCCTTGTGATTCTAGGTAAATAATCCTCCAATGCCTCAGGTACAAAATAAGTACCTGTATATAATATGTAAGCTGCTTTGACTGTAACAACAGAAAGGCAGTATATCAAATTTATTTATTTAATTTGTTTTCTATCTCGTTCTCAAAGAGCTCAGAATGGGTTACAGGTTGACATACATCCCGTCTCCTTTCCCTTTTCTTTATTGAGCTGTTCCCCATTGCTCTCTATAGTTCTGAATTTGATTGCAATCATCTTTTTTCACATATTGTAGGCTACCAGCTGTTTTTCAGATGATGAAGAGGAAACAAATAATCACTCCAGTGTGGATAAAGAAGGTTGAAATTAATTTAATAATCATCTCCCTGATAAACTTTTCCATCGCACCACAAGCTTCACCTCTGAATAAAATATACAGTAGTTATGCTTATCACACAGCCACTTAAATCTTGCATTTGTCATCATCCCTTCAGATAAGTTCAGATGTGTGAGATGTACATTATCCTAGGACAAGCAGGCAGTACAGTATATTCTCAAATGTGGGTGATGTTATCCATGTAGCTCCGTATGGACAGTGCTAAAGCCTACCTGAAACGGCTCATGGGACCATCAGTTCTCAGTTTTCCGCAGAACTGAGAAGCTGTGTATTTTCTCACCTGTAAGTCAAATTACTTTGGTAGTATCTTCCTGTTCAAATTTTACTACAGTTTCTTCATTATTATGTTTATTTTCCTTGGTAAATTTTTTCAATTTTTTACTGATTTTTTTTTTCATTTTTGGACCTTTGGGCTTACCTCAGACTGTTTTCAGGCTGAGAGCATAAAGTTGTTGTTTTTTTTCAGTACTACATCTACTCAATTTCTCTAGACAACTGAGTCCTTTGATTTTGCATTGGTTGTGTTCCCATTGATGTCCAAGCCTTTCAGTGGCTTCAGACGGTGCAACAGGATCATTGTGGTTACTGACCCACACAATTGGTATGTCCAGTGCCTAGATCCTCACCACCAACCTGATTCTTGCCCGTACTCATCTGAATTGCAGAAGAGGTCACTTAAGGCTTGTTAGCTCCAATTTGAAAAATGTTTTGGAAAGACTTCGGGAGCATTGAGAATGTCGGTGAACTCCACCAATGGCACCAGTGCAGGCTTTGACACTGAGTTTGACATCATTGTCATTGGTATTGTGTCCATCAGGAGAATCAACTAAGAAAGCTAAGAAGCAAAAATGTTCTTCCCCATCCAAACATACATGAGTGCTATCTCAAGTGTCTACACCATCGGCATACCTCAAGTATCGATACATTGAGATGAGATCACCTTCTCTTCAAGTGGTGTCCCCTTTGAGGAATGCCTCATTATTGAGGTCACCAGCATCTCAGCACCTGACACTCCCAGCACCATCTATACCAAGCACTACCACAGTACTGGTACCATCCTTACAGGAGCTGCTTCAGAGAGAGTTGGCTACTATTTTGCAAACTCGTCCAGTACAACCACAAGCCATGACACATCCTGTACCAGAGCAGCATTCTCTGTTACCACTGAGAATCAGATCTTGGACTCCACATTGAAGCTCGAGATCCAGGACAGCTTCATCATTGAGGCATCATAGTTCTTCATCCCGATCTAGGCACTCATTGGATAGATACTGCAGAACACCTCACAGTGTTTCTCGATGCTCCCCTTGATGTCATGCCTGATGTTCTCATGAGCATTCTCCTTGACATATATCTCAGCACTCGCCTCAACATCCTTCTCGACGCTTGCCACCATTGAGGCAAGATATCAAGGGCTATGACTCAAATTTATCTCAGCATTCATCCTCTGACTATCCAGATCTTCCTACTGAAGAGTCATATGGATTTTAATTAGATTCATCTCCTACACCTCCTCGCCAGAAGACACCACTGGAGACCCTCTCCTTCACAAAGTTTTTAGGCAGATGAGGCAATTTCTAGAGTCAGCATCTGAGCCAAGCCGCTGCCAAATGCAGATATGTTCCACTATCTACATCTTTCAGAGCTCTTCCACAGAGATGCCAGAGACAACAGAGACCTCAGAAATCTTAGCCCCAAACTCTTCAAGTCTCAGCAGTCCTTTTGACTTACTTCAAGAGATCTTTGCCAACATAATAGTACCACTTCCTCAGGCTCTCCCTATATTGTAGGCGGTCACCTCGCTCACTTTTACCGTCGATGGGTGCTTATCACAACAGACCACTGGGTCCTCTAGATAATAAGACATGGTTATGCCCTTCATCTATGCAAAACACCTCCCACCCACCCTCCAAGAAAGTTTTCTTTCAGTATCTATCAGACTACCCGTCCTCACCAGGAGCTCTTGGCCCCAGTGGCGTAGTAAGGGGGGGAGGAGCAGTCTGCCTGGGTGCTGCCTTGGTGGGGGCACCGGCACCCATCCTCCTTTCAGCCCCCTTCTCCTTTCCAATCTCCTGCTGTGTGCGTGTGCCCCTTCCCTTGTACCTCTTTAATTTTCCCTGCATGAGCAGCATAACAAACCTCTGGGTCCCACACTTAGGAAATGATGTCAGAGGGAGAGCAAACATGACACAGGCAGCAAGTTCATGATGCTGCTTGTACCAGGAAAATTAAAGAGGTAGGGGGAAGGGAAGAGGGGTGCATGCATGGCAGGGTAGTTGGGAAGGAGCAGAGGATGAAGAAGAGGGTGGCGGAGGGGCACTGCTGCCCCAGGTGCCAATCACTTTTGCTATGCCACTTCTCGGCCCTCCTCCATCTTAATGCAATAGAACAAGTACCTCTGCAGGAGAGGGGCTGAGGGTTCTACTCAAAGTATTTATTCATACCAAAAAAGATCAGAGGTCTCCATTCAGTCCTGGACCTCCATGCTTTCAACAAATAATAAACCATACTTGGAGAAAGAGAAATTTTGAATAGTCTCTCTGGGAACACTATTACCACTATTAGAAAATAATGACTGGCTCTACCCTCTAGATCAGCGGTTCCCAACCCTATCCTGGAGGACCACCAGGCCAATCGGGTTTTCAGGCTAGCCCTAATAAATATGCATGAGCAGATTTGCATGCCTGTCACTTCCATTATATGCAAATCTCTCTCATGCATATTCATTAGGGCTAGCCTGAAAACCTGATTGGCCTGGTGGTCCTCCAGGACAGGGTTGGGAACCACTGCTCTAGATCTCAAAAAAGCCTACACACACATTCCCATCCCCCCCCAGCCCACAGGAAATATATTTATTTTCAAGTAGGGGCATACCACTTCCAGTACAAAGTAACATACATAGTAAATGATGGCAGATAAACACTTGACTGGTCCACCCAGTCTGTCCATTAGTTATGCTCATTAAAAAATATATGATTAAATTAACTTGGCTCTTCTCTGATATGTCTGGGCCATAGACTAAAGTCTACCTGGTATTGTCCTAGGTTCCAACTGCTGAAGTTGTCATCTAAGCTCACTCCAGCCTATCCAACCATTCAATTGTTTGTAGGATACCTACTGCAAAGTCTGGCCAGAAACGTCCTCATATTCCAAGCTAGTGGGGTTCCCATTGATGCTCTCCCCATTTGAACTAACATCAGCACCCAGAGTATTTGCAAAATACTTAGTGGTAGCTTAAGCAGTTTCATGTGTTCCCATACCTAGATGACTGGTTGGTGAAAGCCTCATCATCTCAACAAGCTCATCAGACCATAAATTCAACAATATGTCTCTTGGAACTTCTTGGATTTGCAACCAATTATGACAAATGCCGCTTATAACCTACTCAGATTCTAGAGTTCATAGGACCGTATTTTACCTCAATAGAAGTTCAACACTATATTATAGATCTGCTAGAAAATATCTAACCTCCAACACATCACTGCATGCCAAATGATGCATCTTATAGGCCACATGGCATCCTCTGTTCATGTAACTCAGTTTGCCCATCTACATCAGAGGGAACCTCAGTAGACTCTCTAAATGCAATGGTCTTGGTCCATCGGAACACTATCCCAAAAGATACAACTCATCTCTGACCTTCGTTAGTCCCTTCACTGGTGGCTCTTATCGACCAATCTCTCCAGAGGCTTTCTGTTCCATACTCCACCACTTCAAAAGATATTAATCATGGATGCTTCTATGCTGGAGAGCTCACCAAGATGGCCTTCATATGCAAGGCAGCTAAGGGTTTCACAAGAAAACTCTCCATATCAATCTCCTCAAGCTTCGAGCTATCTAAAATGCTCTACACACATTCCAGGATTGCCTCCTCAATCAAGTGGTATTCATTTGAACAGAAAATCAGGTAGCCATATATTACATCAACAAACAAGGTGGCACAGGGTCTCGCCTACTTTAAGATATTATAGTAGAAGCTGGTATTTAATCTGTGTATTTTCATAAGCATATTGCTACCAGCAATTTGATTATTTTATACTCCTATCACTTTATGGTTTCTTTTGTCCCATATATGATATTTAAGGAAGTGTGTTTTTGAATTTTTTAGGTCCACAAAGTCCCTCTCTAAGTGCTAAGTGTAACTGCGAGATTAATTATTGTGGCCGAATTCAAACAGACACCTTTCAGAATCATGCCATATGCTGAGTCCTGATATGGTCAAAAGTGACCACAAGGTAATGCTGTGCTTATTTGTATTAACTAAATAAAAAAGGATGCTGAATTATGCACTTTTATTTATTAAAAGCTTTGAAATGCTTGCTTAACAATTTGTAAATTTAAAATTAATTACTGTAAAACTTCAAAAATGTCCATTGGGGTATATAGTAGAATACTGTAAAAATGGTGTCTATACCACTTGAAAAAAATGATTGGATACTGATTTATCACTGGATACAACTGGTGCATACATGCCTTTACAGTGAGTGCTCTTCATACAGGAAGATCACATTTGCTACAAGAAATACTGCACTTCTAGTCTTTCTACCTTGGGCAGAGGAAACAGTGAGTACCCTTCCTTGACTGATTGTCTGCTGCCATCATTGGTATAGGGACTTCTTGTACTGAGTCAATTGCACCATTTCTTTGCCCAGGTGCAGAAGAAACAGACTCCACTTTGCTTGCAGTTCAGGACTGAGGGCAACCCAGATGATAAATGCATTCTGTCATTACATTAATCATATTGTAAAATACTGCCATTGGCCAGCATCATGTCATTCCAGCAAGGGGCAGGTATTAGTATTCAGCACTAAGGCCCTGATTCTGTATAGGACGCCCAGCAGAGGTGTCCTATACAGAATCGGTCCTACACTAAACCCCGATTCTGTAACCGGCGTCCATGGTACAGACGCCGGTTAGAGAATCGGGTTAAATTAGGCGCGGCCACTATACTTATGACAGCAAGGGATCTCCCTGCTGCAATAAGTATAGCGGCCGCGGCCGCCTGTCCCATTGCCGGAGGAGGATGCCCAATCCTCCTGCCGGAACTCCCCTGGAACCCCCCTCCCCCCCAAACTGGTAATCGCCAGCAGGAGGATGCCCAATCCTCCTGCCGGAACCCCCCTGGAACCCCCCTCCCTCCCAAACTGGTAATCGCCGGCAGGAGGATGCCCAATCCTCCTGCCGGAAAGCCCAACGACCCGACGACCCCCCCAAGCTAACCTCCCTCCCCCAACTAACCTTTAAATGTTGATCGGCTGGACGGGTCTTGCTGCTGTCCAGCCGACAGGCCTGCCTCGTGGAAATGAGACGGGCCCGCCCCTTCTCGGCCCATCTCCGCTAAATCTAAGGCTTGATTGGTCCAAGCATAGCGGGCCGCCCATCCCCACTAATCCTAAGGCCTGATTGGTCCAGGCTAGGGGATTCTGAGAAGGGTCAAGTACATGCCCTTCCAGTTTGTTCAACAGCCTCCTATGAGGAACTGTATCAAAGGCTTTGCTGAAATCCAAGTAAATTACATCTAGCATATGTCCTTGATCCAGCTCTCTGGTCACCCAATCAAAAAATTCAATCAGGTTCGTTTGGCACAATTTACCTTTTGTAAAGCCTCAGATCCTGTAACCCATTAGATTCAAGGAAATACACTATCCTTTCTTTCAGCAAAACTTCCATTATTTTTCCAACAACCGAAGTGAGGCTCACCGGCCTGTAGTTTCCTGCTTCATCCCTGTGACCACTTTTATGAACTGTGTTGGTGTCGAAGCCATTTTGTGAAGGGCTGAGCAGCTGGCCTTTCAAGAACTAAATTCACTGAAAGATGTTAACAGTGACAAACACTGGCCTGAAAGAATGATACTTTAAAGAAATGCAAAAAACGGAACTATTTTCTTTTCTTTTATGTCAGTGCAAAACAGTTGTGGAGTTGAGAATAATCCAATAGTGTTTCTTTCTTTGGAGTATCCTGAGGGGTAGGGCTGTTTGAAGGTTGGGTTTCCAAAAGCTGTATTTGAGACCAAGCCAGCCAAACTAAGCACTAGATAAATGATTAATTCAAGAACTATGTAAGGATGTGGCTGAACATTAAAAAGCTGTGTCTTAGAAGGAACTTTGGGGGATCTTTCCTTACCAGTTTCCATTAAAGGACTTGAGTAGGTTTTTTGCTGGGAGAAACAAAGAGGCTGAATTGTAAGAGCCCTTAGAATATTAATTGCCAAAGCCTGAGGTGGCTAGTAGAACTAATCTGCATATGTGCTTACATATTCTAATCTGCCTTGTTTCTGTTCCTATTTATGAAAGAAATAAAAGACTTTGAAGTTATTAAGAACTGATAAATATCCTATAATCATCTCAGCAGTTACTTTCATGTTCTATATTTAATTGTTTGATGCTGAATTGAGTTTCACCCTGAGAAATAAAAGGAATGGGATGAAAAACTATTCAAATGAGGTAATAGTTATTTTTGTGGATTTCTCTTACTGTTTTCATTGGGAGTTTAGTTCTTAATCTATCTGCCCTGCTGTGTTTGCTATTGGTGCAATGACAATAGAGATAGATAGATATAGTGATGTAAATGGATAGGTATTTTAAAATAACAGGACCCCTTTTATTTTCATTATAATAAATAAATAAATAATAATAACTTTATTTTTGTATGCCGCTGTACCACAACAGTTCAGAGTGGTTTACAGAGGAAGAGATTGTACACAGACAGCGATGTTACATACAAGACATTCAGATTAGCTTAGCAGTTGGGATTAGTCAGGTATATCCAGAAGCATATCAGGGATATGAGGCAGCGATACAAGGCATGGAGGGAGTCGGAGAAATCAAGATGTACCATAATTTACAATTGGCCAGCATAGTTTTTTTTGCTAGACAATAAGCACCTAATAAAATTTCTGAGACTTATGTGGGAAGGAGGTAATTTTGAACATCATCTGAATTATAAAGAACAATGCTGTATTATAGTTTGGATTCAGTATTGCAAAATACCTGATTGAGGAATTTGAGTGGATACTATGTATTTGGATTTTCAAAAGGTATTTGAGAAAGTACCTCATAAAAGAATTCTGAGGAAATTAGAAAGTCATGGAATAGGAGGTAATGTCCTATTATGAATTAATAACAAGTTGAAAGACAAAAAGCAGAGAGTAGATCTAAATGGTCAATATTCTCAACGGAGAAGGGTAAATAGTGGAGTTCCCCAGGGGTCTGTGCTGGGACCACTGCTTTTTTAACATATTTATCAATGATCTAGAGATGGGAATAACTGGATCCATGTGGAAGAGTTCTCAAGGAGATAAGTGAGCAGAGTAATGAGTATACGATGGTAAAAATGTGGCAATAACAACCAGATAAAAGTGAATAGGAGGATGAGAAATGTGAAAGCTAGGGGATGAGAGAAGGAGATAGAAATTTGATTAGAGAAAAAGTGAAAGGGAATAAAAGCAATGTTCCCTCTAAGCCGCACAACTTGTGGTAGCAGGCCACTCAGCCAGCATACCAGGACCTCTGGCCATACTCTGCTGCTACTGTGGCTTTGTGAAGAAAGAAGTGTGGCTGGAAGGAAGGAGGAGGAGGCCTACTTGGATGTCTTAGAGCCATCCAGAACACAGGTACATACCCTTGGGAGAAGGCATGAACTTGGGCCCCAGAAGGAAAGGAGTGAGAGGGGCGCATTGGAACATGAGAAGGAGGGGGAGGGGTATATTGAGACACAGAAGATTTATGGTCCACTAATCAGTTACATGTTAGTTTCTAGGGAAGACCATAATATTACATTACATTACATTATATTACATTACATTAGTGACTTCTATTCCGCCTGTACCTTGCAGTTCTAAGCGGATTACAGTATAAGATGGCTGGACATTTCCAGGAAGTTACAATTTGCAGTATAAGATAGCTGGACATTTCCAGGAAGTTACAATTTACAGTATAAGATTGCTGGACATTTCCAGGAAGTTGTCATTTAAGGGACACTTACACAGTGGATGCAGGGGACGCTTATACAGTGGATGCAGGGGAATTACAGATTAGGGGAGTTGAATAGTAAGGCAAAGGGGAGAGTTAGGATCACTAGAAGGGAAGAAGAGGTTTAGGGTTGGTTTCTTGATAGGGTCATAGGGCTTATAATAGTAGAAGGGAGGAGGTTAGCTGGTAGTTTGCGTGGAGGGGGAGGAAGCGAGGGGGGAATAAGAAGTTTTTTGAAAAGCAGAGTTTTGATTTCTTTTCAGAATGATTTAAAGTCACTTGTAGTTGTCAGCAGGTTGAAGATGGAGGGGTCCAGCTTCGCTGCCTGCATCGCTAGGAGGCCATCGTACATTTTTTTGCGCTGAGTTCCCTTGATGGTGGGTAGGAGAATAGGGTCTGGATTCTTCTTGGTCTGGATATGCTGTTATGATTTAGACGGTTGTTGAGATAGGTGGGTGCAGTTCCATTTGTTGTTTTGAATAAGAGACAATAGAATTTGAATTGGATTCGAGCTCGTATCTGTAGCCATTGTGAGTCTAGGTAGGCATTGGTGATATGGTCAAATTTTCCGAGTGAATAGATCAGCCTGAGGACTGTGTTTTGAATGGTCTGTAGTTGGTTTATCAAGATTGTGGGGCAAGGAAGGTATAGGATATTGCAATAGTCCACTAGTCCTAGGACAAGGGATTGGACTATGATCCTGTAATGATCTTTTTCGAAAAATTTTCTTATTTTTCATAGGTTGCACATGGTGAAAAATGTTTTTTGAGTGGTTTTGTTGATTTGGATCTGCATTGTGCAGCATCTATCTATCGACACTCCAAGGATTTTGAGAGAGGGCTGTATGGGGTATTTGGTGGTGTTTATTTCTAGTTCTGTTATGGATGGGGTTTTGTCCTTTTCAAGTAGTAGGAATTTTGTTTTGTCCAAGTTTAATTTCAGTTTCTGGTCTAGCATCCATTCTTCCACTGCTTCCAGTGTTGTTTTTAGGTTGCCTAACGAGGTGGGGTCTTGGATGTCGAAGGGGAGTAGTATGGTTACATCATCAGCATAGCTGAAAGATGTTACGTTTAGGCTATCTAGGGTGATGCCAAGGGATGATAAGAAGAGGTTGAAGAGCATAGGCGACAGCGGTGATCCTTGTGGGACTCCACAGGGGTTAGACCAGGGGTCCGATTTGTAGTCGTTTGACTTGACTCTGTAGGTTCTTGTTTTTAGGAATTCTTGGAACCAGTTGTATACTACTCCTGAGATCCCTATGGCGTCGAGTATCTGAAGTAGTATGGTGTGGTCAACCAGGTCGAATGCCGCTGAGAGATCGAGTTGAATTAGCAGCATTCTTCTTCCTTTACTAATGTGCTGTCTTGCTGTATCTAGTAGCGTTGCTAATAATGTCTCTGTACTATAACTGGATCTGAATCCTGATTGAGAGGGGTGAAGTATGTTATGGTCTTCTAGGTAGTTGGTGAGGTATTGTGCTACTAGTCCTTCTATTATTTTAACGTATAGTGGGATTGAGGCGATGGGTCTGTAGTTAGAGGGGGTGTCTATTGGGCCTTTGAGATCTTTCAATAGAGGGGTGATTATAATCTCACCTAGTTCAGGTAGGGATTGACCTTCCGTGAGTGTGGTTTGAATCCATTGCATGAGGTTGGCTCTGAATTTAGAAGTGGCGTTTGTTAGGAGATATGAGGGACAGTTATTTAAGTCACATGATGCTTTGCTATATTTTTTGTAGAGACGGTCCATGTCAGACCATTGAAGTGGGAAGGTGGTCCAGGCCCTGTCTGCTGCTATGGGTTCTTCTGTTGTAGGTTTTGTTATAATCTCGTCAAGGTATGTTGGTGAGTTGTTGAAGGTGGATCTGATTGTGGTGATCTTGCTTTTGTAGTGGTCAGCTAGTTTGGAGGCTGTTGGTGGGTGGATTCCTTGGGTGGCTAAGAGAGGCTTGCTGTCAGTGAGGTTCTTTACTAGTTTGAAGAGCATTTTAGTGTCTGAGGTTGCTGTGCAAACTAGTTTGGAGTGATAGGCTTTCAGTTTTTCATTAAGTTTGATCTTGTATTGTTTGATTAGGTTTCTCCATTCGACTTTGGTTTGATCCTGGTTCTGTTTTTTCCAGGCTCTTTCGAGTTGTCTACAGCGCCTTTTTAGTTGTAGTAGTTCGGTGTCGAACCATTTGTCTGAAGGCCTGCAAATTCTGTTTTTAGGTTTTAATGGGGCTAGTTCATTCAGTGTTGTTTCACTTAAGGTTTGCCAGTGGTGTATAAATTCTATAGGATCTGCTGAGTCTATAGCTGGGTCTATTTTGTTCCAGAATGTGGTTGGTTTGATTTTTTGACGGGTTTTGTAGGAGGTTTTGTGAGGTTCAGGTTTGTTGTTGCTTTGTGCCCAGTTGATATTGAAGGTATATTTGTGGTGGTCTGACCAGAGGGAGGGATGCCAGGTACCGTTGGAGATGTGGATATCTGGTGTGTGGGAGTTTTGGGCTGTGTAAGCTATAATATCAAGTTGGTGGCCTTTTTCATGCATGGGTTGGGGGTTAAGGATTTGGTAGGAAAGTGCATTAAGGTATGAGAGTAGATCTTCGACTTGTTTTGAGGTGTGGTCTTCTAGGTGTAGATTAATGTCTCCGAGGAGCAGATTATGTGTTGAGTTAAGAGAGTTCTGGAAGATGAAGTCTTCGAGTTCGTGTTTGGAGGTGTTCCATTTGCCTGGTGTAATATAGCAAAGAAGGCAAGTTAAGGTACCTGTGAGTGTGTGGTCAAATAGTTGACAGGCTAGAAGGTCAAAGTGGGGGGAGGAGCGTTTATCCAGGACTTTTAGGTTAAGGTTGTTTTTTTACTAGTATGGCCAGTCCTCCCCCTCACTTGTTTTGTCGACAGACTAGTTCTAGTTTGTATCCTCTTGAGCAGAATTCGGTTATGCGTGGGTCTGAGTCGGAGGTTAACCAGGTTTCGGCTCAGAAGAGGGAACCTAGATGTTCTTTAGTTATCCAGTCTTTGATTAGGTCTGCCTTTGAGCTAATTGATCTTATGTTCATGTATGCACAGGCTAAAGAGGTGAATTTTTTGAGAGGAGTGGAGGTGATCTTTGGATGGATAGGTGTCTAGGAAGTGTCCAAGGTTTTTGAAATGTTGTCTTGAGTTTTGGAGGTGGCCTTTTTCCCCAGATGGGGGGATGCTTTCGAGGGTTGCCAATGGGTAAGGTATAAGATTTCTGGGGGAGAGAGGTTTCCTGGATGGTTGGAATTGTCTGTATGCTGCTGTCACTGTTGGGATTGGGTGAATGTGGTAACCTGCTATTTTCCAGTTTGTTAGGAGCAGGGAGAGCAGTGAGAGGGTCAGTATGAGCCTATCTGTGCTGGTTGCCATTGCTAATATGTAGGTGGCGTTTGTATGAGAGGCGGATCTTTGCCTTTTTGTTCTTTGTTCAGCTTTCTTTGCCTACTTACATGACACCAGACCCAGGCTAATGAGAAATACTTTTTATTATGAAAATAGAAAAATAAGCCAGCAACAATAACTAATTATTGTTCACAAAATATCCGATTACATATATGAAACTCAGTACATAATTATCACAACACACTTGCTAGATAAATAAGTAAAACTAATTCTTACACTCTAAATAATTCCTTATAATAATAATTCCTGATTAGCAGCAATCTATTACAGGTTATCACCAAGAGTAGCTTCACTTCTCCTTATCCCGAACCACAATAGGATTCGTTTATCTAACCCCAGCTAATAAGATAATAGAATTCCGTATTCTCACCATCCAATTAGGCCTTGGCACAATATCAGGGAAGACGTCTTCTACTCAGCACTGAAGATAAGAATTCTTTTGGTACCGGAACAAGAGTTCGTCAGCCACTAGAGAGGCTGTAACTTATGTTGGCAGCAAAGGTTTCCTTTATATGATATGAAAACCAGGTCTGGATAAAAGTCCTGTTCCTTCACTCCCTGGAAGAGAGCTAATCACAAGAGGTAACTTCTCAGGTCTTAATTATTATAAAAGAAGTGCATGGAGAACACCTATGATAAGATGCGAGTTCACCCACATCCTAACACAGACTAAATTATAATTAGCACATTTTCACTTGGATCTCATCACATGACTTCTCCGGACCAATCCAGAAACAGAACTTAAATGAATAGCCTTTCTGTATAGAGTCTCGTACAATCTGGGAGACAGAGGCGCCTTCGTTAGATAAGAAGCACAGGAGCAATAACTCCCCCAAGATTCACATAGGCAGAGTATGAAGGCATAGCTGGATGTCCTTGACTAGAATACAGTTCTGGTACATACCCAGAATGCATCTGGCAGAAACAGCAAAGATGTGTTCTTCTTTCTCTTCTTGCTAGGTTCAGGCTGGAATGATTTCTTGCAAATAATGTTTCAGGCTTGATGATGTCAGAGAGGCCTAACCTTCAGGTGTGAATAAGGAAACACCACTACAGGGCATGAACTTGGGACACAGAATAAAGAGAGGGAACATGGGGGAAGTAACTGCTTGCCCTGGATCGGTAGCATGGAATATTGCTACTCCTTGGATTTTGGCCAGGTATAAAGAATGATACAGTGGCTGTTACCCATGGAGCGGTGAATGACCTAGTCTCCGCAGTTAAGGGAGGGAACGCATGCGGTCACTGATTGTGCACAGCCCCTCTCTCCTTCCTACCTACCGGCTGCATCTATCTCCCTCCCTCCCCCTTACCTTCATGGTGCATTAGTGTAATTTGTGCAAGCTGTCGGAGGCTGCCTGAATTCGCGTGCGTCTGCGGGCGGAAGCTTCTCCTCTGAGGCAACTGGAAGTTGTGTCAGAGGAGAAGCTTCTGCCCGCAGACGCACACGGGGATAGTGGTCGCAGGGACAGGGACAAATTTTTTCCCCATGTGAGGCTCTAATTCTGACTTCAGTGCCAAAACACGGTGAGAGGAAAGAATATTACATTGCCTCTCAGGTTTCAATGAATCATAGGCAACCTTGAGGCAAAATTTCACCTACCTTTAGATCTCCAATCCAGCTGAAGTCCGTGATGTGGGAAGATGGAATGGAAAGGTGCAACTATTGATAGGCTTAAAATACTGAGAGTAGCATCATGAATCATATGTGAGAATCCAAGATTCAGAAACCAAGGAAATATGTTGTTTCACCAGCAAGGCCCAGAGAGAGGTGTCTTAGACTTCTTTCAGGGAGGCCAAAGATACATATTATAAGTGATATTTAGCAAGCAGTGGACAGCATTTTTTGGGGGGTTGCCACTGGCACTGAAATCAGATATTCAGTGACAGGCCCTGTGTGGCCTAAGGGATTGAATATCCATTATTTTAAATACCGACTAGCACATGACCAGTTGTCAATATTCAGACTTACTGGCCATGGGTTAGCAGATGAAGATGGGACTGCTATTAATGCAGTCCTTTTTAGCCACTAAACCTGAATATCAGAACTTAATCAGTCACACCCCTGAAATGCTTCCGAAATGGTCCCAATGCATCTGGCTTGAAGATTGGTGTTAACTGGTCCTTTTCAGAGGCAATAACTGGTTAAGAGCTGCTGACAAGCAAATTTTCCAGTCAGTGGCTGTTCCCTGGCAGCTAACTTGCTTTGAATATCAGCCAGACTGAATTTCTGATTCCCTTTTTTTTACCTGTGTCTCCATTGCCCAGTAGCTTCAGATGCCTGTCCTAGGATTCCTAACCTGGGCCCAGAAATAGGTTAGTACTTAGTTTAGTAAGAGGAAGTTTTTCTGTGCTAAATGATCCTTTCGTTTTAGACCAGTTATGATGGGGAAACCTAATTTGCAGAGCTACATTATATCAAATTTATGACCCTTCACCCTTTACCCCCTTTACTATAACAGTGCTTCAGTGCAGCAGCTATAGAAATACAGGTGTCAATCTGCACATTTTTACTTTTGTCCATTAAAAGCTGGTGATACACTGGCACTAAAACTCGAGTGCTTTTTACCTTGTGAATTTAATGCTGGTTAGTATGTAGCTCCCATAGCACGATATTGTGGTTTAGAAACAGGGCCAGTTTTAAGAAGATACAGGCCCTAAGGCTCATATTCTGTGAACAGTGCATATTTTTTAGGCACTGGTAGGCACCCTACTGGTACTTAAGTTAAGCAAAAAATACCACTTAAATGATATTTTAATCTGATTTTAAAAGTGCTTAAAAAATGGCACCAGAATCATGCCTTAACAGGTGTTTTACGGTGTTTAATGTCACTGTAGATGCTGGAAGTGGCATTAGGTGCCATAAAGTGCCTAAGGAGGCATGATTCATCATGTCAAAGGTAGGCGCCGGAAATGTAGGACTGGAAAACCCTGGTCTACAGTTCTGGCACCTACCTTTGCTGGAGGTGCAATTCTCTAAATGGTGCTGTTGCAGGACTGACATATGCAAGGCAGCCACTGGTCACGGTGCCGTTTAGAGAATCCAGCCCTGTTTGCCTGCTTTACTTAAAATCTTGAGTTCTTCATCTGTCTTGGATGTTTTCATCTTTATCTTTTCACTGTAATCTCTCTTTAAATAAAAATAATGGAAGAGAATCTTCCTCCCTGTACACCATGTGCGCGCAACTATTTTGTAAGCCTGCTGAACACAGGATACCTGCACTGTAAAATTATTTCTTTACAAAATCACTAATAAAATAAAGTTACAATTCAATTCCATAAAACAAACCTTTTAAAAACATAATTCAAAAACCATCTTGTGTCTTTACAGGATTCTCTCGTTACTGAACTATTACTATTTATTTTTATAAGCATCAGAAAAAAGTTTTTTAATTCAGTTTTAAACTTATCAAACGTTCCTATTAATCAAAGTGTTAATGGTGTAGAATTTCAAAGCTGCGGACCCATTACAGGAAAAGAAGCTGCCCTAATATGCTCATTCTCACAATAGTTTCATAATAAATCTAGTTCCAAATTTTTAGCTTGTGCAGTCATTTAAGAGCAACATTCTATGCTTTAAAATGAACTCTATGAAATACAGGGGTCCTTTTATCAAGTCGCGCTAACCCCCGCAGCCTAAAATCCTAACGCCTCGTCAATGGAGGCGTTAGGTACTAGCGAGGCAGACGGTTTAATGCGCAGTATTCCGCGCCTTGATAAAAGGACCCCACGGTATTATAATGCTCATATATTTTATTCAGTTTTCTATACTGTTCTCCCAAAGGAGCTCAGAATGGTTTACTTGAATTTATTCAGGTACTTGAGCATTTTTCCCTGTCTATCCCTGCAGGCTCACAATCTATCTAATGTACCTGGGGCAATGGGGGGATTAAGTGACTTGCCCAGGGTCATAGGAAACAGTGTGGGTTTGAACCCCCAACCTCAGGGTGTTGAGGCTGTAGCTTTAACCACTGCACTACACTCTCCCACTATCACTGAATTTATTTTGACCTTATGGATCTTGAAAGTTTAAAGTTCTCATGTTGAAAACATGTCATTCATTGCATCAAACTGTATAAAAATATTTGAGCACACCTTAGGGCTTGCAAAGGAAAACAGTTTCCTGTAGAAAGTTAGTAGGAATATGCATTTCTGTCCCCAGTGTGCTCTCTCTTATACACTTTCATTTGTCACTAAGGAATAATAAAGCATTTTCTTGGGCCTTTGATTCTAAAGCCATATCACCTGATTTTAAAAGCTTTTTGAAAAGGAGACAGGGTTGATTTGGATAAGACAATATTGCACATAGCTAAGAAACTGCCCATGTAGATAAGCCAAAGAAACAGAGGGTAGTAATTAGTTCAACTGTTATGGAGCTCAAGTTCCTTAAAATACAACCATTTTATGCTGTTGGAACCGTTGTCTGAGGTGAATAAAATGACTAGCTTTTCCTTTTTCTATCAGTTTATCCTGCAGCCATCTATTTTGATTTTAAGTGATCCTGTCTTAAAAATACACTAGTTAGGCCTCAGGGTGACAGAGCCTCAGGACTGGTAGGGAAATAACCTTTATTTAGTTACAGCATTGTGGGAAAAGAAGAGATAGGAAACATGGTGCATGTTAAAGTAGTTGTACAAATAAGAATGTCACTTTTACTGAATTCACTAAGGTTAGATGGACCTCTCTAAGGGATAACAGATAACAGAAAACTGTGTACAATTCATGGCATGCAATTATGTCTGCACCTGCTTTCCAATTCAGGAAATCCCATGTTTAAAATGGGACAGAAACTTCACTTAAATGGAGTCTCCATTTGGGGGTCAAAGAACAATTCAGTTCTTAGAAAACAAGATGCCAAATCCTATGCAAAAAAAAAAATGAAAACAGCTGTCCAGATCTCTCAAAAGCCAGAAGTTCAAATATGCAATATTTGCTACTAGATTCTGACAGAACATGTTATTCATGGGCAGTGGCGTAGTGAGGATAGGAGGCACCCGGGGCGGTGGCATCCCACTACCATTCCTTCCGTACCACACTCATGCCCTCCTTTCCCACCCCCCGTATCTCTTAAAATCTTTGCCAGCACGAGCGCAAGCAGCTTCTCCAGCCTGCTGCTCGAACTGGCTTTTCTTCTGACGTCACTTCCTGACCCTGTGACCCAGAAGCAATTTCAGAGGGAGCCAGGCCGGCTCGAGCAGCAGGCTAGAAGTAGTTGCTCGCATGGCAAAGATTTGAAATAGGTACGGGGGAGCAGGGAAGAAAGGTCTTGAGTGTGGCGTGGGGGGCGGAGAGGTGCTGGTGCCCCCATCAAGATGGCGCCCGAGGCGTTCTGCCCCCTGCTCCCCTTACTACGCCACTGTTCATGGGAGCTCCTGCTATGGATTCTGAGGTGGGGAGTGAAGGAATTTGATGTGCAATGAGGACTTATGTTTGTTCTGGCAACCTGCTTGTCTTAAATCACTTGCACATAGAATTTGATGGCCTCATCTGTACAGTGATGAGCAGATGGAAGACAGTGCAATAAAGTCTCGCAAGAACCTTTCCAAACATGTATCCCCACCTTGCTGCACCTCTGGGGGCTTTGTGTCCCTTCCTTTTCATTGAGCTTTTTGGAACAACTGTAATGAAATAAATTCATGTTACCAAAAAATTCTGACATCTGGAGCTGGGAAGGTTTATCTACTAAAATCCTTTCTTTTTTTTTCTTCTTCAAAAAAAGGGGGTCTTATACAAATGATTAGAGCGTGTTTTCTGCAACAGGGCCCATAGGAATAAAACATTTTTTTTTAAATTTGTAAAACTGGGCATTAGATTTCTTGGAGAGTATTCTCATAAGTTTTAGATTTTTGTGGGACTATTCCCATGATATAGGGATACCACAGATTGCTTGCATCAGGGGTCAGTAAAGGGCAAATATTTACTGCACCTTGATGACCCCACCCCCCAAATGAAATCAACTTTGTAAAACAAGGAAATACATGACATATGACATGCATTGATAAAAATATCCTAAATTGTTTTAAAATAATTTAGGATATTTTTATTAATGTATCTCATATGTCATGTATTTTCTTGTTTTACAAAGTTGATTTCAATTGGGGGGTGGGGTCATCAAGGTGCAGTAAATATTTGCCCTTTACTGACCCTTGATGCAAACAATCTGTGGTATCCCTGTACCGCAGATTATTGAATCCCATCCTATAGGAATAATGCTGCCTGTGAGTTACCTTGCAAGCAGTGTTATTCCTGTGGCCTAGGAGAATTGGGCTGTGCAAAACTGCAACCCGATGCTCCTGGACTGCAGTCTGGATTCCTCTTGCCAGTGACTCCTCCCTTCCAGAGACCCCCAACAGAACCCCCCACCAGAGACCTTCCAAGAAACCTCCCCTCTGACAGAATCCTCCCACAAATCCTCCCTGGCCCCCCTGGCCCCTATGGCTACCTGTAGTCTAGTGGAGGGTCTGATGGGATCTTGGGTGGCAGGGGGCCTATGGGAGGGGGTTCTGTCAGAGGAGGGGTTTGCCATGGGAATTTGTGAGGGTTTCTGTCAAGTGGGGTTGCTGGGGGAGGGGGGTCTCTGGCAGGGGGGAATTCAGGCTGCAGTCCAGGAGTATCAGGCCACAGCTTTGCACAGCCTGAAGCACCCAGATGGTAAAATAACCCCAACAAAGAGCTGGAGTTATTTTACCATTATTTTTCAGCCTTAACACAACTTGCAGTATATCATTGTAAGTCACATTTGCTAATTAGCATAGTATTACAATTCAAAACATTTATTAAATATTGCCGCACAACTTTTGCCCCTGCAACGTTAGAGTTTTTTAAGTTATGGTAAGGGCCATTTACCTAGGGTTACCAAACATCCAGGAAAACCCGGACATGTCCTCATTAGATGGGCTTTCCAAAACTCCGTAGGTGTGTCCAGGTTTTAGAAAGCCCCGACCTCCTGGCTGCATCTGGAGGGCCTCTGAGCATGCACGGATGATGTCATACGCATCTGTGCATGCTCAGAGCCCAGATGTGGCTCAGAGGTTTGAAAACAAAGATGAGGCTTTGTGGGGGCGGGGCTAGAGGCATAATAGGTCATAGTTGGAGGCGGAGTGGGGCGTGGCTATGGGGCAGAATGGGGTGGAATCATGTGTCCAGATTTCTCTGGACAAAAAAATCTGGTAACCCTACATTTACCACAACATAAAGCCCTAACACTGCTTGATGAATTCCCCTTAAATTAATTAAGGAGCTCCAGAAATATTTTTTCACAGAATGGGTAGTGAATGCATGCAGTGGCCTCCCTGTGGAGGTGGTGCAGACAAAAAGAATATCTGAATTCAAGAAAGCTTGGGACAAGTATGTTGGATTTCTAAGAGAGAGGAAGGGATAATAGATGCATGGTTAGGCAGGCAATATAGGCCATGTGGTATTTATCCACCTTTATTTTACTATGTTTCTATCCTCCCCTGTTACAAAGCCAGAATAGCGGTTTTTAGTGCAGGCCAGTGTGCTATATGCTCTGTGCTACTCTCGATGCTCATAGCAACTCTATGAGCATCGGGAGCAGTGCGCAGCATTCAGTGCGCCGGCCAGCACTAAAACCTGCTATCGCGATTTTGTAAAAGGGAGGGGTATATTTATTTTCTTGTGGGGATCCTTTTACTAAAGCTTAGTGCATGCTAATAGACATTAGCATGCACTAAGTGCCACATGGCACATAAGTATAAGAACATAAGAAGTTGCCGCTGCTGGGTCAGATCAGTGGTCCATCGTGCCCAGCAGTCCGCTCCTGCAAAGACCAGTGCCCTGAGACCAGCCCTACCTGCATACGTTCTGGTTCAGCAGGAACTTGTCTAACTTTGTCTTGAATCCCTGGAGGGTGTTTTCCCCTATAACAGCCTACAGAAGAACGTTCCAGTTTTCTACCACTCTCTGGGTGAAGAAGAACTTCCTTACGTTTGTACGGAATCTATCACCTTTTAATTTTAGAGAGTGCCCTCTTGTTCTCCCTACCTTGGAGAGGGTGAACAACCTGTCTTTATCTACTAAGTCTATTCCCTTCAGTATCATGAATGTTTCTATCATGTCCCCTTTCAGTCTCCTCTTTTCAGAGGCCCAGTTTCTCTAATCTCTCACTGTATGGCAGTGCTGCATTTAGCGTGCTGGAATTTGGCTAGTGCACACTAAGCTTTAATAAAAGGGCCATTAACTAAATTAATCCTTTATATGTTTGTTTAGCTAGCCTTTTGTTTTGTTTTGAATGGGCCAAGCCTATCTGTTTGACATGGAGTTTGAAAAACATAGAAATTCCTGCAAATTTGGGCATATACCAGAGGCTGGGTGTCATCCTCAGTTTAGACAGGAAGAGCTGAGGTCCCTGCAGCAACTGGAGATTGGATGGAGCAGAGGACCAGGCAGTGTTTGCTCATCCAGGACTGGCCCCAAATATTTGTACTGCTTGAAGCTGGGCTTCAAAAGGGCATGCTTTAAACGATAGACAAAATGGTTCAGAGACCTGTGCTCCCATTGCCCTGTATTCCGTAGGGGGATTAAAGACAAGGACGGGTTCAGGATCACATGAGTTAAGCATAATTTGGGGTGTGGGTTTTTCTCTTCTCCCTTACTTGCACTAATCCTAGATAGTGAAATAGGCAGATTTCCTTATTTATTTTCCCCTGCTCTTGACTTTGATGCATTCTTGGAATAATCAGACCTGATGGAAACACTGAGGTCAGCTAGTGCATGCCTCACACATTGGGGTTGTGAGACTTCTATCATACAGTGCTGCCATCTTTCTAGAGTGGGTGCATTCAAATAAACCATGATTTGGAATGTACCATAAACATATCTGGTAATTAATTAAAAAAAAAAAAGCTGAAGATTTTAAAAGGTACAGTTGGTTAAGATAACTCTGGGAGAGAATAGGGTAGTTTCTGCAGCTCCTGTGGTAGGAAACGACTTGATTACAGCTGTGATCATCTATAAATAAAGAGTGAGTTTAGCCCTTACAGTTCTCATTATTTTACGTGGCCCTGATCAAATATCATCCTACTTGGGCTTTGCGATCTAATCAAGCAGGGAATTTTGTCATTCCAGGTTTGCTTATTTTTGATCAATTGGATCACAGCAAAGAGGTTTGTCAGGAGCTCTGTGAAATTGTTTTTTTTTCACAGCACCTAAAGATGACATCCAATTTCATTATTTTTGCTCTCTGTCATCTAAAGATCTGCCATTTTGAAACACTGAAGCTGGATTAAAGCAGCATAAATGAGTATTGTGTTCTTAGTATGTTCACAGCTTGGAACTTCCCCTGTCAAAGGAATTTAGGTTAACGTAGGCCCAGTATTTTTGGCGGTGTAGTTCTCCCCATTTGGAACAAACTTTCTGTAGTTTTGAAGGACTTAAATGATTAAGGGGATTTTCATAAGCAATTAAAAATGTAGATTTTAATGTTTGTTTTATTGTATGTTAATATAATAAGGATGGAAAAATGGGTATGTAAGTTTGGATGTGGACTGAATGTTAAGATTAGTTTGTTTTATTCTAAATTGTAAACTGCTTTGTACAGTTGTCAGGTCAAAAATCATGGGTTATAAAAGCCTGAATTAAATTTAATTATATTATCTCTATCCATTTTCCAGCATCTGCCCTTCCCTCTCTGTCTTCATCCCAATCTACTCTTGCCTACTTTCCTAGCATCCACTCCTCTACATCTCCTTCTTTTTTTCCCAGCAAATCATCTGGCCTGTTCACTCTCCCTTCAGAGCATCTGCCCCTTGTGTAGAATTGATTTGCATGCATTGGAAAGTTCTAACATGCAATACAATATTTGTTTTTGTTAAAATGACTATGTGCAATGAACTAGAAAAAAAAATCCCCAAATTGTGAAAAAATCCCACAATGAATCAAACCATGTTTTGCCTGTTCACAATTCTAGTAATTGTGGTTGATAAGAGATGCAAACCTAATTTGGCATCCTGTGTGATATGCTGGCTACCGAGAGCCGAGATCCAATGCATAATAGATTGGCTGCTTTCTATGTTATTCCATGCTGTGCTTCAATGTGGGCACTGATTACACTTTCAGCTGCCATACTGAGCAGATCAGCAGCGACTACAGGGCTCTGGGAACAAAGCTTATATGCACACATGTGCATGCAGTGTTCTCATTAATTCTTCTGGTCAAGGGTAACGGTTCAGAGGGATAAAACTGCATCCTGGAGATGAATGTACGACAGCATAGGCAGAATTGGCAGCAATGCTTCAGTTTTCTTGACTTCTCATGAAGGACTGCTGAGAAGAGCTGGGGTCCACCCGACAAATAAAGCATAAAGGATAATATATAACTGGCTTTCTAGCTTAATGAGGAAGAATTTATTCCCATCAATGTACGGAAATATTCAGAGTTCATGACCTAGTGCTAATGTTGACTTGAATTAGCCAAACATTTGTTCAGAAAATGTAAAGCAGGGCACAGTTAGGGCACTTTTCCAAACAATCTAGTTAACTAACTAAAGAACTTAGGTAGGGGGGATGACAAATGCAATGAGATGAAAAATGTATAATTGGATCTATGTCCCTGTTTAGGGGATGCTTAATTATGAGTTATGTCTGCAGTTAACGGATACTGCATAGTACTAAAGAGCATAGGCAGCGGAACGCTGCTTTGTTTGGGGGGGGGAGTGCCAAGGAACTCTGCCCTGGCACACAAGCTCTAAACAGCTCCCGAGTCCCCCACCCACATCCTCCCTGTGCTTAAATCTTCAGCAGCCACCATGCAGCGTCCATGAGCAGAACAAAGGGTAGAACAAAGAGTTCTAGGGTAGACCTGCTGTCTGACACTGCATGGAGGCTGTGCAGTGGCTGCCCAAAGATTTAAGCAACACCATAAGAACATAAGAATAGCCTTACTGGGTCAGACCAATGGTCCATCAAGCCCAGTATCTCGTTCTCACGGTGACCAATCCAGGTCACTAATACCTGACCAAAACCCGATTCAGGGCAAGCAGTGGTTTTCCCCATGTCTTTCTCAATAACAGACTATGGACTTTTCCTCCAGGAACTTGTCCAAACCTTTCTTAAAACCAGCTATGCTATCTAGGGAGAAGGGTGGGTGGTAGGACCAAAAAAAAAAAAAAAAACTACCAAAATTTTGGGGGGAGGCCATGGCCCCTGTGGCCTCCCTTCCGACGCCTATGCTAAAGAATATAGATGTCTAGGATGAGATGTGTTCAGGTCTGATAGTATATCATAAAGGTTCTGCCAAATGCAGAGTGCCTGATATTCAGTGCTATTTAGCTGGCTGGGAATGGCTCCTGCTGGATAAATATCACATAGCTGGATATCCATCAATATTCAGTGGGACATTGCTGGCAGTCTCCCACTGAACATCTTGTTCAGTGGACAGCCTGGTGACTGGCTATATTGCAGGACATAACCAGTCATCACCAATATTTATTGGCTCACTGGCTAAGTTTAGTGACCTGATAGATGGATGGATCATGTCATTGAGACAGCCACTGACTCATAGCAACATGCACAGTGAGGAATCCACCCTGTGATGTTTCATGGCAGAATACAGGAGTGGTTTATTTTATTTATTAAAAAACATATACCCTGCTTAAACCTAATGTAACCCAAGAGAAAATAAAATATGTTTAGGGCTATTTGAGGGTCTGTAGCTTTAAGAATTCAGAGCTGCATGCCTTTAGAATTCTGAACCTCACAGCTCTCTCCAGGAAGTGTGTTCTAAACCTCCAAGGAGAGCTGTTGGGTTGGTTTTGTTGACAGAGACAGGTGTATGTTGTTTGTTGTCCCTGTAAAATTTGTCTAAAAATAAATTTTCACTTTGGTAATTGATTTGGTTTAGAATATTTTTTTATTTGAGCTGAGGTATTAGCTTTATGCTAGCTCAGGTGTGGTGATTTGGTATTTTTTTACTGGATGAGATCTATTTGTGATAAGAGTAATTTTACTGGAGATATCAGCAAAGTTTTTATTATAAAGGATTTGTTTTGTTGATTGAATTAAAGTGAATGTGGTTAAATAATTTTCTGAGTAAAAGAAAATAGAAATTTTGACAGATGTTTTGTGGGAACCTGGTTTTAAGGCTTCACACTAAAGATAAAGTGAAGATTTTAGTTCATTTGAGCTTCAGTGGTTATATCTACTTCTTCATTTAGTGCAATATACTCTAACTTTCCCATCTTATTTTTTAGGCTTCTAGCATTTGTATACAGATAATTCAAATTGTGTTTTTTTTTTCTTGCATTTACAGGCTGCTTAGAAATTGATAGGGATAATTTGTGTCCTTTATTCTGCTTTCATCTTAAACACTCATGGCTTTCTTTCACCATTTTTTAAACATCTCTATTGGGATTCCATAAATATCCTGTTTTAATAGAATCCATCAAGGATACTCCCATACAAACCATCCACTCCTGGGTGACTGTCAGCTTCACCTCCTCCCCTCCTCCATTTTAGTTTAAAAGCTGCTCTATCTCCTTTTAAAATGTTAATACCAGCAGCCTGGTTCCATCAGGAAATAGTGCATAGTAATCAAAAAGCATCCAAAATCTTTTAAATCAAGTCTTTATCACTCTACATGTAATCATTCACTATAATTAATTCAAATTGTATAGCTATGTGCTATTTGAACTGCTTAGTATTCATTATAGGAAAACGAAGGAGCACTTTCATCACTGCAGATATTGCATGCAGTAATGATGCATTGTATTTACAAACAGTGGCAGCTATATTGCAAGGGTAGTGACTTTTTACCATAAACTACAATTCCTGTATCATACTCTACAAACTATGGGCAGTTTGATAGTCTATTAGTATGCTCAGCTGCACCCTGAAATGTAATTTGCAGCATTGAGTGATTGCCATGGACCAACAGGAACACAATAAAAATCTATGAATATAAATCACATTCAGCTTTACCAGGGTGTTTGGCATTCCTGGCTGGTCTTCTCTATGCAGAAAACTTATAGTGTTTTAAAGGCTGGAAGATTGTGCCATGTGCCATGTGCATTCTGAAGAATCTTTTAATGCTATAGTGGAGAAAGGTATTTGCTTACTTATAAACAAGTTTAGATTCTGTTTAGCATGTGAAAAATTGAAGAGGATTGCATAGCACTGTTTGAAGTTATTCTAGTTGCCTCAAAACTGTGGAATGTTAATTGTACTATACATTCAGACATTGTGTACCATTTTAGGATTGAGATTTTAACATCTTTTTTTTCTCATTCTACACTATGGGGCTCATAATTGAAAGAGAAAAATGTCCAAAACCGGCCTAAGTCGGCACTTGAACGATCATCTGTCAAAAACGTCCAAGTGCTGATAATCAAACCGGGTTTTTGACATATTTATAAACGACCTAGGCCTTCACAGTGCCTCTGAACGACTATAGCTAAACGGGGCATTTCATGAGGAGTGTCGAGGACAGGATTTGGGCGGGACGTGGGCAGGCTTAGACTTAGTCGTACTGCATATATAACCAAAAGTTATACAGCACAGGCTCGACGGAACTTGTACGTTGTGACTTAGATCATTTAAAACATGGTCTAAGTCATGAAAGCCCACCTAAAGTGACCAGATAAGCACTGCAAACACATAATACAGACCCCCACACACTACCCCAGTGATCACCAACCCCCCCCACTCCCATAAAAATATTAATCACAACTTGAAAATTGTGCCTCCAGAACATCATTACCTGGCAGCCTGGCATAGGCATCTTAAACCATCTTGGGGGTGGGTTAGGGACCCATAGAGAGGTGAACCCATGCCCATAAGCCCTTGTAATAACTGCATTGATATTGAAACATGTGCATTCCCCTATACACCCCCAAAACCGTTTTGTACTGGCATATAAGTAGCTCCTGCAGCCATAAGGGCTATTGGGGTGGTAGATAAGAGGGTCTAGGGGATTCTGGAGGTGGTTTGGGGGGCTCACCATGACCTATAAGGGAGTTATAGTGAGATGAAGACATGGCACTCTTTTTGTGAAGTTCAAAGCAGTGCCTTGTAAGGTACCCCACTATTTAGGTGCCATGTCTGGGTGTTCAGTCCATCACTTTGCAGACCCCTCCCACGTCTAACTGGGTTTGTTCTAGGCGTTTTTGACTTGGAGGAAAAGTTGGATGAAAATGTGGTATATATATGGACAATTTAGCGACTTGGACGATCAGATCAGCAGGACCTATACTTAGACGATTTTCGAAATGAAAAAAAATTTGGACATATTTTTTGAAAATGTTTCCTAGGCAGTTTTTTACTTTGGATGACTTGTGACTTAGACGAAAACGGACTTAGACGTTCCTTTTGATTATGCCCCTCCACGGCTATGTGAGATATAGTTACATGTTAATTTGTACAAGACAGTATACATATTTGAAAAATGTTGAATTCTCTGTTCAATTAAATGAGAAAAATACATTTGAAGTAGAAAGGGAAGGGAATGGAGGAATTGTATACTGCCTTTTTGTGGCTTTGGTATTTCAAAGTGGTGGGCACTAGAGAATTAAGTGGCTTGCCCAGAGTCACAAGGAGCAGCACTGGGATTTGATCTCACAACCTGTGGGTGAAAAGACAGCAACTCAACCAGTGAGCCACAGCCCTTATAAAATTTCTTCTGATTCAGTGAAGATAATTTCAAGAAAATTCTATCTACCATCAGCTGCCCTCTCTGAAAGAACTGAAGCTTGCTTCCTCTCACCCCAAAGTCAAGCCCAGAACTTACAACTTTCATCAAGTCAACTGATTCTATATTTTCCAACTCTAAAAAAGATAAAACCTCAAAAGCTATTTTGCTTATCTATTCTATATCAAACAGCTGTAACTTGGAACTTATGAAAATTCAGATAAGATTGCAAAGACTATTATATATCTAGAAAGGCAGTAAGAACCTTCCTTTTACAGAAATATTTGATATCTTCCTCTTAATTTATTTATTAAGTGCTATTTAATTCCTAGTTCTGACCTAGCCTTCTTATCTTTTGTGAATCTGAATAGAACTAGAAGATAATTGCAGAATACAAGGTATGTTCAAAATATTCCAGGACAGTTTTAATTGTGCACCAACAGGACAATCTTTTGAGATATGCTAGGTGGCACCGAGTAGCCTGAAACCTCATGAGTAACCTAATTTTTTCTGTTTGTTGATATCTGTTTTTTTCTCCGAGCTTCAGCACTTTTAGTGAAGGTGTGTTTTCACGACTGGCTATTTTTCATCATGTGTGATCTCAATGAGCAGTGCTACTTTGTGAAGTTCTGTTTTAAATTGGGTAAGACCAATACATAAACTTATGAAATGTTGAAAGTTGCTTATGGAGAACATGTCATGAGTCATGGAAGGTGTTTTGAATGGTATTCACACTTCAAAAGTGGTTGTGATTCAGAGGAAGATCATCAACGTCAACTGATTATGATCATGTTGATCAAGTGAGAGTTCTTATGCACGCTAATTAGTGTTTAACTGTCAAAGAATTGGCAGAGGAATGCAAAATCTCCATTGGTTCATGCCACAACATTCTAACAGAGAAGTTGGGAATGTCTTGTGTTGCGGCAAAGTTTGTTCCATGGTTGATGACTAACGACGAGAGGAACAACCATGTTATGATCTGTCAGAATCTTCTTGAGCAGGCACATTCCTCTCTACCAGTTTGTGGCATAAGATGCCAAGGGATCTCTCTATATGAAAGAAAATTGTTCTATTTTTAAATTGAATTTTAAGATGTGTCTTTTTCAGCAAGCATTTGACCAATATTTGACTCAAATAAGCAGATGAATATAGAACATTATTTATTTATTTATTAGGATTTATTTACTGCCTTTTTGAAGGAGTTCTTTCAAGGCGGTGTACAGCAAGAATAATTCAAACATAGTCAATAGACAATTACAGCAGTTAAAAAAATATTCAGATTACTGTACAAAGTATGGCATTCCCCATTTACCTCCCTTTTCTTTTTATTTTATTTCAATGTATTTACAAACTTACCTTCCCCTTTCTCCTTTCGTCTCCTGGACGTCAGTGTGAATATGCCATGTATTTGTAACCTTTGATACGATATTTCATTTAATTTGACTTTTTTTAAAAAAATCTCATTTTATTGTACACCGTTTAGACACATGTTTGATAAACGGTATATCAAAAATAAAGAAGCTTGAAACTTGATACATTACACTGTCAACACAATGCATGATAAAACATTTTAACAGGGGGTAAGCAAAGAAGAAGTATATAGATAGAAGAGATAGAGTAATAGAGGTTAGAAAATAAGGGACTAATTTGAAGAAAATTGCACATGAAGTCAGGCTGGTGCTTAAAATCTATCTCATCTAGGGTAGAAGTGGATAAATATGTCCTGCTATAATATGTGCAGCTAAGAGGAAGAGAGTGTGGTGTAGTGACTAGAATTATAGCCTCAGTACCCTGAGATTGTGGGTATAAACTAGAGAATGACACGGGGACAAAGTTTTCCCTGTCCCCGTGAGGTTTGTCGCTGTCCCTGTCCTGTAAGCTCTGCCTTAACTGCGCAAGCTTCGAACACTTATGATTTTAAAGTGTTTGAGGCTTATACAGATGAGGACAGAGCTTGCAGGAATGGGGCAGGGACAGGAAAAGAACTCGCTGGGATGGGATCAGGGAAAATGTGTCCCCATGTCATTCTCTAGTTTAAACCCCGTGATGCTCCTTGTGACCCTGGGCAAGTCACTTAATCCTCCACTGGCCCAGGTACATTAGATAGATTGTGATCCCACTGGGACAGATAGGGAAAATGCTTGAAGTACCTGTATGTAAACTGCTTTGAGTGTGGTTGCAAAACTACAAAAAGGTGGTATACAAGTCCGAATCCCTATCCCTAAGTATCACTCCTTGTGTGTGTGACTAGCAAGTTAGTTACTTCTTCCATTAAAGACCTGGTTGAAAAGCCAAGCTTTTACCTGCTTCCTGCAGCAGAGATAGTCTTGTGTTAAGCAAAGCCTTTCAGGGAGTGTATTCCAGAGTGTGGGGGCTACTCCAAAAAAGGCTCACTGGCAGGTGTCACATTGTGTAATGTCCTTCAGAGAAAGTGTGGTTAGAGATACTCCATAAGAGGACCTTAGTTACAGTACTTGAAGGTTTACAGAGGGAGATCCTGTTCTTCAAGTACTCTGGGCCATTTCCTTTGAGGATGTTAAAGGTCAGATACTATAGAGAAACAAATAATATTTACAGAAAAGTTCTGAAAAATATAGCATAAATTTACTAAGAAATAGGACGGTGACATCTGCCAGGTTTTGGAGAATTTTTTTTTTTTTCCACTTCTTTATTATTTTCAATACTTACAATAAGTGTAACAGTAAATATAACATTTTATGCTCAAATATCACACTTAATATTCTTGTAATATCCATTTCAGAATTAATCCCCCCTCCCCCTAAACAATCACAATGCCCATACATAAAATATCTATAATCATCCCATATCAATTATTCAAAATTCATTAACCTACCATCCCCCCATCTCCCCACCTTTTTTTAAATTATTTCCATGTCATACAATCATCAGCCCCAGACACACATGCCTGACGTGTTTTTAATATACTGGCAAACCCGGACCAGCTGGTAATTTTGGGGCATTACAAGTTGGCATTTCAGTTTGTGCATCACCAGGCAATGTCAGAGCATTGCCTGGAGTGCTTGTTTTAATATTAATGGCCTCATTTTACTGCATTTGTATAGCAGAGTCAGAGGATGCTATGAAGCATGGAAAGACCGCAGCGAGCCATTATGAGCATCAGTAGGTAAAATACTTTGACACTAAGGGCTCCTTTTACTAAGGTGCGCTAGCGGTTTTAGCACACGCACAAGATTAGCATGTGCTATAATGCGCGCTAGCCAAAAAAATACTGCTTGCTTAAAAGGAGGCAGTCGGTAGCGTCTAGCGCACGCGGCATTTTAGCGTGTGCTATTCCGCGTGTTAATGCTGAGAAATGCAAGATCATGCATTTGGGCTGCAAAAACCCAAGGGAACGTTATAGTTTAGGGGCTGAAGAACTTTTGTGCATGAAAGAGGAGTGGAACTTGGCTGTGATAGTATGTGATGATCTTAAAGTGGCCAAGCAGGTTGAAAAGGTGACGGTGAAAGCTAGGGTGTGTAGGGAGAGGTATGACCAGTAGGAAAAAGGAGGTATTGATACCACTGTATATGACTCTGGCGAGTCCTCATTTAGAATATTGTGTGCAATTCTGGAGGCCGCACCTTCAAAAATATATAAACAGGATGGAGTTGGTTCAGAGGAAGGCTACTAAAATGGTCAGTGGTCTTCATCATAAGGCATATGGGGACAGACTTAGAGATCTCAATATGTATACTTTGGAAGAAAAGCAGGAGAGGGGAGATATGATAGAGACATTCAAGCACCTATATGGCATAAATGTACATGAGACAAGTCTCTTTCATTTGAAAGGAAGTTCCGTAATGAGAAGGCAAAGGTGAAGTTAAGAGGTGATAAGCTCAGGAGTAATCTAAGGAAATACTATACCCACCTGTCTAGAACCATAATAGCCCTTATGGCTGCAAGTGGCACTTATATGGCAGTAGAGTAGGGTTTGGACATTTTTTTTTGGGTGGGCTCACATTTTCCACCATGAATATATGGGTTAGAGTAGCTTATGGGATTTGCTATTCCTCTCTTTTTTAAATTCTTTATTTATTCAGTTTTCCAAAATTTCAAACAAGTACATTAATACTTTTATACAGATTTGCAAAAAAATCAAAGAAAACTAATAAACCTAATACTACTCACAGCAGTAATATGAGGAAAATAGAAAGAAAAAGATATACATTATTTAGTCCACAAAATTAAGAAGTAAAGATCCAAGCATTAGAATAAGTATAAAGAAATATACAAAACATCAATTAAAGGAGCAGCCCAGGGGACAATAATGTACACCCCGCAACAGCCTGTACTTTAAACTGCAGGAGTAGCTAACGGACCAATCACCACTCCCCCCCCCCCCCCTTCCTTGGCCAAACTAAATTCCAACAATTGCTTTGGCTGGAAATTTCAATAAAAAAAGATGCACCCAGGGACAAAGTTCTAGGTTTGTAAAGAAAAAATTATTTTCGCCTCTTCTGTGTCTCTTGAGTAATATTTGGAAAAATCCGAATAGCCTAGCCAAAAAACTTATCATTCATATGTCTGAAGTAAATTCTAAAAACCAAGTCTCTGTCATGCTCTAAGGCAAACGTCACCAGGAGAGTAATCCTTTCCATGACTACTTCCAGGGAATTCTCCAAAAAGTCTGTTAAATTCATTCTTTCCATATCAGCAGGAGTTGAACTATCCTGTTTCTTCCCTGAGGATATAAATTTAGCCGTAGTGATAGGTGG
Organism: Geotrypetes seraphini; assembly: GCF_902459505.1. Classification (NCBI taxonomy): domain Eukaryota; kingdom Metazoa; phylum Chordata; class Amphibia; order Gymnophiona; family Dermophiidae; genus Geotrypetes; species Geotrypetes seraphini. The sequence goes on along the minus strand of NC_047084.1, from coordinate 218,668,716 downwards.
CAGATTATCTTCTGGGATCATTAAAATATCCTTCAAGTATCTACGCACCATTTCAAGTAGAGATAATACTGGAGATTTAGGAAAATTTAATAATCTTAGGTTGTTTTTTTCCATATATTCAAGTATTTTTTAATAAAAGATCTTTCTTTAATAATATCCATTTCTACCTTTTTTTATCTGAACAATTTGTTCTTCATGTTTTTTTTAATTAATCTCCTTGTTCTTTTAACATTTTCTTATAGGCCCCTACTTGAGAACTGACAGACACAATCCGCCTGTACCTTAGTCATCGCCTTTTGGAGGTTAGAGTCCATGATTTCAATAGCCCTTCACAGTTCATCTAAATTTACTACTGCTGGCTTTGTCAGCTGTCCAAACTGAATGTTACTCACAGAAGTTGAAATGTTTCCTTTCTCTGTTTCAAAAACCGATGTATGGGCTCCAGTGGGGTATTCTTCCAGCACTCCTTCTCCTCCCACTGCTCCTCCGGGGCTAGACAGCAAAACACCTTCCTGGACAAGCTGGTTAGCCACATTCTCTACAGGGCTTCTTCCAAGTTGGGCAGGACTTTGCCCCTGGATCAGGCTAAGGGAAACCCGATCATCACTGAGGTTCGCCATAGTCGGCGTTCCTTCCAGAGTCAGGGGCGTCTCCTTCAGCTGAGACGCAAGTCTTCCGTCCAGCGTCGTCTGCACTAGGGGCTTGGCGGTTCCAGTCGCCGGAGGAGTCGGCCGGGTAGCGCCCTTCTTCTTACCCATTCGGGTCGCATTCTGTGCCTGGTCCAACAGTGCAGTTCGGGTCCCATGGAAAAGAAAACCAGATTCAATCGCTGACAGAAAAAAGGACAACTGCCGGCGATATTCAAATACCCCGCAGACAAGCCGCGTTAAAGGTAAAAGGGAAGATTTATTCCCCGTAATGCAGCAGCGCTAGAGAGGAGCTCACCTCTCAGCATCTGCTTTAAATGCCATCTTGGATCTGCTGCTCCTCTCTATGGCTCACTAGTTTACCCACCAGGCTACTTAAGACACCTATGTGGAGCTCCACAAGGCTTTCCTATACAAGGTACTGATATTCTGGAGACAGGTATATACAATTGTATTCTGATCTTTGTGGGTGTGAGGGGGTCTGTGAGCATTGGGGGAATGTCATCTGGTCAGTTCGGGCACCTTTGTAGCAGACTCTTCTAAAATAGGTCTAGTTCCAAATGTATAAGTTCTGTCTAGGATGTCTTGCAAAATGTTTGATTATTGCAGCAAGACATCCATGTCTAACCCACCCTTGAGACTGCCCAAAGCCCGCTCATAACATGCCTCCACTATGCCCATCTTGTGCTCTGAATGTACAGATGCCAATCTAGATCACAAGTATCTGGCAAGATAAAAAAAATAGTTAAACAGATTTTATGCTGCTTATTCAAGGGATAAGCAATAGATTTTCCCAAATCTATCTTAATAATGGTTTATGGACTTTTTTAGTTAGTTATTGAAACCTTTTTTAAACCCTACTATGATCTCGGGAATCTCACGTAGAGAGCATATTACTCTGGTGCTAAAGCAGTTGCACTGGCTCCCAGTGGCACAAAGGATTTGCTTTTATGTGCTATCAGTGGTGCATCAGAATTTGTATGGTTTTGTTCCTTTGAATTTTCAAACTCTTTGGGAGGTATACCTACAGATGAGATGCTTGAGGTCTAAAAATTCAGTGAGATTGACCTCAAGGAAGGAGAATACTGTTCGGTATGTTAAATCAAGAATAGCAATGCAATGATATACATGGCAGGAGTAAAACTATAGAATCTCCTCCCTGGCATCTTGAGGACCTGTTCGGACTGGTTACAGTTTAAGAGACTGTTAAAAACACAATTGTATGTAGAGGCCTTCCTTTGAAGATATGTGGAAGGGAGATACCTAAAGAGGAATTTGAATTATGACCTGTGTTTTAGGATTGTTGAGGATTGATGATATGTAATTTTCCTGCAGGTTTTCTGCTATCTTTAGTAGGCTAAATGTGTGTACTGAAAGTATTGTAATGTAATGTTGTCCTCTGAGCCATTGTGAATGTTTTACATTGTAAACCACTTAGTTATAGGTGGTCAAGAAATTTTTGAAATAAATAATAATTACATTACATTACATTAGAGATTTCTATTCCGCCATTACCTTGCAGTTCAAGGCGGATTACAAAGGATTTAGGGCAGATTACAAAAGATTTAAGGTTGGTCTGTTACAAGAAGGGAACAGTGGTCTGTTACAAGAAGAGATCAGTGGTCATGACTAGTGAAGAGGGCGGGTATTCTCAGGGAGTTAAGAAGAAGATAAGAGGAATGAGGTAATCAGGGATTTCTTGAAAAGTATGGTCTTTATTTCTTTTCTGAATAACCTGTAGTCCGTGGTTGTTATTAGCAGATTGGAGATTTGGTTATCCAGTTTCGCTGCTTGGGTGGTAGGAGGCCGTCGTAAAGTTTTTTTCATTTAACTTCTTTGATGGGCGGGTGTGTGAATAGGGTGTGAGGTTTTCTATGTCTGGTTGAGGTATTATGAATGAGTCGGTTGTTCAGGTAGGTTGGGCTGTCCCCGTTTATGGTTTTAAATAGCGTGCAGTAAAATTTGAATAGTTTCTTTCCTGGATTGGGAGCCAGTGTGAGCTCATGAAAGCTTCAGTAATGTGGTTGTGATTTTTTAGGGAGCAGACGAGTCTTAGTGCTGTATTTTGGACTGTTTGCAGTTGTTTGATCATTGTTGTAGGGCAGGGGAGATAGAGGATGTTGCAATAATCCAGTATACCTAGGATAAGAGATTGAACTATGAGCTGGAATTGTGCTCTTTCGAAAAATTTGCGTATTTGTCTTAGGTTCCTCATTACGGCGAAAGATTTCTGAATTGTTTTGTTTATTTGTGATTGCATGGGGCAACATCTGTCTATTGTCACTCCTAGTAGTTTCAGGGTGTTTTGAATGGGGTAATTGATCGAGTTGATTTCTATATTGGTAATAGTTGGGGTTTTGTTATTTTTGAAGAGGATGAATTTTGTTTTGTCTGGGTTGAGTTTCAGTTTGTGGTCTTCCATCCAGTTCGCTAGTTTCCAGAGTTCGGTGTAGAGTGTCTGTTATGGTGGTCTTTGGTTGATCAAAAGGTATGAGGATGGTGAAGTCATCTGCATAACTGTAGGAGGTTATGCCTAGTTTTTCCATATACATTCCGAGGGAGGCAGTATATAGGTTGAATAGAGTAGGAGATAGAGGGGATCCTTGTGGTCCTCCACAGGGGTTGGACCAAGGCCACAGGGGTTGGACCAAGGTTCAGATTTTTCTTTATCTGATTTAACTCTGTATGTTCTGGATTTTAGGAAACCCTCAAACCATGAGAGTGCATTGTTTGAGATACCTATTGAATCTAAAATTTGCAGTAGTATGTTATGGTCTACCAGGTCAAATGCTGCGGTTAGATCCAGTTGTATGAGAAGCATTCCTTTTCCAGTGCTGAGGTGTTGTCTAACTGTGTCCATAAGGAAACTTTGTAATGTCTTTGTGCTGAACTTGGTTCTGAAGCCAGATTGTGTGGGGTGCAGTATGTTATGATTTTCTAGGTAGGTGGTGAGCTACTAGTCCTTCTATTAGTTTGACATATAGAGGGATTGAGGTGATGGGTCTATAGTTGGAAGGTTGATCAGTTGGTTCTTTAGGATCTTTAAGGATCGGGGTGATGATGATTTCACTGAGGTTAGTTGGGAAAAGGCCATCTGTGAGCATGTTTTGTATCCATTGAAGGAATAGAATATGGAATTTTGTACTGGACGTTGTTAGGAAATATGGTGGGCAGTGGTTACATCAGAGATGACCTTTACGGCAGCCATATGCAACTACAATGCTCAGGCTGCTGTAAGAAGGCAGTTTAGACATCGCTGGCCACAGGGCAGGGAGGTTTGTTGGACCGGTCCTGTTGGGGGGAGGTGAAAGCGCTATGAAAGTAAGGGGGGGGTGAAAGCGCCACAAAGATAAGGGGCAGGGAGGGAGAAAGGGAGGAAAAGTGGGGTGGAGAGAAAAAGACACTGAAGGGAAATGTGTAAAACAGAGGGGGGAGAAGGACGCTGAAAGCACATAGGAAAGACAGAGGGGGAGAAGGACGCTGAAAGCACATGAAGAAGACAGAGGGGGAGAAGGACGCTGAAAGCACATGGGGAAGACAGAGTGGGGAGAAGGACGCTGAAAGGACATGGGGAAGACAGGGGGGGAGAAGGATGCTGAAAGCACATAGGGAAGACGGGGGAGAAGGACGCTGAAAACACATGGGGAAGACAGAGGGAGGAGAAGGACACTGAAAGCACATGGGGAAGACAGAGGGGGAGAAGGACGCTGAAGGGAAATGGGGAAGAGAGAATGGGGAGAAGACACTGAAGAGAAATGAGGAAGACAGAGTGGGAAGAAGACGCTGAAGGGAAATGGGGATGACAGAGTGGGGAGAAGATGCTGAAGAGAAATGGGGAACAGAGAGTGGGGAGAAGATGCTGGAAGGGAAGAAGACAGAGATGCCAGACTATGGGGGGGAGAGGAGGGAAGAACATGGGTGCCAGACCAATTTGGAAGGTGGGAGAAAGGGAGAGGCACAGTAACAGAGGAAATGGAAGACACAGAGAGAAGAGAGACAGTGGATGGAAGGAATTGAATGAGAAGATGAGGAAAGCAGAAACCAGACAACAAAGGTAGAAAAAAATATTCTATTTCTTTTTTTGCTTCAGGATAAAGTAGTATATTAGTTGTGTTGATAAAAATTTATAAACAAAGACCTGCCAGCTGAACATCTCTTTCTACAGTTCAGCAGCCAGAACTTTGATTTATAAGGAAGGAATAAGCTAAATATTGCAGTACTGAGGCTTGTATGGATGCTTCGGGGACGGTGACGAGGCGGTGAAGGGAATGGCGGTGATGGAGCGGTGAAGAGGACGGTGCAGTGACGGGGACAGATTTTTTCCCCAAGTCATTCTCTAGTGCTCACATGAAAAGCTTCCCTCTGACTCAGCTTCCTGTTTCCGCTTTTGACTGAGCACCGTGTTGCCGATCTGAAGTTCTGTTGATGCCAGGGGTAGAAGTTACTGATCTTAAGTGTCATCGCGGGGCAGGGGGAGGGCGCATTGCTTATCTTGTTGCCAAAATCAGAAAGGTGAGGAAGGGAGAAAGATGGGCCTATGGTGGATGGAGAGATTGAGAGAAGGGGGCAGATGATGGAAGTGGGGAGAAAGGGGAGAGAGAAGAGGGCAGATGATGGAAGTGGGGAGAAGGGGGCAGATGATGGAAGTGGAGAGAAGGGGAAGGAAGAAGGGACAGATGATAGAAGTGGGGAGAGAGAAGAGGGCAGATGATGGAAGTGGGGGGAAAGAGAGAGAAGGGGCAGATGATGGAAGTGAGGAGAAGGGGAAGATGATGGAAGTGGGGAGAGAGAAGAGGGCAGATGATGGAAGTGGGGAGAAGGGAGAGCAAATGCTGGATGGAAGTGGAGAAAGAGAACACATACTGGATTGAAGGAGGGATAAAGTAAAGAGAGAGAGAGGAGAGAGAGAGAGAGATGCCAGAGAATGGGAAAGGAGACAGAGATATAAGATCTGAGTGGAGGAAATGAGAAGAGAGAGATGCTAAAAACCACAGGGGGGAGAGGGAAAGAGAGATAAAATGAGAAAGATGCCTGACCATGAGGGAACAGAGGGAAGATGATGGATGCCAGACCAAAGGGGGGGGTCTAGAGGAGAGATGGCAGAGGGAGACAGACAATTTCTGGAAGGGGCAGACAGTGGATGGAACGGGCAGATGCTGGATTGAAGAGACAGGGCAGACGCTGGAAGGAAAAGAGTGAAAAAAAGATAAAAGCAGAAACCAGAGACAACAAAAGGTAGAAAAAAATCATTTTATTTCTATTTGTCATTAGAATATATCAGATTTGAAATATATATCCTGCTAGAGACATAACTGGGGACTGCAAAGCCTAGGCAGTGCTTCTTTAGCTTCCAGCTGGCTTAGGGCTCTCGGACCAGGGGGCAGTTGCCCTAGTTGCACTCCCCTAACACTATTCCTGTCATGTGTGATTGCAGCATTCTGTTAGTATGATATTTCTATATAGCATTCTATAATAATTTGGCTTGTTCAGTTTTCTTGATAGTAGAGGGGATATATGTGAAGGGGAGGGGAGACAGGGGTTTTGTTGGTCCTTGCTCTGTATATTTATATTTATAAAATGACAATTGTACAGAATATTGTTTCTTTTTATACTTTAATAAAATATGTTCAACATAAAATCATAACTGAGACTTATGTGGATGGGATCAGATGGTTTGCGGGAACTGAGCTTGCGGAGACGGGGCGGAAATGTATTTTTTTAATTTCAGTCTTAGTAGTTTGCTGGTCCACAAAATAATTATTTTATTTCTGCCGATCCACGGGGGTAAAAAGGTTGAAAAACACTGCTCTAGAGCAGAGTCAGCAGCTGCGCTGAGGTGCAGGAAGATTCCCCGATGACTCGTCTGCCGGCTTTGCTCCAGAAGAAGTAAGTTATGTAGGAGAGAGTGGACCCGGCAGACACAGTCATCGCGGGTCCTTGCCTCAACTCCTTGCATCTTCTGGGTCAACCCCCTCCGATGTAACTTACTTCTTCCGGAGCAAAGCCTGGAGTCATCGCGGGACCTTCCAGCACATGAAAAGGTGAGGAAGGGAGAAAGATGGGCCTGTGGTGGATGGAGAGATTGAGAGAAGGGGGCAGATGATGGAAGTGGGGAGAAAGGGGAGAGAGAAGAGGGCAGATGATGGAAGTGTGGAGAAGGGCTCCAGAGCTAGTACGTCAGAGTGGGGTGGACCGGCAGCCGGCAGCTACAGTCATCGCGAGAAAGGAGCAGGACTGCTGAAATGAAAGAGTGGTGCAGGGAGAGAAAGGGGGCAGGGTGGTATGGAAGGATGGTGCTGATGGAATTGATGTACAGGTAAAGGGGATGTACAGGTAAAGGGGATGTACAGGTAAAGGGGGAAGAATACTGGATGGAATTGGATTGGAAGGAAAGAAAGGGGGCAGATGCTGATTGAAGAGGGGTGGATGGAGAGAGAAAGGGCAGACATTGGATGGTAGTGTGGCGGGTAGAGGGGGAGCCTATGCTGGATGGAAGTGCAGATGGGAGAGTTAAGGGAGCAAATGCAGGAAGGAAATGGGAGGAGAGAAAGAAGGGAGCAGACGATAGAAGTGGACAGAGAGAGGAGAAGGTACTAGATGGAAGGGGTAGAGAAAGAGGGCACATGATGGAAGGAGGGGATAAATAAAAGGAGGGCACATGATGGGGGGAAAAGGATTGAGTTAGGGAAATACTGGAGGGGGTGAGGGAAAGAGGTGGTGAGCTATAGGTAGACAGTAAAAAAGGAAATTGATGAGAGGGTAGTAAGAACGTAATCTAGATGGATGCAGAAAATAAATTGAAAAGGAAAATGAGGGAAGAAAGGGATTGCAGAAGAGGGAGAGGGAAGGAGAGGAGAGAGATGCCAGACCAATGGGGGTGAAAGGAGAGATGGAAGGGGGAGGCATACAGTTTCTGGAAGGGGCATAGAAGGAAAGAAGATGCCATATAGAGACAGAGAGATGGCAGACAGTGGATGGAAGGAAGAGAGTAACAAGAAGATGAGGAAAGCAGAAACCAGAGAAGACAAAGGTAGAACAAAAATTTTCTATTTATTTATTGCTTTAGGAGATGTGTCACTGTTTCTGTGGTGTTGCATTGTATGCAGAGTCCAGCTTCTTGCTGGTTCAATTTAACCTTTGTCTATGTATTTCTATTTTATCCCCCCCTTTTACAAAACTGTGGAGCATTTTTTAGCGCCAGCCGTAGTGGTAGCAGCTCTGATGCTCAGAATTCTATGAGCGTCAGAGCTGTTACCACCGTGGCTAAAATCCACACTACAGTTTTGTAAAAGGGGGAGGGGTTAGTTTGTGATGACATTCCATACTATGCGAAGGTGTTTTCTGTGTTCTGTGTGTTCGAAACACATGGTTTTCTGTTAGGATTGACGGTGTAGGATTGATCTGTACTAGTCTGGCTTGTTTAGTTTTACAATGGGTGTATTGCTATTGTACTACTCACTGCAGTATGTAAGATGCTGCCTTTTCCTAGGTACTCATGTGTGACGTGTGGCTTATTACTAAAAATCATGTTTTTCGTACAGATGGGGGGGTGCCAAAAAATGATGGGCCCCTAGTGTCGCATATGCTAGCACCACAGGAGAGAGGTAAAGTAGCAAAGACATTGGAGGGAAGACTCCAGGACATCAGGAGATCTATCTATCTATACATACCTCTTTTATATTTGGGGGTATTGGCAGTGGATATACATACAGATCAATTTTGCTAAAGTTTATTTTTAGATGCTTTAAAATTTTGCAACTGCATACAGCCAAGTCCTGAAGCACAGGTATGGCTTGATACATAATCATGTCGGCTATTGTGGAATTATATGTGCTGTATCTTATTTCCAAGGAACAGTGATTGCCAGATAAGTCCTATATAGTTCTTTGAAAAGATTTGTTGCACATTAATACTGGTGAATAAATATTTAAAGACTCTTTTAAATCCACATTTATAGAAAATTGTGACATGATTATAACAAGATTAAAGCAGTAAATGAGAGTGTTATGTTCAGCATGAACTGAAATTGTTGCATTTGTTGGGCATGGCTTATCATCCTTTGTATCAGGCTTGTCCAACCTTTTTCTATCAGGGGTCATATTTAATGTTTGTAACATTTGGAAGGCCAAAACATGCACCATTGTATTTTGTCATATGCTTCATTAAATAGTGGCAAAATAGAACAGTGTGTAGTCCCCTCCCGGTCTATCTATCTCTCTCTCAGTGTCTCATCTGCATGCAGCCTTCATTCAGCCTACTTGTTTTCTCTCAAGTACCCCCCCCCCCCCAGGCTTTACCCAGTCTATTTCCCTTCACCTGGCTTCAATTGCAGAACAAACAATGGGCTTCCTGCTTCCCCAGCTTGACTCAGCTCTCTGCAAGTCTGAGCTGCATGGTCATGCCCGAAGTTCAGGTTGGTCTCATGGTTTTAAGTCTCATGAGACTTGAAACTATAAGACAAATCCAAATTATGGTACTGCTCAGCTCAATCTTACAGAGATCTGAGTCATAGTGGAGAAGCAAGAATCTTGCCATAGATGCCGGTGCTATAGGTGGCAGAGCACCCCTAATATTCTTTCCAGCACTGCCCAGTCATCAGAGCTGAAGCTTTCCCAATTTTCCCAATGTAGAGCTAGCTGCAGAGGAAATCAGGAAGAAGGGCAGTGTCTCTGTAGCTATTGCTCCCGCCTCTCCCTGCTGCCCATTGGTCAGACAGAGAAGAGCTGCAGTGTAGATCAGACAGGCTTCTTTGCCTTAGGTCTACTATAAAGAGGAGAATAATAAGCTCTGGGAAAGGAATGAGGAAGCAAAGAGTAGCTTAGGCACTGAGAGCTAGAAGAGATGGTTGTGAGGGAAAGAGAGGCTCAAGTAAGATACATGACCCCAGAACCATAGGTTGGACAATCCTGCATTATATGATGGCCTCAGTATACTAAAAAAAAGATGAAAAAATATTCATGAAAATTATCATCATTATAATAAGTCTATTTTGAATAATTCAAGGTTTTTTTTTCTTGGAATTATATGACTGATGTTTTTTTTAGAAAAGAAAAATGCTAATCTAAGCTTTAACTACTTCTAATCACCAAATATATTGTTCTACCTAGTAGAACCTTTTTACCAACCAAGAGACCCAACACGGTCCGTGTTTTGGACAACATGCCTTCGTCAGGGGTCCATGGTAAATAAGGTATAAAATATACCTCAAAAAATTAAGATATATGTGCCTGTGTGTTGAAATCGCCGAGAAATGCTGCCAGGAGTAAAGCCTTTCTTAGAGATCAGACTCCACAGGTGACCCTTGAGGGGAGGCCTAGCGCCTAACCCTCATTAAGCCTGGTTCCAAGAGAGAGGTTGTAGAGGCTGAGCATTAAGAATAGTTTTCACAGTTAGGCAATAGTATAACCTATAGAGTCTCTATTAGGGTTTCATACAAAACTGTTTTATAGTCTAGATCAGTATTTTAGGTTGCATTTCAGGGCACAGGATCAGATTAGGGCTCAAATAGCTGTTGAGGAAAGTCTCTGTTTGGTGCTAATTCCCTCAGATCCACCCCGAGGTGGAGCTTTTTGATTTATAGGCTCTTCAACCAACTAGGACAGGGCATTGCTTTGGTAGGATTTTTCTGCCCTATCTTTATTCTTCCAGGTGTAAGTACATTTGCAACCACAGTATGGCTTTGAAACATCATGCCACCAAACTGCTGCTCAGGTTACAGCTGTTTCTATGCAGACAGAAAATGCTACCCAGGCAGAGAGAGTGGTTTCGTGTGCAAGCTGTCTGCAGTTTGAATCCCTCATGAATGAAGTAAAGGAACTGAGAGAGGAGGTGGCAAGACAGAAGCATTCGTGAGAATGAAAGGTACATTAACGAAATGGTTCATGAAGCGTCAATGATTTCCAGCAGTGGGGAAGAAGAGGCTATGCTGAAGGACTCAGATTACGGAACCCTGCAAGATTGGTACTGTGACTCCATGTGCCCTTGAACTGAAGAACCGGTATGCTGCCCTGGAAGTGGAGGAGATGAGGGCATTCCAGGGAGAGGAAGAACCAAAGCTTGAAATCTCAAAAATTACTGGATCCATGACCACTAGGAGGCATAAGGTAGTGGTAGTTGGCGATTCCCTTCTGAGAGATACAGAAGCGTCCATCTGAAGACCAGATATGATGTTCTGGGAGGCATGCTGTCTATCTGGTACCAAAATCCAAGATGATATGGAGAGCTTGCAGAAACTCATCAAGCCTTATGACTATTATCTGATGCTGCTCATCCAAGTTGGCACCAATGATACTGCCAGGTACCCCTGCAAACGTATTTAAAGTAAATTTGTGGCTCTTGGAGAGAAGGTGAAGCAGACAAGTGCACAGGTGGTATTCTCGTCTATCCTCCCTGTCGAGGGTAAAGGCCAAGGCAGAGAAACTCGCATCTTGGAGATGAATGCATGGCTACATGGATGGTGTCTTGAGAGCATTTTGGCTTCCTGGACCATGGGATGATTTTCCAAGGGCTGCTAAGCAGGAATTATGTGCATCTATCAAAGAAGGGAAGAAGTGTCTTTGGCAGCAGGCTGGCTAATTTACTGAAGAGGGCTTTAAACTAGAAGCGATGGGGTAGGGTGATCAAAGTTCCTGGGTGAGTATAAGCCCACAGGTAAATCACTGAAAACCTCTACATGGATGAGAAAAAGGGAGCAATGTCGGGAAAGCAGTGTATACTAATGCTCAAAGTATTGGAAACAAGATTCTGGAGCTAGAAGCTGTGATGGAAGAAGATGAGTTGGATATAGTGGTGATCACGGAAACGTGGTTCACAGAGAACCATGACAAGGATGTTTCTATAATCATTTCAGGAAAGACAGGGTAGGAAGAAAAGGAGGCAGGACTAGTGTTATATGTTAAAGATAATATTAAAGCCACACAATTGCAGGATGTGCAGGGCAAGGAAGAGGCACTGTTTGTGATATTGCAGTATATAAAAGTAAAGTTATTATTATTATTAATAATAATAAATATATTTACATTAGTGTGATATACAGGCCTCCTTCACAGATGGAAGAAGTGGACAGATTTAATAGTAGCCATGTTAGAATATATCTAAAAAAGAGGATGTTTTACTAATAGGTGTTTTTTAACATGCCAGATACTGAGTGGGGTATCCCTATTTTGGGGTCTTCTAGAAGTAGGGAGATCCTGGATTCTCTACAAGGAAAACTGTTCCAGTAGTTGGTAATAGAACCCACACGGAATGGGGTCTTACTGGACTTAGGGCTCCTTTTACAAAGCTGCGATAGCGTGTTTAGCGCACGCAGAATTTTAGCGCGTGATAAACCCATGCTCCGTAACTAGAACTAATGCCAGCTCAATGGTATTAGCGTTTGTCAATTTATCACGCACTAGGCTTGCGCTAAAACCACTAGCGCAGCTTTGTAAAAGGAGCCCTTAGTGCTTACAAACGGGGAAAGTGTTTCTGATGTTAGAATGGGTGATTATCTGGCATCCAGTGATCACTGCATGGTACAGTTAAATATTAAGATGGGTATAGAGAGGGCTCATTCAAAAGTATAGGTTCTAAACTTTAAAAAAACTAACTTTGTTCAGATGAAGGATTATGTCAAAAATTGTCTGTATGGGAACGTCTGGAGGGAGTAGAAGTGCAGTGGGCAAAACTAAGAGGAGTTATTGTAAGGACGACAGACTTTTTTATGAGGCAAGTAAGTATAAGTAAGAGGAAAAGAAGGCTGCTTTGTTCTTAAAAGTAGGTAAGGAATAAGAGGTTAGCTTTCGTAAGCTACAAAAGATCACAGAGGAAGACAGGCAAAAATATCTGGAAAAGTTAAGAGATGCTGGTTGTTTAGTCAGGAAAGCAAAGATGCAAATGGAAGAAAAAATAGCTCACACAGTAAAACGGGGAGACAAGACATTTTTTTTAGATATATCAGTGATAGGAAGAAGTGCAAAAGTGGTATTCTGAGACTCAAAGGTGAAGGGGAGGAATATGTAGAAGCTGATAAAGAAAAGGCTGACTTGCTTAACAAATATGTCTGCTCTATGTTCACGGCTGAAGTGCCAGGAGCGGTACTGCAGAAGACAAACACAAATAGGGATGGAAGAGTGGTAGACCCTGATCAATTTTCAGAGGGCTGTGTTCATGAGGAGCTAGCTAAATTAAAAGTAGATAAAGCAATGGGCTGAATTGCGTACATCTAAGGGTGCTGAAGGTACTTCAGGAAGTTCTAGTGACTCCGATGACTGACCTTTTCAATGCTTCTCTAGGGTTGGGAGTGGTATCGGAGGACTGGAGAAAGGTGGATGTGGTCCTTCTCAACAAAAGTGGAAGTAAGGAACAAGTAGGGAATTACAGGCCAGTAAGTCTGACTTCTGTGGTAAGCAAATTAGTGGAAACACTTTTAAAACACAGAATGGTGAAATTTCTGGAATTCGGTAGATTACAGAACCGGAGGCAACATGGATTCACTAGAGGTAGGTCTTGTCAGGCAAATCTGATCAATTTCTTTGACTAGTTGACCAGAAAACTGGATAAAAGCAGTGTGCTAGATGTGGTATATTTCAATTTTAACAAAGCCTTTCACAGTGTTCCACACAGATGCCTAATAAATAAACTGAGTGCCCTCGGGATGGGTCCCAAAGTGACAGGCTGGATCAGGAAATGGTTGAGTGGAAGGTGACAGAGTGTAATGATCAATGGAGATCATTCTGAGGAAAGGGATGTTACCAGTGGTGTGCCTCAAAGTTCTGTTCTTGGGCCTGTTCTTTTTAATATGTTTGTGAACGATTTTGCTGAAGAGCTGTCAGGTAAGATTTGCCTCTTTGCAGATGATATCAAAATCTGCAATAGAGTGGATACCTCAGATGATGTGAATAACATGAATAAAGACCTGGCAAAGCTTGAAGAATGGTCTGAAATTTGGCAGTTAAGATGTAATGCTATGAAATGCAAGGCCATGCTTTTGGGCTTCAAGAGCTCGAGGGAACAGTACAGTTTAGGGACTGAAGAACTTATGTGCACGACAGAAGAGTGGGACATCGGTGTGATTGTATATGATGATCTTAAGGTGGCCAAACAGGTTGACAAGGTGACGTCGAAAGCTATAAGGATGCTAGGTTGCATATGGAGAAGTATGGCTAGTAGGAAAAAGGAAGTATTGATGCCCCTGTGTAAGACTCTGATGAGACCTAATTTAGAATATTGTGTGCAGTTCTGGAGATCACACCTTCAAAAAAGATATAAAAAGGATGAAGTCGATAAAATCCGATGAGCCACTGTCGTAGCCATTATTGTAGTGATTTCTAACAGGTGAGTCATTCTCCAAGAACCTCACATGCAAATGAGGTTGGCAAAGGGTAGTGAAGATTCGCTAAATTTGGATGTGCCCATAGCTGTTGATAGCGATGGGCATATGCACAGAATAAATGCAAACATTAAAAAACCGAAATCAAATCGAAGATTGGCAGGAGGGATGCCCACTCCTCACCGCTGAAATCAAGCACCCCCACCATACATACACATACGACAGCGGGAGAGATGTCCACTCCGCCCCACCACTGGTCAAGCAACCCCACCATGGCAGTGGGAGAGATGTCCACTCCCACCCGCAGCCAAGCAATGCCCCCCAACACACCTCCAATGACTTCAAGTTTTCAAGTTTATTTTAAAAAATTTTAAACTGCTTAATCAGAATTCTAAGCGGTGTACAATAAAAATTTACATAAAAACAGATTAAAAATCGGGGATACTAGCTAAAACCTAAGGGGCTCATAATCGAAAAAAACGTCCAAAAACCGGCCTAAGTCAGCACTTGGACGAATATTTCCCAAATACGTCCAAGTGCTGATAATAAAACGGGTTTTGGACGTATTTCTAAATGACCTAGGCCTTCATAGTGCCGCTGAATGACCAAAGCTAAACGGGGCGTTTCAGGAGGAGTTTCGTGGGCGGGAATTGGGCGAGATGCGGGCCGGCTTAGACTTAGTCATACAGCATGTATAACCGAAAGTTTTACAACAGAGCCTAGATGGAACTTGGACGTTGTGACTTAGACCATGTAAAACATGGTCACACCAACCCACCTAAAGTCATCAGATAAGCACTGCAAACACATAAACCAGACCCCCACATTCTACCCCAGTGATTACCGATCCCCGCTCACCCCCATAAAAATATTAATCACAATTTTAAAATTCAGCCTCCAGACCATCATCACCTGGCCGCCTGGCATAGGAAAGCCTAGTCATCCAGCAAAGAGGCAGCTTAAGTCATCTTGGGGGTGGGTTAGGGACCCATAGAGAGGAGGACCCATGCCCATAAGCCCCTGTAATCACTACATTGATACTTAAATATGTGCACTCCTCTATATACCCCCCAAACCCATTTGTACTGGCATATGGCTCCTGCAGCCATAAGGGCTATTGGGGTGGTAGATAAATGGGTCTAGGGGATTCTGGAGGTGGTTTGGGGGACTCACCGTGACCTATAAGGGAGCTGTAATGAGGAGAAGCCATGGTACCCTTTTTGTGAAGTTCACAGCAGTGCCCTGTAAGGTACCCCACTATTTAGGTGGCATGTCTGGGTGTGCAGTCCATCACTTTGCAGACCCCTCCCACGTCCAACAGAGCTTGTTCTAGGCATTTTGGACTTGGACGAAAAGTTGGACGAAAATGTGGTATAAAGATAGACGATTTAGTGGCTTGGACGATCAGATCTGCAGGACATGTTTCGAAAATGTGTCTTAAGCTGTTTTTTACTTTGGACGACTTGCGAATTGGACGTAAATGGACTTAGACGTTCCTTTCAATTATGCCCCTCTAAGTGTCTTAATAAAACATGTAATTAGACAAATGGACCAACTTCAGACAGTAGGAGAGGAAGGGAAGAACTACAATTGTAAAAGAAAAGTGAAACATAAAAGGAAAATACAATAGGTTAGGGTAAAAAGTAATAAAATTTAAGAGTTTTGTCCTTCAGAGGCCAGTTATTGTCCATAGGCATCCTGGAACAAGAATGTTTCTTTATGCATATGTACTGGCAAATTTCCAGTGGAACTTGGTTATATCCTTGTGACTCCTATTATTAAAAATTCTAAGAAGTCTGTCTTCCTTTTACATACCCATTTTAACCCTCTTTAACTCCTTCAAAAATCAGTACTGTTTCGTTGTCTTTCATGCTTTCTGTAGCTCTCTGGCCCTCATCTAATCTTTAGTCCCCATTGTCCTCCCTAATCTCTCCTTAGTTTTATAGTCCCAGCTATAATAATAATAATACCTTTTATATATTGCAATACCACAAATAGTTTAGAGCAGTTTACAGAGGAAGAGACTGTATACAGGTATATTACAAAAAACTTTCAAAATTACATTAAAATGGTAAGATTAATCAAATTTTTCCTGGAAGTGTTTTAGAAGTACATCAAAGTAGAAATGGAGTCAGAGAAATTTGTCAAAGAGATAAGTTTTGATTGACTTCCTAAAAGTATAGTAAGAAAGAGCGTTTGAGATAAAGTTGGTTAAACCTTTATTCCATTTGCCTGCTTGGAATGATAATGTTCTTTTTTTATTATTTTATTTATTTTACAATTTTCAATTACAGTCAAGTTAACACTTGTACAGAAAGATAAAGTTAAGCAGCAAATAAAGTACAATATAAATTATATCCTACTAACCCACTAGTCCGAGATAACTTAATATAGCTTAACTTTAACTCAAGTCCTCAATAATAGAACCAAAATGTAGAAATCAGCGAGACAATAACAAGAAATTAAAATGAAGATAGATAGAATAACGGTTATTGGCTGAGACAGGAAATCAAAATCTATGAGTGTTTCAAATATCCACTCCTTTTTTCAGGAGAGCGGCTGACAGGAAGGTTGTCAGTTGACTAGGATCAAAGAAAACATATTTTTGCGATTGATATACTATCACACATTTGCATGGGTGACGAAGAAAATAGGTCGCCCCAAGAGAAATAACTCCCAGCTTTAACAACAAAAATTCACGTCATCATTTTTGTGTATCTTGTGACAGATCTGGATACATTTGTATTTTATACCCTAGAAAGTCTTTCTGTTTATTCTTGAAGAAAAGTCTTAATAGCCAATTCTTGTCTGGAGTTACAGCAACTGTAAGAAGAAGTGTTGCTGGCTTTGCAAATTTGCTATCTGAAAGTTCCAAAATTGTAGAAATATTAAGTACTCGTTGACCATCTTCTTCCTTTAACTTTTCTTCCCTTTTTATTGGTAAATAATACACTTGGGTAATTGGCGGTAGCAATTCCTCAGAAATTTCCAATATCTCCTTCATATAGCGTTTCAACATATCTCTAGGAGTTACTGCTGCTACTCTAGGAAAATTAATTAGTCTTAGATTATTATTAGGAGAGAAATTTTCTAAAGACTCCAATTTTCTCCTTAAATTAATGTTATTTCTCACAAGTGTTTTAGTAATTTGTTTAGAAAGTTTCAGTTCTTGGGAAGATTTCAAAGTTGAATTTTTTAAATCTTGTAAGTCAACTTTATTATTCTTAATTTCCTTTTCTTGAGTATTAACTTTATGCTCTGAGAGATCTGAGGATTAACAGATTTAGCCAAATTCGCCACTAGATCCCAAATGGCCTCAAGAGTTACCTTTTGGGTTTTTTTTTAATGTAAAGAAGAATTTTTTTTTTAGAAACAATATCCTCACCAACTGAGATTCCTTTGTGGCTGCTGGTCTCCTGCTCACATATCAAATGTGGTGCTGGTAAGACCCCAGGTTCCAAAGGGACACCCTGCAAATGCGGAGAGTCCCACTCCAAGGTCCCCTGCATGTTGCCACCAGCCTCGGGAAAGAGTCTCACATCGACTCCCGATGGTTCCTCGACCCGCAGGGAACTTGCACCCTGGGGAAGAGGGGGAGGCACTCCAGCATCAGGGCTCAAGGTGGTTTCCGGGCCCAAGGACATTGCTTCAGCCTTGCCCCAGTGCGTCTCCAGCAGGTGACCCGATGCTCCAGCGATGTCCTGCATTCGACGCAGAAGCCGATCCATACTGCCAAAAGTGGTCGGTCCGGACACCGCAAGGCTCCAGCGGCATTGCGCCCTCTCCGCTTCGGCATGTAGAGGTAATTTTAATATAGTAATAAAAATTTGGAGAGCTTCTGAACCGAAGCGCTCAGCCAAGCCTTCAATCCACCATCTTGGTTCTCCAACTCTTATGGAATGATAATGTTCTATCAAGGAATCTCTTGTAGATACAGCTCTTCAAGGATGGGAAAGTGAATAAGTAGGCACTATGTGTACAAGTTGTGCCTGAAAAATCAAAATGATGAGATAGATAGATTGGGAATGAGCCTGTTATGGTTTTGAAGCAAAGGCAAGCAAATTTAAAAATAACCCTTGCTTGCATGGGTAGCCACTGTAGTTTTTTATAATATGGGCTTACATGATCCGATTTCATGAGACTGTAGATGAGACAGACTGCAGCGTTCTGAATGATTCTCAGTCATTTGATGGTTTTCTTAAAAGATCCCAAGTATATAATATTGCAATAGTCTAAGATACTTAAGATCAAAGATTGAACAAGCAGTTGAAAAGAGAAGTCAAAATAGTGTTTTATGGTACGGTCTCCATAAAGTCAATATTCGGTCCAAGATGACACCCAGGATTTTGATGGTAGAATTAATTAGGTGGTCTGACCCATTTAATCTCAAAGAGTTATTCGTGATCTTGTTATTAGGACTTGCCAAAAAGAACTCAGTTTTATCAGAATTCAGTTTTAATTTAAATTGTGTAGTCCATTGTTCTATCTTAGTAAGGACAGATGAGATGAATTGTTCCGTCTCTTGAGTCAGTGAGGTTATGGGAATAATAATTGTAATGTCATCCGCGTATATATATGATTTCAATTTTAAATTGGATAACATATTTCCCAATGGTGCCATATAGACATTGAAAAGTGAAGGGGAGAGTGGGGAGCCCTGTAGAACTCTGCAGGGATTACACCAAGCCTGAGAGAAAGTTCCTTCGCTGTAAACCTGGTAGATACGGTTTTTTAAGAGACCCATAAACCAATTTAGTACCTGTCCAGAAATGCCAATGGAATTAAGGCATCTGAGCAAAATGTCATGATCAACAAGGTCAAAGGCACTACTCAGGTCGAACTGCAGAACCAGTGCATTTTTTCTCAGGGAAAACATATGGAAAAGATGATCAGTCATGGAAGCTAAAATTGTTTCAGTACTATGATTTGTATGAAAACCAGACTGAGAGTCGTGTTGGATGTTGAACTTCTCTAAATATTTCATGAGATCAATGTTAGCCAGTCCTTCCATTAGTTTAAGAAAAAATGGTGTGTTGGCAATAGGTCTGTCAAGGAGACAGCTGGCAGTCAAGGAGACAGACTTCTTAGAATTTTTAATAATAGGAGTCACAAGGATATAACCAAGTTCCACTGGAAATTTGCCAGTACATATGCATAAAGAAATCCAATTAAAGAGTTCAGCCTTGAAGTCAGTGTATCTCAAACTGTGTGCCTCCTGAGATTCCAAGTGTGTCGTGGCACACTGAGGAGGAAGAGAGGTGCCTGCCTACAGACTTCCCTATGCGGTACAGTGTCAGTGCTGCCTGATTTGTCAAAGGTCTGCATGTTTCTCCCTTCTCTCTAGTGTCCTCCGGCTTCTCCCTGGCCTCCCAGTCTCACCTATAAGCTAATTACAGCAGCCTGCAGAGGATCGCTGGTAAGTAAAATGATTTTATTTTCAATATAGTGATTGAAATGTGTCAGTTTTGAAAATTTATATTCGCTATGTATATTGTGTGTATATGAAAAATGAATGGAAAAAATTGCATTACAATTAGTAAAGAGGATGGGATCTGGGGCAAAGCTTGGGTGGGCCTAGGGAGGTCTGTGGTTGGGGTACTCAGTTGATATTTGTTAGACTTAGGTGGTATTTAGCTTGAAGTAGTTGAGAAACACTGCTGTAGGCAATCAGTTGGTGCCAATGCCTCTCCTTCTCTCTGGCCCTCTTCCCTCACCCCCTACTGGCATCTCAGGGCCCATATGGAGGGCCTCTGCACATGCATGGACGTCATGATGATATCACGCATATACATGATGTCATCACGGTGATGTCCGCGCACTTCTAGGTGCCTCAAGCCATTGTCACTACCTTTAGTGTGCCCCGGCTTGAGAAAGTTTGAGAGACACTGCTCTAACCCCCTCTTCTACAAAACCGCGCTAGTGGCTGCCGCACAGCAACAGCCCCAAAGCCCTTTAACCTTTTCCTGTCGTGTGTCCCGGATGACGGGACATTCTAAAAATGTCATTGCCATCATGGATAAACAGTCTGTATGGACTAATAAAGAGCCAGGAACACAAAATATTTGAATTTACAGACTTATGACTTATTTACATTATGTTTACAATAGCCTTAAATGATAACAGTGAATAATACAAAACTTTGCTAAAATAATTACGATTTGAACAATCGTAACGTAAAATTTATTATGATAGGAAAAGGTTAAATCTCTTTGGGCTTTGGGGCCATTTCCTTGCAGCAGCAGCCGCTAGCGCGGCTTTGTAGAAAAGGGGGTAAGTCTACATTTTACACTTAACCTTCCTATACTCAGAGATGTAAAGTCTGTTTTCTTCTGGTCTCCTACCCAATTCTAAAGTCTCCACCTAACTGTGTTCTTGATCTTCTGCATCCACATATCTTCATATCAGCCTGCCTGCTTCTTTTTCTCCATTAAGAACATAAGAGCATAAGTGTTGCCTACTGGGAGAGACCAAAGGTCTATCAAGTTCAGAATCCTGTCTCTGTGGCCATTCAGGTCATAAGAACCTGGCATATCCCAAAAGAGTAAAACAGATTTTATGCTGCTTATCCTAGAAATAAGCAGTGGATTTCCCCAAGTCCATCTTAATAATAGCTTATGAGTTTTCTTTTAGGAAATTGGCCAAACCTTTTTTTAAACCCTGTTAAGCTATCTACTTTTACTACATTCTCTGTAAACATATTCCAGAATTTAATTACACACTGAGTAAAAAAATATTTTCTCTAATTTCTTTTAAATTTACTACTTAGTAGTTTCATTGCATGCTTCTTAGTACTTATATTTTTGGAAAGAGTAAACAAACAATTCACTTCTACCCATTTCACTCTACTCATTATTTTACAGACCTCTTTCCAGAGCCGGATTTTCCTATAGGCTAACTGGGCTTCAGCCTAGGGCCTCAAGATCAAGAGGGGCCTACATTCAAATTGTTAGCAAAATTAAAATTACACTATTCTAAAAACAGTGAACACTAAAACACTGAACCGAAAATAAGGAGAAATTCTACGCATATGACTAATAAACAAACATAAAAATGTATTGGGTAAGATCAACGCATTCGGCTCATTGGGTCTACTAGATTGCACTAAAGTATAGTTCATACGTTCACTGATTGCTATGGCAAATATTGACGTGCCTTATGCTACTAAGTTCTGGTTTGTTCTTGCATAAATAAAGTGCAGATTGGTGTAGACTGGAACAGACAAACGAACAGACCTATTGATATCCCGACGTTTGGTTATATTCGTGTTACTTCGATAATATGAAACACGTGTTAATGTTATTAGAAAAGATTCTTATTTTAGGATTGCTTACACGATCATTTGATTCTCGCCTTTTGAGTTCAGTAGGTTCAATACTTTAGTGAAGTGTTTATAGACTATTGAAAATTTTTTTTGTGACAATATCTTCATTTCGCGGAATTCTAAGTAAGTTCTTAACATGTTTTAATTTGCATATTTTAAAATGTATATTACGTGCTTTATTTTATATTTTCATGATTATATCATAAATAATAAAATCCTAGAGCGCGCATGCGCTGTTGAAATATCGTGAGTCCTGGTGGCATGAGGTGTGCTTCTGTGTTACACCTCATGGCGCCTGCGCCAGCGACTCATCAAAATTCAGCCGGGGGTGGGGAATCCGAATTGCACACGTGCTCCAGCTCTGGATTGGATCCTGCTGCTCCTCTCTTCCATCCCCCACCCCTTTCCCGGCTCTGGAGGGGAATCGGTCTCAGCCCCGGGTGGGGGCGCGCACGCCGGTCCCCGGTCCGATCCTGCCTCCGGTTCAGGTTTTAAATGTATACTTGGATTGAATCAGTTCTTAAATAAAATAACTATTAACATAAAATTTAATATGATATACAATTTGATATTTTCTTTTTTGTGATCTGGATTTTGTTTGAATAAAGTTCCATTTTTGGTTTAGTTTAAGACTTAAAATTCATAATAATTCATACTTAAACTTTAAATGCAAATTATTATGAAATAAATTTATCTGAATTGAATTTGGTTTAATTTGATAGAAAATATGATAATTTTTATTGCGTATTTTATTTTCGTAGTCAAAGATTTTCATTATTTGAATTTTGTTTCTTTGTAAATGTGTGTTATGTTTAATTAGTTATTGTTACATGTACTATATATGGTGCTGAGAATAAATGTCCAAATAAGTGTTCTCGACTTTTTTTTTATTTATTATCCGTGTCACATTTTTTATAAAGGTTAGTACCAATAACAACATGTTTCATTTAACATATTGATATATATCACAGTAATGATGTATTTTATTATCTCTCATGTAATTTACAAACTTAAAAATGGGAGGTGAAAGGGCCTCTTAAGTGGAATAGCCTAGGGCCTCTTTTCATCTAAATCCGGCCCTGCCTCTTTCATGTCTTTCTTCAGTCATCGCTTCTCCAAGCTAGTCTTTCTTCACAGGGAACTTCACACCCCCTTTATCATTTTCATTGCCTTTCTCTGTACCTTTTCTAATTCCACTATGGGGCTCATTTTCAAAAAAAGAAAAATGTCCAAGGAGTGGCATAAAGGGGCAGATGGACATTTTTCTTGCCAAACCATTCCAATTTGCTATTTTTGAAACCCATTTTCTAGATAGATTTCTATGGTGGTTGTCTGCAGTAGTCATCTGATCAGTTTGGGCATGTTTTTGGCACTTATTCGTTGTTAAAACAGATCTAGTCCCAAACGTTCAGATTGTGCCCTGGACGTTTTCTAAAATGTTCAATTATTGCAGAAAAATATCCAAATCATAAGCCCGCTCTAGTCCTACCTAAACCATGCCTCCTTCAGATTTAGATGCACTTTTTTGTTTTTAGCATTTATATACCACTTATAACCTAAGTGGTGTATATTTAGGTACTCAAGCATTTTTCCCTATCTGTCCTGGCAGGCTCACACTCTATCTAATGTACCTGGGGCAATGGGGGATTAAGTGACTTGCTCAGGGTCACAAGGAACAGTGTGGGATTTGAACCCATAACCTCAGGCGCCATAACCCCTGCTTCTACCTGCTCCAACATTAGTATCTAGCCTCCAGACCCATCTCTAGTTCTTATCTGCCCCAGCAGTGCCATTGTGAACACTACAGTGGAAGTGTGTTTTCCCTCTCACCACTGTGCTGCTCTAGGTACCTGATAGGTTTGAAAAACAAAATAAGGCTGTTCCCAGTTACAGCAGCAGACTGAGAACCAGGAAAGCCCCAGAAAGGAATGATAAACCATGGTAGTTGTTGTAGGTGGGCAGACTGGATAGACCATATTGTCTTTACCATTATTTTCTATGGCTACCATTAAATAGTAACACTTTTTATTCTGTTTTAATATTCATAATGGAGTATCAGTTTCACCTCATTGTACATGAGTGTCATTATCCCTTTCTGAACATATAAAATTGTTCTTCTGACAGCATAATCTGTAATAAGATGCAGAAAGCACACAGAACATTTTAGTGAAAATTAAAGGCAAGAAGATAAAAAATGTTTATCCGTTCTTCATTTATCAAACATATTTATTTAAATGTACTTTAAAACACTGAAACACCCTTTCTCTATAAGAAATAGTGAGATAAACAGAATTATAAGGTGTTAAGCAAAGAAGAATACTAACTCTGAAAATATTTGAAATGTTATGATAAAATGGATGGACTATCCAAAAGTAGTGTTTTTGACACGTTAGTCCATTCGGGTAGATAGAATAAAATTCAGCAAACAAGCTGTAGGTGATTGTCTTTTTGCTGCACTAACTTAATACATTTGTGATTAACTTTCCAGAACTAAGCCTCTTTCATCAAATCAATGCAGCGTTTTCTCATCAGTCTTAAATGTTAAATACTATGTTTACTTGACGGATTTGCAAATAACATTTGGCTAAAAATATATTTCAGAGCTCTGAAAAGGGTGAATCAGTCCTTGTAAGACAATAATAAGATAGTACAAATCTAGTTTTTATGCAACTTGTGTCCTACCCAGTATTTTCAAGCATGAATTCACAAGTTTATTCTGATTCTGTAGCCAAGTGTCAACTTCTGTCTATTTATATACTTGTAATTTGAAAGGGCATTCTACAGTATGAGGACAAATTAAATGTCAACCTAATAAAACTAAGCAATGCATGATATAAAGCTGCTGAGCCAGTGCAGTCACCGTGGCCCAGGAAACAGGCAAGAGTGAAGCTCAAATTAACCTGTGCCACTGTGCCTTTTGACCGTGGCTAAGCTGTGTCTCATCAGCCTTTCATAATGCCTCCTAAAATATATCAAGAGGGCCAAGGATGCTGCAGCTGAATGGTAAAGCATAGCAGAACGCTTACTTGTGCGTTGTCTTGGAAATCCTAATTCTTTTAGGATGATGCATTATAGAGAAATTAAACAGCCCTTCCTCTTCTCAAACTGCCTGAGGCACGTGCCTTCCTCTTCACTAATTGCATCTTGACACAGCGTTGCAGCAAGGAATGCTGATGACTTTTTAACTGAGAATTACAACCTGTCAGGTTTAATCATCTCTGTGCACAGTACCTTTGCATTATCTAGCACCATAAGTACCTATCAAATATACAGCCATTTGTTTCCTTATTATTTTAATTGAGTTACCCAGTGAAAAAGGGAACTCTATTTCTGTGCCTCACCTTCTCCTCATTGATTTTTTTGTTGTTGTTTTTACTGTAGCTAGTTCCCATTTCTCATTCTTAACGCATTTGTTTACTCTTCAAGTTTTGTCTAAATCAGGGGTCTCAAAGTCCCTCCTTGAGAGCCGCAATTCAGTTGGGTTTTCAGGATTTCCTCAATGAATATGCATGAGATCTATGTACATACACTGCTTTCAATGCATATTCATTGGGGAAATCCTGAAAACCCGACTGGATTGCGACCCTCAAGGAGGGACTTTGAGATCCCTGGTCTAAATGTTCTGCAATGCCACTGGAGTCCTCTGCTGCATTTTATTTTCATTTGAACATATCAACTTTTATTGTGATACTATGATTTTTTTTTTTTTCGTAAATGCTTTTCAGAATCTGAATGTCCTTCCCTTTATTCATACACATTTGTTACACAAATCTACCGAATATATGCACAGACAGGTGGACAAGCAATATATGAAGAAACATTGGTGAATGCAGGGTGGACACATACATGCAGGCTATTGAGGGGACTGAGGGGGAGAAGAGGAGAGACAGGAAGACATGGAGAGAACTAAATTTTTAATAAATCAAAATTTGAAAGAAATGGAAAAAGGAAATCAGGGAGGGAAGAAGAAATGTTCTTAATTTGTGCTAGCTATAGGGCATGCACTTTCCCAATTTGTTTAAAATCTGATCAAGAGAAATGTAATCATGGCCAAATCACATTGACTATGGTGACAAAAATCTACTTGACAAATATTTTTTCCTCAATAACACACACATTAAAAAAAAATCTTTTTTTTTTTTCTTATAGGGACATTTCAAATATAGCTATCAATGGAACAGTACTTGCTTGGTTCAGATCCTATCTAACAGGTGGACAATAGTCCATACTGTTGGAAGTACCTGTGGGGGGTACCATAGGGATCGACACTGTCATCTATTCTGTTCATTAGCTATCTCAAGCCACTATCCAAGCTGATTTGGTCAATGGACACTCAGTTCTGCATCTATGTGGATGATGTCCAGCTACTCATACCCATTGAACCAGATTTATCTACAGCCCTGAATAAACTGACTACCTGTTTAATATCAGTTCAAGAATGGGCTAAAAACAAACAAACAAAAAAAATTCCCTGAACCCAAGTAAAACTGAGTTTCTATGGATCCCTAACACAAGTAGGCACCTTCCTGACATCAAAATATCTTTGGGAAATATGGATGACCCCTCAAATCACAAATCAAAAACATTGGAATGCAGCTAGATTCAACACTTACTCTGATCTCCCAAATCCAAGCAACCTTACGACAATTATGCTGCATCTCTCCTTACATTGAGAAGGCAAGTCTTATCTCAGTTGTGCATGCCAAGATAACATCAAGTCTGGATTACTGTAATGCATCAAGTCTGGATTACTGTAATGCACTTTACATTGGTCAGACTCCAAAGGATCTACATCAGCTCCAGTTGATTCAGAATGATGTAGGAAGACTAATAGAAGGTTGTAAACGACATGACCACATCACACCATTTTTGCAAAAACTTCACTGGCAACTAGTACAATAGAGGGCTAAATTTGTCTGATTTTCAAGATCCTCAAAGGAAATGGCCCAGAGTATTTGAAGAACAGGATCTCTCTCTACACATCTCTAAGATCACTAAGATCCTCTCAAGGAGTATCCCTAACCACTACCTATTTGAAGGATATCACATGATATCAAGTTTCTCCTGGAATGCACTCCCTGAAAGACTTTGCTTAACACAAGACTATATACCTCTACTTCAGAAAGCAGGTGAAAGCTTGGCTCTACAACCAGACCTTTAATGGAGTTAGGTGCCATCATCCCATGTTCAAATCTTAGCAACCCAATGAATTACAGATCTAAAAGAGATTGTTTTTGTGCTAGTCCAGTAATGTCCTCCAGAGTCATCCCCATGGCTGTTTTCAACATGTCCAGCCATCTGATCGCTGCAGGTCATCCTCTTTACCTAGTTCCTTTGATCTTTCTGAACATGATGTCATTCTCCAATGATCTTTCTTTTCTGACAGATTGACCAAAATAAAACAGTCATAACTTCATTATTTGGGCTTTGAGTGACAAAACCAGTTTGATCTCTTCCAGAATTGATTTATTCATTCTTCTGATGGTCCACGGCATGCATAAAATTCTTCTCTAGCATCAAAGTTTAAATGAGTCTATCTTCTTTCTGTCTTGTTTCATTAGTGTCCAGCTTTCACATCCATAATTGACCACTGAGAAAATGAGTGCATGGACAACTTTAGAGTGCTATTTTCTTGCCGTTGAATACTTTGTCAAAGTCTTAATTGAAGAGTGACCCAGTGCTATTCTG
This sequence comes from Geotrypetes seraphini, assembly GCF_902459505.1. NCBI lineage: Eukaryota > Metazoa > Chordata > Amphibia > Gymnophiona > Dermophiidae > Geotrypetes > Geotrypetes seraphini. The sequence continues at coordinate 218,641,751 of NC_047084.1, read as the reverse complement.
TGGAGTATTTTTTCCCTGCTAGTTGCTTTTTTGTTTAAGAAAGAGTCCAGGAAATTGAAATCCTTTACAGCTTCTATTCTATCGCCTTCAAGCTCAAAATCTTCATAATTTTCCATGTTCATAATTTTCATCTTGTTTATGTTCTCTTAATCCCATCTTATGACTTTTGGCTTTGACTTTTCTCAGTAGATATAGCATATCTTCTTTGCTGCTGGTGATGAGTGTTATATCATCTGCATATCATAGATTGTTTATGTTTTGGCCACCATCTTTGAAACCAATGCTCTCTTCTTCCAAATTTGCTTTTCTGAAGATGGCTTCACTATAAAGGTTGAACAGGTAAGGTTACAAGATGCATTCTTACTTGAAGCCACATTTTATTGGAAACCAATCAGTGTTGCCATATTCTGTTTTCATTGCAGCTTCTTGATGTTTGTAGAGGCTCTTTATCAACCGAGTTATGTATTTGGTATTCTCATTTGTGTAAGAGTTCTCCATAGTTTATCATGACCTACACAGTCAAAAGCTTTGCTGTATTCGATGAAGCAAAAGTATACAGTAGATCTAACATTGGCAATAATGTCTATTGTTCCTCGACCTTTTCTGAAACCTGAACTTCAAGTAGTTCTTGTTCAACGTATGATTGAAGCCTTTGTTGTATTTTCAGCAATATTTTGCTGGCATGTGAAATTAATGCAATCATTCTGTAGTTGTTATAGTCCTTGGTGTCACCTTTCTTCGGTATAGGTATAAACAGTGATCTTCTCCAATTGGTTGGCCATGTTTTTTTCTTCCAAATCTGTTGACACAGTTGAGTCAGGATCATGATAGCATCTTCTGGGCCCTTGATTAATTCAATTGGAATACGATCAATACCATGTGATTTGTTTTTTGATAAAGCTTTAATTGCTGGTTTGACTTTTTCTTTTAAAATATCTGGTTCTTCTTCGGCATCAGTTTCCAGTTCAATTTCCCCAATGTTATCCTCATTGCCTTTTTAGTAAATATTTTCTGTATATTGTTTCCTTCTCTTTTTAATACTTTCTGGATCATTCAATATCATTCCATTAGCATCTTTAAGCATCCCCAATTGAGGCTGCATTTCTACCACAATCTTTTAACCTCCTAATATGCTAATTTGGTTTTTCTGTTTACATGTTATTGACCTTTAATGGAAGATGTAACTAATTTGCTAGTCACACAACATACACACACACACATACACACAAAAAGTGATGCTAGCTGCAGGATATGTTTATTAACTCCTATCCTAGTGGAGAAAATTTTCAAGCACCATTCTGACCTCCTGTTCAACTTTCTTTAAATTAGTCCCCTTATTTTCTTACTCCTGTTACTCTATCTTTTATCTATGTGCGCTATCTTTGCTTATACCCTATGCTCTCTATTAAAATGTTTTATCACATATTGTCTTGACATTGTAATGTAGCATAAATTGTATTGTTATTTGAATATTTTTACTGTGTTGTCTACTGCTTATGTTTGACTTATTTTTGTTGTACACTGTATTGAGTGAATTCCTTCATAAAGATAATAAATAAATCCTAATAAAATATTAAGAAATAAAAAAAGAAAAGACATCAAAGTTAGTAGAGTGACCCATTACCATCAGTAGAAGAGAAGTACATTGGGTAAAGCCTTTCCAAGGTGTCAGCACAACGAGGTGCACTTTGTGGATGTCACCTGATGTAATACAGGAGGTGTTTATAACCAGAGCTGCAATGTTGAAGGAGCTCACCCAAAGGGGTTTAACCTAAGGGGCAGGCTGTGATCCTTAGAAGTCCTATTGGAGATCTTCTAGAAAACTGGTAGAACTCTGGATTTGATTTTTTGATGTGGAAGTATATTGAAAATCTAGTAAGTGTTTGTTGTTTCATTTTTGATTTCTCTGTGTTGGCATTTGTTCTTGAAATGCCCGTGGGGTAAATTTAATCCTTTGGTCATGTGAACACCAGTTGTGACTTGGCCATAGATGAATATTTGGTTCCAGATTTTTGGTAACTCCAAATGTGAAAGCTGAATCTTATCTTTCAGATGGAGCTTGAGATGGAAGGGAGGGATCCTGTTGAGTTGTCCTGTGGCTATGGGACTCATTTTCAAAACAGAGACATCCATAAAACAGCAAGTTTCAAGTTTCAAGCAAAAATTGGCATTTGGACATTTGGATTGCCAAAATGTTTAAATCTCTATTTTCAAAGCTTACTTTCTAGATGTTTTTCTAGCTATTTATTTCCAGTGCATCTAAATCTCAAGGGGCAAGTTAGAGGCATGTTTATGGTGGGAATAGATGGACTTGGACATTTTTCAGTGATAATCAAACATTTCACAAAATGTCTAGGGCACCATTTAGATGTTTCGGGCTAGACCTGCTTTAAAAATGAATAAAGGTCTAAAAGGTCCCCAACCTGACAAGATAGCCACTGGATACATGAATGCATGACCCCCACCACACTTCTCCAGGGGTCACTGACTCCCTATCACCCCCCCCCCCCAAATGTGTGAATGAAACAGTATATACCTGCCTGTATGAACAGTCCTATTAGAGCAGCAAGCATGTTCCTGGAGTAGCCTAGTGGGCAGTGTAATTAATCATAGACATATGGACTCAAGCCCATATCCCACATTGACTACTACACTTATGGTGGAATATATGAGACTTCAAAAAATCCACCCAAATCCCATTGTACCTAAATATAGGTGACACCTGTAGGCATAAGGGCTATTAGTGTGGTGTACAGTTGGGTCCAGAAGGTTTTAGGTAGGCTTTGTAGGGCTAACCATACAATATAAGGGGGTTGTGGTGAGATGTGTACTTGTGCTTTTTTATGTGAAGTTCACTAAGTCCCCCCTTAGGTGTTCCACTGCTCTGTTGAGACGTCTTTGTGGCCAATATACTAAAACTGCTGGACCCTCCCATATCCCAATGGCTTATTTTGTGCATCTTTCTTTGTGGACGTTTTGCTTTTCAAAAATGTCCAAAAAAGATAGACACACTAAGGATGAACACATATAGAAATTCCATTTTCAAAAAAGATAAATTGATATTTTGCAGCTTTGAAAATGGACATTTTTCCTAACTGGTTTTTGGACATACTTCACAAAATGTCCAAAATACCCCTGCACATCTTCTAGAGTACTGCCTAATTTGTTTTTATTTTCTTCAGACTTTAAGTCTTCCCCTCTTCAGAATATTTCATTGAAAGGTTAATATCCAAAATCCCTATCCTCTATTGCCCTATCTTCAAAGCAGCAAGAAAAGCTACAACCAAACCTGAATACTTTAGACCAGTGGCAGGAATCCCATGGCTAGCAAAATTAATCAAATTCTGCATCAACTTCCAACTGGCAGATCATTTACACAATGTAGAAGCGCTACATAATACACAACATGGATTTAGATCCATGCATAGCACTGAGTCCCTGCTACTGGAACTAACGTCAAAGGCCAAATCATACCTTAACAAGGGCACACAAGCAGTCCTCCTACAATTCGACATCTCTGCAGCATTCGATGCGGTAAACCAGGGGTAGGCAATTCTGGTCCTCGAGAGCCATAGGCAGGTCAGGTTTTCAGGATACCCACAATGAATATGTATAAGAGATGCAAATCTATCTCATGCATATTTATTGTGGATATCTTGAAAACCTGACCAGCCTGTGGCTCTCATAGACTGGAATTGACTACCTTTGCAGTAGACCATTCACTCCTAATGTTCAGACTAAGTGAGCTAGGCATACAAGGCACTGTTATTTATTCAATTAATGTTTATGTAAATCCAGAAAAACAGTTCTTGGCCCTGACAACAGCAATTCTATCTAGCTAAGTTATCACACAGTTTTAATTATTTCCAATTAGCATCAATAATTGCTCAACAAGATCCCAATTATCAGCGCTAATTGACTCATAATTAAATTAAATAGTGAGCGCAAATTGGGTACGTGCCCAAATTTGCACTCAAACAATTTATAGTACTTTTTATAAAATTTGGGGGATTAAAGTATTGGCAAACTAGTATGGGGAAGTTTGCATGGTTGCTGTCCATGTAGTATTCTTTATGGGTATTAAAGCCGGACTTCAGTTATCAGTGCTGTCAGTCTTGAAATTAGTACAGTGGTACTTCGGTTTACGAGTGCACCGGTTTGCGAGTGTTTTGCAAGACGAGCAAAACATTCACAAAATCGGCGCCTCGGAAACCGAGCGAGGCTCGATTTACGAGCGCCCCCCAGCGATCCGGCACCCTCCCCCCATGATCTGGCACTCTCCCCCCGCAATCCAGCCCCCCCCCTCATGATCTGGCACCCCCCCCCCCGCCGCGAAGAGAGCGTGAACTCGCAGGCCGTGAGCATGCGCAGATGCTCAAGGCCCACCAAGAAGAGGAGGCTGATCTTTGGGCACCGGCACCAACGCACAGGATATGCCGGTGCCGGTGCCCAGGTCCAGAAGACGGTATGAAGTGGCGGGGGTGTGCCCAATCGCGGCGGGGAGGGGGTGCCCAATAGCGGGGGGATGCCGGATCACGGGGGGGGGAGGGTGCCGGATCGCGGGGGGGCCTTCGGAGGGAGCAATGCCGGTTCTTGTGTGTGTGTGGGGGGGAACGTATCAAAGCGAGTTTCCATTATTTCTTATGGGGAAACTCGCTGTGATAAACGAGCATTTTGGATTACGAGCATGCTCTTGGAACGGATTATGCTCGTAATCCAAAGTACCACTGTACTAACAAATGTCTAGTGCATCAGAAATACAGAAGACTGATAGCACTGGAAACTGAAGTTCTGTTTTTATAAATAAGAGAGGTATAAATTGTATAGCCTGTTTCGCTGCCTAAGCTGAATATAAAATAGTAGAGAATGACAACAGGACAAATTTTTCCCCATTCTCGCGTGTTTGAGGCTTGTGTAGCTGAGGACGGAGTTTGCAGGAATGGGGCAGGGGCAGAAAAAGAACTCTCTGGGATGGGATGGGAAAATGAGTTCCCGCAGGGATGGGGAAAATTTTGTCCCCGTGTCATTCTCCATAAAATAGGCCCAGCCTACATTACTGGATAAGCAGCAGAACAGGGTGGACCACCGGAGCCAGGGCCTAACTAACCTTCCACTCTGCACAGCATTAGCAACTAGGAAGCTTGAAGGACAAAACAGAATGAAGGGCGATCCTCAAACTGTTAAACCTTTTACATAAATTATATTGATGGCAATGGCATCATCAAAATTTGTTTCAAGAGCATTATACAGTATGTTCTGGAATTATCAGATAATAATTTTCCCCTTTAGGTGGCACAATTGGTCTTTGTAAATCTTTTTGCCTTCTTGAAGAAGTTTAGTTTCTAAATGAACTTTAACTTTTCTTGTTTGAAGTCTCTAATCTAATAATGATGAATATGTTCACTTTATCTATCTATATCTATATATGTATGCATGTATAAAACAACCAAGTGTGGCACAGTGGTTAAAGCTACAGCCTCAACCCCATGCTGCTCCTTGTGACCCTGGGCAAGTCACTTAACCTTCCCCCCTCCCCATTGCCCCGGGTACATTGGCTAGATTGTGAGCCTGTAGAAACAGATGGGGGGAATATTTGAGTACCTGAATAAATTCATATAGACTGTTCCGAGTTCACCTGGGAGAACGGTATAGAAAAATAAGTAAAAATGCATGCTCTTTTATGAATGTATGCATTCAGAAATTCCCTCCACAGCATAATTTATTTACATTATTTTTTAAACTAAACATCTCTCAAATGAATAAATAAGTAAATGAAAGGGTATAGATTATTTTACAAAAATGAGTGCTATTTAAATTCTGCAGCAGGTGGGTCTCATACATCCATCTTGACCTTAATGGTATTTAATTGTATACAATAGACTTAAATGAGGAGTGAGCTGAGTATGGTCTGTTCTTGGGCTTCTGGCTGAGACTGTTGAAACCTGTACACAATGGTTATGTAACATTGTGACAGCCGAAAAGTTGTGCAGAGGCCATTTCCAGTGCGTACTAACTGGTGGCAATTTAGATATACAGTATGTTCCATGAAGTAGCCAAGAATGGTGAAACAGTGGCCATTTTAGATTGTAAGCTCTTTCGAGCAGGGACTATTTTCTTACTCTTTGTGACTCTGTGCAGCACTGCGTACGCCTGATAGCATTATAGAAATCATTAATAGTAGTAGTAGTAGTAGTAGTTATGGTGATTTATTCATATGATGATGTTTAGGGCTGAGAAGAAGACATTACAAGACATTAGTTAAATACAAAACTGAAAATATCCAGGAGAATTTTTTTTTAGATCACTGATGCCTTTGTTGGAAGTTGATTTCCATTGGCCTGCATTTATTTCTCTGTCTTGATTTTGGACCCTGTAATTTCCTTCTACTGCATAAGGCTTCCAATTAAATCAGTTCAAGAGCTGGTGTAAGACTTTGGGCTCCTTTTACAAAGGTGTGCTAGCGTTTTTAGCGCACGCTATAGTATGCGCTAGCTGAAAAATTGCCACCTGCTTAAAAGGAGGCGGTAGCAGCTAACGCGTGTGGCATTTTAGCGTGTGCTAAGCGCACGCTAAAACCGCTAGCACGCCTTTGAAAAGGAGCCCTTTATTTGCAGTTAACTTAGGAAACATTTTTTCCTTTATTATTTATCCCCTTCCAATTTACTGTATGCAGTAATTGAAATGGCAGTTCTGAGCCAGGATACATGCAACAAGATTCATTCCAGAACATGTAGTCATGCACCCCAAATTCAGCCACTAGTCCATCCACCCCAGCCTCTGTGAATGCTGCTTTTGTATCATCTTCAGTCCTGAAAAAATCCAGGGAGTGAAAGACCTGACTCAAGAATCAATTCCAGCATTGGCTAACCCTCTCACCATTGCTAGAGGAGCTGTAAAACATGACTAAGATGGGATACTGTGTGTGTACAGCCCAGTGTAACGGAAGCTGCTAAAAGTGAATCCTGATAAAAAATAAATGTCAAACAGTGCAAAAGTTCCCTCCTTAAAGTTCAATATATCATCACTACACACATATTATCTCAAGTTGTCCTCCAAACCGTAATTGAGTTCTAACAATTCGTTTCAACATATGTTCCCTTTGTTTTATCAATTTTTATGTTTCTATTATGTCTTTAATGATCTTTTACCGTTGCTATCTATAAGCTTCTCAAATAGTGCAGTATAGGACAACTTGGTATGTACACGTTCCTACCATCTATCCTATGATTTTTATTTGTTTCCTCGTAACCATCTTTCCTCTACAGCAGGAGTGCCCACACTTTTTTGACTTGCGAGCTACTTTTAAAATGACCAAGTCAAAATGATCTACCAACAATAAAATTAAAAAAAACCACAATGCACACTGTACGCATAGAATTGTTAAATATTATTCCTATTCCGGGGTTTTTTCAAAGAGGTCAAAGCAGATGACTCTATGCACAGTAACAACCATACAAAAATAGACAAATACCCACCCCCTCCCTTTTTACTAAACCACAATAGCATTTTTTAATGCAGGGAGCTGCGCTGAATGCCCAGCACTGCTCTCGACGCTCATAGGCTCCTTGCGCTAAAAAACACTATTGCGGTTTAGTAAAAGGGGACCATATTGTAAAATATAGACAGCAGATATAAATTCAGACACATTTTGATCACTAAATTTAAAATAAAATCATTTTTCCTACCTTGTCTGGTGATTTCATGAGTCTCTGGTTGCACTTTCTTCTTCTGACTGTGCATCCAATCTTTCTTTCAGCCTGTATGCTTCCTCTCCTCCACACCTCATTCCCTCCCCCAACTTTTTCTTCCTCTCTCCCTGACCTTTCTTTCTTTCTCTCTTCATGCCCCCTTTCTTTTTTTCCTGTTTCTCTTCTTTCCTTCTATCTCCCTGCCTGCCCCCTTTCTTTCTTTCTCCCTGCCCTTCCCCAAGCCACTGCCACTGCCGCTGCCATCAGGGAACAGGACTCAAATGCCACTAATGGCCACAAACACGCCCCAAAGCCGACGCCGACGCTGCCCCATGCTCTCTTTGCTTCGGGCCGATCAATCTTCCTCTCCCTGACGTCAATTCTGCTGTCGGAGAGGAAATTCCGCCCAGCCAGGCAGCGATTGGCTGGCCCAAACTTCTTCTCCGATGGCAGAATTGAAGTCGGGGAGAGGAAGATTGATCTGCCCGATAGATCGCCAAGGCAAAGGGAGTCCTGGATGATCGACTCACTTTGCCTTGGCGAGCTACTGGTCGATCACGATTGACCTATTGGGCACCCCTGCTCTACAGTAATCTTCAAACCAACACATTTAAATATATTTGGTAAAACATCAGCATTCACTTTTATGCTCACTTCTCACAAGTAATTTTTCCATACACCATTTCGGATATTTCTCTTCATCACTTTGGTATTCATTATTCCCCACACGATTTTTCACTATCCTTCATACCATTGGCCAATTTTCACCGTTAGTTCACCATACACAGGTGGCACACACGCCATAGTTAATTCTCAAACTTTGCTTATTTTTCAATAGGACCACTGAAAAAGGAGAATTTCTCTGAAACACGGACTGTGTTGGGTCCGGTCCCTATGCACATGAGAGCCATCATTTGGATTATATTTTATTGACTTTTAATAACATTCCTGCGACTTGTACATCCTTCTTTGAAGTCTCTTTTTATTTTTGGGTTGACTTGATTACTGCAGACTTGTTGGATTTTTCTTTGTTTTTGCTTGGGATACCCATTAGGAATGCCATCATTTTGAAGTCTCCAATGACCTCCCAAGCATACTTCAAGGCACCTAGTAGGGGGTCTTGATGCTATTGTAATCCTCTTTGAGGTATACGTAGTATGCCAGTGGAAGAGATGGGTACTTGTTCCTGTTATGGAGCTGCACAGCTTTGATGCTCCTGGATGAGCTGTCAGAGAAGAAACACCACTCTTTCAGGATACAGGCAATTCCAGTCGCAATGGGGATATCAATTGCCCTTCTAAGTATAACCAATCAGGGAGGATCCAATACATACCCTGGCACATTATACAGGCTTGATGGTAGCTATAAAACTATATACTCATCACGACGTGGCCACCCGAAATGTAATCTAAGATCTTAGATTACATTTCGGGTGGCCACGTCATGATGAGTATATAGTTTTGAGGGATTGTGCCCTGAGGAAACCTTAACAGGGTGAAACATGTTGGCGACTCTGTCCCTCTTGGCTAACCACCCAAGTTAAGTAAACTATACTATTTATTTAACTTATTTAACTTATTCAACGTATTTATTGAAAATATACAAAAAAAGCATTGCACTTTTCATTTTACCAGAGACCCAATGACGATTGGGGGCATAAATCCAACAGTTATGAAAGTTTATTGAACTGTTGGTGGCACCTCTGAGGGCCTGGAGAATATACTTGATAAATCACATTGAAATAGGAGGTATTCAAGGGAGGTTAACACATACCGTCCCTGTTGCTGCACCATAGTACTTATCCTTCTATAGAGATTACATCTGAAGCCTTGATATACCAATTTATTATGACAAAATGGTGTGACAGGTAGATCGGGGATGAACCTGTTAAGGTTTTGAAGCAAAGGGAGGCAAATTTGAAGATGACCTTTGCCTCCATTGGCAACCAGTGAAGTTTTCTGTAGCATGGGCTTACATGGTCCGACTTTTTGAGACCACTGGTTCAGATTTTTTACATTTCGTGTTGGCATACTGGACTAAGGGCTGCAAAGATCACAGGCTGCAAATACAAATCCTGGACAGAACCTTCATGTACCAAGCAAACAGACAGCAATCCTGGCTGGGAAACTGCATAAATGAAGCCAAAGAGCACTACAACGCAAAAAAACCAAAACAAACAAACTACTCTATTTGACAATTTTATTACCTAAACAGATGACCTTCTCTCACTATGTTATTTCCCCACTGCAATCCCTGATGAAATCTCTCAGGTATCTCCAACCTCTCATATTTTCCTTCCCCATATAACCCCATTCTCTTATGTAACTTTTCTCTCCATGCATCTGTAATTCTGTAATTCCAATCTCTTATGTAACATTTCCTCTTAATGCATTCTGTAATTCGCTGATTGTCCAGCCTTCTTTCAATGTGAACCGCCTAGAAGTCGTTTGATTATGGCTGTATGGAAAAATAAAGTTATTATTATTATTATTTTAGAAAAGCGTTCTAGGGCCTTAATGCGCGGAATAGCGTGCGCTAAAATGCCACGTGCGCTAGCCACTACCGCCTCCTTTTGAGCAGGTGGTAGATTTTTGGCTAGCGCGCACTAATCCGGTGCGTGCGGTAAAACCCATAGCACACCTTCATAAAAGGAGCCCTAAATACGAGTATATACTCATATCTTCTGAATCTGAATATGCCTAACTTTCATTGTCATTTTGGGGATGAATTTGCACATCTAGTTGACCACACACTGGGCCTGATTCTATTTCATCTAGATCAGTGTTCTTCAATCTTTTTACACCCGTGGACCGGCAGAAATAAAAGAATTATTTTGTGGACCGGCAAACTACTAGGACTAAAATTTAAAAACCCCGTTTACGCCCCATCTCTGTGAGCTCGGTCCCCGCAAACCATCTGATCCCATCTGCACAAGCCGCAATTATGATTTTATATTGAACGTATTTTATTAAAGTATAAAAAGAAACAATATTCTGAACAATTGTGATTTTATAAATACAAATATACAGAGCACGGACCAACAAAACCCCTGTCTCCCCTCCCCTTCACATATATCCCCTATACTATCAAGAAAACTGAACAAGCCAAGTTATTATAGAATGCTACATAGAAATATCATGCTAACAGAATACTGCAGTCCTCAGTTATGTCTCTAGCAGGATATATATTTCAAGTCTGATATATTCTAATGACAAAATAGAAATAAAATTATTTTTTTCTACCTTTTGTTGTCTCTGGTTTCTGCTTTCATCTTCTTGTCACTCTTTTCCTTCTAGCATCTGCCCGTTCCATCCAATGTCTGCCCTCTCCCCCTTCCATATGTATCTGACTTCTTTCTATGCCCCTCTTCCCTGTCCATCCAGCCTGTTCCTCCTCTCTCCTTTTTACATCATTCATTCCAGCTTCACTGCCTTCTTCATTTTTATCTCTCCTACACCACATCTAGCATCTTTATCCCTCTCTCATTTCTCTGCTGACCCCCTTTCCAGCATCAATGTCTCTCTACTTTCTCATTCCTCTCTCTCCCCTTTCCCTCATCTGATCTCTCCATTCCACCCTGACCCTCTTCCCCTCCTGTAATCTCCCTGCCAGCTGTTTCCTTCCTTTTTTCTTTCTCCCTTCCCTCCTTCCTTTTTTTCCCTTCTCCCTTCCCTCCTCCCTCTATCCAACATTAACTCTCTTCCCATCCCTTTCCCTCCTCCCCTCCCAGCAGCATCTCTCCTTCTTCTCCCTTCCCTCTTCCCTCTATCCAACATTAACTCTCTTCCCATCCCTTTCCCTCCTCCCCTCCCAGCAGCATCTCTCCTTCTAATTCTCTCCAAGTCCAGTAACAGCTCTCTCTTTATCCAGCAGCTTCCCAGCCTCCTACAGTGGTTTCCTCCCCTTCCAGCAGCTTTCAGTACTTGCCTGCAGGAAGCTGCCAGTAAATCACTGCCCTGGCAAGTAGGAGAGCTGGTGGGAGGCGAGACAGGCTCTGTGAAGGCTCCCCAGAATCTTGCTCGCACACGCTGACCATCTCCCTCCATCTGCACCTGTATCTGCAGCTCTCTCCATTCTACTCGCGACTTCCCCACGGCCCTCTTCAGCAACTCGGCAGGGGCGGCGATCAAGACAGGCTGCCGACATCGGGACTTTCACTCTCTGAGTCCCGCCTATTTTGTTTCAACTTCCTGTTTCCTAACAGGCGAGACTCAGAGAGGGAAAGCCCCGACGTTGGCAGCCTGTCTTGATCGCCTAAGGCTGGGAGGAACATTAGTCGGGAGGAATCGCAGTCCAGTGGCGTACCTAGGGTATGTGGCACCCGGGGCCCATCATTTTTTGACACCCCCCCATGTAAAAAAATATTTTTTTGTAATGACCATGAAACGGAATAAATGGTCAGAATAGAAACAGGCAGTGAAAATTTTCTTATATTCCAAACATAACATAACATAAATTATGTCTGAATTGTCATGACATCAGAAGTACATATGGAATAGTTGCAGGTGATGCTTGGGACAGTTCTGATTGTGTTAGTTCGGTTTTATGTGTTTTTTGAAAAGAAGGGTTTTTATTTCTTTTTGAAGGTTTTGTAGTCTGTGGTCGAGGTCAATAGGTTGTAGAGTTGGGGGTCGAGTGTTGCAGCTCGGATGGCTAGGAGATTGTCGAACAGATTTTTTCTTTTGACATTTTTGGTTGGAGGGTGTGTGAATGGTGCATGAGTTCTCCTATGTCTGTTTGAGGTGGATTGAATTATTTAGCTGAAGAAATTAGTTACCCCCTCATCCCACACACATTAATTCTCTTCCATTTTTGTTCCCATTATTAAAAACACTGATAAGTTCTCAGAAAAAAAATACATTAAAATAAGAAGTGAAAACAAAGGCTCCTACAGATGAGAACATAACATAAGAATAGCCTAACTGGGTCAGACCAATGGTCCATCATGCCCAGTAGCCCATTCTCATGGTAGCCAATCCAGGACACTAATACCTGGTCAAAACCCAAAGAGTAGCAACATTCCATGCTACCGATCCAGGGCAAGCAGACACTTCCCCCATGTCTTAATAACAGATTATGGACTTTTCCTCCAGGAATTTGTCCAAATCTTTCTTAAAACCAGCTACACTATCTGCTTTTACCATAACTTCTGGCCACTTCATTTTTAAGTTTAGATCTTTCCTTTCAAACAGAGACCTTGCTAGATGTCAAATACAGCACAAGGCAACTTCACATAGACTTAGCTGTGCAGGAAATGTGAATCTCCTCATACACCCACCATATAGTGCAAAAATGTGCAAAGGTCTGGTTTTTTCTTTCGATCACTACATAGCCTAATGCCACACAAGCAGCGCTGTTACAAACATATTCTGTAGGTCAATGCTAAGGATAACAAAGTTTCCTTCCTTGGACCAGAAGGAGATACTAATAAACCACTGGAAGAGATCCCAAAACAACACCCAAAGACCCACTCAGTGTGTGAACCAGTTGAGTGGAGTGGACTAACTGGGGGGTGGAATGGGCCCGGAGTTTGCTCAGCAGAATTTTCCAGACCACCTCTTCCTCTCAACACATTGACACGCTGCCACCACCACCACTAGGAACACCTCACTGGATAGGCCAGCAATGCTATAAACTTTATAAAACACATTATTATATTTTCTTATAAAGCACATATTTTAACTGAGCTCTCTGACATCCTCAGCCTTTCCATTCACAAAAATAGAAGGAAGAAAAGTTCCCATTTCCTGCTGTCTCATGTCCCCAGCCTATACAATATTTTTTTTCTGCAGACCCTTCAAAAGTCTGACCAAATCCTCCTTTTACTTGCATTATAAAGTACTGAGGATGCCATCTCTCCCCAATCCCAGGTCCTAAAGTCTAAGACAGTAGCGCAAACTAATGCTGCCAGATTCAGGAAAAAAAATTTCGATTCGATTCAGCCTATTGAATTGGTTTTTCAATTCGATTTTCTTGCCCAGTTGGGTGATTTTTTTAAAAAACTCCTGGTGGGTTTTATAGCTTTTTCACCCCCTTTGGCTTCTCCTAACCACACTGGCGCTGTGGTGTAAATAAAATAAAGAAACAAAAAGGACTTTTCCTCTCTCTGTTAAATCCTAGCTCACGTTTGTAGTCCAACACCAGCTCTGGCAGGATACACATTTCAAATCTGACATATTGTAATCACAAAACAGAAAATAAAATTAATTTTTCTACCTTTTGTTGTCTGGTTATATTTCAAATCTTGTTGGTCCAAGGCTCTGATTTTCTTCTGATAACTTGCTTGCCAGGGTCTCCTTCTTTCTGCATGCTAACCATCCATCTGCCAACTCTGTCCTCCCTTTCCATTTCCCTTCCCTCCCCAGGAAGTCTGGTATCTTTCCTTTTTTTCATCTCCCTCCACAGATCCACCTTTTCTTAACTACCCTTTCATCCGGCATCTCTCCCTCCTTCCCCACCAACCCAGAGTCCACCATCTCTCCCTTTCTTTTCCCAATTACCCTCCTATCCAGTATCTCTATCCCTCCTCCACACCATCCCTTGTGTCCAATTTCTCTCCCTTTTTGTTCCTTTCCTCCCTAAATCCCATGGTCCATCATCTCTCTCCCTCTCCTCTATTTTCAGCCCCATTATTTCTTCCCCCCCATCCCAAAGTTTGGCATAAGCACATCTCTTTGAAAACCCCCTTCCCTCCGTGTACTTCTAAACCAGGGTCCCCCCCAAAGGCCTGTCCCCCCTTAAAGGTCTGCCTGTCCCCCCTTGAAGGCCTGTCCCACCCCCTTGTAGGCCTGTCCCCCCCTTGAAGACCTGTCCCCCCCTTGAAGGCCTGCCTGCCTGTCCCCCCCTTGAAGGCCTGTCCCCCCCCCTTGAAGGCCTGCAGCCCCTTGAAGGCCTGCACCCCCCGAAGGCCTGCACCTCCCCGAAGGCCTGTCCCCCCTTGAAGGCCTGTCCCACCCCCTTGTAGGCCTGTCCCCCCATTGAAGGCCTGTCCCCCCCTTGTAGGCCTGTCCCCCCTTGAAGGCCTGCACCCCCTTGAAGGTCTGCACACACCCCCCCGAAGGCCTGTCTCACCCCTTTGTAGGCCTGTCCCACCCCCTTGTAGGCCTGTCCCCCCCTTGAAGGCCTGTCTTTCCCCCTTGAAGGCCTGCACCCCCTTGAAGGTCTGCACCCCCCCTGAAGGCCTGTCCCCTCCCCCTTGAAGGCCTACCTCCCCCCTTGAAGGCCTGCCTGCCTGTCACCCCCCTCCCCCTTGAAAGCCTGCCTGCCTGCCCGCCCGCCCCAACCTGAAGGCATGATGCCCCGACCCACCCCGAAGGACCGCTTGCCCCCCTGGCCTCCCTGCACCACCTATGAAGCAGCCCGCAGCAGCTTCCTGCGCCACGGTCCCGCCCCTCCTCTGACATGAAGCAGCGCCCAAGCAGCTCAGGGATCGCTGACATCGCGATCCTGCTGCGGGCTGCTTCATAGGTGGTGCAAGAAGGTCAGTGGGGCGAGCGGTCCTTCGGGGGTGGGGGGGACTGAACGGCAAGGCCGGACCGCCCCCCCCTTAGTATACTACTGCTGCAGTCGGCAGGAAATTTAACTGCCGACTGGATCTCGCCGGTCCTGCGCGAACCGGCAGAAATTTTCTGCGGACCGACACCGGTCCGCGGACCGGCAGTTGAACAACTGTGATCTAGATGTTGATCATGAAAGCTCTCCACATCAGATGCTTCCAATGTATCATTAACTGGTAGAATAGCTATTTCAGGTCCTTCTTCAAAATCTTCATCTTCATTAACTAAGAAAACAGCTTTCCCGAGCATAATACAACATCTAATAGGCATCATAGGCAACTAACAGCAATTATACTATAAGTTTCTGTAAAAAGAAAAAAATGTAGCTATAGATCCAACATTCCACATGTGGAACATGCAAATAAAACATTGAACAGCATGTGCAAAAACAACTATATATCAGCATATACTCGCATAGTATGAAAAGATGACAAATCAGTCAGAGAAAACCAAAAAAACTCTGTGGAGTGACGATATTCCTAAATGGACTTTATTTGAAAGTATCAAAGTTCCAAAGGTACACTAAAATCATCCACATAAAATAATTCCATCCACATAAAAGTAAATCATCCATATAAGAGCCTTAAAGGACCTAGTCCGCTAGGGATACAGGACCCAACATGGTCCGCGTTTCGACAAAAAGTCTTCTTCAGGGGTCCCTGGGGGTCCTATAAAGGTGTGTACGTGGAAAACAATTGTGTGGTGAACCGGAAGTGAGGCACTGCTTGCGTAAGTCTTATTTGTGGTTAAATGTGGCATGTTTTGTCCACCTGAAAGTTGTATGAATTTTAGCTATGTACATTGCTTTGAAGTTTGATTAAGCAATCCATCAAATCTTAAATAAACTTGGAAACTAGCTTAATGACAGAACATTTGATAGAGGTTCTTAAGCGGTATAGAAATGTTTTAAATAAATAAATAACATATACAGTCAAACCTCGGTTTGCGAGTGTTATGCAAGACGAGCAAAACATTCTCGCAAAACTTGTCTCGCAAACCGAGTGTTGACTCGATTTGCGAGCACCCCCCCCCCCCGAGAACTGGCATCGCTCCCCCCGCTCGCAAAGGTCCCCCGCTCGAACCGGCACCCCCCTAGCGTGAACCGGCACCCCCCGCCCGAACAACTTGAAACTTACCCCTGTCTGGCACCGGCACGCAGCCCACAGGATGTGCCGGCAGAGGCAGGAAGTTCTTCAAGTGGCACCGGCATGTCCTGTGGGCTGCGTGCCGGTGGCAGACGGGGGTAAGTTTCAAGTTGTTCGGTCGCAGGGTGCCGGTTCGCATGGAGGGGGGTGCCGGTTCACGCGGGGGGGGGTCCATTGTGAGCGGAGGGGGAGCAGCGTCACTGGCCTCGGGGGGGGGGGGGGAACGTATCAAGCAAGTTTCCATTATTTCCTATGGGGAAACTCACTTTGATATACGAGTAGTTTGGTTTATGAGCATGCTTCTGGAATGAACTATGCTCGTAAACCAAGGTTCCACTGTACATGGAAAACCAATGAATTATATAGTCAGTCCTCTAGTAGTAAGTATATAACTTAGTTCATTTTTTTTCCTTTCCTGGAGACAGCATATCTGTCTCTTCTTATTTGCAAAGTTTAAACCAAATTGGTGCAATAGATCCAGAGATATAACAATTTGAATATATGTTCTACTTGTAGAATGTTGTCAGCTAAAAGGTTAAGAAAGTGTCATGTCTTAATCTCTTCAGTGGTCAGCTGCTCAATCAGAGCACCTTTATATACACTGGATGTAACTAAAACAGGTCTAACTTGGGATGTTGGAAATCTAGATCTCAAGCCTTCCTTTGCTCCATCCAAAATACATCCAGACTTCACCTCCCTTCCTATTTGGACATACTGTAGGGTTGGATGTCCCTATTCTGCCTTTTCAAAATCAGAATTTGGATGTTTTCAAGCACATAGATGACCATTTTGGCCTTTTGAGGCATTCATATGCTTCAAAAGTGAATGCCATAGAGCTGTAGCTATTATAAGCATTATTATGATATAACACATATTAAATCTAAAAGATATAAGGTCTGATTCTATAAATGGTGCCTAAATCACATGTCAATCAAATTAAGACACTGTTTATAGAATTGCATCTTACTTGACTAACTTGACTTAGGCATTGTAGGCATATAATGTTAGGATCGAGAGACATGGAACACAAGGTGGCCTGGAGTTTAAAAATAAAAGAATATAAAAATCTGATTAAAGAGAGGCGTCTAACTTTTTACGCTCAAAATATAGGTAACCCATCTATTAATAGTAGAAGCATTTTTAAACTGGTCAATGACTTATATGATATGGTTCCACTGAAGAATCCACTCTCTCTGCAGATGTGTTGGCAGATTTTTTTTAATAACAGAGTACATAAATTGAGGACTACTCTAACAGCTTCTACCAACAATTATCTGAGTTTCCCTGTTTTTCAGAGTTTGGAGAACCCTAGAGTTGATATGTGCTGGGATACGTTTGTAGCTCCTAACTGGCAAACTTTCTGTAAATTTTATAACAAGTATGCAAACTCTTTTTGTAGACTGAACAGCTGTCCCCCAAACGTCATGAAAGATGCCCCTGTCACTTTCAAGGTTAAACTCTTCAACTGGGTTATCTCCTTACTGTTTCCATTATTTCCTATGGGGAAACTCGCTTTGATATACGAGTAGTTTGGTTTACGAGCATGATTCTTCTTCCTGTTTTTAAGTTTGTTAAAGACCTCCTTATTTTATTCAACTGTTTTTGCTCTGCTAAGGATCGCCAGATTCTTCTCAACTGATAAGCTCCGCCCAATTACTAAGATTCACCAGATTATATTCAATTGCTTTAATTCTGCTCAATTGTCCGGCTCTGCCCAACTACCAAGTCTTCCGTTTACTCTCGCCTCTCACCCTTCCAAAGGCTCTCCCAAACTCCACCATGAAACCACACCCGTAGATCCTTCTTTTCCTTCTCTGCTCAGCCTCCAATATCTCCTTCTGCCTGAAACCTTCCCCTCCTAACTTACTGAACCCCACTATTGCCAGTCCCACCTGCCCTGGTGCCATAATCCCCACGCTTTTGCGCACCAGAAGTCATCCCTCCAAAAAAATCCCCCGAAGAATCAATCACGCCTCCTTAAAGCCCTTTCCCCTGCCAACCCTCCCAACCATGCCTCTGACTCTCTTACCCCAGTCCCATCTCTCTACTGCAATGCCAGATCTGCATGCAACAAAACCCAAATTCTGAAGGACCTTCTTGAAGATCTTAATCCCGGATTCCTATTCATCACTGAGTCATGGATCACAAAAGACGACATATTCTCTCAAAACGAACTCTGTTCTCACGGTTATCAAGGCCTCTTCTCCCCCAGAATTAATCAAAAAGGAAGTGGCCTGGCACTCCTTCACAAATCATTCTTCGACGTCCAGCTTCTAGAAAAGGGTAGCCATGCCTCCTTAGAATACATGCTAGCCTCTGTCAATGATGAACTCCATCCTCACCCACTGGGTATCCTGCTATTATATCGTCCACCATCCCCCTGGAACAAATCCTCTGATCTCGTCCTTGAGACTATTACTAACGCCTTCCTCAAATTTCAAAGACTACTAATCATTGGAGATATTAATCTTCACATAAATGACACCACCAACAAGGATGCTATTGATCTCAATAACTTCCTCACCTCTTTAGGCTTAACCCCCCCCCCCCCCAGGCTCTCTCCCCAACCCATGAAAAGGGGCATACATTAGACATCATCAGCTTCCTCGATCTCACCGATTACAAAACTTCGGTTGACGACACTCGCTGGGAACCTGTCCCTTGGTCCGACCATTTCCTAGGGGCTTTCTGCCTCCCCATTTTCATGTCACACCTCGAACCACCACCGCGTACCCCCAATCCCATTACCTTCCGTAAAAAAATTGCGATCAATTTGTTCTGGAACAAATTCCTCAACCTATTTTCCACCATTCCCAATCCTCCAAGCCCTAAATCCAACTGGGTCAATTGGATCACCCTCTCTGAAACCACCTTCCGCTCCCTTGCTCCACTATCCACTAAAACTGTCTCCTACTCCCACAAGGCCCCCTGGTACCTTCCATACCACAGACAACTGAAACAGAAATGTCAAATACTGGAACGCAAATGGAAAAAATCTAAATCCCCCACCGACAGACAGTCCTGGAGGGCGAATATTAAGTTCTACAATACTGAATTAAAAAAATCAAGGAAGAACTACTACGGCAACAAAATCTCCAGATCCAACAACCAAAGTAATACACTGTTCAACATTTGGCGTTCCATATCCTCCAAACACGATTCCGCCACACTTCCCTCCTCTCCATCTGCCGATGAACTAGCAAAATTTTTCAATGAGAAAGTCACTACCTTATGATGCTCCTTCCCTCCAACACCCTCTTACAACTCTCTGGTGCTCGCCACCTCCAACCCTAATCTAACCGATGCCAACCATATCCCAGCCGATAGATCCTGGACCGCTTTCGATCTCGTCTCCGATTCCCAGGTCTCCAAACTCTGCCTCAAGTTAAAATCCTGCAACTGTACCTTGGATCCTTTCCCCTCCTACTTATACGAAAATATTCCCACACAAGCCATCTCATCTCTCACCAAACTTATAAATTCCACCCTATTCTCAGGCCTATTCTCTGCAGAAATGGGACACATTGCCTTATCCCCTCTACTGAAAAAAGCTGATCTAAACCCCTACACACCGTCCAGCTATCGCCCAATAGCTAACATTCCTCTCCTGACCAAGATGCTGGAGTCCATCATAGCTACCCAACTCTCATCCTATCTTGAGAGATTCTCCATTCTACTACACTACCAACATGGCTTCAGACCCAACTTTAGCACCGAATCCCTTTTGGCCTCTTTAATTTCAAAAGTCCAACATCTTCACTCTTGCAACAAGTTCGCTGTCCTTCTTCAATTTGATCTTTCTGCAGCCTTCAACATTGTCCATCATGACATACTAATCCTCCAACTTTCTGAAATTGGCATAAACTCCACAGTCTTAGATTGGTTCTCAAAATTCTTACGTTCTCGCTCCTACTTCATTAACATGAACGGTACCTCATCCTCCCCTTGGAAACCGATTTGCGGAGTTCCTCAGGGTTCACCTCTATCCCCGATTCTTTTCAATGTTTATATGTCCTCCCTAAAACTCCTCCAACTATCCCCCTTTGAGACACTTTACACCTACGCCAACGACATCCTTGTCCTCCTCGAGACTGACTCCAACCTCACCAACCTCTCTGATAACATCTCTTCTTGTATAACGAATCTCCAATCCTGGGCTCTCACCATTCAAATGAAACTTAATGAGACCAAAACAAAACTACTTTGGCTAGGCCCAAAATTAGATCAGCTGCCCACCCTCATCCCACTATCTTCTGGCACCAAACTGCAGCTTGAGCACTCAAGCAAAGTTCTGGGAATAATCATCGATTCTACACTGTCCTTCAACGATCACCTCAATTCCTTAGTAAAAAAATGCTTTTTCAACCTTCACATGCTAAGGAAAGTCAGATCCTGCTTCCACCAACAACACTTCGCTGTCCTCGTTCAATCCATTATTCTATCTAGACTGGATTACTGCAACTCCATCTACTTAAGCCTAACAAAGAAAAGTCTTCTCAGGCTTCAGCGGATTCAGAACACCGCGGCTAAATTAATTTTTGCAAAAAGCAAATTCGACCACATCTCCCCGCTTCTGTCTAAGCTTCACTGGCTCCCAGTTCTCCTCAGGGTTCACTACAAATGCGCCTGCCTAGCTTTCAAGTCTCTACACGGCATCCTTCCTCCCCTGTTTCCACTATCTTGGCTCTCCTCGAATCCTAACTCTACCAGATCCACTCAAAAATTCATACTATCATTCCCCTCTTTAAAAGGCATCTCCCATACAGGAAAACTTGGAACATCCCTCTTCTTCAAGATCACTGAGCTGTGGAACAGCTTATCTGCCCCTCTTCGGAGTTCGTCCTCCCTCCAACGCTTCAGAAAACATTTGAAAACTTGGCTTTTTCTCTAAAATGTAACCACTCCCTCCCTCTCCACTTTACTTAATCCCCTCTTTCTTTCCTTTTTACCAAGCCCTTCTTCTTCCCATTGGAGTTCCTTTCTTTAGTAATTCCTGTAAACCGTGTCGAGCTCTACTTCTGTGGAGATGATGCGGTATACAAACTTAAGGTTTAGTTTAGTTTAGTTTACTGTCTAATGGGACTTTTCCGGAGGAGTTAGGTCAGATATTGATTACATTAATTGTCAAAAATTCCAAAGAATCTATTACCTTGGCTTCTAATTCTAGGCCTATTGCTAGCATTCCTTTGTTTACTAAATTGCAGGAGGGTCTGGTTAACTTGAAACTGACTACCTATTTAGATAAGTTTAATATATTACATGATAACCAGTCAGGTTTTCGATCGGGATTCAGTACCGAAACAGTCCTGGCTTCCCTGTTAGATTATCTCCATACATTATTTAGTCAGGGTACAAGCGCTTTGATTCTGCAACTTGATTTAAGTAGCACATTTTGATCTAGTCAATCATAGTATTTTAACTGACTGCTTAGAATCTATTGGTATTTCGGGATATGTCCTGAACTGGTTCCGAGGTTTCCTGAGCAGTAGATCGTACCAAGTGTTCAAGGATGATAAACTCTCTTATCGTTGGGTAAATATATACGGGGTTCCTCAAGGCTCACCTTTATCTCTGACCCTGTTTAATATTTACCTTGCATCATTGGGAAACTTCTTGCAAAGTTTAAATCTTAGATTTTATATTTATGCTGACAACATCACTATAGTCATCCCCCTAATATGTCTGACAGTAGAGATAACAAATTTTATAGCAACTATTCTGAAACAGATTGAATTCTGGATGATTGATTTCAAATTGAAACTGAACCCTGAAAAAACTAAATTTTTTCTTGTAAGTCCTAGGGGTCCTTTTATCAAGCCGCGCTAATGGGGTTAGCACGTCAGACATTTCATCACGCACTAACCCCCGCAGCAGGCTAAAAAACTAACGCCTGCTCAATGCAGGCATTAGCGGCTAGCATGGCAGGCAGTTTAACGCGTGTTAAACCCCTACCGCAGCTTGATAAAAGGACCACCTAGTGACAAGCGTAGCTGGTTTTTTTTTTTTTTTTTTTTTAGAAAAACGGTTAGACAAGTTCCTAGAGGAAAAGTCCATAGTTTGCTATTGAGACAGACATGGAGGAAACCATTGCTTGTCCTAGAATTGGTAGCATGGAATTTTGCTACTATTTGAGTACCTGGCAGATATTTGTGACCTGGATTGGCCACTGTTTGAAACAGAAAACTGGGCTAGATGGACCATTGGTTTGATCCAGATTAAACTGCTGATTGCTGAGGGCTGAATATTACCCCTCCCCCATCTCTACCAATTGAATTCATTTGAAATTTATCTTCAGCCATAAACAGATCTCCTCAGCTATTCAGACTAATGTTCTTTCTATTCCCATTCATTCATTCAAATTATAGTATACCCACAGGGCCAAAATGCATTTTCCAGTATTAAATTTGCAAGTCCATTGGAGGTATAGTTTCTGAGTTAAAGTAATTAAATTACTTCCTGTCTTTCTATGAAATAATTTCTAATAAATTTTCACATCTCTTGATAGATATCTCTCCTTTGAAATCACAAACGGCAATTTAGGGCAGGCAACACTTGTTCATTTCAGATAACAGCAGGTAAAAATTTTCTGTCAATTAATTGCAAAATACAAACTCTCATAGCTATTAATGCAGTCTGAGTAACCTTTATTGATAATTTAACTGTCTTTTGTCCTCTGTAATATTTAGTAAAAATATTTTAGTCAAGGTTTACATTGCATCTGCATTCTATCTGCCAAGCTAGCTGGGTACTGGTCAGTCACAAAGGCCTCATTTTACAAAGGCAATTATCATGGCAGGCTGCAGTAATTGCTCTGATGCCCATAGGAATTCAGTAGGCATCGGAGCATTTGCTGTGCGGCAGCCACTACCACGCCTTTGTAAAAGTAAACACCTTAAGACTCCCATTGAACTCAAATCCTTTTCCTGTTGCCCAGCCCTATTGACTGTGCATTATCCAACTAGTTTCATTCTTTTAATATTCCTTCACTGGCAACTTTACAGAATTTTTGAAGGCTATTAAACCAGCTACTTACCACATAACCCAATCTCTTTGACATTAGTAAAAAAATTGATTCATTATTATCTTACCTCCAGAACCTAATTACTTCATCTTTAGGGAATGTAGAATACCATCATCTTGGAAATTAGCATATGTATGACCTATAATTAAAGATACTAAGAAAAGCTCTCTAGACGTAGCAAATCATCCCATTGCTCTTCTTCCATTTGTATCTAAATTCTCAAAATCTATTAGCAGATCAATTATTCAATTTTCTTGAACACTTTACATCCATATCAGACTGGTTTCCATAAACACTACTCTACTGAAACTGCCCTTTTATGTGTAGTCTCAACTATACAAACAGCTCCAAACCAGGATAAAGTCATGATCTTAGTATCATTAGATCTTTCACCAGCATTTGATCTAGTAGATCATTCATTATTAATGCTGAGGCATGTGCAGGCACCAGCATTGACTATCTGAAGCTAACTTCCCCATAGCTAGTTGCTGGAACTTATGCAGGCCCTGGCTGAGTATTTTTTTGAAGTCTCACAATCCTCCTTCCCTCTTAAAATGCCCACCCCCCCTTCTTATTCATAATGGTAAAAAATATGATCACGTTACTCCTTTTCTGATCAAATCTCACTGGCTTCCCATTAATCACCGCATCACTTTAAAAATTTTATTATTAGTATTCAAAACCCTTGATACTAACGAACCCCAATTTATCAATAAAGCACTTATTCCTTATAGTACATCGCGCTCCCTATGGTCTACTAACCAAAAACTCTTAGTGGTTCCCTCCCTGAAAATTATTGGAATTCGACAACAAGATATGTTCTCGGTGATGGCTCCACAACTTTGGAACACTTTACCTCAGCAATTGAGAGAGGAAAATAATTTGAGTCATTTTAAAAGTAATTTAAAAAGCTTTCTTTTTAAAGACACCTTTAATCTAAAAATTATGTTCAAAAATTTTTACATTAGCTTCCAGGTTTTTACCTTCCCCCTCCTAATGGTTTTTTCCATTTATGGTTCTCTTCTGTACCCTAAAAATATTGAATTGTAGTTCTGCCCTTTTTTTTTTTACCTAGTGTCTCGGTTGGTCTGTATGTCTGTTAGTCTTAACTATTTTTAAAATTTTTAAGCATTATGTTAAAATAAATGTGGTTTTTTTCTATGTTGTAATTCGCTTAGTAAAAATTAAATTAAGCAGAGGGGACGATGGGGGCAGGAGTGAAGTGACTGTCTAAAGAAAGCAATTTCCGTGATCTTTCACTGCAGCTTGCAGTACTTCAATGCTGTTGCAGATCATGTTTGTCATTTTGTGAAGGCAACCACTAGGGGCAGAAGCAAGTGTGCTTGGCTCCTGCCCCAATTGCTCCAACAGACCACCATTGGGAAATATTTGTTATAGAGAAGACTTTGAAATGTGTCAAGAGAGTTGGGGGGAGGAAGATTCATAAGAACATAAGAATAGCCATACTGGGTTGGACCCATGGTCCATCAAGCCCAGTAGCCCATTCTCACAGTGGCCAGTCCACTGGTGTAGCAATATTCCATGCAAACCAAGGTGTAGCAATATTCCATGCTACTAATACAGGGCAAGCAGTGGCTTTCTCCATGTCTTTCTCAATAACAAACTATGGACTTTTCCTCCAGGAACTTGTCCAAACCTTTCTGGTGACAGTCATTCATAGAAACATAGAAACATAGAAATAGACGTCAGATAAGGGCCAAGGCCCATCTAGTCTGCCCACCCCAATGACCCTCCCCTACCTTTCTCTGTGAATAGATCCTACGTGTCTATCCCATTTGGCCTTAAAATCAGGCAAGCTGCTGGCCTCAATAACCTGAAGTGGAAGACTATTCCAGCGATCAACCACCCTTTCAGTGAAAAATAATTTCCTGGTGTCCCCGTGCAGTTTCCCGCCCCTGATTTTCCACGGATGCCCCCTTGTTGCTGCGGGATCCTTGAAAAAGAAGATATCTTCTTCCACTTCGATGCGGCCCGTGAGATACTTGAATGTCTCGATCATGTCACCCCTCTCTCTGCGTTCCTCGAGTGAGTACAGCTGCAACTTATCCAGCTGTTCCTCGTACGAGAGATCCTTGAGTCCCGAGACCATCCGGGTGGCCATTCTCTGGACTGACTCCAGTCTCAGCACATCCTTACGGTAATGCGGCCTCCAGAATTGCACACAGTATTCTAGGTGGGGCCTCACCATGGATCTATACAATGGCATAATGACTTCAGGCCTGGCCTATATTCAGAATCAGGGACTGCATAGCTAATCAACCAAAGTTAGGACTGCTTTTTATGCAGTCCAATTTGGTCATTTAACTATGTAGGTGCCAGCACCCACATAACTGGTGGCTCCTCCCGAAAACCAACTCCATACTGTCCCCTGTCTGCCCTGTCCATTTTTAACATGGGTGGGCAGAGCTGACATTCAGTGTCACTGCCTGGTTTAGTGCCTCTGAATATCGGGGGTGGTCACAGACAATTTAAGTGGCCAGGAGTTGCTCCTGCTCACTTAAATCCCTTTGAATAATACCATATATACTTGAATATAAGATGATACGAATTTAAGTCGAGGTACCATTTTTTCCCCCATAAAGGAGGAAAAAAGATTGACTCAAATATAAGTTGGGGTGTGGGGTGTGGTTAATATTCATGTGCCCTGCCCTGCCAGGATCTGCACTAAGCTCTCTCATTCCCTACCCTACCAGACTCTCCACCCTATCTCCCTCTCTTCCTGCCCTGCTCTGCCAGGCTCTCCACTCTGTCCCTCCTCCCCAGTGGCGTACCTAGCATATTTGACACCCAGGGCCCATCATTTTTTAACACCCCCCCATCTATATGAAAAATATGATTTTTAGTAACAATCCACGTATCGCACAACAAGAGTGTACCTAGGAAAAGGCAGCATCTTAAACACTGCAGTGAGCACTAGAACACCAACACATACATTGTAAAACTAAACAAGCCAGATCCCGCACAGTCAATTGAACCTGCAGTCAATGCCAACTGAAAACTATGTCCTTTTCATACACACAGAACAGAGATACACCCTCGCCCAATATGGAATAATCACAAACTAAAAATAGAAATATGTAGACAAAAGTTAAACTGAACCGCCAAGAAACCAGACTCTGCATACAATGCAACACCACAACACCACAAAAACAGCGACACATGTTCCCTAATACTGTGCAAAATATAAAGACAGTAGATGTAAATTTGAAAAAACTGATACATAACAATCACCACTTTACAAATTAACAAATAAAAATAAAACAAATAATGAGAAATAAGAAAATACCATTTTATTGGACTAATCCATTTTTCAATTAGCTTTCAGAGGCCAAATCTTTCTTCAGAACAGTATAGAATACTGCTGTTATGGTATACTGGCCTGAGGAAAAGGGTTTAGTCCAAAAAATTGCCTTATCTCCATTTCCTATTTATAAACTTTTATCAATACAGTTACAATACTACTTGATTCTAAGTAAAGCAACAAAAAATCTTTCTACCTTTTGTCGTTTCTGCTTTAATCATCTTCTTTGCTCTCTTCTTTCTATACAGCAGTGATGGCGAACCTATGGCACGCGTGCCAACTGTGGCACGTGAAGGCCTTGCAGCTGGCACGCGCAGGGCCGCCATCAGGGCAGTACTACCAGGGGGTGCACAGGAGAGAGAGCTGAACGGGGACGATGGGGGACCCGTGGGGTTAAATATAACTCGAGCCGTGAGGCTCGTCTTCTACTCCGACTGCCCTGCCGCTCACACAGCCGATCGGAAATCTTCCCCGACGTCACCGCTGACGTCGGAGGGAGGGCTTAAACAAAGCCCGCCCTCCGACATCAGCGCTGAAGTCGGGGAAGATTTCCGATCGGCGGCGGGGCAGGCAGGAAATAGAAGACAAGCCTACGCGGCTCGAGCTACATTTTGCTGAGAAAGTTGCTAAGATGGGCTGGGAGACAAAAGGGGAACACAAAAGGGGGAGGGAGTGCGTTTTGGACACAAGGCATGAACTTGGGAGAAAGGAAGGGAGGGAAAGAGATGCTGAGGTGGGGGAGGGAATGGGTTTTTGCACACAGAAGGCATGGACTTGGGAGAGAGGAAGGGAGGGAAAGAGATGCTGAGGTGGGGGAGGGAATGGGTTTTTGGACACAGAAGGCATGGACTTGGGAGAGAGGAAGGGAGGGAAATAGATGCTGAGGTGGGGGAGGGAATGTGTTTTTGGACACAGAAGGCATGGACTTTTGAGAGAGGAAGGGAGGGAAAGAGATGCTGAGGTGGGAGAGGGAATGTGTTTTTGGACACAGAAGGCAAGGACTTGGGAGAGAGGAAGGGAGGGAAAGAGATGGTTGTGTACACGGGGAATAGAAGAAAGGAGAATTTTTGGTCATAGGGAGGGAGTGAGGTACAGACAGTGGCATACCAAGGTGGGGGTTGGGGCGGTCTGCCCCGGTTTTACGCCCCAAGGGGTTGCACAGCTGGCCACCCTCCAGTGTTCTCCCTAGGCTGGCAAACTGCGTCTCTTTAGCCACTTGAGTGCCACCGCCGCCATTGGGATCAGGCCGGTGCCAAGTTCTCCCTGCTTTTCCCTGTGGGGCCGACCAACTCTCGCCACCCGCGTCAATTCTGATGTCGGAGAGGACGTTCTGGGCCAGCCAATCGCTGCCTGGCTGGCCCAGAACGTCCTCTCCGATGTTAGAATTGACGTCGAGTGGCGAGAGTTGGTCGGCCCTGTGGGGAAGAGAAGCAGGGCGAACTTGGCGCCGGCCTGTTCCCGATAGCGGCAGTGGCAGCCTATTCCCCAGTGGCGGTGGCAGCATTTTCCCAATGGTGGTGGCATAGGGGAGGGCAAGGAGAAAGAAAGAAAGGGGGGGACAGGGAGCCAAAAAAAAGAAAAAAAAGAAAGAGGGCTGGGTGAAACAAAGAAAAATGGGGCACGGAGAGAGAGAGAAAGACAGACATACGGAATGAAAGGGGGAATGGAGAGAGAGAAAAAGAAAGAAGGGGGCAGGGTGAAACAAAGAAAAAGTTTGGGGAGGGAATGAGGTCTGGAGGAGAGAAAGCATACAGGAGGCTGAAAAAAGGGAAGAAATATTGGATGCACAGTCAGAAGAATAAAGTGCAACTAGAGACTGATGAAATTACTAAAGGTAGGAAAATGATTTTATTTTCAATTTAGTGATCAAAATGTGTCCGTTTTGAGAATTTATATATGCTGTCTATATTTTCCACTATGGCCTCCTTTTAATAAACCGCAATAGAGTTTTTTAGCACAGGGAGCCTATGAGCTTCAAGAGCAGCGTGGGGCATTTAGCGCAGGTCCCTGCGCTAAAAACCGCTATCGCTGTTTAGTAAAAAGGGAGGGGGAATATTTGTCTATTTTTGTATAGTTGTTACTGAGGTGACATTGCATAAAGTCATCTGCCTTGACCTCTTTGAAAACCCGCGGAATATAAATGATAATTAACATTTTCTCTGCGTACAGCGTGCTTTGTGTTTTTAAAATTTTATTGTTGGTAGATCATTTTGACTTGGCCACAAAGGTAAGGGGGAGGGAGGGGAGCTGCTGAAAGAGTCTACCTTGACGTGGTTGCAGGCTTACAAATCTTTTGGTCAAAGAGTGCGGCGACAGAGAAAAGTATGTGTGTATTCGGCCCATGAATGAAATCATTAAAACATTATAAATTGCCAATAAATTGAAATGAAAACCAAAGGATTATGAATTAAATTGATTCTCTGACAATACAAAGATTCCAACCTTTAAAAATGATGTTACATAGTTCAGGCAACTTTATAAAGAGTTTTTAGATACTAAAATCTTGTTATTAAGGTTTAATTGACGTGCTGGCACTTTGAGGAAATTCTTTGGTTTTGAGCGGCAGTTTGGGCACTCGGGCTCAAAAAGGTTAGCCATCACTGCTATACAGCATTTGTCCTCTCTCTCTCTTCCATGCAACATCTGCCTTCTCTTTGCCCCTTCCACCCAGCTTCTGCCCTCTCTCTCTACCCCTTCCATTTACTGCCCACACTCTCTCTGCCCCTTCCATCTACTGTCCACCCTCTCTCTCTTCCATATGGCATCTTCCCTCTTTCTATGTCCCTTCAATAAACTGTATATCTGGGGTCCCTTCTCTCATTTGCACATGATTCATTTCAGCTTCACCCCTCTCCATTTTTCTGTCTCCACCCCCTCCCCTATGCTTTGGCATCTCTCTCTTTCTCTTCTCCTTTCCTTCCTTCCTTCCCACTCCACACCACGGTGTGGTATCTCTACCTCCTTCCCTTCCCTCATGCCATGGCATCTCTTCCTCCCCCTCCATGGTCTGGTATCTCCTTTCCTTTTTTCCTTTCCCTCCTTCCCATGGACTTGGCATCTCTGGTTCCTCTCCCTTCTCCCTCCTTCTCTCTCTCTCCCCAAATGGGTGCTGCAGCAGCAGCATGTTTCCCCCCTTGCCTTTGCAGCATTTCTCCTCCCTTGCCTGTGCAGTATTTCTACCCTCCTCCCTTCCCTTTGCAGCATTTCTACCCTTCTCCCTTCCCTGTGCAGCAATTCTACCCTTCCTCCTTCCCTGCCCAGTATGTCTATCCTTCCCCCTTCCCTGCCCAGCATGTCTGACCGGCTCCCCTGCTGAAAGCTGCGGGCGTCCTCTACTCGTGTGATCCGCAGCTGCATCGGAAGCCTTCTCTCTGACATCGTGATGTCAGAGGGAATGCTTCCGACGCAGCTGTGGATCGCACAAGGAGCAGACGCCCGCAGCTTTCAGCAGGGGAGCCAGCCAGAAGATGAGCAACGCCGGTGAGCACCCGCGGACACTCCTGTTTACTGCTGCTGCTGCTGGTTAAGGAAAGCAGCAATGGCAGAATAGGGAGGGTGGCCGGATGTGCACTAGAGAGTTGCGCAGGGACAGAAGTCCCACCCGTCCCGGTGAGGAATCCCTCCATCCCTACCCGTCCCGGTGAGGAATCCCTCCATCCCTACCCGTCCCGGTGAGGAATCCCTCTGTCCCCACCCGTCCCTGCGAGGAATCCCTTTCGTCCCTGTCCGTCCCTATAAACTTCAGAAATAGTTATTTCATTTAATTATGCTACTGAATTAAAGGCTCTGGTAGAGACCCATTTACAAATAAGCAAAGACACTTTATTAATTTGGAAATATTAATTGGGAAGAATACAAACTTTTTAAACGGGTTTCTACCAGAGCCTCTAATGTAAATATAAAATATAAATACTCAGCTGATGAGAACCCCCAAGCTGTCAGCTGAGGACTTCTTTTGCAGTTGGCCGGGGGTCCCTTTTGCCAAGCTTGGCAGGCAGCAGTAGCATCCCTGAGTCACAGATGCTGGCACCTCAGTGGCTCATGGATGTTGCCAGCGACTGCTGTGCTTAGTGGAGGGGAGTTCTGGCCATATCTAGAGGAGGTCCTCTGCTGGCGGTGCTTGGGGATCCCCACCAGTCACAACAAAGGTTAGTAAGTACTTCAACACTGTAGAAATAAAACCAGAAATGCATTTCCTTTTCTTTTGAACACAATACAAAGACATCTGCTATATACATTTCCCAAAGCTAACATATTTTAGTCAATAAATTCTGTTTTTTACCTTTGTTGTCTGGAGACTTATTTTTCCATAAAGTTGGTCCCAGTTTCTTTTTTCTGCTTTCCCATCTTCTGTAAATTCTTCTGTTGCTGTCCATTGATTCCTCCTACCATGGTCCAGCATTTATCCCTTTCTCATCTTTTGCCCCTGCCCTCCAAGCTCTTGCCCAACATTTCTTCTTCTATCACCCCTCTCCTGCACCATGCCACATCTCTTCCTCCATTCCCTTCACCACTATGTCCAGCATTCCTCCCTCTTACATCCATTTCAATCTGTCCATTCCACCACAATATTTCTCCCTCTCATCTGTACCTTACTCCCTCCCTATGACTAAAAATTCTCCTTTCTTCCATTCCCCGTGTACACAACCATGACTTTCCCTCCCTTCCTCTCTCCCAAGTCCATGCCTTCTGTGTCCAAAAACGCATTCCCTCCCCCACCTCAGTATCTCTTTCCCAAGTTCATGCCTTGTGTCCAAAAATGCACTCCCTCCCCCCTTTTGTGTTCCGCGTTTGCCTCCCAGCCCTCATCTTAGCAATTTTCTCAACCAAATGGAGCTTGAGTCGTCTTCCATTTCCTGCCTGCCCTGCTGCGCACACATAGCCGACCGGAAGTCTTCCCCGATGTCAGCGCTGACATCGGAGTGCAGGCTTTGCTTAAGCCCTCCCTCCGACATCAGCGCTGACATCGGGGAAGACTTCTGGCCGGCTATGTGTGCTTGGCAGGGCAGAAGATGAGCCTCGCGGCTCGAGTTGTATTTAACCCCGCGGCATCCCCGCAGGTCCCCCGTTGTCCCCGTTCAGCTCTCTCCTTTGCACCCCCTTGGGGTGTGCACCCGGGGTGGAGCGCCCCCCCCCTATGAACGCCACTGCCCCTCCCTACTAGGCTCTGCACCCTGTCCCACCTCCGTGCCCTGTACCCTCTCTCCTGATGTCCTGCAGGCCTCCACCGAACCTGCCTTATGACTTGGTGGTCCAGTAGGCTGCCCATTCTGTTTTCCCCATTTCCCTTCAGTGTCTTCTCCCCATTCTGCCTTCCCCATTTCCCTTCAGCATCTTCTCCCCACCACCTCCCTTATCTCTCACCACCTCACCGCCCTTCAGCACCCCTCGCAAGGCCCGAGAATCTCCCTTCTTCCCCTTACTTTCGCGGCACGTTAGTAAAGTAACTTTCTCAAGCCGGCCGAGCCTGCCTGCAGTCGCGAGTGTGTGGGCAGAAGCGTCTTCTCTGGTGCATCCGGAAGTTGCATCGGAGGAGAAGCTTCTGCCCACACACACGTGACTGCAGGCAGGTTCGGCTGGCTTGAACAAGTTACTCAACTAACGCGCCGCAAAGGTAAGGGGGAGGGAGGGAGATAAATTCGGCTAGTAGGTAGGAAGGAGGGAGGGGACTGTGCGCGATCGGTGACTGCACGCATTCCCTCCCAACTGCGGGGACAAGGCCATTCATGGGGCAGTAGATGGCCTTGTCCTTTTGCCCGCAGTGAGCACTTTTTACCCCCCCCCCATCGTTTTGGCAGGTAACAGCCACCGTGTCATTCTCTATTTTGAACGTGTGGACTTAGTAGCATGGGGGATAATCTGAAGAAAGAGCTAAAAGGATGGGAGGACATAAGGGAAGTCAGTAGTAGGAAAAACAGTAGTCCAAGCTGGAAGAAGGAATAAAAATAGCTACTGACCTTTATGTGAGGAAAATAGATTAAAACAAAAGAAAAAGGAAACCAATATGGCTCTCCAAACTAGTAGAGAAAATAAAAGCAAAAGAGTTGATGTTCATGAAATATAAAAATACTCAAACAGAGGAGCACAAAAAGTAATATCAGATGAAAATGAAAGAAGCCAAGAGAGAGATACAGTTGGCAAAAGCATAGGCCAAAGAACAAATGACTAGAAATATAAAAAAGGGAGACAACAATTTTTTCAGGTATATTTTTGGAAGAAGGAAGACGAAAAATAGAATTGCAAGACTGAAGGAAGCTATGAACTGCTATGTAGAGAGTTATGAGGAAAAAGCAAATGTCCTAAATAAACGTTCTTCTGTGTTTGCGGAAGAAAATCCTGGATAAAGACTGTGATTGACTGGTAAAATCACAACTGAAGATGGTGAGGATACCGCATGATTCACAGAAGAAATTGTTTATAAACAACGTGAAAAATTGAAGGTGGACAAAGCCATGGGACTGGGATTGGAGAGGAGTGAATGTGGTTCCTCTTCACAAAAGTGGTCGCAAGGATGAAGTGGTAAACTACAGACTTGTAAGTCTCACTTAGGTTACCGGAACAATAATGGAAGCATTGCTACAGGAGAGGATAGTGAAATTCCTAGACTCTAATGGGTTACAAGATCTGAGATAACATGGATTTACTAAAGATAAATCATGCCAAATTAATCTGATTGAATTCTTTGACTGGGTAATCAGAGAATTAGATCAAGGAACTGTGCTAGATATAGTTTACTTAGAATTCAGCAAAGTCTTTGACATGGCTCCTCATAGGAGGCTATTGAACAAATTTGGCTGGCTGAACTTAGGACCCAAAGTGCTGAACTGGATTAGAAACTGGTTGACGGACAGACAGAGGGTGGTGGTTAATGGAATTTTCTCGGAAGAAGGAAAGGTGAATAGTGGAGTGCCTCAAGGCTGGGACTGATTCTGTTCAATATGTTTATGAGCAAGATTGCCAGAGGGTTTGAAGGAAAGGTTTACCTTTTTGCGGATGATACCAAGATTTGTAACAGAGTGGACACCCTGAAAGGAGTGGAAAACATGAAAAAGGAAGAATGGACTAATGTCTGGCAATTAAAATTCAGTGCATAGAAGTACAGAAGAAGTGCATTTGGGGAGTAGAAATCTGAGGGGGATTTATGTGCTGGGAGGCCCAAGGCTAATATACACAGATGGGGAGATAGTGTCTAAGGATCTGAAAGCAACAAAGCAGCAAGAAAGATGCTAGGCTGTAATGAGAGAGACATAACCAGCAGAAGAAAGGAGATGTTGATGCCTCTTTACAGGTTGTTGGTGAGGCCCCACTTGGAGTATTGTTTTCAGTTTTGAAGGCCGCCATTGGCCAAGGATATAAGAAAACTTGAAGAGGTCCAGAGGAAAGCAACAAAAATGGTAGGGGTTCTGAGCTACAAGAAGTACAAGAAGAGACTGGAGCAACATGCATACTCTGGAGGAGAGGGGTGTAACAGGGGTGATATGATACAGACATTTAAATATTTGAAAGGTTTTAATATAGGGCCAAACCTTTTCCATAGAAAGGAAATTGGTAAAACTAGAGGATATAATTTGAGGTTGAGGGGTGGTAGACTTAGGAGTAATGATAGGAAATTATTTTTTCCAGGAGAGGGTGATAGACACCTGGAATGCCCTCCCGAGAGAGGTGGTGGTGAGGAAAATGCTAATGGAATTTAAAAAAAGCATGAGATGAACATAGAGGATCTCTAACTAGAATATGAATAGGCAAACTTTCACGGTCTAAATCCTGCAAAGAAGATGGTTTGGAAAGGCTGGAGTAAACTTCAACAACAATTCCAGTAGTTGGAATGTGAGGACAGTACCGGTTGGACTTCTAAGATTTGTGACGCAGAAGAAACAAAGAAAAAAAGACAATTTAATCATGAAAATTGTAATGCATGTAGTTATAGGGCAGGCTGGATGGACTGTTCAGGTCTTTATCTGCTGTCAGGTATGTTTACTATGTTACAAGGCACTTGCACATTGGAATAATGTAAACTGCAATTGACTGGTTTCAAACTTATCTGAGAGACAGACAATACTGGATATCCTGGAAAAGCTCACCATTCATTATCCCCACCTTTTACAAAACTATAGCATAGTTTTTAGTGCTGGCCATAGCAGTAACAACTCCTATGCTCATAGGTATTCTATGAGCATTGGAGCTATTACTGCCATGGCCAAACCACACCATGCTTTTGTTAAAAAAAAGGGGGGGGTATTTTCTCAAACACATGTGGAGTTTATCCTCACATCCACACTATTTAACATCTTTTTTTTTTTTTTAGCTCTTCTAGCAATATTAATACAAATGTTGGAAATCACTCATTTTTTTTATGCAGAAGATATCCAGATTTTAAGTGTTCTAGACCCTATCTCATTACATACAATTCAAGAACTGATCAAAAAATTTAGACAATATTGCAGCATGGCTGTGTTTTCACAAATTGAAATTAAACCCAGATAAGACTATAGCACTAATCTTCTCTAGGAAATCAAATTCAACTGGTCAGTTCTTTGAAAATTCTTGATGATCACTTAAATTTCCAAAATAATTTTTCAAATAAGATAAATAGTTCAGTAAAATTTTATTTTGATGAAAAATCTCTTCACATTTTACTTCATTTATTAGTCTTACTGTAACTCATTAATTCAAGGCCTACCCTCAGTGGATATCAAGACCCGTGGAGGGACATAATAAAAAAAAGGGTCTAAGTCCCCTTTTGGCCTAAGGCCTTAAGGGTTGAAAGTAGAAGCAGGGAAAATGTCCATTATCAAAAACACGTACAAATGGAGGGTTTTTTTTGATAATGGTCTGCCTCTACGTTCAGCTATTTAAACGCCCAGACTACCACTACGTCTACAATTACCACATATAATGAACCCAAAAAAAGCCTAAGTCCCAAACGCTCAAAACAAGGGCTTTTAGGCGAAGGAGGAGCCAGTCTTTCGCCTAAAAGCTGGATTCTGTAACCGGTGTCTGTCAAAAAGAACAACGGTTATAGAACCCCCCCCCCCCTCTACAACGATCTAGGCAGTAGAGAGCCCAAGCCCTCCTGCCCTGCGGCATCCCAAACCCCTGACTAAGATCGGGGGCAAGAGGGAGCCCAATCCCTCTTGCCCCACCGACTCCCCACCGTCTCCAACAGCATTGGGGGCAAGAGGGAGCCCAATCCCTCTTGCCCCCCCCAGCCCCGACTGTCCCCAACAGCATCGTGAGCAAGAGAGAACCCCAATCCCTCTTGCCCGCCAGCCCCCCACCATCCCCAATAGCATCAAGGGCTAACGGGAGCCCAATCCCTCTTGCCCCCCCAGCCCCGACCATCCCCAACAGCATCAGGAGCAAGAGGGAGCCCAATCCCTCTTGCCCTGCCAGGCCCGACCGTCCCCAACAGCATCGAGGGCAAGAAGGAGCCCAAGCCCTCTTGCCCCAGCGGTCCCTAAACCCCCCCACCCACCCACCGATTACGATGGGGCCAGGAGGGAGCCCAAGCCCTCCTGGCCTGGCGACACCCCGTATCCCCCTAAAATACAGGCAGGAGGGATCTCAGGCCCTCCTGCCCTCGATGGACCCCCCACCACGACCCTTCGATCCCCCCACCTTTAAATCGGTGGCCGGACGGACGGGTGCCAAGCCCGTCCATCCGGCAGGCCAGCCATCCATTGAATGGCTGGCCTTAGGGCCTGATTGGCCTAGGCGGTTCAAACCCCCGCCCACAGGTGGGGCCTGAGGCACCTGGGCCAACCGGAATAACATAACATAGCATAACATCACTCTTAAAATCAGAACACTGGCAGCGAATCTCAGAAAGGATCCCACACAAAATACTAACCTTAGTTACAATATTCAAGTACTGGTCTCCCCTTATTTCTATTTTATCTACTTATCCCTTTAAAACCAATGATATGTGAAAATACATTTTTTTTAATACCATGTTTCCCCAAAAATAAGACCTACCCCCAAAATAAGCCCTAGCATGATTTTCAAGATAGGTTTTAATATAAGCCCTACCCTTGAAAATTAGCTCTAGTTGCCGGCGGCAGCAGCGATTCACCCCACCCCACCTGTTGCCACGCACCCCCCCACCCCACTGACCCATCTCTCCCTCCCATCCGAACTGCGAGACAGGAATACCTTATAACAGGGTCAGCAGCAATCCACACAGGCTGCTTTGTGGCCTTCTATCTCCCGGGCGTTCCTCTGTTGCATCACTGATGATGTCATCGGCAATATGGCAGAGGAACGCCCAGGAGATAGAAGGCTGTGAAGCAGTATGTGTAGACTGCTGCCGATGCTGTTATAAGATATTCCTGGCTCGCGGTTCGGATGGGAGAGATGGGGCAGCGGGGGCAGGGGGAATGCCCATGGAAGCGATGAGCGGTGGGGGGATAAAAAGATGCTACACAGGGGATGGGAGGAAGGGAGGGATAGAAGCTGCAAGAGTTCTGCTGCACAAGGGATGGGAGGGAGGGATACAAGCAGCAAAGGTTCTGCTGTACAGGAGAATGGGAGGGAGGGATAGAAAGACACTGCTCAAGAGGATGGGTGAGAGGGGAGGAAAAATGCTGCACATGTGGGGGAGAGAAAGGAAATAGGAAGAATTTGGGTAGAGGAGAGGAAGGGAGAGATGATCATTACATGAAAAAAATAAGACATCCCTGAAAATATGACCTAGTGCCTTATATTAATTTGGGGCCCAATATTTTCGGGGAAACACGGTATTTATTTAATATATAGTCTTTGTGTGAGTTTCTCAAGTTATCTGTCCAAGTAGTACTGAAGTAATCTATAAGAATTTTCAACAACACTATCTGGATACTGGCACTGAAAACTGCAGGGTAGAGCACATATGTGTATAGAAGTTGCTGTTATATGGATATGTTCATTTGAATATCTGGACCTACAGTATATTTCTAAAATTAGAAAGTTATAGAGGAAGGAAAACAGATTTTACATCAGCAAAACTCAAGCTTCGTATGTGGAGAAATTATCTGGATTTTGTTTGGCCCTCATACTGACAGACACTAGGTCAGATTCAAGTGATAAATCAACTCAATACTGTGGAAATATATTCCCGTGCATACTTTTTTTTTTTGCATACTTTTGAAGTTTACAAACTAAAATCCATTGAAAAATATGTGCAGATATCATTTAATTGATGATTAGAGGTCAAAGGTTATTTATTTTTTCAATTTTCTATACTGTTCTTCCAGGAGAGCTCAGAGCAGTTTACATTAATTTATGCAGGTACTCAGACATTTTCCCCTGTTTATCCCGGTGGGCTCACAATCTATCTAATGTACCTGGGGCAATGTGGGGATTATGTGACTTGCCCAGGGTCACAAGGAGCAGCATGGGTTTGAACCAACAACTTCAGGGTGCTGAGGCTTCAGCTTTAACCACTACACCACACTCTTCCACTCTATGTTGGTATCACATTGATTTCAGTGACCTACACAAACATATTATGCATTTGGTTATAAAATTCTAACTTTGTTTCTCTAAGGCAGCAGCGTCCAACCTTGGCCCTTGCCAGGTCAGGTTTCAGGATTTCCCAAATGAATATGCATGAGATCTATTTGCATACTAAGGAAGCAATGCATGCAAATAGATATCACACAACTTCATTGGGAAAATCCTGAAAAACCTGACTGAATTGCGGCCCTCGAGGACTAACGTCTGACAACCCTGCTGTAAGGTGACAGCTTAAATCTGTGACTACAAATGTTTCTGAAGTGCAGTGCTTTAGGATTTTCTCAGTGTCAGGTGTTTGTTCTGAATGAATAATAGATTGTTTAATTTTGTAGCTTGAATTAATTCACTGGAGAGTGTGTGACTCATGGAACATTTTATTCCCTTGTTCAGCTAGATTAGCCTAGCCTTTTTTAAATGATGAAGAATCTCAGTAATTATATATCTAGTAATGGAACTATTTTTGTCAACTGGAAGCTTTTTAAGCCAAAGTTAGTTTAAGCT
This sequence comes from Geotrypetes seraphini, assembly GCF_902459505.1. Taxonomy (NCBI): domain Eukaryota; kingdom Metazoa; phylum Chordata; class Amphibia; order Gymnophiona; family Dermophiidae; genus Geotrypetes; species Geotrypetes seraphini. The sequence continues at coordinate 218,603,025 of NC_047084.1, read as the reverse complement.
CTAATCAGCAGTGAACTGAGTATTTTTTATGAGTGCCAAGCTGGAGTACCGTACCTGCCTCGTGGTTAGGCAGTGGGCTTCAAATCTTGCCTCTTTAATCAATAGATCTTACAGAGGTGTATATTGCCTAGTGTGAATTTGGTTTGTTAGCACACCTTAAAAAAAATAGGATATGGGAAGTTTATTGCCTGATACTCAAAGTGGAACTGCCTAGTAATTGATATTCAGGTGTACTTAATTATGCAAGTCCACTGAATATTAGCACTGACTGCCCAACAAAAAAGTGGGTAGGTCAGGGGTGATACGGGGGTGGGGGGGATGGGGGTGGAGAGTGGCACTGAGGAGGAGCCAACTGGTGGAGCATTGGTCATATTCAGTGCCAGTATAGCTAAGCAGACAAATTTCAGACAGCTGACCACTTAAGTGGTCTCCAGCACTAACGGCCTCTTTTACAGAGCTGTGCTAGCGGCTGCGCTGCACTAACAGCCCTGAAGCCCATAGAGATTTAAAGGGCTTCGGGGCTGTTGATGCGCTGCTTTGTAAAAGAGGCAGTAAATATCAGCTGGGTCCTGCATAACTCAAAAACTTTTAAGAGGCCCTCCAATCCTGCCCTCTAATCCCCTCCTTATGTTTGTTTATTTATTAACATACAAAATAAAACTTCTACATTTGTCACACAAAACACTTCAAGGACACACTATAACAAATTACATACTTACATATCAAATCAAACCCACATATACATCAAAATATAAAATTACATAAATCATACAAGATGCCTCGATAACAGACATCATTAAACCAAATAAACTCCTTATGTAGGATCCCCTGGCTCACCACCCTCTTCTTCTATCACACAATCTCCCCACTCTAGCTATCCTGCCACAGGTCACCAGCGTTGCTGTTCTTGCCTCTTCAAGTGACCTTTCGGACCTCAGGTGAGCAGTGCCAGTGTCATACCATCCCCCGGGACAGAATGAGCAGACAGATGAAGAAATGCTTTCAGAGATTAGGAAAGCTGGCAAATTGGTCAACAGTATAATAATGGGTGATTTCAATTACCAACAGTTAATACAGAAAAAAGGAAATTGTTGCCTAACAACGTGAACTGCTTTAGCACCACAAACGCTCCAAATCCTAACAATCCAAATGTTTTCTTTTCTCTTTATATATAAGTAAGATTGTATTAACTGTTGGTATTGAGAATTTACTCACTCTCCAGTTAAATCTGGAGTGATTCCAACTTCCCCAACATTGTTTGGATAAATGTTACATCAGGGAAGTAAAATTCCTAGATGTCCTAAAAATGACTGCTTCTTTGAGCAACTGGTCCAGGAACCAACAAGAGGGGAAGCTATTTTAGATTTGGTCCTTAGTGGAAAGCAGGACATAGTACTGGAGGTAACTTTGTTGGGTCCACTGGGAAACAGTGATCATAACATGATAAAATTTGAGCCGATAACTGGAGTAACTTCGCTAAAAAAATCGACTGTAACGGCATTTAATTTTCGCAAGAGTGACAATGATAAAATGAGGAAAATGGTTACAAAGAAGCTAAAAGGGTCTGTGGCAAAGTTTAGAAGTGTAAACCAGGCAAGGATATTGTTTAAAAATAACATTGTGGAAGCCCAGACCAGATGTATTCCACCTATTAAAAGGTGGAAAGAAGAGAAAACGAGAGCCAGCATGGTTAAAATGTGAAGTGAAAGCAGCTATTACAGCCAAGAAAACATCCTTTCAATAATGGAAAAAAGTATCCCAATGAAGAAAATAAAAAGAGATATAACTATTGGCAAGTTAGATGCAAAACAATGATAAAGAAACAAGAATATGAAGAACAACATGCCAAAGAGGAAAAAACTCATAGTAACAAATTTTTTAGGTACATCTAAAGCAGAAAACCTGTGAGAGAATCCGTGGGACCGTTGGATGATCATGGAATAAAAGTTGTGCTCAAGGGAATAAGATAAAATATAACAGTCACTGGATCTAAATTCAGTTGTCCAAATTATGAAAATAAAATAAAATTGTTTATGTGCACATAAGTGTTCAGTGCCCAAACTCCTGCATTGGAGCCACAGTGAGATCAAATGGGGACCATCATTACACTTATAAGTCCCTCTGATTGTACTGATCTTACTCCATCAATGTTCTCTATTCACTCTATAGCTGTTGATATCAAGAGAAACACTTATTTTTTTTATTTCTAGCGCTGATAATTGGTTTTAACTATGGCTCCGTAGGATTCCACCACTTTGTGATAATACAGTAAAAAATGCAATCACTTTTGTATCTCCTCAACTCAGTCCTGAGTTTCAACTCTGGGGCTTCTTCAGGAGGAGTGTTTACTGCAATCAATTAAAAAAAATAAAAAATGAAATGCATAGTGTGTTAATTTCAATTTAATATTAAATTTTAATTCTATATCATCTATTTTTCTTATTGTTATCATTATATATTGGCTATCCCTGGGTGATATGGAGCAAACCCAGCTCTTGATGAGTCTCCTGCCTGATGTATCATGTCACTATTACCCCTCTGGTTCCAATTATCCTTAATGTATACTAAAAGGATTAAGAATATTACAATTAGTCCTAAACTGGTGGAACACTCTTAGCTTCAAGAAATTGCTTTGCATGCCACTTGGGCTATAATATATATCTCACACTCAATGCGGAGGAATAATATTAGATTAAACCCCCTTAACTGATGGTAACAGCTACTCGACCACACTGATCACAAAACTACTAAATATGATTACAATGCCACTTAAATTTAACCTATTTCAGACTTAAATTGCTTACAAAGAACCCTCTTTCATGCACACACATGTCCAAACTGCTAAAACATTTTTTTTCCAGAACCCACACATTCATACTATTTCGTGTAACACTCATACATGCACACACGTATTCACACACATGCACTCTGGAATACATGTTTTTCCCAATCTGGCTATCCCCAACAAACTGCCCCTGAGTCAAATTAAAACTCAGACGTCTGGAAAATTCAGCCCCAGCCATGCATGGCTGTGGCTGTTCCATATTGATAATGGGACCCACTGCCAATCAGGAAGTGTGATTTTAGCACCTCTGACACCCAGGACATTGGTTTGGCCTGGGCATGCTCAATCCCCCTCCTCTCTCTTCTCTCACGCATGCATGGTTAGTGTGCATATGCATATGCAGCTTGTTAGGCCCTATTGGCCTTTCCTCTTCTTTGGACCCTGGCCTTCACTTAGCCAGGGTCCCACAATGCCACTGCCATAATTGACAACCTTAGGGAAAAACCCCTGACGATCTGGCCCTTCTGGGATCTTGGTGTACCCCGTGCCATTGCCAAGCCACCTAGCCTGCTGCAGCCTACTTCCTGGGACCTGACCTCCCACTGGCCAGACCCTTCACACATCTTCACCACCAAATATTCATTGGTTGAATGGCTAGATTTAGTAGCCAGATAGACCTGTATAAATAGTAGATCTATCTTTAGCCACTATAATATTGCTAGCCAGCCAGCTAGGTCAAACGCAGCCAAAAAATGAATTTCCAGGTTTGCCGCAAACCACAGGAGTCAGCCTGGCTAACTCTCACAGTCTGAATATCAAGTCCACTGAATTCAACTATAGTGTAGCCCACTAGGGACAGAAAGTACCTGCATATAATGTGTACAGTGCTGAGTACATCTAGTAGCACTATAGATATGATTAATAGTAGTATTAGTAGTAGTGGTGTCATAAGATTACTGAATTTCATATTGCAAGAGCAGGTCTAATATCAAAATATTCAACTTGTTCTTAAGCTAGCTAGAATGATGTATATATATTCCATACATGATGTCTAATCTTCATTTTTCAGGATTTGATACCTATCTTAGTATGTCAAAACCCAATATCACTTTACTATTTTCTCTAATTTCTGACACCTGTTAAATTAATCCAGTCCATTAAACTGAAATTAATTTATCTCTGTATGACAATTTCTTTGCAGAAGGATACAATTTTTATTAGCTAGTGCAAGGTTGTCCCTCCTGGGCAACCCAACTGCTTATGCTTTAGACAGTGTACAATCATTTAAACATCAAATTGTAGACTAAAGTTGATTTTCTAAAAATATATGTTGTCCAAATATTTGCTATGAGGATTAAAGTGAAAATTTGGAAAATCACTTTTGCTAAAATAAATTCTAAGGATTAATGCTAAGTGCATTTTATGAATGTACTCAAAAATGTGTAATATTAAATACATTTCATCCATGCTTCCTAATTCCTTGAGATTGAAATCACATTAATTAGATCATCAAATTAAAATATCTTATGCATTATTAATAGTTCAATCATAACTCTTGGTATAGCTGAAATATTGCTGTGCTTCTTAATCCCCAAAACCCTGAAGCTAATATAAATCTTTCAGTTCCTTTTATATGATGAAAAGCCCCATAATCTATGAACCCTAGATATTCTATCTATAAATGCTAGTAAAGAGAATTCTATATGATTTTAGAAAAATTATGCTGCCTAGATCTAAATGTCATCTTAGAAGCACAGTATATACGTATCTCTAGCCTTTCACTGTCGTTCTACCACTATATAGATGTGTGATGGATGAAGTCTGTTATTTGAGGCGGAGACTGGAATGTCAAAGTTGAAAAAGAAATGGAAGGTAATGCAGTTTTTGATCATTTCTGGTTCCTAGCCCATCAGATCCAAGAGTCTGGTTTATTGCTTTTTGTGTAGCCAACAATTTTGTCATTGCAAATACATTTTTCGGATAACCAAAATGAAGGTTGTACAGGCTGAGGCAAAAAAATGTAACCCCCTAGAGTTCTTTGCCGTTTTCTCAGCAACTGTTTTGAATTTCGATGATAAATTTTTCACATATACATAATCATCATACTTATGCATTACTGTTTACTGTTAAACAACCATTATCTTAAGCTGTCAATATTACTGACATTTTTGTGTTGCTACCTAATGATTTTTGTGTGTTAAAATGTTTGAGCTGAAACACAGTAAAATAGCATCATTCAAATGATAGAATTAACAATGTGTCAGAATTTCACATTTACTGTGAATGATTATTTTATTTATTTATTTCATTTAAAAATTTATACACCGCTTAAACCTAAGCGGTTCACATAACACCTATACAGTCTGAACAATACAAGAAAAAAAATAAATAACATTCACCTAAAATTCTTCAAAAGCAAATGCATAATACAAAAGATTTCATAAAAAAGCATCTGTAAATCAAGTTTTTTTTAACACGCTCTTAAATTTCTGAATGCTTAAAGTATCCCTTGCAGCTTTAAAACAGACCATCAGTTGCTTTGAGAAGTTCATAACAGCCTTGTTAATCAGTTCCTGAGGCAGGCTGTCTCAGATCTGCAATGCTTCCTTGAGTTTGGTGATTGTTTGTGGCTTTGGGTGGAACTGTGATAGGTTCACCAACATTGTCCCCTAAACAAAGGTCTATGTCACGATGACATCATTAACAATAAGCTGGTACTCAATTTCAAGTAATGGTATTTTTACAGTTGAAATATTACCTTCCTTTAAGAACATAAGGATAGCCTTACTGGGTCAGACCAATGGTCCATCAAGCCCAGTAGCCCATTCTCACAGTGGCCAATCCAGGTCACTAGTACCTGGCCAAAACCCAAGGAGTAGCAATATTCCATGCTATCAATCCAGGGCAAGCATTGGCTTCCCCCGTGTCTTTCTCAATAACAGACTATGGACTTTTCCCTCCAGGAATTTGTCCAAACTTTCTTAAAACCAGCTACGCTATCCGCTCTTACCCTTGTTTAAAAGTAGACTGAAAACCTTCAATCCATAACCCTACTCCCCACTGCTCACTAGAGAATGACACAGTTCATCACCGTTCCCGTCCCCGCGGATAACCGCGGGAAACCATCTTCATGTCATTCTTTAAGGAGAGAGAGAAGAATCAGAGTATGAATGGCCACAACCACTGACCTGCAAGCTTTGCTTTGAAGAATGCTGGTGTAGAAGGACCGAGGTTGAAATAGACACTAGAAAATGACATGGGATTATTTCCCGCGGTTATCTGCGGGGACAGGAACGGTGATGAATTTTGTCACCATGTCATTCTCTACTGCTCACCACTCAAGCCAGCAGATTATCCATCCTCCCACTAACTGTATCCCCCACCCTGGCTATCCTGTTTCTCTGTCTTGTCTGTTTAGATTGTAAGCTCTTTTGAGCAGGGACTGTCTTCTTCGTGATTCTGTACAGCGCTGCGTACATTTGACAGCGTTTAGAAATAATTTTATAGTAGTAGTAGTGGATTGTGAGAAAATCACTGGGTGGCCATGCTATAAAAGTTTGTAACTTCAACATGTTTAAAAATAATTCTAATTTTAGTCAGCACATAAAAAATATTTAGTAATAACAAATAAAGCTGTATAATTTAATGTTAAAATTCCAAGCAATTGCTGAGAAAATAGCAAAAACCTCTATGGGGTTACTTTTTTTTTTTTTTTTGCCTCACCCTGTATACCTGGACATGACCAGGTGGAACACTGAAATCTGATTGGTTACATTCTTGGTGTTTATAGATGGAAGAATTTATAAGAATTTATATTCTGGTGACTAAAATCAGGCCAGAAGAAGATTGGAACTGATTATGAATTACTCATGTGCAAGATTCACTATCCCCCAAATTCTGTATATGTGCAAGTTAAATTGAAGATAAACAACAAACCCATTCTCATTCCAAAATATGATCATGAAAAAATAGAGTGTCAGAAACCACTTTGAGTTTCTGAACCTGAATAACAGAAAGCCAGAACCGTGGACCAGAATTAATGAAATAATCAAAGGTAAATCACAGAAGAATCTATACAAAGCCAAAAGGCCAAATAAATCAAGGTGGATAGCAAACATTGATAAGAAACATTGGAAATAGCCTGGAATAGTAGAGAGGCCAAAAGAACGAAAGACAAAGATCTTTCTAAAGAACTTAACTGTCAGTTTCAAAGGGTAATCAGAAAAGACAAAGATGTAAAGAAACTGAAGAAAGCAACAAATTAGGAAAAATTAAGACAGTTTTTCTATATATTCATGCAATAATAATGAAATTCCAGCTACAAGTAGAATGCCAATGAATATTAACAGACACATTAAAAAAATCAAACAAAGATGGAAAGAATACACAGAAAACTTTTACAAAAAATATTCTAATGTGGGTGATACAAGAAAGGACATTTTGGGCTAGATTCTATAAAGGACATCTAAATGTTAGGCATCATTTAGACATCCAGGAACAGAATGCTGAGTGCAATTCTATAATGCATAGATGCACTATAGAGAATCGTGCTCAGCGATGCTGAGTGAATCTAAACGTGTCTATATTGTTAGATATCCTGTGCAGATTCACCTTTTAGGCATTGCATAGATGTCCTAATAATGTCATTGTGTGTTATTAGATGTCATTAGAATAACAATTTTATGCTATTAGAACAGAAATTTTATGCTGCTTTTTTAATATTAAAATTGTATGCAGTAAAATGCTGGCACCACTATTATATTTATTTATCTACCACTTATATCCTATGTGGTATTTAAAATGGGCTCTTTTATATTTCTCTTCCAGTTGCCCAGGGTCACAAGGAGCAGTGGGGGATTTGAACTAACAAACTCAGGGTGCTAAGGCTGTAGCCCTAACCATTGCACCACACTCACTCACTCATTGCATGTCAATTCTAAAGCCAAGCTTATATTCTCTTGATTTACAAACAGTTATTTCTCTAAGATAAATATATCAAACATGTACCTTCAACACTTGTCCAGTTCCTCATTTGGCCTCTATGTTCCTCAATCAAAGCACATGAAAAAAAATAAAAAAAATAAAAAATATATATATATTCTATTTTTTGGTGTAAAGAGGACTCCTTGCAAAAGCAAGTCTACTTTTGAGCGTGAGTTGGGCGCTAGATAGGCTTGAGTTGTGTGTACATCGCTTAGGCATGCTTAAGGCGTCCACATATGGGTGACTTTAGTTTGATATTAAGGTCAAAAGATGTTTAATAATATCATACTAAACCTTCTATTTGGGGGGGGGGTGGGGAGAAAGAGGAAAAATATATAGCATACTAAACCTCATTCCCAAAAGGCTAAGAAAATAAGAGAATCGCTACTCACAATGGCTGTACAAGTGGGCATTCCTGATGCACAATCTTGACATCATTGTGACATCATTAATATGCACCTAGATGTTACAAAAAAAAAAAGGAATATGTGCTGGTATTCTTGACCATACTAGGGACTTGAACCCATCACCTTGGGAAGATGGAAGAAATGCCTATAACCGCTGTGCCACATGAGATTTAATATGCTATATATTTTTCATGTGCTTTGCTTGAGTAAATACATTATTACAACATATTTTTTCTACTATTATCAAAGAGGAGTCCTCCTTACCCCCCAAAATAGAAGATTTAGTATGCAATATATATATTTTCTTCATGTGTTTTGCTTAAGTAATGCATTATTAATCATCTTTTGACCTCAATATCAAACTGGAATCCTTTATACCCAAAAAATAGAAGCCCTGTTCGCCTATATGCAGATGCTTCTGGCACACCTAAGTGATGCCTAATGTCGTGTTCACCTAACTCACGCCTACCTGGCACCCCAACTCACGCTCAAAAGTAGACCTACTTTTGTTTGCCTATATTTTAGGTCTTAGGTAGTCATGTTAGGATGCTGAGCAGCATGGAATTCTCTAAATGGACATCTAATTTGAAACCACTCCCATGCCATGCCCACACCTATACCGTTAGGCACAGCTCTTTATGAAGGGCGTCCACGAAATTGTGGACACTTATTTTGTGAATTGTGTCCAGCCTTTGAATGTCTAACATTCAATTATTGTTTGTTTATGTCATTAAGTGGCTTATCATCAATATGCACCTAGATGTCATATCTACTTTACTTAGATGCCCTTTTCAATGAGTCTCTAGAGTCAGGAGTGGTACTGGAGGGCTGGAGAAGGATGGATGTGGTCCCTCTCCACAAAAGTGGAAGTGAGGAAGAAGTAGGGAATTACAGGCCGGTAAGTCTGACTTCTGTGGTAAGCAAATTATGAAAACGCTTTTATGGTGAAGTTTCTGGAATCCTGTGGATTACAGGACTGGAGGCAACATGAATTCACTAGAGGTAGGTCTTGTCAGACAAATCTGATCAATTTCTTTGACTGAGTGACCAGAGAATTGGATAAGGGAGTGTGCTAGATGTGGTGCATTTAGATTTTAACAAAGCCTTCGACAGAGTTCCACACAGACATCTAATAAAGAAACTGAGTGCCCTCGGGATGGGTCCCAAAGTGACGGGCTGGGTCAAGAACTGGTTGAGTAGAAGGTGACAGAGGGTAGTGGTCAACAGAGATCACTCTGAGGAAAGGGATGTAACCAGTGTGTGCCTCAAGGTTTTGTTCTTGGATCTGTTCTTTATAAATGATATTGCTGCAGGGCTGTCGGGTAAGATTTTCCCCTTTGCAGATGATACCAAAACCTGCAATAGAGTAGACACCCAGGATGGTGTGAATAACATGAAGAAAGACCTGGCAAAGCTTGAAGAATGGTCCGAAATTTGGCAGCTAAAATTGAATGCTATGAAATGGAAGGTCATGCATTTAGGCTGCAAAAACCCAAGGGAATGGTACAGCTGAAGAACTTATGTACATGACAGAAGAACTGGACATGGGTGTGATTGTATGTGATGATCTTAAGGTGGCCAAACAGGTTGAAAAGTGACAGCGAAAGCTAGAAGGATGCTAGGGAACATAGGAAGAGGTATAGCCAGTAGGAAAAAGGAGGTATTGATGCCTCTGTATAAGACTCTGGTGAGACCTCAATTAGAAATATTGTGTACAATGCTGGAGGCCGCACCTTCAAAAAAATATAAAAAGGATGGCATTGCTTCTGAGGAAGGCTACTAAAATGGTGCGTGGTCTTCGTCATAAGGCGTATGGGGCCACATCAAACACACATGAAACTATTTAAATTCAAGAAATAAAATTTCAAGAAATCAATTTTCCCCTCCTCCACCAAAACTCTAATAGAGGTAGAAACATAATAAGCTCAGTCAGAAGAGCAAAGTTATCTACATGTAAAACCTGCCACAATAAAAATTTTAGCACTCCATAAGATGAGATCAGTTTAGAATGAGGAAAATAGAAAAAAATCAACAACCCAAAACCCATAGATTGTTGTAACACAACATATTCTTCAGCCTTTCTACTTGGTAATCTAGAGTGCTGTTACTTAAGTGACAGCTTGATTGAGAGATTACAGAGCAACCTAATTCTGACCTAGCGACTAAAGTTTTCCATTTATCTTCATTACTTTGTCCTCAAGAGCAGCACATTTAAAAGCAGTCCCTCTTGAGAATTTACACAATTGAGATAAGTGACCAGTCACCTTGTCCTCCATGCTGGATATTAGTCTCCACAGTTCTAAATTAGAGACTTCTCTAGGATGGGACATGGGTATCATTAATTCTCATCCATCCCAGGTTAGGTCTTAATTTAATATAACTCAGATTAAGGTTTAACAACATCTCTGATGCTTTGCAAGATGTTACTGAAGCATTCCCAACTTTTGCTCTTGAAAATAATGCAACAAGCACATCAGACAACTCCAATTTAATTAGAATTAGCTAGAAAACACATGCCCTGGGGATCTTTAGGGAGGCCCTAGGATGTCTTCAGTTCATCTAGACCTTAATTATTAGTCAAAGAGTTCAGTTCAAGCTAATATAGAAGGCGGGGAGCCAGGAGTAGGGCTGAAAGAATCAGTATCATTAGCTGATTTATTTAAGTGGAAATCCTACAACAGCCGAAGTAGCTTTTTCCTTACTGCACATGCAAACTTCCCAGTAACTCAACAGAAAATCCATTGATCTGTGAATATGTAACATTACTATTGCTTGGAGCTAGAGAATGACACAGGGAAAAAATCTGTCCCCGTCACTGTCTCGTCCCCTGCGAACTCATCACTGTCACCGTCCCCGCGAGCTCGATTACCGTCACCATCCCAGTGAGCTCGTCCCTGCCTCATCCCCACAAAATATCTGATCCCATCCACACAAGCCGCGAATAGTTTTTTACTAAACTTATTTATTAAAGTAAATAAAGAAACAA